>NC_090437.1:765858455-766485024 GCF_031143425.1 Pleurodeles waltl
TTCCATTTACAACTAGTTGTAAATGTAATCCAAGACAAACCAAGGAACACATTGTGCGCAGAACTATGTAATTGTCTTTAATGCTTATTGCGTGACAGAACTGTGATACAATCTGCTTCAGGCATCCGACATCTAGTAGACAAATATAGTAGATCTGTAGTATTTACTCTAAACTCTCAACAAGATGTGCAAGAATTTATTATGGTGATACTTGGAGGTTTGGAAGATGAAGATGTAAATACTGATGAAATATTTGGACTCCGTTATTCATGGAACCATGAGTCTAAAGATTTCTCTTTATCATCTTCATCTACCACTAAAATCCAATCTGAGTGATTTCTCTGCTTAAGTCTACTAGATTGCAAAAGTGTGTCTTTTGATAAACTAATAAAAAAGAGAGACCAAAGCATGACCTGTACAATCTGTAAACCAAGGCCCAGTTTTAACAAAAATAACGCACAACGGTGCTAGCGCAATTGTGCGTCAAAAAAATTACCACCGGTTAGCGACATTCCTTTGCCCCACATGTGCATTGGATTTGTAAAATGACACACCATGGTGTGAAGGCAAGGTAAGCATAAAAAAATCATGCTAACCATTGTTACACGCTGTAAAGAAAAATTAGATTGATGGTACAAAATTGGCGTTAGAGCGCTTTTTTACGCTAATCACACATTTTTTACTAATTGTGTTAGTGCCATTTTTGCAGCATTAGCGTAAAAAAAAAAACAGGGAGCAAGAAAATAACAACAATGAGCCAAGATGGAGAATGCAGGCCAGGAGAGACCCTAGAAAGATCCCAATCAGCCCAGTGGAAGCCAGGCTGGACAAGCAAAATCCCAGGAACAGAAGAAAATGAAGTAGAAGTGCCACTTCACTGAGGAGGAGCATGACATCTTGGTCCAAGAGGTGAGGGAGCACCAACACCAGCTCTCTGTCACCTCCAAGTTGCCAATAGGTAGGAAGAAGGCTATATGGCAGGCAACAGTAGATAATGTCAAAAGTGACGCAGATGAGAAGAGGACTGTCACCGATTGCAAGAAGATCTGGCACAAATGAAAGCATAGAATTAAAGTGAAACTGGCCAGGAACCAAAAGGCAGCACTGCAGACTGGAGGTGGAAGTCCTGCACCCCAGGAGGACCTGGATGGCCTGGAGGAGATGGTGGCAGCAGTCACCCTGGAGGAGCTGGTCACTGGAATCGCAGGACCGCACAGATTTCCAAGGCCTACCATAAATGCTCAGTTCGTTGCAGTGGGTGACAATCTGGAAATTACCAAATGGCGGAAGGGGGAGGCACATAGGGCACACGAAATTCATGCAAAAGGGTTGCATTGGAGACACATAGGGCCAGATTCACTTTTAGTAATGGTCTGGTGGTGCAACGCACTGCACCATATTTACACATTGACTTTAAGCCACTTTTTGTGGCTTAACACCACCTTGTAAATATGGCACCTTCACACGCAGCACTTTGCATGGCAGCACTAACATCTACCACCACCCCAGGGGTGACATTAACATGGTGCAACAAGGAGAAATGCTTTCATTCCTTCTCGTTTTTTGCTCTTCCTATGTGTTCTGCACCATGCATGTCCTTTCCTGCACAAAAACAATCTCCCCCACAGCCCAGCCATCCTTGCACCATGGCGCATGTCAGAAGCTTGACACATATTTTTCACAAGATCCTTGTATTGAAAATATTGCCAATACTTACCAATCACTTTCGAGTCTCTTCACATGAAAGAGTTTTAAAAACAGGATGTCCTCTTACAAGAATAAGTTGTTGGAGGTCTCCAAAAATAATAAAAAGTTTTCTTCCGAACAAGATGTCATATTCAGTTTTATAAATGTCTTGCATTTGCAGGTGAACAAACGCAAGCATTAGATTTGAAACCATGCTTAACTCATCAGTAATCAAAAGCTTCATTTCCTTCAAAGCTCTTGCTACCTCATGACAAGCTTCACCAGATAACGTCTGGTAGTCAAGTTTATTCTCATGTTCAACCTGTAGAATTAGTAGACTATGTAAAGTTATTCCTTTGATATTGTGTGCAGCTAATCCAGTGGGTGCTGTCACTACAGAAGATGAGTTTGAATATGTAGTTCTCTGTAAGTAAGTAGCGACACCTTTGATTAAAAAGCCTTTGCCAGGACCACTAATATATAATAGTATTGGCTCAAATGATGAGCAATTGCATTCCTTTTTCTCATGTTGTAATCCATGTTCTATTTTAGCTTTTACTTTAATGTAAATCTCTTTCTGTTTGTTGTTGAGTTGTCTAACTAACTGGTCCAGATCTATCAATTCCTGTCTAGCTTGTTGCATGAGAGTTTCCACTTCGTTCATAGCTATTGCAGCTTAATTTTCAAAAATATCTTTTCCAAGATGATGCTGACTTGAAAGTGCTGGACTTTGGCTGCTTTGAGAACTATTTTTAGCTACCTCAGCAGCAATCATTTGTTCCTGTTGTATCTCATCATTTAACATTTGCAAGCCGTTATTAAACATGGGACACTGAATTCTTTGACAGTATTTGAAGAATCTTCATAGCAGTTATAACCCTCAGGTTATTCTGATTCAGTACGTTAAAGTTTGAACAGTTGAAGAAGTATTTAATAGAAACATTCTCTTTTCTCAGGAGTTCGACAGCTAAGTTTTCGATGGTTATTTAAATTTAGTTTTTCATGTTTCACTACGTGTCCATCACATTCACAAACTGCATATTTTCCTTCTTCTATGCTCTCACTTACATTACTTCTATATCTGTAGTGTTGAAGAATTTTATAAATGCACTTGTCTTCTAGATGTTGACTTCTTCTTCAAAAGTATGTATCCAACTTGTTTGATTTTACAAAAAGTGGGGGCTGAAAAAAAGGGGGGCCCAACATGGTTTTACCCAGGTATTTTGTAATAGGTATTTTAGACAGTACTAAGGGCTGAACCGCTGGACAGAATAACACCAAATTGTCAGAAAGGTAGCTCTTGGGACAGAATGCACACTTTTTGTTATTTGGTGTAAATCAGTTGTTTCTGAGAAATCTACAGAAAACCAAATTTGTACATCTAGAGGTGCAAACATTTTCATGAATCCTCCTGATCTCATGCAGAGATTTGATTGGCTGCCAACACTCCAATCAAGAAGTGTTGGCAACCATTTTTGGGACTCAGACTCAGCGGAGTCCAAGAGAAAAAGATAAAACATAAAGAGAAGGGTGAAGAGTAGCAATTCCCCGATCTCTAGTCTTGGTGTTATGTTTCCCCTGGGACTTAGGTGTGAAATCACATCAGATTCACAAATCTGCAGAGAAAAAAAGCTAAACATGGTCTCCCACTCTTGTTTTCAGTTTAGCTCCCATGTGGGCTAGGTCCCGGGGTGATGAGGGTATTTCAAGATTGAAAGAGAAGAGTGCACAGGGCCCCCCTCCTAGGGACCAGCACCTCCACAGGGCATTTTTCAACTAGGAGAGGGGGGCTGTGCTGACTCCCCCCAATAGGGCTCATTGAGTCCCAGGAAGCACCACCTCCCTGGGGCTTTATTTGAAAAAAGGAGGAAGGCTGCACAGATCCCGCTCCTTTGGGTTTAATATGCCCTGGAGAACACCACCTCCCTGGGGCAGAATAAACAATGATGTTTGGGACCAGCCGGACACCCCAAACTCCAGGGACCGCCCCCTCCCTGGGGCCAAATACCTATTTAAAACTGTGATGGCAGCCACATGGTGGTTGGTAATATATATATATATATATATATATATATATATATATATATATATATATATACATACATACATTCCACAAAAAGGTTGATGGATCTGACAGGGTCTCACTGCCAGTGCGAGCGCTGAAAGTGTGACCAAACCTTTCAAACAAATAGAATAACTAAAACCAGGAACATTGCACTCCTGGAAGGCTCATATGCATCCTGTTTCTATTCAAGTAGTAACATTAGACACCAACTGACGCGTTTTGACTAAAAAAGTCTTGCTTATGAATAGTGAGACCTCCTTTCCTGTCTCTGTATTTACTCAACTCTATTTTTTTATTTTAATACCTTTCCAATGGATTCTGAGATTTGAGGTCCCACACAACATAACTGACAAGTCTACCATGCACGTTGGAAAACAACAGGCTGGACATATGCACACCTATATACACTGCATTCTGGCTTAGTGGCATTGACATTCATTTCTTTACAGTTTTATTTTTACATCCATATCACACTCAATTCATTCAGCCAGCAACATATGTACAAATATACACCTTAAATGTTATCTATCATCCCACTCACAGTGTTACATTATTAGATTGTTGTTAATCCAGAGCATTGATGCCTTATTTTTAGGCACACAGTGCGAGCCCTTACATTTCATTTGTTTGCAGAGCCTTTGGTATTCACCAGGGATAGCTTTGACAATGTAATCACAGGTATATTTTCATACTGGCGAAGTGCCTGTTCTTGTTCAAATGAAAAGAGAAAAAGGAAAAGAAGGAAAAAGAAAAAAGAAAAAGAGGAAGACTAATTATATAAAGAGTCCTCTCACTTATTATATTGGCAAACTTCCCATCTTATCCTAGTTTCAGGCATTGAGCAATGCGCAGTTCATATTTCCTATATGCACCCAGTGGGGATCTACATAGTGACCAATGTCCTTATAGATTTGTGTACAGTTCCCATGCTACCCCATAGTAACTCATCGTTTTCCAAATCCAAATATGCTCAAGTATCTATTTTTTTGCACGTGGTGCTCCCCAAATAGTTCATGCCACATTTATATTCTAAATCATATGACACATAACTTGTGTTGCATGTGATCCTTCGGTTGATTCCAAATTTCATCCCTTGATGCAACATGTCTGCCGTTGGATTCTGCACTTTTAATGCAAAAACATTGCTGCATAGGTTGCTGTTTATAGCCTGTGATTAAAAAAAATGTATAATTTTTGCTGTGCTCATCCTGTCATATTTGGATTTTTACTGATTACATTTTTTATCCCCAAAATATCAGCTTAGTATTTTGCAACCACATACCCTGTTGTCTCACATGAACTGATTCTGCCTATCCTGTCCATTTATTATCCTTGTGAAAAATAAGACATGTCCATATTATGACACAAGTTTTAACCACTATTATGTCAGGGCTAATAATAATTATGTTACAAATGGTCACAGTATGGCAAGCAAGAGCCACTATTATGTTGTATTTTGGACTGTGCAGTACATGAGAGGCGGTACACGGTACAGGGAGGAGCAGAGGGATCTCCTGCTTCTTCATCAGGTGCGAGGAGATATTAAAGCCAAAATTACACTGAGGGTGATGGTATTGAGAGCACCTTTGATGCAACTTGATAAACATGATGGACTTGTAGAGACATAGTTGGAGTAGTATGGATCATTTAATCTTCAGACCAGACATATCCACATACCACATTGAGGAGGTGTGCTAGTCAGATGAGTATGTCCTGAGGAGACCTGCAACTAATTGGGGGAGGAGGGGAAAATTTACAAACCCTTACATTTAGTTGGCATATACAAATAATGGAAAGGGACTATTGATTCCCTCAAACTACCCTTATCTGTATTTGTACCAATTTATACAATCCTTGGGAATTATTTAGTATCTTATTTATTATATGTTGTAAATACAATCACTATGTGAGCGCTACGTCGTCTGCACTATATTCACATGTGTCACATTGTGTTATGTTGTCCTGCACATGTATTGATTAATTACATTTGTGGTTGAAACTAAGATTGTCAGTGGCTGGCATTCTATGCATTTTTTTCTGTACAATTAGGGTGAAATTCAATTTTGGTGTTAATTAGATTGTGGATTCCACTAATGTATAAATGAGGTTTCCTCATTCAAATGAGCCCCACAAGACTTTATGTTTGAATAATACATTCTCATCCCTATCTCGTGGGCATATAGGAGTGTCCTCTTTAAGCATATAATGATACAGGCAACAGCTTCTGCTTATCGGAGATATGTGCATGAGCATTCACCCAATCAGAAGCCAAAAAAGGGATGATGAAAGACCATCCTATTTTGCTCCACCATTCTATCTTGGTTGCTGTAAGAACATGGGGCTGATTGTGGACAAGCCTGTTGGAAGCTCCATTAGATCTGGTGCTCCCTGAGGCAAGCACATCCTATCATCTTTGTGTTGTGCCTTTATGTGGAGAGTGCCACATTGATACATGGCAAAAATTCCATCATGTTTCAAAATTACTCATATTTTAAGAGAGTGTTTTACCAACAGGAATACATTTTCTATGATGAATCCCCTTCACTTAACCTATAACATCACAAAACATAGATGTGGGGAGGTGTTCTGTTTCCCTGGCAGACTGACCATCTGGGCTCAGCCCAGGAGCCAAATTAACTTCAATGGGGTATACCTGTCACAAGAAGATGTAGCCAACCCATGGGCCTGTGTCCTTCTTTTCTCTCCATAGATAGTCAGGACCTAGGCTCAGTGGTAGAGGAGTTGCACCAAGAAGTGGTTAAGAGTGACCGCAGGCGAGTCAAACATGGGCTGTGGAGCCAGTGGAGCCATCTTCTTGTTCTGGAAACATGTAGTTGTGAGACATAAAATGATGAGAAAGTAGCCGTTGAAGTAGGTTTTATGTTTTTGGAGTAGGGACTGATACCGATAAAGGCCAGCCACCACAGTTAGGTGTTGTCCCAATAAAATGGAGTCTTCTTTAAAGAGAGAAAGACTGATGTGTGTTGTTTGAAATTGGGTCTCTAGTTGGCAGAGGTATGCTCCTAGTTTAAGTAGGGACCCCAATCCTAGTCAGGTTAAGTCAGAAACACACTCTAAATAAACCTGTGCTCACTCAATTGGTAGCTTGTTACAGAGCAGTCAGGCTTAACTTAAGAGGCAATGTGTAAAGTATTTGTGCAACAACACACACAGTAACACAATAAAAAACATCACAAAAAGTACTCTACACCAGTTTAGGAAAATATAGACAATCTTTCTGAGTAAAACATGACCAACACCAAAAAAATCAGTAGAAGTTGTGATATGATTTTTTAAATATTAAATGTAAAATAATGCTTAGAAGTCACTAGTGATCAAAAGGTTACTTGAGGTCATGAAGGACCGGTGCAAATCCACAGTTCAGGCCAATCGCGATGGAGGGTCAGCCTACTACCAAACCCACGCAGGGTTTGCTGAAATAGTAACTTTGATGTAGCAAAGCACCAAAGTCGAGGGCTCAATGTGAGGGTATTTCCCACACAGTTGAGTCACTGCATCTAACTTTGGGCTCCCCTGAAGTAAATGGATATGCTGTCATGGTGCCGCACAGAGTACCATCATCAAGCTGCACAGGCTGTGCATCCAAAGTTGACGAGCAGCCTCTAAGTAGAAGGAGTGATGCAGTGGAATCTTACATGCACTTGAGGCGATGAGTCAGATTTTGCAAGATTTAGCTGCAGAACCCACCTTAAGGCCCAGGACTGGAGAGTGGAACTTCAGGCAAGGGTAAGACTCACAGATGGCAGAGTCCAGCAGCACCAGAAAAGTTGCTAGCAGTCTTTGATGTCCCTGAGACAGCAAAAGAACAGTGGGAAAGCCAGCAAGCCCTTGGAGTCGGTCTGGGTTAGCAGGGTGCGTCCAGTTTTCTTCAGCAGGGCAGAGACCAGCAGGGCAGTACAGAAAAGCAGAGAAGCAGTCAGTCCAGTCAGAGTGACAGTCCTTAGACCACGGCAGTCTTTACTCCAGCAGAGTTCTTTCCAAGTCTAGTAGTGATCTGGTTTCAGGGGATCATTGCCCTAGTAGTTATGTGGCTGAATTCAAAGCAGGTATTTGAAGTGTAGAGATCCCTCTTTCTTCCCAGCTCCAGACTATCGGTTAGGGACAATCAGACCTTTGTGTGGGGACAGACACTTTCCTTTTGAAGTGTAAGTGTGAGCTCCCCTCCACCTTACCAGCCCAGGAAGGGTCATCAGAATGCAGATGAATGCAGATGAGTCCTTTTTCGTACCCACCCTTCCTGAATTTGTGGCTGTCTATAGGGAATGCATAAAGTGTAGCTGACACCCAGTACAGCCATTTCTGAAATAGTAATGTTAAATCAAACTTTACCAGTAAAGAGGATTTATCATTACCATTCCAATGATATGAAACATGCTAAAGGTACTACTTTCTGATCAGGAATTACATCTTTAAAGTGTATTAAGGAATTCCCAATGCTGACCTGTAAAAGGAATAGGCCTCACAGTAATGAGAAACGGTTTGGTGAGTTTTTCACTACCAGGACATATAAAAAGTAAGGTACATGTCCTGCAGTTTACTTACATAGCACCTCGCCCCATGGACTACCTAGGGCTTACCCTAGGGGTGGCTTATATGTAATAAAAGTGGAGTTTAAGGATTAGCAAGAGGTTTTAAATGCCATGTCATGTGGCAGTGAAACTGCTCACACAGGCTGTGCAGTGGCAGGCCTGAGCCATGTTTACAGGGCTACTTGAGTGGGTAGCACAATCAGTGTTGCAGGCCCACTATTAGCATTTAAATTATAGGACCTGGGCTTATGGTATACCATTTTACAAAGGGTTTACAAGAAACTAAATATACCAGTTGTGGATACACCAATAGTACCATGTTTAGGTGGGAAGCACATTCACTTTAGCACCAGTTAGAAATTGTAAAGTGCTAAAAGTCCTAAGACCAACAAAAAGATACAGCGAAAACAAGAGGTGAAAGGCCAAAAGATTAGGGGAAGACCACCCTAAGGCTGTCAGATCTAACGTGTGATTAAGGGATGTTGTGAAGCTGGTCAATGTTGTTAGTTGTTGCAGAGCAAAATGTATATACCTGTCATGTAAGGCAGTATGACATGCAGTTCAATTAACCCTTAAGTGGTCTTTTCAGCCCTGCCTTGCTTATATTGAAATTTGGGATAAATAATGGAATGTCCTTTCTGGTGAAGGTCTAATATATGGCAGGAGCTACTTTGTGTTAACAGAACTGGTATTCCATCTTCATAATGAAAGTGCTCATCTCGTGTTTAAAAACTACACAATCTAACTAGAACCTAAACAACTCTCATGCAAAATGGTGCCAGTTTAGAAAATTTGAAAAAAATATCCAACCATTTGAATATATCAAATCAAACAGTGATCAATAGTAAGCTAAAAACTGGAAACTTCATGTTAAAATTGGTGTATTCCAGAAAACGTTCCTACCGCCAAGAACATTTAAAATCCATTAATAGTATCAAATTGTTGTTCTGACATGTCAACATTTCAAACTAGAAAGTCCTTCATTTGGAGATTCTATAAAAACATAGGACTTTATTTAAAGTTTAGTGAATGTGATATTCTATTGCAATCATGGTGCATGTCCCATCGGCAGTCCTACAATCGCTTTTTAGCCTATGGCACTTAAAGCACTCATGAGTATAACATCACCAAATTCTAAAAAGGGCAGAACGAATTCTTTTGTAATTCTAAAAATGATGTTAGTATCCCTTCTTTATAAAACTGTACCAACGAACTGGAGGAACTGGATCTAAGGAACCCGGGGCTTTAGGCCAGCTCTCAACCAACAGATGCAAAATGTGCACTGAGTAGTTTGTGAACTGACCTCAATTTTGGATGCAGATGATTTACTAATCAGTTGTATTTTAAAATGTGTATTTGCAAGAGGTCGCAAAATCTAGTGCCTCGTTAATAAACATGAAGCAGGAGGCATTCTGCAATTTTCTAGGACTGCATGTGAATATAGTGATGGAGGCCTGCGATGGAAAAGAGACCTTCTTCACTGCTTTTAATTTTGTTACATATGAATATGTTTAAAAGCAGCTATATCTGTTCATGGCATAGGGGCTGCTGCTTTGTGACCTCATCCACAGTCGAAGCTATCTCAGTGAAACAGCTTTCACTTTGTAAATTGGTCAACACCCCAAGTCATTAGCCTGTATAACTGTGTGATTTTAGCACGTACAATTTCATAGCATGGGTAAAAATACATGCTATTTGAGAACCAGACGTAAAATTGCATGCAATTTTATCACGTGCAAAAAACCTAATTTACACCCCAAGGGCAGTAACACATGCAGATGTTCTGTGGAAGGTTCTTGAGCCCTGGCACAATTGCAACAAGACTTTATGGTTAATCTTCAAATATGTATGTGGCACTCAAAATCAAGATAACCAAGTATGGAACCATCTTAGAATCAAGCACAGATAGTCATTACAGCCAAGACAGACCACTACTCTACACTATACCAAATACATCAATTTGACCACCTGCCCAATCTAATGTTTAGATATCACAGTCTCTAAAGTCAGTAGGCACTGTAATATCAAATTCTTTGGCTAAAAAATTGGGGCCTCATGTACAAGGTTTTGGAACAGGTCAGCGCTGCCCTGCGTCAAAAGGAAAAGGCAGGATTGAGTTGTATTTATGAGATACGGCGCATTCCTGTCCTTTACCCCTGTGCTGGTTCACAATGGGTTGCCATGCCCTAACACAGGCACTCTTGCACCATGGTGCAAGGGTGTCTGCATTGTAGGGATGTAGGGATGATCATTTTGGTGCAGGAAAGGAGACGTTCCAGCACAGACCCAATCAACGGAGGTGTTTTCATCCTTCTATGTGTGCTGCAGAATGCAGCACACATAGAAAGAGGAAAAAACAAGGACAAATAAAGTTATTACTTCTCGTTGCACCTCCCTTACACCTCCCCTGGGGAAGCATAATCTTCTGACGCTTACCCAGGTTTATGAATTCTTGTAAATCTAGGAATATGTCAAATACCATGGTTGTGGCATGGGAACAGCCACCTTAACTCACATGGCACGCCTCCCTATCGCAGCATGAGGCAAAGCTACGTTGCCTCATTCCATATCTACAAGACTATGGAAAATACGAAGGGGGGCTTTATGTGGCCTTGTAGATATGGGGTGAGGTGTGTCCCCCAGGAACATCACAAAAGTGATGCTCTGGTGGCACACGAGGACTTGTAAATAAGCCGTAGCTGTTTTAGCATAGCAGGTGATCAAGTACGAGAAGTAAGGATTCATAGACTTGAAATGACCCAGACCTCCCCCAAGGAGCATTTCATGCTGTGAAGTTCCATCACAGGCAAGAATAATGTTTTTTCCACTTAACTAGATAGGTGGATGACAAAACGATGCGGTGGGAAAAACTTAAAAAGGTGAGTGAGTGGCATTGCTGTCAAACACCGATATGAAACTGTGACCATCAGTAGTGGCATTTAACACCTACAGACTCTACAGCCATGGAACTATTGCAGCCTGAGTTATACCAAATTGTATTAGCATATACTGGCGTGGTATTGTTTGTGTATTTGCTATACAATTCTGAACGACGGGCAAAAAAATAAATCTAAAACAAATAAGAACTGCATCTAATTCCTCCCCAGAACCTAATGCGAAACAAACATTGCGGTAATCCCATCAACAACTGTCCATCCATTAGTCAAGCACATCTGTTTCTTTTTTTTGTACCATCGAATACTCATGTAGTAAAATCTACATAAATCACAGTCTGATCAAAATATTCCAGATCATTACAAACTCTATTTTCATGGAAACGAAATAGTGCTACTACATACCCATGTTAGTGAACAAAACCTAATAATACACAGAACGACACATATACTTGACGCGTTCTTATTATATTCTGTAACGACCGGTTCGTGAATGTCATTGTCCCATGACCATTTGATGGTCTTTGACATAATTGATCACGATGGTGTACTGTGCTTTTTATCCGCAAGCTTTCAATACAGATGCAATCTACTGAATTCGTTATCTTCCTCCCTCTCTAGCTGAAAATAATTTTGAATAATGAATCATATAGATCGGCCCACCTCCATTATAGTGTGATTTAATAGTCACTATATGGCGAAGCTGAGGTCCATTGTACAACTTAGAAGAATCATCAGTATACATGGTGCAAATAACAACCAGCTTTACCTTGGGATGTTTATCCCATCCAACATATCTGTATGCCATGGAGTACTGGCTGAATGGCAATGCGTTCTCAAATTAGCATATTTTCCTTTACTGAAAAGACAAGTTCAAATTTAATTTGGCTTAAAATCTCCCCTGCTTGGAATCTCATATTCTGATCATTTAGCATTGCTCTTCATACCTTGTATGAGCTGTTAATGCTACAACCCGATATTGCCAGAATATTAAAAGTTCTTATTATCAACCTTCCTTTAAATCTAAAATGAGTACTTCAAAAACAACAGGCATTTGGATGCTAACAATAACCCCCTAGTCTTTTCTGCAATAGGAATTTCTTTTAGCAGGTTGTCCAAATACTGTACAAAGATGTCTTACCATGTTATACACGTATTTGTAAATGTATATTACCTCTCCATTTACAATAAAACTTAAAATGTAGTCTATGAAATACAAGGTTATTTGAATACAATGGTAAATCTTCATAAGTTAAGGATAAAGATGCTGGGTGTTTTTCTCAAAGAAAGTTGCAAATCTGCACCCATGGAGGCTACAACCTTGCACAGGTGAGGATTTATTACTGATTGGGAAATCAATAAGGTTCATGAAGTTCAGCAGGACACCTGTGATCATTGTAGGTTTTGAGGAGTAATTATGGGAAATGTTTACAAATTCCTTCTTCCAACAATTTGGAGGCATACTTTCAAGTATTAATAGATTCATTATACATGCATACATGGCTAAAATTCCATCATGTTTCAAAATTACACATATTTTAAGAGAGCATTTTACCAACAGGAATAAATTTTCTATGATGAACCCCCTTCACTTAGATGTGGGGAGGTGTTCTGTTTCCCTGGCAGACTGACCATCTGGGCTCAGCCCAGGAACCTAATTAACATTTAAATTAATGGGGTATACCTGTCAATCAATCAATCAATCAATCAATTAATTTGTAAAGCGCACTACATACCTGCGAGGGTTTCAAGGCACGGGGGTGCTGCTACTGCTCGAGTAGTTTTCTGAAGGAAAGAAGGTCCTGGGTCTGTCGTAGATCCGGCGGGAGGGTGTTCCAGGTCTTGGCGGCGAGGTAAGAGAATGATCTGCCGCCGGAAGATTTGCGCCGTATGCGGGTGACGGAGGCGAGGGCGAGGTTAGCAGAGCGGAGATGCCAAGGGGGTGGGGGGTAGAAGCTGAGTCTGTTGTTCAGGTATGATGGTCCGGTGTTGTGGAGTGCCTTGTGTGCATGGGTGAGGAGCTTGAAGGTGATCCTCTTGTTGACCGGGAGCCAGTGAAGGTCTCTTAGGTGGGGGGTAATGTGGCAGTGGTGAGGGATGTTGAGGATGAGTCGGGCGGAGGCATTTTGGATGCGTTGGAGACGTTCGAGGAGTTTGGATGAGATACCGCTGTAGAGGGCGTTGCCGTAGTCGAGTCTGTTGCTGACGAGGGCCTGGGTTACTGTTTTTCTTGTTTCTGTTGGGATCCATTTGTAAATTCTGCGAAGTATGCCGAGGGTGTTGTAGCAGGAGGAGCAGATGGCGCTGACCTGCTTTGACATGGAGAGTGAGGAGTCGAGGGTGAAGCCGAGGTTTCGTGCGCTGCCGGTGGGCATCGGTGGGGGACCCAGCATGGGCAGCCACCATGAGTTGTCCCAGGCGGAGGGAGTGCGCCCAAGGATGAGGACCTCTGTTTTGTCCGAGTTCAGTTTTAGCTGGCTGTCTCTCATCCAGTCGGCGATGGCTTTTAGTCCCTCGTGGAGGTTATTTTTGGCGGTGTGCGGGTCCTTGGTGAGGGAGAGGATGAGTTGGGTTTCGTCGGCGTAGGAGATGATGTTGAGGTTGTGCTGACGGGCCACTTGTGTGAGGGGGGCCATGTAGATGTTGAACAGCGTCGGGCTGAGGGATGAGCCATGGGGTACGCTGCAGATGATGTTGAAGGTTTTGGATTGGTATGGGGGAAGGCAGACTCTTTGGGTTCTGCCAGTGAGGAATGATGTGGTCCATTCGAGGGCCTGGTCCTGGATTCCTGCTGCGTGGAGGCGTGATTTTAGGGAGTGGTGACATACGGTGTCAAAGGCGGCTTATAGGTCTAGGAGGATGAGGGCTGATGTTTCTCCATTGTCGAGGTGGCTTCTGACGTTGTCTGTGGCAGCGAGGAGGGCGGTTTCGGTGCTGTGGTTGCATCTGAAGCCGGGCTGGGAGGGGTCGAGGATGTTGTTGTCTTCGAGGTACCGAGTGAGCTGAGTGTTGATGATTTTCTCGATCACCTTCACCAGGAACGGGAGCAGAGAGATGGGCCAGAAGTTTTTCAGGTCCTTGGGGTCCGCCTTTGGTTTTTTGAGAAGGGCGTTGATTTCGGCGTGTTTCCAGCTGTCCGGGAAGCTTGCAGTTTCAAAGGAAATGTTGATGGCTTTCCGTAGGTGTGGTGCGATAGCTTGTTGAAGATGTGGTGTGGGCAGGGGTCTGATGGTGATCCGGAGTGGATGGAGTTCATGGTCTTGCGGGTTTCGTCGATGCTGATGTTGGTCCAGGAGGTCAGTCGGGTGGGGTAGGAGAGTCTGGAGTGTGAGGGGAGTTGAAGCTGTCGTGGATGTCTGTGATTTTTCGGTGGAAGGCGGATGCAAGGCGTCGCAAAGTTCTTGGGAGGGGGTGGTGTCGTTGACGGTGGTGTTAGGGTTGGAGAGTTCTTTTACGATGCTGAAAAGTTATTTGCAGTTGTGTGCATTGTTTTCTAGGTGGGTTTTGAAGGAGGATATTTTTGCTGGCCTGATGAGTTGGTGGTGTTTGGGTGTGGCATTCTTGAGGGCCGCGTGGTTGTCTGGAGTGCGTTCGAGTAGCCATATTTGCTTGAGTTTTCGGAAGTGGCGTTTGGAGGCTTGGAGGTCGTCGGTGAACCAGGTGGCTTTTTTGTTGATGTGGTTGTTGGAGGGTTTTCTGAGTGGAGCAAGGCGGCCGGCGCAGTCGGTGATCCATAGCTTGAGGTTGTGTTCCGCGATGTCAGGGACGGTGGGGTTGACGGGCGGTTTCTGGGCTAGGGCGTTGATTAGTTGAAGTGTGGTGACTTTGCCCCATCGGCGGCGTGGTGATTGTTCGGTCCAGTAGAGTTCGGTGATATGGTTGAAGGTGACGTGGTTGCTTGTGGAGAAGATGGGGTCAAGAGTGTGACCGGCTGAGTGGGTGGGTGTGTTGACGAGCTGTGTGAAGCCTAGGTTGGTGAGGTTTTCGGTCAGGGTGGTTGAGTTGGTGTCATTGTTGTTTTCGAGGTGAAAGTTCAGGTCCCTGAGGAGGATGTAGTCCGTGGAGGCGAGTGCGTGGGTGCTGGCCAGGTCGGCGATGGCGCTGCTGAAGGGTGCCCTGGGTCCTGGGGGTCTATAGATGAGTGTTCCTCTGAGCGGGGTGTTGGGGTCGGTGCGGGTTTGGAAGTGAAGGAGTTCGGCGACGCTGAATGAGTCATCCGGGGTGGTTTTGACTTCGAGGGTGGCTTTGTCACAAGAAGATGTAGCCAATCCATGGGCCTGTGTCCTTCTTTTGTCTCCATAGATAGTCGGGACCTAGGCTCAGTGGTAGAGGAGTTGCTCCAAGAAGTGGTTAAGAGGGACCGCAGGAGAGTGAATGCTCATTTCCTGGGCCACACCACTGGGTCGAGCACAGGAGCTCTGCACAGAGGAAGAAAGGTTTTGCAATTCTGGTTTTGGGCAGAGAGGGGCCCTGTGGAACTGTATGCAGTAAAACACACAAGCACTGCTGTAAAAGTGGGCGTGGTCAACCCTGGGAACTTTTTCACCATTGGTTAGGGAATGGCCAATGGCTTATGTCAGCCACAGACTGGCCGTTGGCATATATGCAACATTTCCAATACCCTCCTCAGATCACTTCTGAACCTGTGGGAGGACAGAAGAAGACTGGACCTGCTGTCTGAGACCTTAAAAGAGCCCTGAAAGCTGCTATCACTCTTGTGCTCTGAACAAAGAAATAGCCTCCAAGGTTCATTT
The DNA here is from genome assembly GCF_031143425.1 of Pleurodeles waltl. Classification (NCBI taxonomy): domain Eukaryota; kingdom Metazoa; phylum Chordata; class Amphibia; order Caudata; family Salamandridae; genus Pleurodeles; species Pleurodeles waltl. Next base: position 765,874,405 of record NC_090437.1, read on the forward strand.
GGTTGTCCTCCTATTTGGGCTACAGGGAGACAGCAAGCTTCTAGATGCCATTTTCTTCATTTCTAGCTGACCAGTTCCAACTGGACCTGCCCTGGACCCTGCTGTCAGACTCTGCTGGAGTATTCCCTGACCCCCAAGTGCTTTCCCCAAGGTCCTGGAACGATGGATGGTGTCAAAGTGTCCTTCTTTCTAAAGCTTCCTTACATTTGTGGTTTAGAATCTTTTTGCCAAATGTTTGCACTGAGAACTGATATGGGCTAGTACTAACCTGCCAAACCAGTCCACCTAGGGTGAATCAACACTGGAATTAAGTTCTCAGCAGCTCCCATTACGTTCTTCTTTGCAGCATCAAATCCAGTTCTTCTGGACTTTCATCAACCAGCATTCAACACCATTGAGCTTTTGTTTGGACACAGCTGGCAGGCTTAGCCCACTGTGGAAACCCAATCTCCAGTTACGTTTTGAAGTCCAAAAGTAGAAAACTTCACTGAACCATGCCACCACCTTTATCTGATCAATGTCAAGGGCTCTTTAGTTGTGAAATATTCCTGCTCAGAGCTTTCCTCTTTCATTCACAGCCTCACTGAAACCTCAGGCTTCGGATTCCCATCATCACTGAGCCTAGATTCGGCAATAGCCTACTGCCTTGTCTACTGAAGACTTTTTGCTCAGGAAAGTTTCTAAGTACGCAGGTAACTTTTTGACCGGGCTGAATCTGCTAGTTCCATACAACTCATGCTCCATTGCAATAAACCTTAAAACTTACCCTTATCTCTGAAAACGTTAAAAATTGATGCCTTCGGTTTTTCATATCAGATTCTTGTCATTTTAGGGTCAATTTGTTTTTTAAAATTTACTCTATATTATACATAGTTTGGGATTTTTCTTTTGTTGCATTTCAACTGTGTTACTATTTGAGTACTTCCTAAGTATTTAACCTAAAAGTTAAGCAAGTTTGCTCTGTGCCATGGCTAACAGGGCTTGAGCTTGGGTTAATTTAGTGACTTTTGTCAATTACTCCGACAAGGATTGTGTTTATTATTTCCGGCCAGTATTTGCCCTTCTCAAATAAAGTCCGCATTTCTTACTGTCAGGAGTTGTAATTTTCCCATTGGGCTGCTCACACAAGCATGTTGTTTTGCTGGTCTAACGAGAGATAAATAATTCTACAGGATTTGTGGCATTGTCAGCATTGCAGCAACCCTGTACATCAAAGGGACTCTAGTGGAACAGGGGCATGCCACACACCATTATATTAGCAGTTTACAAGGCAAGACTCTCTTAAGTACTTCAAGAAGACAGCTAAACAGAGCATTGTTGTGCTTGTATTCTGGATTCTCACTAGTTAGTGGATAGGACACTAGGTTGTAACATCACCTCAAATCTAAACAACGTATACACTAAAACAAAAACATTAAGACAATAACACAATTACAAAAGTGGTGCGGTAGCCATGGGTCTGGTCCCACAACATGTTTGCACAGTAATGGTTTGCAAACTGCATAGCTCCATGGAGCACTAGCACTCTATGAATTATACACAAGGTTGTATTGACAAGGAACACAAACAATGATGGGTATTCATGTTTAACCTCCTATCAGCACTGGTAGAGCATCTAAAAAATGTACACAAGCATTAGTATTATGCATGAACTGACTTTGCACTTCACGTCTATCAGTTAATGAAGGGCTCATTCTATCAAGTGGTGTTACCCAAAACTATTGTAACTTTTTCTGCATGGATTCTAATAATAGGGCTGGCTTTAATGCTGCAAACGGTACTGTAGAGACAGGATATGAGTCAGTTATCAAACATGACCATCATCATGCATGCCATCATATAAGGGTGTACTTGTATTGTTTACCACCCATGGGGAGTGGCTTGTATGGTATAAAATCTATGACCAGTGGCATAGACCAAGGAAGCCAGCAATATCTGTTTGTCAACACAAACACACAGGTGCCAGGTTCAAAAGACTGTACAAAACTGTGTTAAGGTTTTCCTTAGCCCTTGCCTCTCTATCGATTACATTGGATTGGAACTTGCTCTTTCACCTGCTACTTTTGGATTAGAACTTTCACCTGCTACTTCTCAGTGTGGGAGCTGAGTTTCATCGTTGAAAACATCTGACTTATTTGGTGTGCTTGATCCTTTGGCAAGGTACATAACCACTAGGAACATCTGTGGATTTCACTGTGCTAAACCCCAGCATATCATACCGTGCATATGCTATTTTTCATTTTTTGGGTCTTAATTTCCTGTCTGTTGTCCCAAGGAGTCAATGCAACATCTTTACTGGGAATGGTGCCTTATCACACAGAGTTATAGGCACAGGAGTAGCTAGAGTAGCTGAATTTACCTAGTGCCTCCTACAGTTGCAGAATATATTCTGCCTATGATGGCAGACATGAGGTGTCAAATGGCCACTTGACGTTCTGAGGACCTCTGTGAGGATATTTATTGTAGCACACAATCCCTCACTGAGAATGTACACAAGGCATATTGCCAATGCTGAAGGTTGTGACACACTGCCTGATGTTGCCTTCTTGGATGGTGGTATTAGATGGTGGTGTTGCAGGTGTTCAGGTATGTGTTGTTTATTGTGCTAGCTGCAGGTGACATCATCAACATTATGGGCAGGCTGTGTTTTATCCTCCAAAAATCCACCGGCAAATTACATTGGCAGTATCTTAAAATTTTTGCCACTGTGCCATGAGCTCAGGCAACCATTTACCCCGGTCAGTACTGTGGCAGTGAGAGTGACAATTAATGATTGCATCTGGACCTCAAGTGCTTTGGTAGGCTTGATACATTGGCACGTGTTAAGTGTGATTGAAGTTACCTCATTATGCTGGTCACTACAACCTCAGCGGTCTTTTTGAAAGACTGCTGAGGGACCGCCGTGCTGAAGACCGCCAGTGCAGGCGGTTTTCCGCTCTGCGAATTATGACTGCTGGCAACCCTCCGTCCTATTTCGGACAGAGAGCTGCCAGCAGCCATACTGGCAGTCAGCGAGGAAGTGGAGGTTGCTCCACCTCCACCGCCCCATCTTCAGAACACCGCCCACCGAATCACGTTCAGTGATTCGGCGTGGCAGTGTTCTGGTGACGGGGTGCTGGCGGCAGAGCAGCCCCCATGTATCCCGACCCCTCCCGGAGGATCAACAGACCAGGTAAGTTGATCGTCCGTTAGGGTAGGGAGGTGGGGGGCGTTGTGTGTTGTGTGCCTGCATGGAGGTGTGTATGTGAGTATGGAGAGGGGGTGTGTGAGTGCGTGTATGCATGCGGGGGTGTAGTTTGTTCGGAAATGTGTGCGGGTCTGTCTGTATGTATGTCTGTATGGATGTGTGCTTGTATGTGGGTGTGCGTGTATGCCTGTGTGTGTGTCTGTTGGCATGTTTGTTGGTATGTGTGCGGGTATGTCTGTTGGTGGTGTATGCATGCATGTACGGTGTGTGTCTGTGTAATAATGCTGGGGGTCGGGGTGGGGAGGGGGGTCCTGACACCTTTGGGGGGTGGCAGGGAGGTGAGGGTGTGGGGGGAGTACTCGGGGTGGGGGAGACCCCTATCAGTGCCAGGGAAGGAATTTCCTGGCACTGATGGTGCTTACCGCCATGGATTTCATGGCGGTTCCCAACCCCATGAAAACCATGGCGGTCAGCTGGGTTGTGATACCGCCGGCTGTCTTGTGACGGCCGCTGGGCTGGAGACCCAAGTCTCCAGCCCAGCAGTCGTCTCCGCCCTGGCAGCCTGTTGGCGGTAATACCGCCACTTCTCCGCCGACCTCCAGGGTCATAATGAGGGCCTATGTGTTATGTGTTATTTGTGCCTAGTGCAGGTGCAAGTTGTATGTACTGTAGAAATTTTTTATGTGAGTTGTCCAGCACAGATGCTGTTCTAACTGAAATGAGTTGGCGTTTCTTCAGTCTGGGGTTCCTGTATGAGTAGGAAAACTACATTATGCAATATGGGTGTAAAATACGTATCCCTAACAATACATGTGGTTTGAGTCAAGTTCAAGTGCATTAAATTTGATATGACAATCTGTATTTAGGTGCTTTCAGCGTGATCTTGGTTTGAGCATGTATGTGATGTGTTTGTGTATGTGTGTCTGTGCTTATACATGTATAACACACACTGAGGGGATCAAATCAGTCCCATAGTTTGGCTACTCCTGACAAACACCGACTCTGCAAGGACCATTGCACTACAAGGACCAGTTCTTGTAGCATCTGCAGGTTCTTTTGATCAAGTACATTAAAAGAGCAAACAGTACAGTTTTATCTGCTTTGGTCCACTTTACAAACTATTCTAGTATGAAGGTGTGGAGTTAGAATAGTCAATATACTCTACATGGAATTGTTCATAAATTTATACCTTGTATAAATAGGTATGGCATGTTGTTTGTGTGTGTGTGTGTTTTCTCGTGTGCATGTCATCAAATCAAATTGCTGTCTGGATGGTGCTTACCATCATCATAAGAAAGCTTTATTCTATTCAATATTTTGAAAAATCACAAAAGCAACAGAAGCATCAAAATCACAGGTCAATAAAAACTTAAATACAATACATTCAATAAAAATACTAGCCCCTTATTCTAGAGCCATACAATAACACAGGTAAGCATTTCTGCATGTAAACCTTAATGAGAGGCTTACTTGACTTATTTTCCACTCTTTTGGCTAAATCAAACAAGGTCCCCACGGTATAGTTAAACTGTAAACAACGGTTTGCTATATATGGATGCCAAGAGCTTTTGAAATTAAACAAAATTCCAAGTTAAGAAATGTTAGTGACATGCTCAATGTGCTTACCCTTAATTCAGAAGGAAACTGTTTTTTTGCCTTTCAGGCCATATAACATACATTTAGGTTTTGGAGTGTTTGCTTCCAAGCCTAGATTTTCCGTGAAGGCAACAAAGCTGCTAATTAGAGCCCTCGGTCCAGGGGGGAAATGTGCTATCAAAACAGCATCATCTGCATAAAGCAGAGCTGATACTGGGGTGGACTTAATCTTAAGCAGGTCCCACCCTGGGGCCTTAAGTTGGTGTTTAATCCTTTGACATAAGTAAAAGCAAGATGGGTGCCAGGACACAGTCTTGGCAAACACCACACTCCTGGCCTATACCTTACATTAGTGTTCACTCCGTAGTCAAGGGCCCACAGTTTGCTGCGGTTGACTCTATCAAATGTGCTGCTAAAGTCCATAAAGGAGAGAAGGAGCTTCCTCCCTTGGCTATTGTATATTTGTTAATGACCAGATAAAGGCTGAGGCATTGTTCCCCTGTACCATCTCCCTCTCTAAATCCATATTACATGGGAGAAAACACTTAGTTAAGGCTTGTCCACTTCTCAATCCTATTGAGAACAATGCGCTGATGGTTTTTGATGCGTATAGCAGATAGGTTTATAACAACAGGGATCTTGCCTACACCCCTTTTTTTAAACAGGAATCATCACAGTGGTATGCAATGAACTTGGAAGGCCACTTGTAACAGTACAGTTCACCACGTTAGTAATGACATGTGCCCAAAATGCAAAGTTTGGTTCATAAAGATCAATCGGGACCCTGTCAGGCCCAGGTACCTTCCTAAAGAGACTAGGACTAATTGCCTCACAATTGAATTTTCAGAGGAAAAACAATAGGTGGCTCTACATAGTCACAGGCTATGTTATCAGGGTATGAATAAATAGCTTCAAAGTGCTCGAACTAGCACTCAGCACTAATATTAGTTCCAGTCCCATCAATTTAAGCCTCTAAACTTTTTGTCCTATTAATGCTTTTCCAAAACCCACCGGTGTCCTTTCTGGTAATTACTAGAATTAGAATTACTTTTTGTATTTGGCCTGGCAAGTGGCTAGGTAGGTCTTGTCCCTAGGAGTGGCATTAATGGCTGCATGGAGCCAACTGTTGACCACCCTGAACTGCCCATTAAAGAAGCTCTGGTTAGGTTTTTTGCCCACAGAAGCAGGACAAGAAAAAGCATTTTTTATGCTGGCATTCAGAGAGCAAAAAGCTGAAACCACTACATGACTATGCTGGTCTGGTGACAAGAGAGACTCCATGAAAAGCAAAAGATTAGATTTAAACACAGTATTAGCAGGATTAGAAAAATCTGCATTTTGCCACCTGATCCTTACCCCCTGATCATGTAGAGAAATACTTGTGGCACCACATATAGAAGGGATTTGAGCAGACAATGGGATAGTGTTGGAGGCAGCTCGGTCTGGATGGTTCAAGATAAACTCAGCCAGGTGGAACATACCACTCCTGTCCACGGTGGTCAGGTTCACCTGATAGATAACCTGTTCCAACTCTTGGGTGGCTTGGCATGGAGCAGTTATGCTTATCTCAGAGGCAACATGTAAAGCAACATCACAGCATGTTCCCACAACACCCCGGCTGGTTGACCCCAACAAGATACTTCACACAGGTTGTATCTTTAAAAAAAGTGTATTCAACACACATTATTAATGCAGTTAGATTACAATATGAACTCAGCGTTGATATCAATGACCATACTAAACACAATAATATTCAATATAAACTTGGGCGTGAATCTCAGTGCTCTCCCTGCAACACACAATAAAAGGCCCCACCATGTTGAACATTGGTCACTGTATATTCATTTGAGGACACTACTCATTCCCTCTCTATACCTCATAAGGTATCCACCCATTGTCAGCACTAGGCCACCCTCATGGTACCCACATCCTGCATAACGTGTACCATCCAGGGGTGCACTCCGGGGCTGACAGTAGCAGCACAATGTATATCACAGTAAGCCACACTCCCACTAAACTGTGATGTCAACATTATGAACTCCGTGGAGGAGCCGGAGTACCAGCAATACCAATGTGAGGCCCCAGCACCCATTCCTTCTCGCTCAGACTCACTCCCTTACATCCACCTTGTGCCTAGGCCAAGGACCTGGGATCAGTTGTCGGTGGTACGCACGAACACACTCTCATAAGCTCTCACTTCCGGGCACCATAATTCAATGCCCTGATAAGTGGCAAGTGGATGACCAAATGCTTGCACACCCTCTGGGTTCCAACCTGCCCTCCACCTGACAACCTGACCTCCACCTACCAAACAGCATCCAGTTAACCTCACCCACCTGTAACCCCACAGATTATAGTAACTTTTGCATGGGTACCCAGCCGCTCACAGCTAAGTCACAACTCCCCAGGTGTCAAGGTGGAGGACAGGAAGGACAACAGCCAGTTAACAATTAAGGTGGGGACATTCAGGCTCCAATAGGAAGTTCACTCAGAGGTCTGAAAAACACAGGAGGATGGTCAACGGGGCCAACCATTAGAATCTGAGGCACCCAGCCCTGCCACACAATCAAATGTTACCAAATAGTAACCAAATTCAGCACCTCTGGAATAGAGTTGCTGTCGAAGCATGATGTCTCGACCCGTCCTCAAATCTTCAGGTTGCACACAACAAGATATCAAATCCATGTCTCCAGATTGTAGACACTTTGGCCATCATTACAACGTTGGCTGCAAACACCGCCAGGGCTGTTCTGGACAGGCTGGCGGTAAAAACTCAGGCATTACGACTGCGGCGGAAGTGCCGCGGTCGCACCTCCGGGACCGGCGGTTTCCCGCCACTTTTGTCCCGGCGGTTGTAGTCCCCCAGGGTAGCGCTGCTTGCAGCACTGCCCAGGGGATTACGAGTCCCCCTCCCGCCAGCCTTTTCATGGCGGTATGAACCGCCATGAAAAGGCTGGCAGAAAGGGGAGTCACGGGCCCCCTGCCACGGCCCCATGGAGCTTTTCACTGTCTGCATAGCATAGCAGTCTGCATAGCATAGCAGACAGTGAAAAGTACGACGGGTGCAACTGCACCTGTCGCACAGCCGCAACACCGCCGGCTCCATTTGGGCGGTGGATCTCCAAATAGACACCGCGGGGGTGCGGCTGCATTGGCGGCTGCGCAGTGGTTTCAACTTGGCGGGTTCGCCCGCCAAAGTTTAAATGAGGGCCTTTGTCTTTTGCCCGTGAACTTCCAGTGGCCCCAGACAAGTTTGATCCCATGTAGAAACTGCACAGTGCTGTGCCCCTGAAGGAGGGTTCCTAGATTTCTTGAGCCAAATTCTAGCATTGTACCCCCATCGACAGGAGACACTAGGCTTGTGTGTGATGACTTGAACCGCACCAGACATTTGGGTATTCCTTTGGGTTGAGGTAATCTGTCCATTACGCTATGACCTTAGCAGTACTGAACTCTCCAGATAAACACACTAGACGCAAGTTCTGTCATGCAATACGAGGCCATGTGAAGCACTCCTTGGGTTGCTTCCACAACTCCACAGGTACCAACCTATGAATGGGCACAGCACACAATGAGAATGCAGCCGAGGGTCACACAAGAGAAATGCTCCCACTTGACCTCAACGAGACCCCAGCAGGGTGCTGCAACAGTGATCTGTTCACTTCACAAGCTGTCTTGGGGTCCAGTGGTCCCCACATAGAAGGACCACGCACCAGTAGTTCGAGCAGTGTGTTGCTACCCCGCACCTGGTGCACCTGGTCTCCAGACTTAGGGGGTTATTCTAACTTTGGAGGAGTGTTAATCCGTCCCAAAAGTGGCGGTAAAGTGACGGATATACCACCAGCCGTATTACGAGTTCCATAGGATATAATGGACTCGTAATACGGCTGGTGGTAAATCCGTTACTTTTCCGTCACTTTTGGGACAGATTAACACCTCCTCCAAAGTTAGAATAACCCCCTTAGTTCCTGTTCCATATGCACACTGCTCTGGCCAAGTGGAGTCCGGCACCATGTATGCACAAACAGAGGGCTTCACTCTCCAGATGTTACCGATCACGAGGTAGGTCCCTCTCAGGAGTTCTTTGCTACCACTGCGACTGCCGCAGAGAATGGGGCAGCCAACCAGCCTTTGGAGAGCCACTTCAGGATACCACACAGCAGCAGGCAACAGTCTCAGGCGGCACTCTCTAATTGGTAAGGGTGTGCGGATCCCCTTCCTTCGACAGTTATCCTCCTGGGCACCCAGATTCCTTTGACAGTGTGCCAACGCAGTCCAGCCGCACTGGTGCCACATATCCACCAGTGGTACTCTAAGTTGCAGACTTTGATTACCCATACTTATTCTAAGTAAACCCTTTGAAGTAGGGGTGGTTTGAAGGGTATTTCTTTCCACCACACATGTTTTACCTAAATGTCCTCCATGTCTGCACCAGTGTGCAGATCTTTATCCTTACGAGTGCCAGGCTCTGGCTCCGGGAGGACAAGTGTCACAACCTCTTGTTGTGTAGCCACTTTAGTTCTAGCTCCATGCACGTTATTTTAGCACACTAGGCCTGCCGCTGTGCACTTTAACCTAGACGTATTTTATTTGGCTTCGCTTTATTATTATTACAGTAGCCTTTTTTACGGTCTTGTTTTATTTTCTACATATCTCACTGTTTTTGCCTAGGCCAGCACTCTGTTTTCAAACAAGACATTCTTGCTCACTCAGTGCTTCTTCCAAGGCTGCAGCAAGATAGGTTTGGCGGTGAACATGGTATAAGTTTAGTCTCTAACATTTGTAGAAAAGCACACACCCTTACGTAGGAACATTTTCTCAGAACAGCAGATCTTTTATTAAAAAAACACTTCCTTGTCCCTTACACGTTAGAGGGAGATTCCAGCCAGAGACCCATGACCCTATGCTGATTGCATCGCTACAGCTGCTTTTGCAGATTCCAGGCCTTAGGGGGATGATGTCTACCCAGGGGAACCTGAAGGGCAGAATTAGAGCTTAAGATGCTGTGCTCTATTATAGCATAGGTAGGAATTAGTCCATTGACTATAGTGACAATATGGTAGCATTATTTCTATGCTTCACTCTCCTTGTCACAATAGTAATCATCATGCTGTATCGTCCTTGTTATTACAGCTCACGCTTTTCTATCTAAAATGCAGTTTCTTCATTAAAACCATTATTGAAAGGCATATAGGGCCAGATGTAGGTAGCCTTTTGCACGTCGCAAACTGCTAAAATCGCAGTTTGCGGCGTGCAAAAGGCCTAACGCGATGCACAACCTCAAATTGCGAGTCGGTACTGACTCATAATTTGAGGCTGCGACTCGCAAATAGGAAGGGGTGTTCCCTTCCTATTTGCGACCGCATCGCCATGCTGAGTTGCTTTGTGACCAACTCGCAGTTACCATCCACTTAAAGTGGGTGGTAACTCATTCGCAAAAGGGAAGGGGTCCCCAGGGGACCCCTTCCCCTTTGTGAATGTCGACAATTTTTTTTTTTCAGAGCAGTCAGTGGTCTCTGAAAACACCGAAACCAAATGGTTTCGCAAGTTTTTCTTTTTGCAGCTCATTTTCCTTTAAGGAAAACGGGCTGCAAAAAAAAAAAAAAAAATGCTTTATTAAAAAAGCAGTCACAGACATGGAGGTCTGCTGTCTCCAGCAGGCCACCATGCCTGTGAGTGCATGGACTCGCTATGGGGTCGCAAACTGCAACCCACCTCATTAATATTCATGAGGTGGGTCTTTGCGACCCCATAGCGAGTCGCAGAAGGTGTCTGAGACACCTTTCTGCATTTGGTTTTGCGAGTTGCAATTTGCCAGTCGCTATGACTCGCAAATTGCAATTAGCAAAATTGTACTTACCTACATCTGGCCCATAGTGCCTATTTTTTGTCGTTGTGTATATGAGACTAATGTAACTGAGAGAAACAGATGAGACCTGAGGCACCACGGCTTCCCTGAGAAACCAGTTATGTCATGCTCTCAGCTGCCCAATCATCTCTGCCCTTGGGTAGAGATGAGGCACTGCTAGTTAGCCAGAGCAAAATGTGGAATGGAGTGACAGGCGTCACCTGTAGTAGGTCAGACTCAGTCTCCCACACCGCAGGCAATTCTGCCACTAAAAATCCAGTAGTCTCATTAGAATAATCAGAGCCTACGTGACATGGCGCCACCAACATTTGGTCAGGCTCTAATTTTCGGGTCCTCCTGAGTACCTCTGTCTTACTATATACAAAGACACCTCAGTACTATATACAGAGACGTACGTGGTATTGAGGATTTCACCCTCAGCTAAGTAGGACACCCTATCTGATGCTGTAGGTTGTCCAAGCTTGAACTTTCAAAGGAAGATCCCTATTTGGTGTGCCTTCTTTGAACAGCTTTACTATCTATTATGGTGAATCCGCAACAGGTAGCAATTGCAGTCAATATGAGACAACCTCTGACTACACATATATTAGCTAATGGCCTAACGGCCCAGGGGGGGTCCAGTCACATTTGTGGTGGACGCCCACGCAGCTTATAAGAACAGAACTTTTCTATTCATGGGTCACATTTCCAGCAATTGATAGGAACACAAACACATTTCATCACTATACACCTGCAAACGTACCTGGACAATAAAGGGCATATGCATATTTAGAAATACCTTTATCTTATCAAGAACATAATAATTGGCTTGATGGTGCCCTACCTCACACAATATTACCAGTTAGGTTAGCTCCGCTAAGTAATGATGGTCCTACCTGGCATTTATTGGCCACTTATACACCTCACCCTACAGTAGCGACTTTAGCAGTAGCAGAGGTTTGTTGCTTATATACTGAACTGACAGCGACATACAGACGATTAGTACAATTTGTAATGCAAACATTGAACACAAACCCAGCACGTGCTGCTCCAGCCCAACCACATGCAGTAACGGCAGGTATTAACCCTGCAACTGTACATTCGATCATGGGTAAAGTACCCCAAAATGAGAGGAAACTCTGTATTGGTTATCCCAAAAAACAATTGCGCTGGAAGCAGTATTTCTCCATCCGGGACCTCAGGATAAACATAGAATTCTAACTGTGCTTGCCATTTGGAAAGGTCCCCAAAGTGGATAACTGTAATAAATGGGACACAGTGTTTGCCGCTCTCTACACTACCGCACATGGTACACCGATACTTGCCAACTTGCCGGAAGTGTTGAAGCAAATTCAAGATGAATACGGGGCCGCCCCAGCCCTGGACTTGGGGATGCAATTAATGGGAACTTTTGCCACAGTATTCTCAATTATTTTGAATAATCTTAAAGGGGAAGTGGTCGCACTAGCAGTGCGCATGCTGCTTCGGGATGTTCCTCAACAGGATCAAGAACGTGAGCTGCCAAAGATTATCGCAGAGACCTATTCTAGTATTGGTCAAGATAGTCTAGGGGCCAGACCAACTAAACCACAGTTTCAAGGTAAATCTAATAAAGATTTTTCCAAGCAAGCTCCTGAGGTTAATAAGAAACGTTGGGACAAAAAACAACAAGCTCCTGTAAAGAAAGGGGAGACTCTCCACGTAGGGAGACTCCACAGAATATATATAATCTCCGTAATAGAGATAATATAAAAACGCTTGATAGATATCAATATACTGATTACACGGCAATCTCGTTTCTTTCAGGACTCATTGGAAAAACGAAGTGAGAGAGGTGGGCGATCAGAGCAAAGACCAGAGTACGTGAAACCGAGACAGGAATCACAACACTCATCAGAGGTTTCTGTTAAAAAGGAAGAGAAACCTCCCCAACAAAACCCCAATTTAAAAGAAAAAAGTGGCAGCAATTACATTATGACATGCCATTCAAGAAGAGGGTCCTCCTGAAGAACAGGAAGTGGGCACTAGCGCTGCTGGACAGCACGGCAGAGGTCACAATAGTTCGCTGGAGTCTTCTAGAGCATCTGGAGGTGAAAGTAACTGATGACTTTCTACAAGTAGAAACTGCGGACATGCGAGTCTCCATGCCTGATAGGGTGTATAAAGTAATGCTCCAGTTAGAAGGAGACATTGAACGCACAATAAACGCAATCTTTTGGGATCACGTAGTAAATATATATGATATCTAGTAGGCCGAACAAGGTTGGCCACCTGAATTAACCTTAACCACAACCTCAGTATCCAATCAAACATGAATCAAAAGCACCTGTGAGAGAAATTCTCACGCAACTGGAGTACCAGGGCGCAATTGAACCCTGTATCTCCCCAAAGAATAATCCTTTATTCCAAGTAGCCAAACCGGACCATTCGTACAGAATAGTCTTAGACTACAGACACTTAAGTAGTCATACACGCACATATGTCATACAAAACTCACAGAGCACAGCACTGATGAACAACATAGTACACAAAAATTACAAAACAACACTGGATATTTCCAATGATTTTTTTCTACCAGAATATAGTGCCTGAAAGTAGAGACTTAACAAGTTTCAGCGCACTAGACTCTCAGAAAAATATTCTGTCATTTATCTCAGGGGTACAAGAACAGCCCCAGACTGTTCTCAGCTCGTGTGACAGCAATTTTGCACGACATTGACCCTGAAGCATTGTCCTATCTAGACAATATTGACCTTACGGACGATGAATTGCTACAACATTTAAGGTGGGTAGCCCGCATTGTTGTGGGATATGCTGAATTCAACTTCAAAAAAACAAAAATAGCCTTCTTCAGCGTCCTGTTTCTGGGACATGAGCTAACAAGTGAAGGAAGGAGCCTAGCGCAACAATTCTTAGAAAAATGTGCACAATTTAAACCTCCAAACATGATTAAAAAACTCCAATCCCTATTGGGTTTCCTAAATTTTTGGCAGAACTTACATTCCAGATTATGCAACATGTATAAAACCTTTATATGACTTAGTACGTCCTGGCTTTTCAAGTAAATTTTGGACAGTCGAACACACATGCATTCTCAGAGAACTGCAGATAGACATGCTTGCAGCACAACATCTACACACAAGGGACAACAAAACACACTGGTCATCAGAGTAATTGCTGGTGCCATTGGTTTCACCTATGTAACCTTTAATGAGGGTGAGAGCGTCCTGATTGCATATAAATCACATTTGTACTCACCAGCAGAACAACGCTTTGCTCCCAATGAGAAAATTCTCACTGCTGTACAGGTGGCTGTCATTAAAGTAAGACCTCTAGCCCAGGGCAAATGGATTATCGTTGTTTCTCCCATCCCAGCCCTAGAAGCTGTCACAAAGGCCAGCGTTCCTAATGCTAAATCATTACATCCACGTTGGATAAAATGGGCCACGTCTTTGACAGCCACTGATGTAGATTACATTTTTGACCCAAAATTACACACTCAAGAATTTTTGCAATATGAACTAGAATACCCAGTTCCTGCAAACACAATGCATATTGATTTATATCAGAGAGTCATGTACACCGATGGCTCTGCACAACCTGCAATTGGCACAAAGCATCAATACTCCACTGCTTGCACAGTCGTAAGTGGCTACATGGAGGACAATAAGTTTTGTCCCCAACATACATTCACGCAAACCCTAGGGGATTGCACAGCACAACTGGCCAAGCTGAAAGCTCTGGTGATGACACTGGAACATACAGATCCGGCACAGTACACAGTGATTGTTTGTGATTCGTACTGTTGTGTACAGTCCTTCAATGAATACCTGCATTACTGGTGCCAGAATGGGTTGACAGATTCTAAAGGCAACACCATTAAACACCAACAACTGTGGGAGAAAGTAGCGGATCTGAAGGAAACGCTACCAAATGTCCATGTTGTACATGCACTTGAACACCAGTGCATTGGAATATACGTGTCTGGGAATACACTGGCTGATGAAGCCTCAAAGTCAGCAGTTGCCACGGCCACTGTTGCTGCAGTAACCCGCTTGAGTGCAAAACTGGACGTAGACATACGGGCTGCCATGGAAGCTACTGCTGATAGTACGCCCCATCCAGAAACATTTCCTACTAAATATTCCTACCGAATGGGAGGCTGCCAAAACGCTGAGGTTAAGATACCAGGTATAGGGGTGCAAGATATTCCCAACAAAGATATAAGACCAGAGTTGATTAAAGCAGCGCATGAGGTGAGCATCTGCCCATGCTGGTGTGGTGGCTACAATACCATTGTTCCAAGCCACTTTTTTGGTGGCCAGGCCTATACAAAGAGGCCAAGTAGTATGTCCTTGTTTGTGACATCTGCCAACAAATTAATGTTTCCACTGCTAAACGCCTGCCGCAGACACCCCTCCTAATTTCCAACAAACATATACAATGTGTGTTCTTGAACCATTGCGGTCTCCTAACACTGGACTATGCACACAAATACGTTCTAGTTGCTGTTGACTCCTGCTCCAGATTTCTATGGGTGTGGCCACAATGCTCGGCTGACGCTCTGACTGATATTAAAGATTTGCAAGTCTTTATCTGTAAATGTACAGTTACGGCTTTCCACTTGGACCAGGGCCTTGCTTTCATCTCAAAGGCTTTCAGGAACGCCATGGCTTTGTTGGGGGTCCAACCCCAGTGCTCATCTCCATTTCATCCTGAGGGAAATAGTGTCATGGAGCGATTAAACTGTGATTTAATGCAATCCTTAACAGCCAAAGTCTTAGGTACTGGTTGTAGTTGGATGAATCACCTGTATGGAGTCCAAAGAGCACTTAACAATCTGCCTAGAAGGTCCCTGGGGGGCTCGTACTTCATATGAGTGCCTGTTTGGAACTCAAATGTATGTTCCAGATCTTGATAGCCCTGCCATGGAGGCGGCAGAAACACGATTTGACATAAAAGAACGTGTTACTGTCTTACAGGAATTACAACAGTTCCGAGACGACAATTCTTCTGCCAGTGCTGCCTCCATAGGAATTAAGGATGTACCTGTGACACCTACCAGCTGGATTCCTAGCGGGGGGATCTAGTACGTGAAAAACTTGCTGTGAAAAAGGAATTTGGTCCTTCTTATCATGCACCACTCCCAGGCTTGGGAATACACACTATCAGAACCGCCATTCTACCGCCGTTGGCTAGAGCCAAAGAAAATTGTTTTGTTTCCATCAACAATGTCAAACTACACCATGTGGCTGATCCTGCACAGTCGACCAAGAGGAACAGCCCGAATCCCTACTGGTCAAGAAGTTCCTTTACAAGTTGTAAGCAGCAACACTGACACCTGTCCGAGCTTGGGGAGGGTGGAAAATGATCTTGCATTGGTTCCACTAACAACAAATAATACAGAGTTAATTGATCGGTTTGATACTACTTTGACACAGACGATTGTGCTATTTATTCTGTGCCACTGCATGAAATGCCAACTCCACCAGCTAACAAGGCTCCAGTCTTTGCAAAAACTGCTTCTGGATACTTTGACGTCATCAACAATGACTTTTCTGACTCATTCGCCTCCTCAACACCTGAACTGTCATAAACAAGTAAGCTGATAAATTAGTTTAAATTAACTTATTTTATTCTTCAATGGAACTGTCTGTGGCTTTTCTTGACTGTACTGGCTTTCCTTCTTTGGATTGGGTTTGTCATCCCTTTCTTTTTATTAATACATGGTCATTTTCTTCCAGAAAAATCAACAGTTGAACTGGTGGATGAGGTCCTAAAACCACATTTTTCGTCTCACAAGGTCCGCAGAGGCTTGTCTTTTGTGAACATTTTCACTATACCAATTCCTGATGGGATTGTTTGGGATAAAGTAACTTTCGATATATACGGCCCTACGGAGGTCATTCAAATACCATATGTGTTTAAACTTTCAATGAATGATATAATAATACCAGGTATTGTTTCTGATGATTGGAATGTGAAAAGCAGTTGATTTTATGATGTCTGAATTGCAGTATTATATTGTATTTGAAAACGAAGATGTTTATCAATCTAAATGGTGATATGTTTTGCTACAATTAATATAGCCACCATTTCATCCACAGAGCAAGTACACCAAAGACTGTTTTTAATTACACACAATGGGAACATTGTCCAACTACCTCACAAGGGAGTTCTAAAACGTATGCTGAAATGTTTACACATTTTTCTGGGCACAATGTTAAAAATGCTGAGTCTTATTATTTTAAATTGCCACCTACAGAAAACATACGCTTACTATTGACAAATACAAAATTTATATATTCGTATTCCTTTGTTTCCCGGTTTACTATAGAAGGCTATGAATATTGGCTGAAGTTGATTGACTTAAAAAGTGTGTGGGGAACTAGACATTGGCAAATATGGGGGAAGGAAGCTTTATTTAGAGCATGCCTGATACCTGTTCAAAATTCATTTTTTAATGAAACTGTGCAACAAATGAGTTGTCTAGGCTTAGCAAAGATTAAGGAATTGAACAGATCCAGTATACCTGCCCCTGCAAAATTCTCTAAATGGCAAAAATATATAAATGCAATTGAAGACCAGCTCGATGAATGGGTCCAGAATGGCATGTTTAATTTTTCACTGACACGTCCTGGCGGGTGGTTATTGTAGCCAATAGCTACCAATGGCTGTCCCAAACGTTTTATCAACTCCTCAGGGGGTTTTAGAACTAATAGGCCGGACCCTTGCTGTATATCATCCGAACATGTAGGTATAGTACTAACATATAGTGTAGGGAAACTTTGCCAGCAATGGTTACGGACTACCTCAATAGATGCGGTTTGCGAACACCTCAGTCTCCTGTCTAATAGCACCGACTTACAGGACTTCCTGTTAGGCCCCAGAAAACAACGCAGAAAACGCTTTTTATATGAAGTATATGATGAAATTTTGAAGCTTTCACAAAAAGAAGCTGCTGCCTTCTTAAGGCAAATGGACCAGGTAAATCTAGAAAAGGCATTAGATGTTGAAGCTAATGGAATTAATACCCTGTCCAACTGGATGTACACCTTAAATCACATTGTCTTGTCCGCTATAGACATTATTTAAACAGATATGTCTTCATTACATCATGAACAGAGTCAGCTAAGGTCCACTATGCAGTTGGGTTGGACATTCAAAAACTGCAGGCGGCTCGCGTTCCCTGGCAACATGTCAGCGTAAGGGAAATATTTTCTTCTTTTAATTTAATGCAACAATGGCTAAGAAAGAAGCAAATTATGTCATGCTGAACATCGAAAACTGAGAAAAGTTGCCTTTCACTGTAGCTGAAATACCATCTGCTGAGTGGTTCATACACAGGGTCAATAATCTGCCTATTTCCACACTACAATTCATCTCCTGTTTAAAACACATTCCAGTAGGCAGATATGAAAGGCTGTGAGCTTCCCTTCTTGTACAAATGTCTCAGTGGCATGAAAGATGTCTTTCTTAGCGGTAGCGAGTGCAAGACCTCTGTCAGCCATTCAATGGTTTGTAAACAGCTGTCCTTGCACGGGGCATGTAATGCGTCTGCCGCAAACTTGGCTTGTTATATGAAGGGAGTACCAGTCCCCTTGATTAGACCTACGTTCCAGGTACTTTCAAACGGCAGCTATGTCCTCCTCAATGGTGAAGACTGTTGTGTGATGAAAGCCGGAATAGTTTATGTTGTTTCGGTCTCTAAGATTGTTACATGCTGCTGGAACGTACTCTTTCCTCCCACTAAAATAAAAGAGGTAGTGGACATTTGGCCTCATATTGCTGCTTCCAATATGAATTTTGACAAGTTGAGCAGACTCAAGTCTTTATTGTTTCAAAAACATGTGGCCCTTACATCTGCACACGAGACCTACGCACTTCAGGTGGCAAGGTCGTCAGCAGAGATACCGTCCCTTTTAAGTACTAACTTTCCGAGATACTTTGTTGAACTTGTGGGACTGATATTTAATGCATCCAGTACTACTGGAATCGCAAATTTCTTTAAGGCTGTTGGTTCTGGTTTCGTTCACACCTTCTCCTCCATATTTGGTTTAATACCATCAGCCATCCACTCAATTTTATCCAGTATTTTCGGGGGATTTCCAATAACTTTGGCTTTAACAGTTGTCATTTTGCTGTTGCTACTTTTTATGCGCAATGGCTGCCCCGCACAGCTGTGTTGTGAATGCATGATGCAGTATTTTGGAGCAACACTCCTGGAGCAATTGGAGTGTGACTGGTCCCTGTCATTCAGACTGGTTTTGCTTTGTGTGTAGCTCATGTTTCTGTGTCTCTGGTGCTCTTTCGAACAAGTACTGGAAGTTTGTCTTTCTACGCTACGCATCGCTTGCTTTCATTGGACATTGATCTGTTGATGTTCTCGCTGAAGGCTCCTTAACAGACATGTGCATTGAGGGTGCACCTGCTACGGGAAGCTACTTACGAGTTGCCCTTCCTGGAGGATGGGGCTCTTAACTCATCATTTGGCACACAACGCAATGCCGCCTTGGCTGATGCTCAGGCTATGGAACACAAATGCTTCTTGGTCCTTCTCGGCAATGCCTCTCCAAATTTAACACTTGCCGAAGTGGAAGATTTTCTATCCTCCATTGTCCCGGAACAGATTGGAAATTCTAAAAATAACTATGACTCTTGAAATTCGGTCCTTTTTATGCCACATGTTAACAGTTTTACATTGTCCTTTTATATGCTCATGTGTCCTTTTAACATGTCATTATTTACATTTTTACATATATATCTTAGGTTAAGTTTTAGTAGCTTTTATGTATATTTAGGCTTTGAAACACCTTCAACCGACATGGGGAGGATGTTGTGTAGCCATTTTATGTATAGCTCAATGCCCGTTATTTTAACACACTACGCCTGCAGCTGTGCACTTTAACCAAGGTATATTTTATTCGGTTTCACTTTATTGTTGTTACAGTAGCTGCTTTTACGGTCTGGTTTTATTTTCTATATGTCTCACTGTTTTTGCCCAGACCAGCACTCTGTTCTCAAACAAGACAGTCTTGCTCACTCTGTGCTTCTTTCAAGGCTGCTGCAAAGTAGGTTGCCGGTGAACGTGATATAAGTTTAATCTCCAACATTCGTATAAAAATACACATCCTTACGTTGGGACATTTTCTCAGAACAGCAGCTGTTTTATTATAAAAACACTTCCTTGTCCCTTACATGTTAGAGGGAGATTTCAGCCAGAGAACTACGACTCTATGCTGATTGCTGATTGCTTTGCTACAGCTGCATTTGCAGATTCCAGGCCTTTGCTCAGGTATGGGGAATGATGTCCTCCCAGGGGAACCTGAAGGGCAGCATTAGAGCTCAACATGCTGTGCTCTATTATAGCATAGGTAGGAATTAGTCCATTGACTATGGTGACAATATGGTAGCATTATTTCAATGCTTCACTCTCCTTGTCACAATAATAATCTTGTCATGCTGTATCATCCTGGTTATTGCAGCTCACGCTTTGCTATCTAATATGCAGTTGCTTCAATAGAAAGATTATTGAAACATATACTGCCTCTGTTTTGTCATTGTGTATATGAGACTGATGTAACTGAGATAAACGGATGAGACCTGAGTGACCACGGCTTCCCTGAGAAACCAGTTATGTAGGCGCTCGGCTGCCCAATCATCGCTGCCCTTGGGTAGAGATGAGGCACTGCTAGTTAGCCGGAGCAAAACCCGTATTGGAGCGACAGGTGTCACCTCTAGAGGGTCAGACTCAGACTCCCACACCGCAGGCGATTCTGCCACTCTAAATCCAGTGGTCTAATTAGAATAATGAGAGCCTATGTGACACTCTACCCCCATCTATCTCTCTAGACCTCAAATGGCAGGGATCGGTTTCTCTGGATGCTCGAGGGTTATAGCGGTCACTTGGGGAATGTGTAGATGCTCTCTTCCCCCAGAACCCCTGGAATGAAGCCTAACTTTCAGGGCACCAGAATCAGTCCAAATGCCTAGAAATGCCCAGCAAAGCCACTATTACCAATGGCACAGGCTTGTCATCCTGAGTCCAATGATTCCAAATGGAATAGGGCTGCGCCCCTGCAATCCATTACTGCAACCGGATTTAATAAGCCTCGGTATCCCATATCACTATATGGGTAGACCACATCTCAGTAGCAGTGTGAACATGTGTGGGTGTTCGGCACTTTCCCTGGCACTTGTGCCCTAGCACAACACTAACCTGCCGAGGCAGGTGACACCGGGGTGCTTGTGTGCCTTGTTGAGCCTGGGCCTTGAGGCTTTGTACCTATCATAAATACTTGGGTGCCTATAAATGCACCACTGTCACTTCATCCATGTGCTCATCCACATATGAACCATCCCACCTGGTCTTAGACATGGACACTCGAGTTGGAGAAACTGAACCCAATCCATACCAGATGACCCGTCCAAGGTACTCAAACCTGCACGCGGGTGACGGTGCCAGCTTCTAACTCATATATATGGTGTGGGCACTTTCACACTGCATTGGCAGAGGGAAAGTACTCTGAGTCCCATAGGCTTGTGAGTCGTATGGTACCCAGTGTCAGTTAGGCAGCTTCTGGGCTACTGCCCCGGTGCACCACATAGGGGTTTTCCAACATGTGGGTATGCAGGTATGGGCTGGCTGTGCTGGGCCCATACTTTAACCGGCACTACAAGCGTGAGTCACACTCCAGGACTAACCATGGCTGGTCCCACACATGCTGGCCTGCATGGACTCCCACTCAGGAAGCACCCGCACCTGCATCTCCACACTGCCCATAAAGGGGGGCCGATGCTTGTGGCCCATGGTCACATATCAGGGAACAAGCTTCCCACCTGAGATTTAGCCATCTCTCTATCAGTAGGGGCCCGCTCCCTGGGGAGGGTCTGCCCCTACCTGGCCACTGCCTTTGGGAGGTGCCTGCCTGGCTCCACATCGGCCACTGACCCCTTTACTTGGGTGCTCTAGGTACGGTGTAGAGCCCACTCAAGTCAAGTTCCCCTTACGGGATTCCTATCAACTTTCTTTTTACCCATATTGAAAACATGTGTGCCTCAGGATATAAAATGTGACAATCCTAAATGGAACAGGTAGCCAGAAATAACCAGTCACAGTAGGCAAGGGATCTAAAGGGGCCAACTTACTTAGTTAAAGTCATGGGAAGACAGTTTCCAGGTGCAAGTTAAGTCGAATAGCCAAGAGACAGGCCAAGCCCTGACTCATTAGCCCATGGATGTGTGCAGACAGGCCCACTCTTAGTCTGGTCTTCACCCAGGCATTCATCTGGGCATGTCCTGCTAAAAAGCACTCCTCACACTTTGGAGCACGCCTTCTGGGCTTCTGTTGCCTGATGGGGGCTGTGGTTCCTGGTGCGACCCCTGGCAACAGTGCCTGCCGCAAGTTTTGGTGTCCCCACACATGAGAGTGCCCAGAATGCTAAAAGGGGCTCCTTGGCAGTTAGAGCCCCCCTCTGGACTTGAGTTACCTGCTGGGGGCTGTGATTCCTAGTGCGGCCCCCGGCAACAATTCCTGTGGCAAGTTTTGCCACCGATGTCAAGTAAGCAGACCACTAACGACAGTATTGATGGTGTTATTGTACACCCTGTTGAGTATGAAATTGTATAATTTCTTAAATTGCAAGTTTGGCTTAGGAGCCCAAGATCTGCCCTGTTGAATGTTGGGGGTGAGAGATACAAGACAGCATAGACCTCATGACTTTGTCATCCACTACCAGACACTCCCTTCCCCTTTATTTTACTCTTTCGGGCTCTTCTGTATCCCATCTTTCATTTCTTGTTACTTTTTCTCTTCTACCTTCCTTCTCCTTTTGTGTATTTCCCTCTCTAACTCTGGACCCAAATTTCAGGAGGTAAAATAACTGACTGACTGTCCAAAAACATGAGTGTTGGTGGGCCCACTGCAACCACTGGCTAAAATTAAGCAGATTATGGAATGCTGTTATTGGAAAGTAGATTATTGTTTAGGGCAGGTACATACCTCCAATTAACAATAGGCCACAACTCCCCCACTTAGGTCCTGTCAGGGTGTCAATAAATTAATCTTGGCTCACTTGGTAGCTTGTCAATGGGCAACAAAGGCTTAACTTTAAGGAGACAAAGGTCAGTAGACCACCAGACTCACGGTGGCAGTCCGACACATTACAACCCTGGAGTTGGGCCACCTAAAACTCTGCCAGGATCAGAGATAACGGCATTCTGGAGGTTGATGGTGGTCCTAATCCACCAGGGAAGTGCTGCAAGCAGTGCTACCCTGAGGATTACTAGCACGTTCTCAGCCAGTCTTTTTATAGTGGTAGCACCATGAAAAGGCAGACGAGGAACACATGCAGGGGGACCCCCTGGCCAGCACCCTCACAAAGTTCACTGTCTGCTTTGCAGACAGTGAACATTGCGAGGGTGCTGGGGCACTTTGCAGGGTACAGCATTACTGCCGGCTTGATTAGGAGATGGAGACAATGCTGTAGCCGGTTTCACGCTAGGCCAGCGGACGGAAACCTAACCTAGTGGGAAACTCTTAATGACACTGGCAGGGAGGTCGCTGCATAGACGCCGGCCATCCTGTCGGGAGTTTGTCGCACAGACTTTCCCGTCCGCCAAACTCAAAATAGGGCACAGGGTGTGTAAAGCATTCAAAAATCATAAAAAAGTAATAAAATAAAACACAAGAAATAGTTTATAAATCCAAAACCAATTTATAAAAATAGATTACATATTTTTTTTATTTGACACCTAAACAAATGAAATCAGATTAGAGAAGCTGGAGATATTAATTTTTTAAATCAAGGCCCATATTTATACTTTTTTTGCGCTGCATTTGCACCACTTTTTGATGCAAAAGCAGTGCAAACTTACAAAATACAATTGCTAAAACTGAATAAACATGGGCCTAAGTGTTTTTTAGTGCAAAGAAACTAAAAGTACCAATCTGGATATCTGATCGCACCCTACTGGGGCAAAGTCAAAATTTGAGGCCGACCACTAATGAGCCCTGCTCAGCTACAGTGAGCATGAGGCCTCGGTCAAAGTTTAACCTTCTGACAGCCTTTTTTTCAGGACAAGTTTCTTCACCTGGGACAAATTCACAAGTTGGATCTGACCTCCCTGGAGCTTTCTTCGGAAACACATCACAGGAGACCTTGGTAAATAATTTCACCTTCCTAATTAGAATATTTTTCATGATAGAAATCTTCATCTGGGTCAAACTTGAAATGGGATCTGACCTCCCAGGAGCCCTCTTTGGATATGCTGCACAGGAAGCCTTGGACAACTTTTTAAGTTTGAACTTTGTCACTTTTTTGGAGCGTTTTTTTCTCTGACCCCGGACGACCCGCCAAAGCAAGCCAATTTACAGTCAACATTGTCGGATTGCCTTTCCAGGAGCCCGCCAGTGGATTCCTGGAAATCTGATGCTCCGGAGCTTTACAGCAGGATGAACCTGAAAGTTCCCCAAACTTCTGGATCTTCTTCCAAGTGGTCTTTGAAGGTCCATTAGGAGTCCACAACTCCACCCAAGGTTCCAGAAGCTCTGAGTTGCTCCTTGAGTGTTAGGGCTCCAACTCCCAGAATGCACCTCGTTCAAATCCAAAAATAACTACTAGCCACGGGTCAGCTGGTAAGTTTCTTCAGGGCTTGACGCAGGGGACTCTGGTCAGCTATTTTCTACCTGTAGCAAACAGGGTGTCCCTTCTTGAAGTAGTTGAAGACAGGCAAAGTACTTCTAGTGGTGAAGCCTGAGTGCAGTGGGTTCAGTCCTTCAGAGTGCAGTGTCCAGGTGCAGGTCAGGGATCCAGCAGGGCAGTGCTTCTTCTTCTTGTCTTTGCTTCTGGTAGGGGTCTGAAATGTGGGTGCAGCTCTGCCATATGTATCCTTGCTCCTGGGGTGGAAAACAGGGGGGTGGCAACTGTCCAATGACAGACAGGCTACCATCCTCTTGGATGACCAATCAATCCTGGGGAACAACATTGCTCAAAAATCCAAAATGGCAGAAAGTCAAACTCAGAGGTTAAGTCTGGCTGAGCCCACCCACTGGTGTGGCTAATTTTCCCTTGGTACAGCCCTTTCCAACCCTCTCCTAATCTAATCAGGGGGCACCTGGCTGCCTGGTTTTGCAGGAAATGGGAGAGGTCCACTTGGAGGACTTGGGGCCAGATGTAGTAAGCGTTTTGCATGGCGCAAACTGTGAAAATCGCAGTTTGTGCCATGCAAAATGCACATCACAATGCACATTCCCATTTTGCGAGTCGGTACCGACTCGCAAAATGGGAATGCGACTCGCAAATAGGAAGGGGTGTTCCCTTCCTATTTGCGATTCGCACCGCGATGCAGAATTGCTTTGTGACTGAGAACGCGGTCGCAAAGCAATTCGCAGTTACCACCAGTGTCGCACTGGTGGTAACCCATTCGCAAAAGGGAAGGGGTCCCCAGGGTATCCCTTCCACTTTGTGAATGTTGCCATAAATGTTTTTTCAGAGCAGGCAGTGGTCCAATGGACCAGTGCCTACTCTGAAAAACCGAAACCAAATGGTTTCGTAATTTTTTTGTATTGCAACTCGTTTTCCTTTAAGGAAAACGGGCTGCAATACAAAAAACAAAAACTGCTTTATTTAAAAAGCAGTC
The DNA here is from genome assembly GCF_031143425.1 of Pleurodeles waltl. Lineage (NCBI taxonomy): Eukaryota > Metazoa > Chordata > Amphibia > Caudata > Salamandridae > Pleurodeles > Pleurodeles waltl. The sequence goes on from NC_090437.1 coordinate 765,899,676, forward strand.
ACAGACATAGAGGTCTGCTGTCTCCAGCAGGCCACCATCCCTGTGAGTGCAGGGAATCTCAATGGGGTCGCAAAATGCGACCCACCTCATTAATATTAATGAGGTGGGTCTTTGCGACCCCATTGAGATTTGCAGACGGTGTCAGAGACACCGTTCTGCATTCGATTTTGCGATTCGGAAATTGCGAGTCGCAACGACTCGCAATTTCTGAATCTCAAAATCGGAATTTGCTACATCTGGCCCGAAATGTCCTTCCCTCGTTTAAAGTACAGTAGGGCTTCCCTCCCTCAACCTGTTTCACCAACTGCTGAGGCAGTTCTCCTCCCCCATGCACTTCCTTTGTGTTCAGTCGAGGCCACTTCACACCTCATCAAGGCAGCCTGGGCAGGCTGCCAGATGGTGGCCAATAAGAGAAGGGCACTACAGAGCTGAAACTGGCAACTTTCAGGTAGAGTTCTAAAACTCTTTTCTTGAATTAGTTATATTAAATTTAACAATGGCAAGTTCTTGGATTTATTATAACAACCTGTTAGATACCAAAATTGTAATATTTAGCTCCATTTGAGACTTTATTAATTAAAAATAAAATCTACTGATGTTAGCCTATTGAGCCATTCACTACAATGGGGGAAAACAATTTCCCCCCCAATAGGGATTATAAAACATATTTTATAATGTCTCTGCTTATATTACACTGCACCCAACCTTGGGGGCACCTAGGACAAACCTTAGGGGTCACATGTATAAAAATAAGTTAGTTTGAGACTTTGGAAGTACTTGTAATTCCAAAGTCGAATTTGCATATCATTTTAATTTCAAAGCAGCCAGCAAGGCAGGCCTGCCTTTAAAACGACACTGGGCACCTCGGCAGTGCACGTATGGGTGCACTACCTATGCTGTGGTCTCTAAACCTACATGCCCAACCTTATACTAGAGACTTATGGGTAGATTGATACAGCTAATAATAATTAGCCTAATTTGCATAATCCATTTTTTGCAGCTCACTGGTCCTGGGACTGGTTAGCAGTACCCAAGGCACAGCCAAGAGTCAGTTATCACCAAAGTTAAAGTTTGGGGGTTCTCAGGGTAAAAAGGAGGACTATCATACAGCTGTCATCTGCAAAGTTTGCAGAATTCTGCATACACATACGCTAATGTGTGTTACCTTTAAAGCTGATTGTGAGACCTGGCATCCTTTATGTAGGATTCACCTGAAATGTTCACCTTCAAACCGGCGGTTTTTGCTTACTTTGTTTTTTTCTGGCATTAGGACCCTGCACACTTTACCACTGCTAATCAGTGCTAAAGTGATTGTGCGCATTCCTTAAAACATGTTATACCAATTGGTATATTTAATGCACTTCTAAGTCCCTGGTAAAGTGGCACTGCCTGTGCCCGGGGCATGTTAATTACATTCAACTAGTGGGTCTGCAGCACTGATTGTGCCATCCACTTAAGTAGCACTTTAAACATGTCTCAGGACTACCATTAGAGCCTGTATGTATGCTGTTTTAATTTGCCATTCCTCCCTGTCAAGGTAAACCTTTTGCCTGACCAAAACCTTCCTTTTTAATACATATAAGTCAGAGATAAGGTAGGCCCTACACAGCCACAAGGGCAGGGTGCTGTGTATTTAAAAAGTTGGAAGTATACTTTTAAGTTTTAAATGTTGCAGTAGTGAACAACTATTATTACTGCAAGATTACCCTCTCTCTTTGGATAACATTAAAGTTACCTCATTACATTTAATAAGCTGTAACGTCCAAATGAGAACAGGTAACTGTTTTATGTTTGATGTCTCTAGGATCCTAAGTTGAAATTCTAGCTTATGGTGAAGTCAGTTTTAAAATTGCAATTCCAAAAATGCCATACATAGAATGTTGACATTTTCTTGCTTTATCAATTTAGTGCCTGCAACCTGCCTCTGGGTCACATGACTGGGTGTGGGTAACAACTGGGCTTTGTAAATTCATCCTAGACAGCCACACACAATGGGAGCTTAGGTGTGCCTGGATGGGCCACCACTGGCATAATGGGTGGGAGGAGCTGAGCCCAACTCCATTTACATTTGAATAGGCTGTGTACTGTTTCCACACAAAGGGCTGCATACCCTTTGTAGTTGGTCTAGAGCCACGGCCAGAAAGACAGTGCATCTGTGAACTTCAAAGACATGCCTGTAGACTCTTTTCCCCACTTCAAAGGCACAACTGTGTCTAAATACTGGACCTCAGTCACCACCACTTCAGTGCACCTAGATCTGTGGATACTCTGCCCGTAAGAAAGACTGGTGTGATGCTATATGGACTGCTGCTCCTGGACTATTACTCTGTAGGAACTGCCGCCCTGCTGTGCTGTCCTGCTGCACTACTGCATGGGTGAGAAGGACTGGACCTGCATCACTTGAACCCAGAACCCAAAGTGACTCCAAAGGCTAGTTGGCTGGGCTTCTGATTTGAAGCCTCAGGGACACAACTGGCATTGAAACAACCTTGCATCTGTGCCTGGACTCTGTCATTTGTGAGACTACAAAGGGCAAATGGTGCCACCACAGTCCCAGAGCCTTGGAAGTGGGTTTAAGGTGCTCTCCCAGTCTCCATGGACACAGCCTAACCAATGCATCTCCGCTGTGTGGCGTGGATCTGTTGCAAAGACCTGCATCATGCTGCAGCTCTTCGGAACCACTACATCGACCCAACTGCACAAAGCATCCTCAAGGCAGGTCCGTGGATCCTTTGTCAACAAAGCCTAGATGACAACAGTGGACTCCACATCGTAGCCTTGCAGTTCTTTAAAATCAACGCATTGTTCAACTGAGAGACGCATTCTCCATGCCGAACTTTGCACTCAAGCCCTGTCATGGGATCCTCAATAACGATGCACGACCTCACATTGCAGCTTCAGTGCATCTCAGAACTGATGCATCGCTTTGGCTGCGTGACACATCTTTGATGAGTATCCTCGCTAGGCTCTGCAAACCAGTATTTAAGGTACTTTGTTCAGCAGAGCTAACTGGGTCACTGTAGTTGGCAACCAGACAACCACAGTTGCTTTGTGTTTTTTAGCATTGTTTTTATGAAAACCTTATAACATCGAATATTTTTGCATCTATTAATTGGATTTTTGTTGGTTTTGTGTTGTTTTATTTATTGAAGAAAGCTCTATTTTTCTAACATGGTGTGGGATACTTTTGTGTGGTGATTTCACTTTATTACTGTTTGCATTGTTGCACAAATGCTTTACACTTTGGCTCTAAGATGAGCCTGACTGTTCTGTGCAAGCTACCATAGGGTTGAGCAGGGGGTAGTTCAGGGTTGGCTTGTGACATTACCGTGCACAAGAGCAGTGTGTTTACACCAGTTCTCTAATTCTTCAGTTTGTCAGACCCTTTTTTATGCTGTTACGTTACGCTCTATTAATGCCTTTAAAAAATCTATGAATTAATGAAGATATCAGCCTCAACAATCTCACAAAACAATTTGATGGAGTAAACATTTATGTATTTTAAAATGTTAACATGAGAGCATGTTCGATGCACATAAATACCAAGATCAGAAATGTTCAGGCTTTTAATCAGCCGGAGGTGGAAATTGTGGACAGAAGGCCTACTGCTCGCACAGTATGGTATGCGTTAACACACACATAAGTCACAGAATCCCATAAGCCAGCACAACAGCTTGTCATCCATATGCATTACATACTTCTGAGACAATATTAGTATGTCGTGTTGAGCTAAATATGCAGCCTTAAACAGTGCACTTTACTTTCTGTGAAAGAAGTAGGTGTAGAAAACAGAAATGAAGGTGAATATGTGAAGTTTCTTATCCCAGAGGCAGCGAAATTAACATTGACATAGAATGGCCAAGAATATGTTAGTTTGATATGTTTTCCAGGCAAAATTCTGCTGTGACTTACTTGTAAAGAGCTCATCATTTAATCTTGAATTACACGAGTAAGCCAGGAGTAAGTCAGAAGTACTGTTTGTGAACTACTGGAATTCAGGAGTAAGACAGGAGTACTATAACTGTAATTTACAAACTAGTCTGGCCCAATTCACAAATGGTTTACTTTGACTTATTGTTGTCATACTACTGGCTTACTCCTCAATTCCAGGTATAAGCCTAAAGCTCTTAGGGGCATCTAAGAGGGGCATCTAATCTAAGAGATTTCTTTGCGTCATTTTTTTAGGCACTTTTAACACCTTTAAAGGGGGCACACCATTGAATACAATGGGCCCCTAAGTACTCTGCGGGAGTAGTGCCAATATTTTGCGCTACTCCTGCAGAGTATATCAGTAGCGTCAATAAAAATTACACTATTGCCCCCTACCCTGTGCCATGGTGCCCCGTATCTTAGATACTGTGTACACATGTTGGAGGTAGGGGGCGCTAAGGGGCGCAAGGAAAGTAGCACTGCAATGGGTGCAGCGCCACTTTCCTTAAATCTGCCCCTTAATGTTCAAGTGATCCAGTAGGAAAAGTCGCACACACCTACTCAGCAAATATGTTTGTAGATGTGGTGCTGTGTTGTTATTGTGAGCCAGCTGCAGTGAATCAAACCTAGCTATTGCTATGTTTGGTAGTGTTAGATAGGATACCTTATTGTCATATTTAGCTCAATATTGCTGAGGTTACAATCAGTAGATCCCCTTAGCCCCAAAGGGAAATTTACAGTTTTCAGCTGAAAGTGGTACTTTCAGGTGTCGTTCACTTCCTCTCCTGAAATGTATTCTTTGTTAGACAAGGAGCGTTAAGAGTTAGATCAGCCTGTCAAACTATCTTTTATCTGCAGGAGATGACAGATATAGCAATACATTTACACCTCAATTCAGTACTTACCCATAATGATTGCCATATTACTATTACATGATTATTTATTCAGCAGTATTTGTCTGCAAGTCATATGTATCTGAATGGGTATGACTATTATAAACATCTCTAAAGATAACATGCAAATCAATATGAATATTAGATTTGGTCCAATCATGTTTCATCACACATCCCTAACCTATTATTCCATTCCCTACCATCATACCTTATGTTGTGATCATCAGTCAGAATTTATCCCTAAAGCATCTCCTCTCAGCAGCTGGTCCAAGTGTATAATCCTACCCCTGCACCAGTACCTCATGTATCTTCATTACTAATGGTGTATTACAGAGCGAGGAAGGCTCACTCAAGCTCCACTCCTGCTTTGCTACAAAAAATAGCAAGCAATACTCCTTTGCAGAAGTTTATAGAAGCTATAGAAATGAATGCAACAGTTTCCTTTTTTCCTTGCAAGACTGATCTTTACATTCACATTCCTTTTCAGCCTTAGCTACAACATGTGCCGTGGGAAGAGGAATGTTTCTGTTCGTAGCCCTGTTAATTTGAACAGTGCAGAAAACATGGAGTTTCTATTAAGCATTGCAATCACCTACACATTTGTTAGCATTACCTTTCAAACATATTAACTTTCTAGGCCGTGTGCCTCGAGAGCATTCTCATAATTAAATGTGGTCATGTTTAAATATTTTTGGACCTGTCTTGCATGTAGCATGCTTTTGTTAAGACTCTGCTCTGTGCACTTCACCACTGGTAACCAGTGCTAAAGTGCTTGACACATTTAATTTACTTGCAAGTTCTTAGTAAAGTGGTATGACAGGTATCCAGAGCCTGTAAAATAAATGCTACTGGTGGGTCTGCAGCACTCATTGTGACACCCACTTAGGTAGCCATGTAAAAACATGTCTCAGGCCTGGCATTGCAGCCTGTGCATGCAGTTTTAAAATGCCATTTCAACCTGGCAAAATAAACCTTTTGTAAGGCATAAACCTTCCTTTTAGCACATATTTCACCCTTGGAGTAGGTCCCAAACAACCCATAGGGCACGGTATAATATATAAAAAAATTGGATATCTATTTCTATGTTTTACATGTCCTGGTAGTAACTCTCAAATGTGTTTTTCCCTATTGTAAGCCCTACCTTTCCCATAGGATAACATTGGGTTACCTTATTGCAATTACTAAGTCATAATGTTTGATTGGGAGCAGGTTGGAAAGTAGCTTTGGTGCATAAGAAATTTTACTCTACATGCCTCTTTAATGGTAAAGCCAGATTTTAAATCACACTTCTTAAAATGCAACTTTTAGAAAATTGCCATTTTCTTGCCTGTTCCTGGGTCACGTGACCAAGTGTGGTTGTTTTTTGTGTATTCCTCCCAGACAGTGTCACAATTGAATGTCTGGGTGTTGACAGGATGGCCCATCTCTGGCTGGATGAAGGGCACAGCTATCTCCTACCACACTTACACTTCAATGGCACTAGCCCAGCTAGCATACAAAGGTCTTTACAGTAACCTATTGTGCCGCCAGACATAATAGGTTCAGGACAGAGAGGCAGGAAATTCCAGACACCTCTGATGGGAGAAAACTCCAGAAGCTTTTCCCACTTCAAAGTGGGCATAAGGTTAAAAAATGGGACCCTCAGACCCACTCTTTAGTTCACTCCTGGACCCATGGATACTACAGAAGAAGCATACCCTGCTGCACTGCTGCTTGAGTCCTGCTTTGCTTGATAAGAAGGAAGACTGGATCTGCACCCTTCCTCCAAGGCTGGTGACTCCAAGGGTCAGCTGACTGATATCCTGTTCTGAGCTACAGGGACACAACAAGCTCCAGAAGCATCCCTTTACACTGCCCAGCTGCCCTGCTTAAACTCGAAACTGGACCTGGCTGAGCCCTGCTGGTCTCTGCTGGAGAGCATTCCTGATCCCCAAGATGCACCTTCCTGGTTTCTTGGTGTGGCATCAGTTGAGCTCATTGGAGAAAAAGAGAAATTCTGAAGTTTTGGGTTCTTTGTGACTGTAAATAGGCCTGTTTGCACCACAATTTAGTGGCCCATGCAACTGCCAAAGTGAAGCTCTGATGAACCAGATTATTCACTCTACAGCATCCGACAGTGACGACTGGCAACGGGAGATCTGCACTTTGAGCTAGAGCATCAACAGCCAGTGGTGACTACCAATGCAAATATCCAGCAATGACTGTCCATGACACCTGACAGGATCTTTGCAGTACAGTGACAAACCCCTTGACTCCTAGCCTTCTCTTCATGACACAACAATGAACATTTGTGACTCTGTCCCTGCACCTCGTGGCCTCCTCTCCTGCAAATGGAACTCTTTGCGCAAGACTTTATAAGGTAACTGTTTCAGTGGTACTAACTTGTTAAGTGTATCCAGCCTGCACTCCATTACGGTCAACCCGAACCTGTGACTTTCACCCAGTCACTTGCAACCACATAACCACGATTGCTGCTTTGTGCTTTTAGGTGCTATACTTACCTGAAATTTTTAAAATTGCATATCTCCGGTTCTTCTGTCTCTGATTTTGTTCTGTTGGTCTCAAATAATTTATTAAATATACTCTATTATTTAATTTAGTGCAGAATGTTGCTATTGTATTTTCACTTTATTACTGTTTGAGTGATACATAAATACTTTACACATTGCCTCTAAGTTACACCTGACTACTTTTGTGCCAAACTATCGGAGGGTTCAGCACAGGTTGATTTAGTTGATTTAGTGAATTTTTGTGGTTCACCCTGACAAGGATTTTGGCTGCGGCTTAGGTAGGGCTTTACCTCCCTCAACCAACAAACTAATTTTTCACAACCAGGCTTAAGGATCCTTAGCAAAACTCTTGGGGCCCGGTTCACAAAGGTAAACCTAGACCAAACGTATACGTTTACAACTTTAGGTGGAGGTGCAGACCTAAAGATAGTACTTGTAAATGGCCTTTTTGAATTCCCAAAGTCATAAACGTATTTGGGCTACGATTAGACCCAATGTCGAAGTTTACCTGTGTGAACCAGGCCCTTTGTGTATACAAAAATGACAAACACTCTAAGTTCATCTCACCTCTGTGTGTTCTGGAGGAGGGAGAAATGTTGACCCTTTCATTAAAATAATAATTAAAATAATCATTAAAATAAACATACATTTTCTCTACTAGGTGTCCTCTTTTTAGATTGCATATAACAATCATTAAGGTATGAATGAATGTGTGTTTATTTAATGTATTTGTTAGAGCAACATCATAAACAAACCTGTATTTAATTTTCTGTTCCTAAATAATTATTATTGAGTTGTGAAAAAAGTTTAATTAAAAATGATGATTGCATTTTTCATTTAATATTAGTAATATTTAGTGGACACAGTTTCACAGAAGAAAACTAAGTAAAAGGCTGTAGGCCTGTTTCTGCTAATCATGTATTGTGAAAGATTAAACAATGATGGATAATGTTAAAAGAGTTAGGAACAGAGTGTAAAGGGCTAGAGAGGAACTTTGTGCTAGATGACGGGTATCAGAAAGGCCACACAGAATCTCTTCCTCTGTTTCTGCTGAAACCTAACAGGTGGTGCACTCAACCTTCACTTGCTGTGCTTGTTAGTTTGCCAGCAAAGAATGGGAATAGAAGACTATGCTATTATGTTGAGCAGTAAACTACATATGAGAGTGTGAACAATCTATGAAACTTGAACTTGGCTATTCATTTTAGTGCTGACTTTTGCTTCGTAAACCAAAGATATGAAGGTGTGATTGTTATAAAGTTACACAGCCAAAGTGTTGCAATGTTTTTGCTGTTCACACACATCAAAGCTACTATTCTGTTTTTTTTGTAGTACTACACATATTGTGCGCAAACAGGAGTATTACAACTGTAATTAACAAACAAGTCAGCAGTTTCAGATCCAACGCAAATTCAACAAGCTGTCTGGGAAAATGTATTCCCAACCAGAAACAGGTGTTTAATCCCTGATATGGCACTTTCATATCTATCCTTAATACTATTCTTCCCTATGTTGATGCAACTGCCACACAAAATTAATTTTGTTGATGCAACTGCCACACAAAATTAATTTGTGTTATTAAATTCCATTTTGTGTGCACTGGGATATGATTTTGATTTCAAAATAAATCTTTAAAGACATTAATTGTTTCCTTGTCTTCTTGAGTTGTCATTCTATCATGAAAGAGGGTTTGGTTTCCACTAATCATCCCTGTGATATTTCACAGAATTGATTGTTACCTACAACACATCTGTTGTTAAAGTTACCGTAATATGTTTGAGGACATATTTTTGTGACTGATGAATGCAAGACAGAAAGTGGCTGGTACAGGAAAGCAACAACTTCATCCCATCACCCTCTAATTTGACTTCTTTCAGCATTTTGCCTTCAGGATTTGTGAGGATCATATGGACAAGGATTTCAGCCAGAGCAGATCACTGGAGAAGATCCTGTTTAATGTCAACCCAGCATCCTCTCTGAGGATGGAATCTCTACTCTATATTGACTGCTAAGGTTTATCTCACTCACACTGATAGACAGTGGACTTCTGCTAAACTGCCACTGACTGAACATATATGGTGGAACACCCCTGCAGCAATGGGAATATCAGCTTCCACAGGGAATGGTAGGGACCCCGATGCAGTACTTCTTAAATGCAGAGCTACTTCTGCTCATTTACTGTACCATGGAATTAATCCTGACACCCTTCTCAAACTCTGTTATCCTGCTGCTACAGACAGCCTTTAATGGATGGAAGCATCCAACCAGCCCAGCTGAATCCTTCCCTATTATTCCCAAAGACCAGAGTACATGTGAAAGAGCAACCTCAGGATTCCAATGAGATGGATGTTGACTCTGAATTAAGAGGAAACTCCCTCCATGTGCCAATAATATGCAGTCTTTGTCCATTAGTCTGGGAGGCTAACACAATTGGCAGATTACATTTTGCTTTCTGTTAGACTTTTCCTCCTTGACGTGGTCTCCCTTAACTTTTTGCCTCTGTTCCCCTGGTTGTTGATATGTGCTGGACTCTGATTTTGCTGTTTTTTGTTACTCTGGGCACTTTACCACTGCTAACCTGTGCTAACGTGCAAGTGCTCCTTTACAAAATGTGTATGTGATTGGTTTATCCATGATTGGCATATTTGATTTACTAGTAAGTCCCTAGTAAAGTGCACTAGAGGTGCCATGGCCTATAAATCGAATGCTACTAGTGGGCCTGCAGCACTGGTTGTGCCACCCACATACGTAGCTCTTTAGTCACGACTCAGACCTGCCATTGCAGTGCCTGTGTGTGCAGTTTTACCTGTAAATTAGACTTGGCAAGTGTACCCACTTGCCAGGCCTACACCTTCCCTTTTCTTACATGTCAGACACCCCTAAGGTAGGCCCTAGGTAGCCCCAAGGGCAGGGTGCAGTGTATGGTTAAGGTAGGACATATAGGGGGTCATTCTGACCCCCGCCGGCGGCGGAATCCGCCGGCCTAGCGGGAACCGCCAGAAGACCGTACCGCGGTCAAAAGACCGCGGCGGTCATTCTGACTTTCCCGCTGGGCTGGCGGGCGACCGCCAAAAGGCCGCCCGCCCGCCCAGCGGGAAAGCACCAGCAACGAGGAAGCCGGCTCCGAATGGAGCCGGCGGAGTTGCTGGTGTGCGACGGGTACAGTTGCACCCGTCGCGATTTTCAGTGTCTGCCAAGCAGACACTGAAAATCTCAATGGGGCCCTGTTAGGGGGCCCCTGCAGTGCCCATGCCAGTGGCATGGGCACTGCAGGGGCCCCCAGGGGCCCCATGACACCCGTTCCCGCCATCCTGTTTCTGGCGGTGAAAACCGCCAGAAACAGGATGGCGGGAAGGGGGTCGGAATCCCCATGGAGGATTCCCTGGGGCAGCAGGAAACCGGCGGGAAACCGCTGGTTTCCCTTTTCTGACCGCGGCCTTACCGCCGCGGTCAGAATTGCCCCAGAAACACCGCCAGCCTGTTGGCGGTGCTTCCGCGGCACTCTGCCCTGGCGGTTTTCAACCGCCAGGGTCAGAATGACCGCCATAGTAATGTGTTTTATATGTCCTGACAGTGAAATATTGCTAAATTCGTTTTTCACGGTTGCAAGGCCTGTCCCTCTCATAGGTTAACATGGGGGCTACCTTTAAATCTGATTAAAGTGTAGGTTCCCTTTGGGAGCGGAGGGAAATGTGGAGTTTGGGGTCTCTAAGCTCAAAATTTAAAAATACATCTTTTAGTAAAGTTGATTTTAAGATTGTGCGCTTGAAAATGCCACTTTTAGAAAGTGAGCATTTTTTTGCTTATACCATTTCTGTGGCTCTGCCCGTTTGTGGATTCCCTGTCTGGGTCAGTTTGACAGTTGGGCTGGTTGCACCTCACACTAGACAGTGACACAAAGGGGGCTGGGGTGTAGCCTGCATATCCTGATGAGCCATCTGTGCTATGAGGGAGGGGAGGAGTGGTCATTCACACCTGAAAGGGCTGTGCCTGCCCTCACACAATGCAGTCTCCAACCCCCTAGTGAGTGTCTGGGGCCTGGCAGGATTTCACTTTCCAAAGGGACTTTACTTTGAAATAGGCCTACTTCAAAGGACAAATTGGGTATAAGAAGGGCACCCAAAACCACAGACTTTAGATCACTTCTGGAAACAAGAAGGAACTTCTGCCTGGAGAAGAGCTGAAGAGCTGAGGAGAAGTGCTGCCCTGCCTGTGACTGTGCTTTGGGGAGCTACCCTGCAGTTGCTGCTTCTGCCAGAGTAAGAGGGCAAAAACTGGACTTTGTATGCCTTCCATCTTGTGAAGAAATCTCCAAGGGCTTGATTTAGAGCTTGCCTCCTGTTGTTTGAAGTCTCAGGGACAGCAAAGACTTCTCTCTACCAGCACCTGGAGTCTCTGGAGAAACTCCTGCTCTGACAAGTAGTGCTCTATCCAGTCCCTGGGCCCTTGAAAGGAAAGCTGGTGGAAATCCAAGGAAATCGACTTCGGATGACTCCGGACCGATGCCGCTGCTGAATCAGGGGATGCCGCCTGCACCCGACGCCGTGACCTTCACTGGAACGCGATGCTCTTTGCAGGCCCGACGCCGCTCCAGCCCCGCTGAAGTCTGCGACTCCGTGGAAGTCGCCGCACCACATCGTGACCGCCGCCGCTCGAAGTGTGCGGATTCAACGTTTCGCACAGATGCCGCGATCCCCGACTTCGCGCATCGACTTGTTTTCACTCTTCGCCAAAGGTACTGTACTTGGGGGTGTATGCGACTCCGTGTCTGGTGTCGCTGGTGTCGGCTTGTTGGGAACGACTACGTCACGACGCCGTGTTAACACCTCATCGAAGCATTTTTGTTTCTAAGCGCTATTTTTGAGTTTAATCTTTAAAAATTCATAACTTGACTTGTGTATGTAGGATTTTTGTCGTTTTGGTCTTGTTTTGTTTAGATAAATATTTCCTACTTTTCTAAACTGGTGTTGTGTCATTTTGTAGTGTTTTCATTAAGTTACTGTGTGTGTTGGTACAGATACTTTACATCTAGCACTCTGGAGTTAAGCCTACTGCTCTGCCAAGCTACCAAGAGGGTAAGCAGGGGTTAGCTGAGGGTGATTCTCTTTTACCCTGACTAGAGTGAGGGTCCTTGCTTGAACCGGGGATAACCTGACTGTCAACCAAAGACCCCATTTCTAACACTTTCCACTTGCCATTTCTTGCGCCATAATTTGGGGTTCCCTATCACTGCCTTGTAGAGGTCCAGCTCAATGCAGACTTGAATGCTAGCCAGATCCATATCCTGAAAAGCATCCCGCATGGTCCTCGTGTGTGCCCACTGTTCCTATGGTCCCACACCCTAAATTTCATGAGAAGCATTTTCTCAGCCTGCCACTAGAACTATCAAAATCTTGAAGCTCAATGATAATAGTATCACCAGGCAATGGCTTTATGTCCCCGGGACATTCAGACATATATCTGATATCGCTAGCATATTTTGGGACGGAGGAATATTTGTTTCAATCTACCAAAACACTATTCCCACAAAGAGAAACAAAGGGCGGTTTCTTGGCTCAATATGCATTAACCATGAAACACCTGATTGTATCGGGACTACATTTGTGTTTTATTTCCCAACAGACTGCTGTTTATTTGTTAATCTATTCCTATGCAAGATCAGCATAGTGATTTTGAACAGCATCGTAGGGGTTATTGTTTTGACTGAGGGGTAATCGACCTTTGTGCTCTTAAACGATTTACGTCATTACAGCTACAGGACGGTACACGCAACCATCAATGTGAGTCTTTAGAAACAACAAGTGAATACAAAAGCTTGTCTATTCTGTCACACGTACAGAGGACATGCATACACAAATATAAATTCAGTCTCTAATTTCTATCTTCCCTTTTGTAAAACTATAACTACAAAACAATACAATATTTCATTCATCACATTTACTTAGAAATATAATAAAATAGGCATGTTTCAATTATTCTAAATTATTGTGTGCTGTCTGATGATATATGACTGTTTTTGTTTATGGTGGCTACTTTATATTCCATATTGATGTCTACAGTACACTGCATAATCTCTATCAACATGTATCTGCTCTGATCAAATTACTTAATTTTGTGGCATTCACGGACCTTAGAACAAATGTACTAGTGGCTCACGTTGCGCTTAATAACTGCCAATTATTTAAAGGATATCTACATATGGAATAGAATATATTAGTTTAATAGATAAAAAATAGGCCCTAATACAAGTCTGGTGGTCTTAAAACCGCCAGACTCATGGTGGCTTTCGGACTGCCTCAGTCGTGGCAGTCTGACTGCCACATTTCAACCATGGCGGAGCCTCCATAGTCTGACCGCCAGGTTGCAGACTGGCAATCTCGGCGGTTGTAATCCGCCAGGGTGGTGCTGCATACAGCGCCGCCCTGGGGATTATGACTCCCCAATCGGCCATCTTTTTCATGATGGTTGGACTGCCATGAAAAGGCTGGTGAAATGGGGGCATCGGGGGCCCCCTGGGGCCCCTGCACTGTCTATGCACTTGTCATGGGCAGTGCAGGAGCCCCCATGGACAGCCGTTGTGCTTTTCTGCCCAAATTACGGGCAGTGGAAAGCGCGGCTGGCACTGCTGCACCAGCCGCAACAACACATTGCTAAGGCCCTGCTTCCTGCTGGGCCGGGGGGCGGAAATGCTGTATCCACCCGCCGGCCCAGCAGGAAACCTGTCATAGGGCCGGCGGTGTTCTGACCGCACTGGTGGTCAGATGCTGGTACGAGTTTGGTGGGTGGCCTCCACTGCCCGCCAAACTTGTAATGAGGGCCATAATGTTTAATATGTAATGTCTAATATATGACATATATTGCATTAAGTATCCCCTGCAATATATTGCAAGTCAACAAGGAGTTCTGTGACAAATTTAAGGATTGAGGTTGAAGGTCGAGTTAATTTTTTTAGGTCATGGAACTCTGTGGTGAGTTGCACTATCCTTATTAAAAATGGAAATGGCAGGAAGTACGTTATTTCTTACAATATATGGGCACACCATAATCCACCCACTTATATCCTTTGCACCATAATTTCTTATGACTAGGTGTGTCAAATGTCCCTTGTATTAAGGAAATTCGAGACAAGATTTCATACAGGGGTTGCAGCATCCCATGTATTATATAATATACATAATATAAAATGGGAGATTTAACATCTACTTAACTTCCTAATCTGATCAAATCGCATTGCTTACATAGAAAAAAAAAAGTTTTTAGTATAATCAGTCATACATTACACGTTTCTGTAAAGTTCTATATTTTTCCAAAGTGAACTTCATGACATTAAACTCCTTTAGACTGTGATTATCCAAGATATTCTTTTCAATAGCAAATCAAGATACAAGAACTATCCAGATCTAACAGCATTTTATAGTTTGTAGGATCTTCATCTCCAAGAGGTGGATAGCCCTTTCAACCTTGTAATGTCTCCCCAGGTTTTGTTGAGAAATCACCTGCTTCAAAAGGCCCTCAAACTCAGCACTTGCTCCTGCCTAATCCTCTTGATAGAGTCAATTCACTTGAAAAGATGGAAAATGTATATGTGTGGATGAGCCTCAGTTGGTCTCAAGTTATCTGATGGAGAGAATTTCAGCATGTTAATAATGCTTTCCAACACAGCCCTATTCCAAATCAGATGGCAACCCTTTGTGATACCTGGTGGTAACCAACACCAGACATAGCGAGCATATGCGTACAATGATATCATGCCTCAGCCATCTGGTGCATATTCGTAGCATCTTTACAATGATATTGATAGGCGAAGCTAGAGTACATATCCACCTCTTAAATTCCTAGAGGAAAAGACTCATCACAGTGTATCAAAGATTAGAAATATAAAAAGAATCGTTAAAGACAAGTGCTTAAAAACAGCAAAATATTCATATCGATTGCAAAGTAAGTGTCTGGTTTTACATATGTTTCTTAGATGGTATTTTGTTGTTTTGTTGACTTCTTCGTTTTCGATTGTTTAATTTCATTTTTACTGCGCATTTTTCAAATATATACTGTAAATTATAGTGCTTTTCTTTTACTCCAAAAATGACATTTCTGGCTTGATATTCTATTTCTCAGCTGTGACATCTTCTACTTCCAGTCCCCAGCTACAGCATACTTCCTTTTTAGCTGCTAGGCCTTGACTTCTTTACCAAAACACTACGAGCAGTTAATTGATAATCTGGAGGAGAACTTTCCATCACAGACTAAGTACGGATGTCTTAATTTGCAGGCTATAATAACAATCTCACATTTGAGCCTGCTGAGAGGTCCATTCTCAGCTATTCATTTGTATATATAGACATGAATAGGAAAGGGGGCGTCGTCGCCACATCCAAGCTGTCCGTATATAGAGCTTGATATATAATTTAAATAAAAAGATATCAGTCAAGGTTGACGTAGCAGACAATTGTGCTGCTAAATTTAATTGCTATCACACTGCACACAGCCGGATATCAGAATCAATATAAGCATGCCCTGCAGTGGTCTAGCAACATCCTCTATTTGCAGCTGGGAAGAAAAAACATACATAGAAGCTTAAACCTATTCATCTATAAGGAACACATAACAGGTGAGTGTATGATCATTTTAAATAATAGGCATCGCCAGAAATAGTATGACCGAACTCTGCATGGGATTTTCACATGGACAGATGAGAAATCTCCACAGGATATCGTTTTTCTTCCACTCATAATTTTGGAATCAGAGTAAAAAGAAAAACATTACAACATTTTCAATGTTGTGTCAAGACTGTGACATGTGATATGTAATAATGTTCCTCCTTTATTTCTGGTTCAAGTTTAAAGCTGGAAGAGAAAAAGGCATTGCGGTAGCTGGTGCACAATTCGAGAAAGAACAAAAATATTAAGGAAGTTGAATGAATGGGTTTGTAGCCACTACTAGCAAATTAAAAGTACACACTATTTTTTAATCAGATTTCAGTAGCCATGTATCCCGAGGGTGTTGTAAATCCTTGGGTTCAGGTGTTGAAAGGGGAACAGAAAGTTTGGTCACTGTCTGGGTTTAGGCTCCCTGTCAAAACTTAGGGCTTGATTATGAGTTTGGGGGTCCAGAAACTGCCATGGCCACTGCAGTGTTGGTGGTCCGACCATTGTATTATGATACATGCGATTACATAGATGAAGGACCACTGCAGTCCCGCCCACACCGCCAGCGAATTCAGACTTCCGTGTTGGAGAGGTAGCCCAAAGCGCCTATCATAGGGCAGACTGCCATTGTAACCGCTGTCCCAATCACGATGTTGCTTACCTCTGACATGACAATGGCGGGTCAACCACCACATTTGATCTGGCAGAAACAGAGGGATATAATGCCAATGCTCGATGGTGCACAGAATCAACGGTATCATTGACACAATCAACGGTAAGCCAAACACTTACCTGTTCCCTCACACCCCACAGAGACTCGATGGGCCACCAGTGGGCCACAAGTGACCTGGTATTTGGGCTGTGCTCCGTGGCACAAAATGTGTTTGTGCCTTGGTTCAGAGTCATACACAACATAGGTCACACTCACACCCTCATGAGGCCCCCTTGACCAGGTCACTTACACTACACCACCACACACTACAAATCATTTAGGCCCTCATTATGACCCTGGCAGTGATTGATAAAGTGGGGGTAATATACCAAGTGCAGCAGACACTGTGATCTTCCACGTGCCGCATGTTTACACCTGAATGCTCAAACCTGTGATATACCCTGATACTAATCAGCTACAATAAAGAACACGGGTGGGGCCCTCATTGTGCATTTACTAGGGATACTCAACCTTTGCACACCAAGGGGGTGAAAATAGTTACAACAGGGTTTTCAGAGCCAGGTGCCCAGTTGCTCCGTCTCGTCCACTGGAAATGGCCTACACAGTTGCCTGTTAAACGCATGTGAGTATATTGCTTGTTTCCTTCCCCTTGAAATGTTGCTGTTAGCACACCCAGACTTAATTAAAACTTGCTGACACCTGCAAACAACCAATATCAATATCAATAGCAGTACTTCTTACTACTGAAACAAAATCCAAGAGCCTATTTCTTGTCCCCCCGCCCTGCGATGGATCATACATGGTTGACTGGACAAAATGGAGAGAGGACACCTGCATGCTTTGAGGGGGAGGTGAACAATGGCTGCGATCCCTGGACCATGATGGGGGGGGACAAGAAACACCCCGCAAACACTGTAGCGCACCATACCAGAACGTGCCCCTCTACTCAATGGCAGTGCTCTTTGGACTTTGCCTGCTCCTCTGCACGATACACCCTCCCAGGCCATGCTTCTCGTGGCTGTCGCATCACCTCAGGTCTGCTTCGATGCATGACACACCTCTCACCACTGACACTTCCTTGATTGCTCCCTTGGACCCCATAGATTGAGAATCAGAGGCACTGTCACGCCTCTCTGGGTAGGGAATGAAATCCATGATCTCTGCTTAGCAATTGCCTGAGATCCTTGGATGGGGCCTGCTCTATGCCTCCCCCTTGGATGATGCTTTCACAACAGATCCTCACCTTCTAACCCCCTTGGATGACACACATTACAATAGGTGTTGCCCCTCTGATCTGGGTAATACCCTGCAACAAGTCATCCAAAGAGGTCCCTCTACAATTGCTCTGGACAAAACTTACAATGGCAGAGAGAGAGAAGAAACATCCCACTCTGGTGAAACCTTCAATTACCTCTCCTGCCGACCCGATCACACAAGACTACTTGGCACAATTCCTCCAAGAAATACCCACACAGATAGGCTGTTTAAAAACAGACCTGTAAACCTGCATTAAAGACATCAGGAGAGATGTCACCGAAACAGGAGAGTGAGTCGGCGATTTGGAACACACCACCGATGCCAGGTCAAAAGACCACAAGATGCAGTGGCAAAGGATTGCAACCTTGGAAGAATATAATATTGACCTTCAAGCCAAACAGGAAGATCTTGAAAATCGGGGGTGTAGAAACAACATTCACATAAAAGGAATACCACAGAGGGTCAAGGACATTGACATTATGACATTCACAGCGGCCATTCTATTAATAAGGGGAGACATAGACTCCCCTCCACCCATGCTAGATCATACCCTTAGAGTAACCAGTGCCCAGGGTCGTCCCAAAACAACCATGGAAATCCTAGCCCGAGTGCACTATTTTATGGAAAAAGTAATTATACTGAAAGCAGCATGGCAAAAAGCAGAATTATTGTACCAAGGGCACTCACTGCAGTTATATCAGGATTTATCCCCACAACACTGTACTGCAAGAGAGACTTTAAACCAGTGACTGAAAACTAAGGGGCATGAAAATCAAGTATCAGTGGGGACGCCTGTTCACATTGCTTTTGAGAGGGAGAGGAAAAGACGTTCACTAGGCTCTCTCTGAGAAGCAGAAAAACTGCTTAACATAAGTCCACCATCGATGGAGGGACAACCTATGGGTGTTTATATTTGGGTCTGTATTAACCCCTTTCCCGCCATGGACGTAATGGTTACGTCCATGGCAGCGCCTGTGTGGCGCCATGGACGTAACCATTACATCCTGCATGCTGCCCTCGGGTCAAGCGCTAGCGCTCCCCACGAGGGCCGCCCTCCCACCCCCCCAGGTCAGGGCTGAAAGGGGAATCCCTTCCCCTTCAACCCCCGACCCCCAAACCCCCCCTGTGACGTCAGCGCGCGAGTGCGCGCTGACAATCACAGAGCCTCCCCAACCGCGCTGCGAAAGAGAAATGCTCAGCATTTCTCTTTCGATCATGTGGGGGAGGCAAGGAGAGGCTTCAAAGGGAAGGAAACGTATTTGCTTCCCTTTGAAGTCTCTCCCAGGGTTTCAAAAGCCGGATTGCTTGCAATCCGGCTTTTGAAACCCCACTAGACACCAGGGATGTTTTATTTTTTTGGTGAAAGTGACATAAGGGAGCGATCCCTTGGGCAAGGGTCGCTACCAGGGGGGCATTTTTTTTAAGGCCTTTTCTGCCCCCCCTGGGGGCATAAACCTCTAGACACCAGGGATACTTTTTTTTTTTTTCTTTTTTTTTTTTTTTTTTTGTGTTTTAGGTGTGGGGAGCGACCCCTTAGACAAGGGTCGCTCCCATAGGGGGCAAATTATATTTAGGCCATTTCTGCCCCCCTTGGGGGCAGATCAGCCTATTTTTATGAGGCCAATCTGCCCCCAAGGGGGGTAGAAACCACAAGACACCAGGGAGTTTTTTTTTTTTTTTTCACGCAAGGGTCGTTCCCCTGGGGGGCAAATTTATTTTAGGCCAGATCAGCCTATTGTAATTAGGCCGATCTGCCCCCAAGGGGGGCAGAAACCACTAGGCACCGGGGATTTTTGTTGTTGTTGTTGTTTTACAGATGGGGAGCGTCCCCTTAGGGAAGGGTCGCTCCCCTGGAGGGGCAAATTGTATTTAGGCTATTTATGCCCGCTTTGGGTGTAGATCGTCCGATTATAGGTCAATCTGCCACCAAGGGAGGCAGAAACCACTAGGCACCAGGGATCTTTTTTTTGCGCTGTCACGCAAGGGGAGCTAATATTGTTAATATTGTATAATATTGTTTAATATTGTTATTATGCCGATCTGCCCCCGGGGGGGGCAGAAACCTCTAGGCGCCAGGGCACATTTTTTTTTTTTTTTTTTTTTAGAGATGGGGGGTGACCCATTAGGCAAGGGTCGCTCCCCTGGGGGGCAAATTGTCTTTAGACCATTTCTGCCCCCCTTAAGGGCAGATTGGCCGATTTTAGGTCAATCTGCCTCCAAGGGGGCAGAAACCACTAGGCACTGGGGTTTTTTTTTTTGGTACCAATGTCACGCAGGGGGAGCGACCCTTTAGGCAAGGGTCGCTCCCCTGGGGGGCAAATTGTATTTAGACCATTTCTGCCCCCCTTGGGGGCAGATTGGCCGATTTTCGGTCAATCTGCCCCCAAGGGGGCAGAAACCACTAGGCACCGGGGATTTTTTTTTGGCGCCAATGTCACGCAGGGGGAGCGACCCCGTAGGCAAGGGTCGCTCCCGGGGGGGAGAGGGTTGGGGACAAATTAATTTTAGGCCATTTCTGCCCCCCCTGGGGTCGGCTGAGCTAGAGGCCAAAATCCACAGGTAGGCACTGTTTTCTATGAAAAAATTTGATGTGTCCACGTTGTGTTTTGGGCCATTTCCTGTCGCGGGTGCTAAGCCTACCCACACAAGTGAGGTATCATTTTTATCGGGAGACTTGGGGGAATGCTGGGTGGAAGGAAATTTGTGGCTCCTCTCAGATTCCAGAACTTTCTGTCACCGAAATGTGAGGAAAATTTGTTTTTAGCCAAATTTTGAGGTTTGCAAAGGATTCTGGGTAACAGAACCTGGTCAGAGCCCCACAAGTCACCCCATCTTGGATTCCCCTGGGTTTCTAGTTTTCAGAAATGTGCTGGTTTGCTAGGTTTCGCCAGGTGCCGGCTGAGCTAGTGGCCAAAATCCACAGTTAGGCACTGTCTTCTTTAAAAAAATGTGATGTGTCCACGTTGTGTTTTGGAGCATTTCCTGTCACGGGCGCTAGACCTACCCACACAAGTGAGGTATCATTTTTATCGGGAGACTTGGCTGAACGCTGGGTGGAAAGGAAATTTGTGGCTCCTCTCAGATTCCAGAACTTTCTGTCACCGAAATGTGAGGAAAATGTGTTCTTTTAGCCAAATTTTGAGGTTTGCAAAGGATTCTGGGTAACAGAACCTGGTCAGAGCCCCACAAGTCACCCCATCTTGGATTCCCCTAGGTCTCTAGTTTTAAGAAAATCACAGGTTTGGTAGGCTTCCCTAGGTGCCGGCTGAGCTAGAGACCAAAATCTACAGGTAGTCACTTTGCAAAAACCACCTCTGTTTTCTTTAAAAAAATATGATGTGTCCACGTTGTGTTTTGGGACATTTCCTGTCGCGGGTGCTAGGCCTACCCACACAAGTGAGGTATCATTTTATCAGGAGACTTGGGGGAACGCTGGGTGGAAGGAAATTTGTTGCTCCTCTCTGATTCCAGAACTTTCTGTCACTAAAATGTGAGGAAAACGTGTTTTTTAGCCAAATTTTGAGGTTTGCAAAGGATTCTGGGTAACAGAACCTGGTCAGAGCCCCACAAGTCACCCCATCTTGGATTCCCCTAGGTCTCTAGTTTTCAAAAATGCACAGGTTTGGTAGGTTTCCCTATGTGCCGGCTGAGCTAGAGGCCAAAATCTACAGGTAGGCACTTTGCAAAAAACACCTCTGTTTTCTTTCAAAAAATGTGATGGGTCCACATTGCGTTTTGGGGCATTTCCTGTCGCTAGGCCTACCCACACAAGTGAGGTATCATTTTTATCGGGAGACTTGGGGGAACGCTGGCTGGAAGGAAATTTGTGGCTCCTCTTTGATTTCAGAACTTTCTGTCACCAATATTTGAGGAAAATGTGTTTTTTAGCCAAAGTTTGAGGTTTGCAAAGGATTCTGGGTAACAGAACCTGGTGAGAGCCCCACAAGTCACCCCATCGTGGATTCCCCTAGGTCTCTAGTTTTAAAAAATGCACAGGTTTGGTAGGTTTCCCTAGGTGCCGGCTGAGCTGGAGGCCAAAATCTACAGGTAGGCAATTTGCAAAAAACACTTCTGTTTTCTTTCAAAACATGTGATGGGTCCACGTTTCGTTTTGGGGCATTTCCTGTCGCTGGTGCTAGGCCTACCCACACAAGTGAGGTATCATTTTTTTCGGGAGACTTAGGGGAACGCTGGGTGGAAGGAAATTTGTGGCTCCTCTCTGATTCCAATACTTTCTGTCACCAAAATGTGAGGAAAATTTGTTTTTTTAGCCAAAGTTTGAGGTTTGCAAAGAATTCTGGGTAACAGAACCTGGTCAGAGCCCCCCAAGTCACCCCATCTTGGATTCCCCTAGGTCTCTAGTTTTAAAAAATGCACAGGTTTGGTAGGTTTCCCTAGGTGGCGGCTGAGCTAGAGGCCAAAATCTACAGGTAGGCACTTTGCAAAAAACACCTCTGTTTTCTTTCAAAAAATGTGAAGTGTCGCCGTTGCGTTTTGGGGCGTTTCCAGTCGCGGGCGCTAGGCCTACCCACACAAGTGAGGTATCATTTTTATTGGGAGACTTGGGGGTCCATAGATTAGCAAAACAAGTGTTATTGCCCCTTGTCTTTCTCTACATTTTTTCCTTCCAAATATAAGAGAGTGTGTAAAAAAGACATCTATTTGAGAAATGCCCTGTAGTTCTCATGCTAGTATGGTCACCCTGAAATTCAGAGATGTGCAAATATCCACTGCTCCTCAACACCTTATCTTGTGCCCTTTTTGGAAATACAAATGTTTTCTTGATAGCTATTTTTCACTCTTTATATTTCAGCAAATGAAATGCTGTATACCCAGTATAGAATGAAAACCCACTGCAGGGTGCAGCTCATTTATTGGCTCTGGGGACCTAGGATTCTTGATGAACCTACAAGCCCTATATATCCCCGCAACCAGAAGAGTCCAGCAGACGTAACGGTATATTGCTTTCAAAATTCTGACATTGCAGAAAAAAGTTACAGAGTAAAACATAGAGAAAAATTGCAGATTTTTTCACCTCAATTTCAATATTTTGTTTTTTCAGTTGTTATTTTCTGTAGGAAACCCTTTCAGGCCCATTTCAGTCACTGACTGGAAGGAGGCTGAAAGCACAAAAAATCGTAAATATGGGGTATGTCCCAGTAAAAGGCCAAAATTGTGTTGAAAAATTGGGTTTTCTGATTCAAGTCTGCCTGTACCTGAAAGCTAGGAAGCTGGTGATTTTATCACCGCAAACCCTTTGTTGATGCCATTTTCAGGGAAAAAACCACAAGCCTTCTAATGCAGCTCCTTTTTCCCATTAAAAAAAAAAAAACGTAATTTACCCTGTAGTTTGGCTAATTTCTTGGCCTCCTTCTGGGGAACCTGCAAAGTCTGGGTACCTCTAGAATCCTTAGAATGTTGGGAAAAAAGGATGCATATTTGGCGTGGGTAGCATATGTGAACAAAAAGTTATGAGGGCCTAAGCGTGAACTGCCCCAAATAGCCAAAAAAAGGCTTGGCACCTGAGGGGGAAAAGGCCTGGCAGCGAAGGGGTTAAGAAGTGCAATGGGTCGATATGAAGAGCAGAGTGTGGGGTCTTTTCCCGGTTTAGGAATGAGAGTGATTTCTGCTGCTGCCATGATAGGTGTGAGACCTGTGTCAGAAGTAAAGGAGTTGTATAGGTGTGTTAAGTGGTCTCCAAGCTCTTTTTCATGTACTCAGCCATCGTGGATCTCGGGCCAAGTACATAGTCCACAGTGTCTTGCTTTGGAGCTTCTAAAGGTTGTTCCTAACCCTCCTGCGCAAGTACAAGGGGACCTCTCACAGGGTGCCCAAACAGGAGTTCACAGGGGCTAAAGCCCACTCCTTTTTGGGGTACCTCCAGGTAAACAAAAAGGAGGCCTGGCAACAGGACATCCAATTTCCTTCTGAGTTTTTCAGGGAGTCCCATAATCATACCTTTGAGAGCTTTATTAAACCTCTCAACCAGACCATTTGTCTGTGGATGATAAGGAGTAGTGAACCTATAAGTTACACCACACTCCTTCCACATAGCTTTAAGCTCTGCAGACATGAAGTTACTACCTCTGTCTGACACCACTTCCTTAGGGAAGCCCACTCAGGAAAAGATTCCCAGGAGGGCCTTTGCCACTGCAGGAGCTGTAGCGGTCCTTAAGGGAATTGCTTCAGGATACCTAGTGGCATTGTCTACTATCACAAGGATAAACCTATTGCCTGAAGCTGTTGGAGTGTCAAGGGGGCCAACTATGTCAACCCCTACCCTTTCAAGGGGCACCCCAACCACTGGGAGTGGAATTAAGGGGGCCTTAGGTGTGCCACCAGTCTTGTCACTGACTTGGCAGGTCACACAGGAACAACACAACTCCTTAGTGTCCTCTGACATGTGAGGCCAGTAAAACAATGGAACAAGTCTGTCCCAAGTTTTACTCTGGCCCAAATGCCCAGCCAAAGGAATGCCATGTGCAAAGGTCAGAAGAAACTCCCCATACTGCGAAGGGATGATCAATCTGCTGGCAGCTTCAGGTTTAGGGTCCCTTGACTCAGTATAAAGGAGGTTATCTTCCCAATAGACCTTATGGCTATCAGTAACATCCCCATTCTGCTGTTTGACAGCTTGCTGTCTCAAACCCTCTAGTGTGGGACAGGTCTGTTGTGCCACACTCAGCACCTCCCTAGCAGGCCCCCCTGCACCCCAAAGCTCAGCAGTGTCTGCTGCCAGCTCATCCGGTGTAGGCTCTGCACAGGGAAAGGATTCCTCTTCCTGAAAAGGAGAATCTTCTGGAGAGGGAAGGATAGTGGGCAAGGATTTACCCTTTCTACCCCTAGCTTTTGGGAGCACTTGGTCCACTGTACCAGGATCGAAGTTTCCTTGTCCTCTTTGCTTCTTGGCCTGAGCCCTTGTCAAAGCAAAGATATGCCCAGGAATACCCAGCATTGCTGCATGAGCCTCCAACTCCACTTCAGCCCAAGCTGATGTCTCTAAATCATTGCCTAGTAAGCAGTCTACAGGTAAATCAGTGGCTACCACAACTTTCTTTGGACCCCCCCAGTTGAGATTCACAATAGCCATGGGGTGGCCAAGAGTGTTGTTATGATCATCAGTCACTTGGTACTGCTGACCAAGTAGGTGTTGATCAGGGTGAACCAGTTTCTCAAACACCATAGTGACACTGGCTCCTGTTTTCCTGTAGGTCTCAACCTCAACACCATTTATTAGGAGAAGTTGCTTGCACTTGCCCATATTAAGGGGACAAGCAACCAAGATGGCAAAGTCAAAACCACCATCAGAGACTAAAGTAGCCTCTGTGGTCTCCCTAACAAGACCAACCCCAACTACATTACCAATGGTGAGCCCAGATACACCCTTTGATTGGCTATTTGTAGTTGACTTCCCACCACCACTGCTATTACTAGGGGCACTAAAGAATGCAGTTGGGGTTGTGGTAGAAGGAGCCTTGGTGTTTTTTTATTTGGGCAGGTGGAATCACTTGCCCAATGGCCTTTACCTTCACATAAGTAACACCATGGCTTCTTTTGATTGTTGGAAGAGGATTTGGATCCACCACCCCAGAGGATTTATGTGGGCCTGATGAAGACTCAGAATGTTTTTTATCTTTGTCCCCACCCTTGTCAGAAGACTTACCATCCTTCTTCTTGCCATACTTGTCACCACCTGTATGAACTTTTCTGTTCACTCTTGTTCTGACCCATTTGTCTGCCTTCTTTCCCAATTCTTGGGGAGAAGTCAGATCTGAGTCTACCAAGTACTGATGCAACAAGTTAGACACACAATTATTCAAAATATGCTCTCTCCATATTAGATTATATAGGCTTTCATAGTCAGTCACTTTACTGCCATGCAACCATCCCTCCAAGGCCTTCACTGAACAGTCTACAAAGTCTGTCCAGTCTTGAGAGGACTCTTTTCTGGTATCTCTGAACTTAATCCTGT
Organism: Pleurodeles waltl; assembly: GCF_031143425.1. Taxonomy (NCBI): domain Eukaryota; kingdom Metazoa; phylum Chordata; class Amphibia; order Caudata; family Salamandridae; genus Pleurodeles; species Pleurodeles waltl. The sequence goes on from NC_090437.1 coordinate 765,925,556, forward strand.
ATTGTTCAGTGGTTAAACCAAATTCATCTAAGATTGCATCCTTCACAACTTTGTAATTATTAGCATCACTTTCTCTGACAGTAAGGAGCCTATTCCTACCCTTACCAGTGAAAGATAGCCACAAGATAGCAGCCCACTGCCTTTGAGGGACCAACTGTACCATACAGGCCCTCTCAAGTGCAGCAAACCACTTGTTTATGTCATCTCCCTCCTTGTAAGGGGGGGAATATCTTATGCAGGTTCCTACAATCTTGTTCTCTTACAGGATTACTATCAAGGACACTGCTGCTGCCACCATGGGGAACTAACCCCAACCTCTGCCTTTCCCTCTCTACATCTAGAGATTCCCTGTCTAAGGCCAACTGCTGCTGTCTCAGCTTCAGTCTGGCCTCTCCCAACCTCAGCTTTCTGAGTTCCCTCTCTAGGGTGTTATCTTCAGAGTGGGAGGCTTGGGAATCCTGAGATACAGACGAAATGTAGGAATTGGCAGAAGTGGACCTGTCTCTAACTGGCTGGACTCTAGTTACCTGGTCTTGTGGAGTGAATGGTGCCCTACTAGTGTGTGACAACCTTCCACTACCAGTGTCACTAGGTGGCCTGTTAGCTGGCAGGTCTTTGGATGAACCCTCCCCAGAGTCCTCAGGGCCCTCCCCTGATTCTTGCTGGGTACACCCCTACTCTACCTCCTGATTCTGGGATGGGCCAGACTGGTTCTGGTCACTTTCTAGGAGAAGGCTAAGGGGAATATCTTTGGTAGGGTTCTTACCAATGCTTAAACCTCTTTCTATGCAGAGACCCCTGAAAAATTAAAATTTTAAACTACCATAGTTTGCCTGGACAAATGTGGGAGTAATTTCTACTGCAGACATGATTGTTAGAAAGTGTAGGAGGCTGGCCTGTCTTATAGTGGGTACCTTGTGGTACTTACACCTTGTGCCAGGTCCAGTTATCCCTTATTAGTAGAATGGAGGTGTTATAGCAGCTTAGGCTGATAGAGGTAGCTATAGAAGAGCAGCTTAGGCTGAACTAGGAGGCATGCAAAGTTCCTACCATACCACTTACATCACTTAGCACTATGTCATAAGAAAACACAATACTCAGAGTTACTAAAAATAAAGGTACTTTATTTTAGTGACGACATGCCAAAAGAATCTCAGAGGATATACTCCCTTAGAAGGTAAGTAAAATACAGAAAATAGGCCTGGGGCAACACAAACCATATACTCCAAAAGTGGAATGCGAACCACGAATGAACCCCAGGCCTAGTGTAGTGTGTAGAGGGTTGCTGGGAGTGTAAGAAAACACTAAGGGTGTCCAAGATACCCCACCCCAAGACCCTGAAAAGTAGGAGTAAAGTTATCCTACTACCACAGAAAGACAGTAAAGTAGAGATAGGGGATTCTGCAGGAACAACTGACTGCAAAGTACTGAAAATGGATTCCTGGACCTGAGGACCTGTAAAGGAAGGGGACCAAGTCCAAGAGTCACGCAAGTGTCCGGGGGGGGGCAGGAGCCCAGTAAACCCCAGATGAAGGTGCAAAAGGGTTGCCTCTGGGTGTAAGTAGCTAAAGATTCTGCAACAACGAAAGGTGCCAGGAACTTCTCCTTTGGTCAGAATATGTCCCACGGCGTGCTGGAGGTTGCAGAGTTGTTTCCATGCAGAAAGACCGCAAACAAGCCTTGCTAGCTGCAAGAGTTGCAGTTGAAGGTTTTGGGGGCTGCCAGGGCCCAGGAAGGACCAGGAGGTCGCCTCTTGGAAGAGGAGACAGAGGGGCGCTCAGCAACACGAAGAGCCTATGCAGAAGCAGGCAGCACCCGAAGAAGCACCTGAACAGGCACTTAGAAGCTCTGAGGACAGCAGTCGACTCAGCACAACAAAAGAGGGTCCCACAAAGTCGGAGCCCAACTCAGCGAGTTGGGCAATGCAGGACAGAGTGCCTGGGACCTGGGCTAGGCTGCGCATGAAGGAAGTCTTGCAAGAGTGCACAGAAGCCCTAGCAGCTACAGTTCACACAGTACACAGGATAACTGTCTAGTGTGGGGAGGCAAGGACTTACCTCCACCAAATTTGGACAGAAGAGCCCATGGACTGTTGGGGACAATTGGACTCATCTCCTGTGTTCCAGGGACCATGCTTGTCAGGATGAGAGGGGACCAAGAGGACCGGTGGTGCAGAAGTTTAGTGCCTGTGTTGGCAGGGGGAAGATTCCATCGACCCAGAGGAGATTTCTTCTTGGCTTCCAGTGCACGGTGAAGGCAGACAGCCATCAGATCATGCAGCACTGGGAAACAGTCGAGAAAGCTGGTAGGATGAGGCGCTACAATGGTGCTGGTAGTCTTCTTGCTACTTTGTTGTGGTTTTGCAGGCGTCCTGGAGCAGTCAGCGGTCGATCCTTGGCATAAGTCGAAGAGGGAAGTGCAGAGGAACTCTGGTGAGCTCTTGCATTCATTATCTGGTGAGAAACCCACAGGAGAGGCCCTAAATAGCCCTCAGAGGAGGATTGGCTACAGAGAGAGGGAACCACCTGTCAGGAGGCGTCTCTGACGTCCATGATGGCAGAGGTCTGGGACACACTGGAGGAGCTCTGGGCACCTCCCCTGGGAGGTGCTGGTCAGTGGAGTGGTCACTTCCCTTTCCTTTGTATAGTTTCACGCCAGAGCAAGGCTGGGGGGATCCCTGAACCGGTGTAGACTGGCTTATGCAAGGAGGGCACCATCTGTGCCCTTCAAAGAATTTCCAGAGGCCAGGAGAGGCTACTCCTCCCAGGCCCTTCACACCTATTTCCAAAGGGGGGACATCCTCTCTCAGAAGAAATCCTTTGTTCTGCCTTCCTGGGACCAGGCTGCCCAGGCCCCAGAGAGGCAGAAACTTGTCTGAGGGTTGGCAGCAGCGGTAGCTGCAGAGAGAACCCCGTAAAGTTAGTTTGGCAGTGCCCGGGATCTATGCTGGGGACCCGGGGATGCATGGAATTGTCCCCTCTATACCAGAATGGTATTGGGGTGACAATTCCATGATGCTACACGTTACATGGCCATGTTCGGAGTTACCAAGGTGACGCTACATATAGGTATTGACCTAAATGTAGTGCACATGTGTAATGGTGTTCCCGCACTCACAAAGTCCGGGGAATTTGCCCTGAACAATGTGGGGGCACCTTGGCTAGTGACAGGGTGCCCACACACTAAGTAACCTTGCACCTAACCTTCTCTAAGTGAGGGTTAGACATATAGGTGACTTATAAGTTATTTAAGTGCAGTGTCAAATGGCTGTGAAATAACGTGGACGTTATTTCACTGAGGCTGCAGTGGGTGTCCTGTGTAAGAATTGTCTGAGCTCCCTATGGTTGGCAAAAGAAATACTGCAGCCCATAGGGATCTCCTGGAACCCCAATACCCTGGGTACCTATGTGCCTTATACTAGGGAATTATAAGGGTGTACTGGTGTGCCAATCAGAATTGGTAAAATTAGTCACTAGCCTGCAATGACAATTGTAAAAGCAGAAAGAACATAAACATTGAGGTTCTGATTAGCAGAGCCTCAGTGATACAGTTAGGCACCACACAGGGAACACATACCGGGCACACTTTATGAGCACTGGGGTCCTGGCTAGCAGGAACCCAGTGACACAGGTAAAAACAAACATGTATACAGTAAAAATGGGGGTAACATGCCAGGCAAGATGGTACTTTCCTACAAAATCAGAAAGAACAAGTTCAAAAATCACTATATACAAATAAGTACACCATCTACACAAGTCTGGATATTACTCAAACATCGTCCATGGATCAGTGTCCCAAAATGCATGGGCAAAGCCCACACAAGATACATGACTCGAAACTGTGAGAACACTGCAGGGGCATCAGATCCAAATTAAACAGGTACCTCAGGGGGAGGGGCGCCTCAGCCGGATGAACGCACGACGCCACTGCTCCACGAGGGGGGTCCATGCCCACTGCTCTATCCTGGGGAGTGCAAAGCCACAGTCTCACAAGTCTCTCCAGTGGGTGGTTTGCCCACTGCTCTATCCTGGGGAGTGCAAAGCCACAGTCTCTCAAGTCTTTCCAATGGGTGGTTTGCCCACTGCTCTATCCTGAGGAGTGCAAAGCCACAGTCTCACAAGTCTCTCCAGTGGGTGGTTTGCCCACTGCTCTATCCTGGGGAGTGCAAAGCCACAGTTTCTCAAGTCTTTCCAGTGGGTGGTTTGCCCACTGCTCTATCCTGGGGAGTGCAAAGCCACAGTCTCACAAGTCTCTCCAGTGGGTGGATTGCTCACTGCTCTATCCTGGGAAGTGCAATGCCACAGTCTCTCAAGTCTCTCCAGTGGGTGGTTTGCCCACTGCTCTATCCTGGGGAGTGCAAATCCACAGTCTCTCAAGTCTTTCCAGTGGGTGGTTTGCCCACTGCTCTATCCTGGGGCGTGCAAAGCCACAATCTCACAAGTGGATGTCAGTCTCCACTGTTTCTGGAGGGGGCTTGGTGCCCAGAGTGCTTCATCCTGCCAAGGACTGAGGTAGTGGATGCTTTTCACCACTGGTTCTGGAGTGGGCTTGGTGCCCAGCATGCTTCATTGTGCAAAGGACTGAGGTAGTGGATGTATCTCTCCACTGGTTCTGGAGGGGGCTTGGTGCCCAGAGTGCTTCGTCCTGCCAAGGACTGAGGTAGTGGATGTCTTTGTCCACTGGTTCTGGAGGGGGCTTGGTGCCCAGTGTGCTTCATCCTGCCAAGGACTGAGGTAGTGGATGCTTTTCTCCACTGGTTCTGGAGGGGGCTTGGTGCCCAGAGTGCTTCATCCTGCCAAGGACTGAGGTAGTGGAAGTCTTTCTCCACTGGTTCTGGAGGGGGCTTCGTGCCCAGAGTGCTTCTTACTGCCAATGATTGAGGTAGTGGATACCTTTCTCCACTGGTTCTGGAGGGGGCTTGGTGCCCAGAGTGCTTCATCCTGCCAAGGACTGAGGTTTTGGATGCTTTTCTCCACTGGTTCTGGAGAGGGCTTGGTTCCCAGAGTGCTTCATCCTGCAGAGGATTGAGGTAGTGGATGTATCTCTCCACTGGTTCTGGAGGGGGCTTGGTGCCCAGAGTGCTTCATCCTGCCAAGGACTGAGGTATTGGATGCTTTTCTCCACTGGTTCAGGAGGGGGCTTGGTTCCCAGAGTGCTTCATCCTGCCGAGGATTGAGGTAGAGGATGTATCTCTCCACTGGTTGTGGAGGGGGCTTGGTGCCCAGAGTGCTTCATCCTGCAGAGGACTGAGATAGTGGATGCTTTTCTTCACTGGTTCTGGAGGGGGCTTGGTGCCCAGAGTGCTTCATCCTGATGAGGACTGAGGTAGTGGATGCTTTTCTCCACTGGTTCTGGAGGGGGCTTGGTGCCCAGAGTGCTTCATCCTGCCAAGGACTGAGGTAGTGGATGTATCTCTCCACTGGTTCTGGAGTGGGCTTGGTGCCCAGAGTGCTTCATCCTGATGAGGACTGAGGTAGTGGATGCTTTTCTCCACTGGTTCTGGAGGGGGCTTGGTGCCCAGAGTGCTTCATCCTGCCAAGGACTGAGGTAGTGGATGTATCTCTCCACTGGATCTGGAGGGGGCTTGGTGCCCAGAGTGCTTCATCCTGCAGAGGACTGAGGTAGTGGATGCTTTTCTCCACTGGTTCTGGAGGGGACTTGGTGCCCAGAGTGCTTCATCCTGCCAAGGACTGAGGTAGTGAATGTATCTCTCCACTGCTTCTGGAGGGGTCTTGGTGCCCAGAGTGCTTCATCCTGCGAAGGACTGAGGAAGTGGATGTATCTCCCCATTGGTTCTGGAGGGGGCTTAGGCCCAGAGTGCTTCACATGCAGTGTGACAGGTCCCATTCCCTCACCTGGGTGTGTGTGCCACAAGATTGCCTGGGAACAGGTAGCATGATACGCCATGGAGGCAGAGACACACTCCACACTGCTGCGACTTCGCCTGCCACCTGTAGGTGCAAACAGTGCTGAGAGTCATGCCTCATGGATGCTGGGCAGGGACCAGGATGTCTCCTGCTGCCTCAGATGGCTGCCCACTGGGGATGATTGCCATGTCAGCTGTGGTGGCACTGTCTGAGCACGTTGCGGGGCTGGTGACGGGGCTTGCCGCGGTGTCTGTGGCGGAGGTGCTGGCGGTGGTGCATGTGTCTGCACCTGCTGAGGGACACAGCAGGACATCTCCTGCAGCCACGGATGGCTGCCCACTGGGGATGATGCTGGGGACTGTTGCTGAGGCAGCAGACATACAGGTGGCAGTGCTAGTGACGGTGCTGGTGGCGGTGCTGGTGGCGGTGCTGGCGGCGGTTCTAGTGGTGGTGCAAGTGGCGGTGTCCATCGCCGTACAGGTTCGTGTAGTGGTTGACAGAAGGGGTGATTCTGGTCCTTCAGTCGGAGCCACTGTGCCATGTCCTGACCTGCTTTTCGGCTTGTGCTCCTTCCCCACCTTTGTTGTTGCTGCTGGTGTCTTGCCACTGTCCCCTTTTGGTTTGGAGGAGCCCTTGCATGCTGGTAGGTGTGGCTTCTCCCTCCGACATGTGGGTACCTTCTTCACCGTGGCAGGTGGTGGAATAGCCTGCTCCTTGGCCTCTCTAGGTGGCACACTGGCAGCCCTGATGGGTGGCGCACACGATGAGACCGGAGCTGCTGGCACTACTGTGCTTGGGGATTTGGTGGCTGAGGTGCTGTGCTGGGACCTGGAAAGCCTGGCCCTATGGGAAGGACGGTGGCAGGTGTAAGGAAGAGGTCAATGTTAGCCAGGAAAAGTTTCTTAGACACACTGGGACGGGAAGATGGAGGGGGTTTGGGAGTGGAGGAAGAGATAGTAGTTGTAGGGGGTGTACGTTTGCTGAATTTGGGTGAAGGTGCATGAGCCAAAGGCTGTTGTGAGGTGGATGGCTGTTGGGTGGGTGTGTGCCTGCATTTGTGTCCTTTGGGAGGAGGGCTCACAGACACACTGGGAGAGGACACTGGGGATGTGTGAATGGTAGTGGGGGTGGTGAGTGCACGTGAGCGGTGTGTGGTGATTGGCGTGCCAGTTATGGAGGTAGTGGCTGAGGATGTAGTACATGCAGGTGTGAGTGGAGACGAGACAGGGAGGGAGGAGGAAGACATGGAAGAGGGGGACACATTGGAGGCAGTGGATGTTGCTGTGTCTGCATGATGATGGTGCTTGTGTGAGCGCCTGTGGGATGTGTGGTGCTTATGTTTGCCATGTCCACTCTTGTGTGTTGATGAGTATGCATGCTGGTCTGATAGTGTGCTTGGGATAGGCAGAGGTATCGGGGATTGGGTCTGGGTGGAGGAAGTTGGAGGGGGGAGGCTGGACACAGGGACAATGGCTGCCATCAGTGCTGAGGCCAGAGCCTGAAATGCTCTCTATTGGGCCGCCTGGCCAGAATGAATGCCCTCCAGGTATGCATTTGTTTGTTGCAAATGCCTCTTAACACCCTGGATGGCATTCAAAATGATAGATTGCCCAACAGTGAGGGATCTCAGGAGGTCAATAGCATCCTCACTGAGGGCAGCAGGGCTGACTGGGGCAGGTCCTGAGGTGCATGGGGCGAAGGAGATGCCTAAGCCCATTTGCTGCACGCCTGGAACCCAGATGAGCCTGACTAGGTGTAGATGGCTACTACCACTATTGGGGTTGGAGTGCCACAGAGCCTGCCTAACAAGGGACCTACCCTACCAAGTTTGCCCTGGCGTAGGGGAACCCAGAGGCCACTTCCCCACCCAGACACCTCGTAAAGCGTGCAGTGTCAGCTGAATGAGAGTGTACTCACCCCCTTCTGGCTGCTGTGATTCCCTCAAGCGCCCATCCAACTCCGCATATGCCACCACCAGTATCCGGAACATCAGGGGGGCCATGGTGCGACAGGCACCCTTTCCACGTTTGGAGGCCATCCCCAGCTGGGCCTCTGCCGTCTTCTTGCTCCAGCAGCGCAGATCCTCCCATATTTTATGCAGTGGGTGCTCCGTCTATGGTAGACCCCCAGGGTCCGCACGTCCTTTGCAATGGCACGCCAAATACCCTTCTTCTGGTGGGTGCTGAGCTATAGGAAACGTTTAGTAAGAATGGATGTTACTATCCCGTACAGTTCTTCTCAAGCATTGCCTAAACACCTCCCACCCTGGCCCAGACATACATACTCACACACTATCCTCACATGCTGGCCTGTCCCCCTCCCCACCCTCTTCCATCCACGACACTCCATACAATCATGTGCCATCCACCATGCTCACAGTGTACTCACCTGTTTGTCTGGAGGACCGTACAGTTGCGTGTACTGGGGGAGGCCCCCATCCACTAGTTTCTCCAACTCCTTCGGAGTGAAGGCAGGGGCCCTTTCCCCAGACACTGTAGCCATTGTCGCTTCCAGACACAGGTCACAGCAGCACTTGCAGTGTAGGTCCTCTCCTGTTGAAGGTCAGGTATCAAGTGAGGAAACAGAAAATGGCGGGCACGTCCGCAGCGGTGCATACCGTCACCGCCGGTGTACATCGTCATTGGCTCCTGGAACCCGTAGGGTCCAATGTTAAACTATGCTGAATTGCGCTGCGGTCTTCGACCGCCTACCGCTACATTGTACAATGCCAGTGCAGTTACCTCATTACCCCTTGTCCCACCTTACAGGTCAGGCAGCCGGCATTTCAGGGGGCCACATGGCAGGCCAAACGCACATGGAGAAATTGTTTTTGCAAAAAACATTGTGATACCTAAATGTTGTATGACCCTCTGCTCACTGTTCTCCTTCATAGGGCACGTCCGCTGGGGCAGGTGATGAGATGGCGGCATCCTCCGGTGTACAGACCCCTGGTGGACCTGTCGACAATGGAAGACTTGATCGTGCAACAATCCAGGAACTGTGTGCCCAGTTGGAGCCAGACCTGATTCCAGCTATCTGCCATCCCACAGGAATCCCCCCTCTAGTGCAGGCCCTCTCTGTACTCCATTTCCTGGCCAGTGGTTTTTTTCAAACAACAGTGGCCATGGCATCAGGGATGTCCCAGCCAATGTTCTCTAACGTGTTGTCCAGAGTGTTGTCTGCCCTGCTGAAATACATTGTTTTCCCTCAAGTGGAGGATTTGCCCACAGTGAAAGGTGACTTTTATGCCCTGGGACATATCACCAACATCATTGGTGATGAACAGGTGTACAGAAACCAGAAAAGCTACCATTCTATGAATGTGCAGATGGTGTGTTTGGCAGACCAGTACATCTCCCATGTGAATGCCAAGTATCCAGGCTCAGTGCATGACGCTTACATTTTGAGAAATAGCATCATCCCTTATGTGATGGGGCAACTCCAGAGGCACCGTGTATGGCTAATAGGTGAGCCTAAAGTCCCCACACCGAGCAACTTCGGCCTCCTAAAGGCCAGATTCTAGTACCTCCATCTTACAGGTGGATCCCTATACTACTCACCGAAGAAGGTGTGCCAGATAATCATGGCCTGCTGTATGTTGCGCAACCTGTCTTTGCGACGCCAGGTGCCTTTTCTGCAGAAAAAGAGCCTGATTTTGGTCTTGTGGCAGCTGTGGAGCCTGTGGGCAGTGAAGAAGAGGAGGCAACTGAAACAACATCATCATGCAATACTTCCAGTGAGACACAGGTAAGAAGATGGAACTGCTTCTCAAATCTCATACTATTGTAGGAGCTAGCTTAAGTCTGTCTTTTTCACTCTGTGTATGGACCCCGACTTGTCACTTTGGCTTTCCATTTCACAGATCTCGGTCCCAATTTGCGCCCTCTGCTATGTTTACTGCTGGCCTACAGCTGTGTAACATTGGTATGGCAACAAGTACATTGACATTGCTACATTCCAGAGATGTTGCAATTACACATTTGTGAATGCACAGACTGACTCTAGATTGTTTTATGATTCAAGGGTGTTTATTTCTGTGCAAATAAGTGGAGGGGTGTATGAAATGGGCTGGGGTGATGGTGGAGGAATGTCCATGGCAGAGTCCAGTCTATTTGTATCACAGGTGCATTGTCCAGTGGGGCATAGGAAGTGGAGCAATGGCAGTTTAAGGTGGACAGGATGACAAAATGGTACAGAAGGGTGATACTCAGGATGGTCTTATTTCCTGGTGGGGGTCTTAGCAATGTTCTCTGTCTTGTTCCTGGATCTCTGGGACCATTTGAGGGGTGGTTCTCCTTCTGTAGGGGGGGTGCTGGTGGCCTGTTGGTCCTATGGTGGTGCCCCTTGTCCACTAGCGCTGGCGGAGGTGGAGGGCTGTTCATCGTCCAGGCTACTGTCAGGGGCCCATTGGTGTGCCACTGTGTCCCTCAGGGTGTTGACAAGGTCTGCCAGCACCCCTGCTATGGTGACCAGGGTGGTGTTAATGGACTTAAAGTCCTCCCTGATCCCAAGGTAGTGCTCCTCCTGCAATTGCTGGGTCTCCTAAAACATGGCCGGGATCGTGCCCATGGTCTCCTGGGAAGGGTGGTATGCCCCCATGATGTTGGAGAGTGCCTCGTCGAGAGTAGGTTCCCTGGGCCTTTCCTCCCCCTGTCACACAGCAGTCCTCCCAGCTTCCCTGTTATCCTGTGCCTCTGTCCCCTGAACCGTGTGCCCACTGCCACTGACCCCAGGTCCCTGATTGTCTTGGGTTTGCCTGGGTTTCATGTAGTGGTGGACACACTGCTGATTGACGTGTCCTGGGGACAGGGCCCGCTGGGTGTGTGCTGTGCTGGTGTTTCCTGAGGGGGAGGCTCTGTGGTATTGTGGGACTGTGTCAGTGGAACCGACTGTACCGAGGTCACTTTTGGGCCATGCTGGTTATCTTGATCCAGGCATACAGAACTGCTGTCATCACTGTGGGCCTCTTATGTGGGGGTACTGGATATGTCTGGCACCTCCTGTCCGGTGACGTTGGGTATGGGTCCTGTTGGGGTATAAATGCATAATTTTAGTATATGTGTATGCCATCTTGTGCATTGGGTGCAGTACCCTCTACTCCTGTGCTTGCATAATTGTATTTGCCCTTTTGTGATAGTTGTTTTGGGATCTGTGTGGGTATCTATGCTGGACATGCTTTGGTGACGGTTCTTCTATGCATAGGTGTTGCATGAAGGGCCTTGGTATTGAGATGTGTTGGTTGTGATAGTGGGACATATGGGTTGATGGTATGATGGGGTGAGGGTAAGAGTGGGAGTATGTGATGGCATGCAGGTGGGGTTGGGGGGATGTAGTAGTAAAAATATGACTTACCAGGGTCCTCCTGCTACTCCTGCGAGGCCCTCAGGATGCATGATCGCCAAGACTTGCTCCTCCCATGTTGTTAGTTGTGGGGGAGGAGGTGGGGGTCCACCGCCAGTCCTCTGTACAGCAATCTGGTGTCTGGTTACCGCGGAACGTACCTTCCCCCGTAGGTTGTTTCACCTCTTCCTGATGTCATCCTGTGTTCTTGGATGCTGTCCCACTGTGTTGACCCTGTCTACAATACTCCGCCATAGCTCCATCTTCCTTGCAATGGATGTCTGCTGCACCTGTGATCCAAATGGATGTGGCTCTACTCTGATGATTTCCTCCACCATGACCCTGAGTTCCTCCTAAGAAAACCGGGGTGTCTTTGAGGTGCCATGATGTGGTGTGGGTGATGTGTGAGGTGCTGTCTGTTCTGATGTGTTAGGGGATGTGTTGGTGTGTGTTGTTTGAGGTGCGTGGATGTTGTATAAGTGATGGTGTTGTGTGTCTGTGGATGCTGGTGTTGTGTTAGCTTATCTTCCTCTGTGGTCTTCTTTAAAAATTTTGGTTGTAAGGGTTTGCGGTTGATGTGAGTGTGTGCTTTATATTGGATTGGGTGTGTTGGTGTGGTGTGTGTATGTGTATCAGATGTGTGTATTTTGAATTGTCCAATGTGGTTGTGTTTTGTAAATGTGTGTGTATTTTGAGCGCGGCAGTGTGTACCGCCAATGGTTTACCGCGGTTGATTCGTGGGTTGTGATAGTGTGGGTGTATTCTTGTTGGCGTGATGGTGTGGGTTTTGGTATCGCCAGTTTATCACTGACCTTTTTTGTGGCATACTTGTGTGGGTGTCTTTATTGTGGTGGATTCCGAGCTGTGGGTTGTAATACCTGTAGCGGAATTCCACCACCCCAACGGTATTTTGGCAGGCTTCAGCATGGAGGAAAGCAGGATTTACTGCTAGGGTTGTAATGAGGGCTTATGTGCCGGACTTAGTTTTTGCTGGTTTTTGGTACACTGGGCACTTTACCATTGCTGACCAGTGATGAAGTGCAAGTGCTCTCTGAGTAAACTGTGGCCCATATTTATACTTTTTTGTGCAGTTTTGCATCAAAAAGTATAGCACCGGCTTGCGCCATTCCAGAGCCCCAGCCGGGTGCCAAATTTATGGAATAGTGCAAGCCGACAATTAGGTGGGTCTAGCATCAGAAAAAATTATGTTAGCCAGGTGGGGGTTGCGGCACGGGGGAAGGGGGTTTTGCCTCAAGAAATGATGCTACGCTGGTTAGAGTCAGAATAAATTACTTTAGCCAGCTTGTGTCATCTCCTGATGCAAAACCATCCATACCACATGACTCCTGTCTTGTAAAAGACAGGAGTCATGCCCACCTCCCCAATGGCTAGCACAGGGGACAAGTGTCCCTTGGGCATGGCCATTGCACCCTGTGCCATGTAGGGGGACCCATATCAGGGCCCCCAGTGGCACTTTAAAAAAACATTTTAAAATACTTACCTCTACTTACCCTACTTACCTGGGATGGTGTCCCCCATCCTCTGGTGTTCCTCAAGAGTGGGTGGGAGGGTTCCTGGGGCTTGGGGTGGGCACCTGGGGGCTCTTTCCATGTTTTTTTTTTTACAGTGGAAATGGGGTTACAGGTCCCCTAATGCCTTTTCTGACCCAGGATTAAAGAATGTTGCTAAGCAGGCTTAGCTCCATTATTTAGGCCTGCCTCCCCGCGTGCACCATTTTTGCATGGGAGGATAAATAAGGCACTATGGGCTTTGAGTCATTTTTTGGACGGGAACGCCTACCTTGCATCTCATTGATGCAAGATGGCCTCACACATGCACAAAAATGACTTTAGCTCCAATATTTTGACGCTAGCAGGGTCTAGCGTCAAAATATAAATATGGAGTTAAGTTTGGGCTGAATTTGCATCAAAATAATGATGCAAATTCAGCGCAGAGTAAAAGTATTCCCCTGAATCTGTAATTGGCTTTTCCATGATTGCCATATTTGATTGACTAGATTGTCCCTATTAAAGTGCACTAGAGGTGCCCAAAAGCTACTAGAGGGCCTACTGCGCTGATTGTGTCACCCACATGAGTAGCCCTGTAAACATGGCTCAGACCTGCCACTGCAGTGTCTGTGTGTGCAGGTTTAAACTGCCAATTGGGCTGTACAAGTGCACCAACTCGCTAGGTCCAAACAGGCTCTTTTTTGTACATGTAAGACACACCTAAGGTAGACCCTAGGTAGCCCCATGAGCACAGTGCAGTGTATGTTAAAGGTAGGACATGTACTGATGTGTTTTATATGCCCTGATAGTGAAATACTTCCAAATTCATTTTTCACTGTTGCAAGGCCTATCTTTTTCACAGGTTAACATGGGGACTGCCTTTAAATATCTTTTAAGTGCAGTTTCCCATTGGGAGCAGGTGGAAATGTGGAGTTTGGAGTCTCTGTACTCACAATTTAAAAATACACCTTTCAGAGAAGCTGTTCTTTAGATTGTCAGTTTGAAGATGCCACTTTTAGAAAGTGGGCATTTTCTTGTTTAACCATTCTGTGCTTCTGCCTGCTTGTGTATTCCACTTCTGGGTCAGACTGACAGTTGGTCTGTTGGGAATTCCCCCCAGACAGTGACAAAACAAGAGCTGGGGTGTAGCCTGCATATCCTGATAAGCCATCTGAGCTAGAGTGGAGGGAGGAATGGTCACTAACACCTGAAAGGGCTGTGCCTGTCCTCACGCAATGTAGTCTCTGACACCCGGGTGTGTATCTGGGGCCAGGCCTGGGTAGGGCAGGATCTTGTCAACAACAGAGACTTTCCTTTGCCTACTTCAAAGGCAGAAAGGGGTATAAGTAGTGGACCCCAAACCCCTGGTTTTTAGAACACTTCTGAATCAAGAAGAACCTCTGCCAAGGAGAAGAGCTGAAGAGCTGGAGGAGAAGTAATGCCCCTTTTGGACTTTAGCTGTGTATCCTGCTTGTGAAGTTTATCCAGTGCCTTGGACTGGGCTTGCCCCCTGTTCTGAAGTCTCAGGGCCATCAAAGACTTCCTCTAGCAGCACCTTGACTCTCTTGCTGAGACTTCTACCCTGTCAAGTGGAGCCTACTTAAGTCCCTGGAGCCTTGAAAGGAGAAGCTGATGAAAAACCAAAAACAACCAAGTGCACCAATTTCGTACGATGCCTGAAGTGATGCCGCTGCCGGATCCCGCAAAGCTGCCTACAACTAAAGCCGACCAACCTTGCAGGCTCTGTGAGTCCCGAAGTGCTGTCTTACCAACATCCATGACACTCAACTCCGCTGTGGTGCCTGCATCCTCATGGAGTGACCACGACCCCGTGAGGTCGCACGACTGCATCTTGACCGCCGGACATGGACCCCACCGGATGTGGGGGCTTCGCATTGACATCACCTCATCTCCAAGGCTCTGCAGCAAGGACCCGACACAGCAACAGATCCAGCGGCGCCTCGATCCCCTACTCCGTGCACCGGCTTGTTTCCTCATTTTCACAAGATTCTGTACCTGGGGGTCCATGCGACTCAGTGACCAGGGCCATTACCGTCGGATTGTTGGGAGTGTCTCTGCCACAACGCCATGATATCACCAAATTGAAGCATTTGTGTTTCTAGGCGCTGTATTGAAATGTAATCTGTGAAAATTCATAATTTTTTATTGTGTATGTTGGATTTTTGTCAGTTTGGTCTTCTTTGATTTACATAAATATTGGCTATTTTTCTCAACTGGTGTTGTGTCCATTTTGTAGCCTTTTTCACTGTGTTACTGTGTATGTTGGTACAAATACTTTACACATTACCTTTTATATAAGCCTGACTGATTGTGCCAAGCTACCAAGAGCGTGAGCAGGGGTTATCAAGCTCTGTATCTCCCTTGAGTGGATAAGGGTCCCTGCATAAACAGAGTGCAAAGTGACTGCCAGCTAGAGACCCCATTTCTAACACCATTCAGTATGCAGATGCACCATTGTGACACATCCATCCTCCCTGTGTTCAAGCTGTCTGAAAGGTATACACAAAGCGTATCTCCACTCTACCCCAGATGAAGATTGGAAGTAAGCTGCAAAACATCAGAGTCTTAAGCACAGACAAATGCCTACTTTCTGAAAATGACATTTCTATAATGGTAATAAAAAATCTACTGACACCAGTAAGCAGCATTTCTCACTACCATTATAACCATTCCAAACATGTCTATGCTACCCCTCATAGATTAGGCAATCCCACCTAGACATATGTTAGGGCATTTCCAATGAAATCCTATGAGAAAGGCAGCACTCACTATAGTGAGAAACCAAATAGGCTGGTTGTCACTACTAGAACAGGCCACACAACCAGGCACCTGTCCTGCTTTTTACCCACACAGCACCCTGCTCATTGGGCTAGCTAGGGCCTACCTTCAGGGTGACTTATAGGGGGCAGAGAAGAGGAGTTCCAGGCCTGGCAACTAAATTTGCACGTCAAGTTTCTGTGGCAGTAAAATGCGCACTGTAGGAGGCTGGCATGGTTCGTACTGGGTACCTTGGGTACTTACACCTTATACCAGGTCCAGTTATCCCTTATTAGTGAAATGTAGTAGTGTTCTAGGAGCTTAGGCTGATAGGGGTAGCTATAGCAGAGCTGCTTAGGCTGAATTAGGAGACATGCAAAGCTCATGCAATACCACTTATAGTTACACAGTACAGTGCTGGGTCCCTGGTCATCTTGGGGGAGAAAATTTAAGAGGTGCTCCATATTGGGATTCTTCCCAATCCCCAAACGTCTTTCAATAGAGAGACCCCTCAAACTTTTAAAGTTTAGATACTCATAGGTAGTCTTGACAGCTCTAAGGTTAGCTTCTACAGAAGACACATTGAAAGAAAAAGGTTTAGGAAAGTGAGTAAAAAGTTAGTAGAATAATAGAGCTAACTTTTTAGACAAAAGAAGAAAACTTTTCAAGACTTCGTAAAAAAACATTTGCAAAGTTTAAAAAACTTTTAAGAAAATTTGAAAATTGTTTCTAGCTGTGCAATATATGTGCTTTAAGTATTGGAGCAAGCTTTTCTTGTGAAAAGCACAGGTAACAAAGTGGTAAAGCAATTGCAAGTACTTATCCCACCGCTGCCACCAATGTAAGAGGCTGGCCTTGTTTGCAGCGGGTACCTTGGGTACTTACACCTTATACCAGGTCCAGTTATCCCTTATTAATGAAATGTAGTAGCATTCTGGCAGCTTAGGCTGCTAGAGATAGCTATAGCAAAGCAACTTAGGCTGAACTAGGAGACATGTAAAGCTCATGCAATACCACTTATAGTTACACAGCACTTTACACAGGTAAAGACAATACTCAGTGTTACCAAAAATAAAGGTGTTTATTTGGGTGACACAGTACCAAAAATATCTTAGAGACAATACTCCTTCTGGAGGTAAGTATTATACACAATATATACACTAGACACTAAAATTAGACAAGTAAGTAGTCATAGAACAATGCAAACAGTAGGAAATGCTATAGAATGCAAAGGGAGAAAATGGGTCGAGGGGCACCAGAAACCATATACTAAGAAAGTGGAATGCGAATCACAAATTCCCCCCTAGACAAGTGTAGTGTGTGCAGAATCGCTACAGTAAAGGTAAGTAAATGACCCCAGCCCAGAAAAGCAGGAGTAAAGTGCTGTCAGTTTCCTTAGGACACACTACACCTGATTGGGATTTTGCAGCAGCCAAAGTCTGCAAAGAACGACTGCTGGATTCCTGGAACTGAAGATCTGCAAAGGAAGGGGACCAAGTCCAGAAGTCGAAAGAAGTTCCAGGAAGGACAGGAGCCCATGCCAACCCAGAAGAGTGTGCAAAAGAAGAGTCCCCAGTTAGTCGAAGACTGCAGGAATGAACCTAGGAAAAAGCCAGCGGGCTCCTGCATGATGCCAAAAATGTCCCACAACGTGAATATTGTTGCAGACAAGATTTCTTGATGGAAGTCGCCAACAAGCCTTAGCTACGATAAAAGTGCGTTTTGCATTAAAATGGCACTGGATGGACCCAGGAGGGACCTGGGGGCCTCAACTCTATATGAGGAGGAAGAGGGGGCTCTCAGCACTTTAGAGAGCCCTCAGGATGCAGGCCAGCACTCCCGGGAGTTGCAGGATATGGGGACAAAGGAAGTGCAAAATGCAGTTGATGGAGCACAACAAAAGAAGGTCCTATGCCGCCGGAGAACAACTCAGTGAGTTGAGCATTGCGGGATGGAGTGCTGGGGACCTGGGCCAGGCTGTGCATGAAGGAATTTTGCAAAGAGTGCACAGAGGCCTCAGGAGGTGAAGAAGACGCAGTGCACAGGGGTACCGTCACTCTCAGAGAAGGCAGGGTCTTATCTCCTCCAAATTGTGCCAGCAGGACCTCAGGACAGTCTGTGTTGATGATGTCCACCCTTTGTGTCCTTAGGAGCTTGCTCGTCTTGGAAGGTGCCTGCTTGGAGCAGGGGAGTGACTGTCACTTCACAGGAGAGTTATTCGGCCCTTCTGGTGCAGGATGAAGACAGGGAGTCCCCAGAGCGTGCACACCATGGAAACAGTTGCAGTTGCTGACTTGGAGCTGAGGTTGCTGAAGAAAAGTTTCTCTTGTAGATACTTTGTTTCAGTTACAGCCTTTCTTGGAGCAGGCTGTGGTTGATTGATCCGAGTTCAGAGAATGCTGAAGTTGTTGCAGAGGTTTCCTGAAGGAAACTTGCAAGCAGAATCTGAAGAGAACCCACAGGAGAGACCCTAAATAGCCCTGAGAGGGGGATTGGCTACCTTATCAGGTATGGACATATCAGGAGGGGTCTCTGATGTCACCTTCTGGCACAGGCCACTCAGAGCCCTCCAGAGTGCCCCCACACCTTGCAAAGCAAGATCGCTGAAGTCTGGGACACACTGGAGGAGCTCTGGGGACCATCCCTGGGGTGGTGATGGACAGGGGAGTGGTCACTCCCCTTTCCTTTGTCCAGTTTAGCACCTTAGCAGGTAATAAGGGGTCCCTGAACTGGTGTAGACTGGTTTATGCAAGGAGGGCACCATCTGTGCCCTTCAAAGCATTTCAAGAGGCTGGGGGAGGCTACCCCTCCCAGCCTGTAACACCTATTTCCAAAGGGGCAGGGTGTAACACCCTGCTCTCAGAAGAAATGCTTTGTCCTGCCCAGACCCCAGGAGGGCAGAACCCTGACTGTGAGGTGGCAGTAGCTGCAGCTGCAGTGCAAGCCTCAGAGAGCTGGTTTGGCAGTACTGGGGGTCCATGGTGGAACCCCAGGATGCATGGAATTGGCTCCCCAATACCAAATGTGGAATAGGGGGGCAATTCCATGATCTTAGACATCTTACATGGCCATATTCGGAATTACCATTGTGAAGCTACATATAGGTATTGACCTATATGTGGTGCACACGTGTAACGGCGTCCCGCACTCACGAAGTCCAGGGAAATGGCCCTGAACTATGTGGGGGCACCTTTGCTAGTGCAAGGGTGCCCTCACACTTAGTAACTTTGCACCTAACCTTCAGCAAGAGAAGGTTAGACATATAGGTGACTTATAAGTTACTTAAGTGCAGTGAAAATGGCTGTGAAATAGTATGTGCACTATTTCACGCAGGCTTCAATGGCAGTCCTGTGTAAGGGTTTGTCTGAGCTCCCTATGCGTGGCAAAAGAAATGCTGCAGCCCATATTGATCTCCTGGGACCCCCAATACCCTGGGTAACTATGTACCACATACTTGGGACTTATAAGGGGGGTCCAGTGTGCCAATTGAAATTGGTAAATGAAGTCACTGGCCTACAGTGACAAATTTAAAAGCAGAGAGAGCATAAGCACTGAGATTCTGATTAGCAGAGCCTCAGTGACACAGTCAAGCACTACTGACAACACATAGATTAGGCCACAAACTATGAGCACTGGGGTTCTGACTAGCAGGATCCCAGTGTGATAGGCAAAACACACAGACATATAGGTTTTTATCTATGAGCACTGGGATCCTGGCTAGCAGGATCCCAGTGACACAGGAAAACACACTGACACACACTGACAAACAGGCCAAAAGTGGGTTTAACCATGCTGGAAAGAAGCTACTTTCTCACACGCACACAGGCCTGCGGTAGGAGGCCTGAGACATGTTTGAAAGGCTACTTTGGT
The DNA here is from genome assembly GCF_031143425.1 of Pleurodeles waltl. Classification (NCBI taxonomy): domain Eukaryota; kingdom Metazoa; phylum Chordata; class Amphibia; order Caudata; family Salamandridae; genus Pleurodeles; species Pleurodeles waltl. Next base: position 765,944,919 of record NC_090437.1, read on the forward strand.
GGGTGGCGCAAGCTGCACTGCAGGCCCACTGGTTGCATTTAATTTACAGGCCCTGGGTGTAGGGATACCACTGCACAAGGGACTTACAGGTAAATTAAGGGGCATATTTCAGAAGGTGAAACCTTTCTTGCGTCCTTTTTGCTCCCCTACCACCACCATGTGTGTGCCTTATTAAAAATAAATACGGCGCACCATGCCACAGGGTAGGGAGAAATAGCATCATTTTCATAACGCTATTGATGTGCTTAGGGTCCCATTATAAATAATGGAAGTCCCATTTTAACATTTTAACGTCTGCTCTGAGCAAGCATTAAAACTTCCCCACAAATTGAAGCAAGGAAATCTGTTAGGTTCCCTTGTGGCATTTTTTTCGGCTCCCCTAATGGGTTAACTCACCCTTCACATACATTATGCCTGGCATAGGCATAATGTAGCGCAAAGAGGTACAATGTGTAAATGTAGCGCAAGGATTTTGGCCTTGTTGGGCCACATTAGTGTAAACAAAAATTACGCTAATGTGGCACAAAGTGGTGGAAGGGCTCATAAATATGCCCCTAAATGTGCCAATTAGGTGGAAGCCAAACTTACCAAATTTAGAAGGGAGAGCACATGTAATTTAACACTGATCAGTAATTATAAATTGCTTAGAGTCCTAGAACCAACAAAAGAGGTCAGGAAAATAGAAATGATAATGACTTGTGAAGATAACTAGGCAACGAGGACAGGAAACCCATGGCCCAAATGTCTTAGGTTATTTTGAACTTCTGTCTAATCTTTCACACATGCAGCTTTTATGGCCTTGAGATTCTGGCCTAGATATTGTAATTTTGTAAGGCTAAGTTTTGTCACTACAGCAGGGTATATCACCCACAATTGTGACAGATATCATTGTGTGAGTTATGTTTAGTGAGATTGAAGAAGAACAAAGTCAGCACTTGCTTCCTGTACTCATGAACCTTACTTGATTCAGACAACTACATATCGTTCTCACTTCAATTTCAGTGGACCCTGCCAGCCAGGAAGACCAGGAAGAGGATCAGGGACTGAGAAGAGCTTCCTGGAGACGTCAGCACGTACAGCCTCTTTCGTCTATGGAAGAAGAGGATTAGGAGGAGGGACAAGGAACATCTACAGGCAGGGGGAGTGCACGGAATCAACAAACAATGACCAGGTGGACACTGAGGAAACTGTACGAGGGCCAGGGGGAGAAGGATGTCTCCTCTTCCCTGAAAAGTGGAGAACATGATCTGTCAGAGATATCCCCAGAGTGGGAAATTCTGACACCAGGCCTGCCTCTGATCCTCCCTGCCACACTGAGCCCCAAGTCCATCTGGTCACCCAGCTGCCAGTCCTGCCACGAGCCCTCTCCAAGTGCCTGCCTCAGTCCCACGAGGAGCTCACATGTCCCCAACCCCCCACATCCCTGATTTTCCACCCAAACCCCTCCCTGGGTTGTCACCCATGTGGCTGTATCCCTGGAAAGGATGGTGGCATCTGAGGGGTAGCAGGGCCTCTCCTCTTGGCTCCAACTGCAGATCCTCGAGGAACTGCATAGGTCCCAAGAGGTCCCAAGAGGATAATCCTCATACCTTTGCTGCCATCATGCCACCCTCACCTCCTAGTGTGCGGCCATGATGGCTGCCCTGTCCTAGCATCCATTCCATCCCACCCTTCATGTGTCTTCCTGTTCGTCCTCCCACTCTGTGTCCACTCATAGCCCCCATATCCTCCGTGTGTCTCAGTCCCGTGGGGTGTCAGGTCCTCCAATGGCCAATGAGGTAGAGGCCACCACTGCAGAGGATCTGACTGTCATTGAAAAGGTGGATGACCAGAATTACATTTGACTGGACATTACACATTGGCTAGACTTTTCCTTTGCCACTTGTACATAGACTGATTTCCCTGACGTTCCATGATGTGATTTTATTTTTAGCCCACTCCCTCCATGTCCCCTGCCCCTTCCCCGTGAAGAGTATTATTTGGTTTTGTTTCTCCCTTCCCAATGGACATTTTTTGTTTACTTTACCATGATATTTAGATAAAAAAAGAAGAAAACAAAAAAAGTGTGTTGTGTAGGTCATTGTCTGCGCTGTAACCAAAGTATGGAAGTATACGTCTGGAGTTGGTTAGCTATGCTTTCCACATGACACAACTGTATACAGATGGTTATAGTGATGAACATGTCTTACCTACGTTGGTTACACATAAATGACCCACAGCATTTGAACATCATTAATGACTGCCCAACTCAATTTAAATGTGGAATTTGACTTTAATTTACATAGTGCTGTGCAAGCATATGTTATTGTGCTGATGGGGGATCTCACCTGCGTCTTCTCAGTTTTGGTGGTGAGGATTGTTGCGAGGTGGCACTTTTCCTGAGGTTCTTAGTTGCAGATGGGTGTGGTTCCTGTAAAATGTGGGGGGCTGCCTGGGTGGTGGGGTCAAAGCCTGTACAGTGTGGGGGTCTGTCTGGACAGGGATGTCAGAGACTGCACAGTGTGGGGGTCTGCCTGGACAGGGGGTGTTGATCCCTGTACAGTGTGAGGGTCTGCCTGGACAGGGGTGGTGGTCCTTGTACAGTGTGGGAATCTGCCTGGACATGAGGTGTAGGAGCCTGTACAGTGTGGGGGTCTTCCTGGACAGGGGGTGCCAGAACCTATAGAGTATGTGGATCTGTCTGGACAGGGGTGTTGGATCCTGTCCAGGGAGAGGACATAACTTGTCATAGTTGGACTCTCGCTCCTAGGTGAGACAGCCCTTCTGTTTGTAGGTGACTAGGCCATTCCTACAACAAGTCGCAACTGTCAACCCAACCCTCCTGGTTCACAAGCAGTATCTCACCCAAAACCCAAACAGTAAAAGGTGATTTCTGGCAGCCTCACGCATGGACTCTGGAGTGCGACATCTCAAGGGAGTCGTGGTCGAATGGAAGTTACCCTTTTCTCACGGTAGCAATAAGTCTCAGTCACACACAGGCAATAAAGGAGATGTTGGGGAGTTTTGAATATGTTTATTGAAAAGGCTGCAATCTACGATAAAATGCATGATCTGCAATGATTAGGATAACGCATAATAAAAGATGCATGATTTTAGAGATGAGAGTCGTGAGTACAAAGACACCCACCATATTGCAATAAACATAAAATGTAAAATCCCTACCATAGAGAAGCTAATCCCTAACCTAACGAGAGCTAGGTGTGATAAATCTAATCTGCCAGTATCATTTCCATGAGAAGTGCCCCCATAACCTGTTATCTTGGAATGAGGTCTAGGTCAGTCTCTGGGGGGACACGAAGGCTACGTCTGCATCAGGGCGATGTGCAGCATAGATGGCAGCAATAGCATCTGGTAGGAATACCTCTGGTAACCTTGTCTGTGTGTGATGTATTTATACAGATCTTGTAGGAACACTGATGCAGGTATGTTCCCAAACAATAGATAAAGGGCAGGCTTGCGGTGGCCATTATGTAAACAATGGCCACCAAAAGTACATTACATTCCTGTCACATGTAAGTTGAAAGGGACATGATGTGAATACCTATGTAGATCACTTAATTTTGACGCTGACAGTGAGCCTTCACAGAGTGGCACTGATATCGTAAATCAAAACATTGCTCTAACTCTAAACATAGGCAGCCCTCTTAACCCCTAGGGTGCCCAGGACGAGCTAGTCTCTCCCTCAGCAATGGTTGCCCGGTGCCGAGAATGAGACCAGCTCGTCCTGCTGTGGGCCCTCGGGGAGCGCTGGTATTCCCCCCAAGGTCCAAGCACCCCACTTCCCAGGGCAGGTATGGAAGGGGAATCGCTTCCTCTCCCATCCCCCGGCCCCCTCAACCTCCCTGTGGTGTCTGATGACATCAGCGCACGATCACACGCTGACCTCATCAAAGGCCTACCCCTCTGCGCTGGAAGGGCACGTGGAGGGGGCGAGAGAGGCATCAAAGGGAACCAAAGGCCTTTCCTTTCCTTTGATGTCTTTCTCAGCATTTCTGCTGTCCGATCGGGAATTGTTTTTGGTTGTTAATATTTAAACATAAGGGGATCGGCTCCTTGGGCAATGGCTGCTCCCCAGTGTGGGGGAGGGTATATTTTTAGGCCTTTTCTGGCCCCCTGGTGGCAGATCGGCCTATTATAATTAGACCAATCTGCACCAGGCAGGACAGAAAACCCTAGAAACCAGGGATTTTTTTTGTTTTGTGTGTTTTTATTTTTATATCTGGGGAGCGACCCCTTAGGCAAGGGTCACTCCCATGAGGGCAAAATGAACTCTAGGCCTCTTATGCTCCCCTTGGGGGCTGATCACCCTATTTTTATTAGGCCAATCTTCCCCCAAGGGGCACAAAATCCACTAGACACCAGGGATTTTTCTTTCATCAGTTTCACGTGAGGGGAGCGACCCCTTAGGCAAGGGTCGCACCTCTTGGGGGGCAAATTTGTTTTAGGCCATTTCTGCCCCCCTTGGGGGCAGATCAGCCTATTGTAATTAGGCTGATCTGCCCCAGGGGAGGCAGAAACCTCTAAGCACCAGGGATTTTTTCTTTTTTTTAATATGTGGGGAGTGACCCTCTAGGCAAGGGTCGCTCCTCTGGGGGCAAAATTACCTTTATGCCATTTCTGCAGATCGGTCTATTTTTATTAGGCCAATCTGCCCCCAAGTAGTAAAGAAACCACTAGACACTGGGGATTTTAATTTTTTGCATCAATTTGACAGAAGGGGAGCGACCCCTTAGCCCTTAGGCAAGGGTCATTCCCCTGGGGGAAAATTTATTTTAGGTCATTTATGCCCCCCCTTAGGGGACGGATCGGCCTATTTCTATTAGGTTGATCTGCCCCTGGGGGGCATAAACAACTTAGGCACCAGGAATTGGTGTGTGTGTATGTGTGTGTTTTGTTTTGGGGGAGCAGCCATTTGGGCAAGGGTCGCTCCCCATGGAGGCACATTACTGTTGGCCACATCTGCCCCCCTTGGGGGTGGATCAGCCTATTTTTGGAAGGCCCTCCTGCCAGGGGGGGCAGGAAGCTCACCAGAGACCAAGGAAGATTTTTGTTTAAAAAAAGAGGGTGGGGGTATGGCCATAGCCCCACCCCAAATAAATGGGGCCAAAGTTGTTCTGCCCACCAGAGGGCAGATGGGACAATTGCCTCCAAACCACTCCCCAGGGGGCAGAAAGCCTACTAGATGCCAGGGAATTAAAAAAAAAAAAACAGTGGGGTTGTGGCAACCAACCAGTATGGGCATGGTTATCCCCCACCGCAATTGAAGGGGGTAACAGTCTTTCAGCTCTCCCTCGCACACTAAAACACCTTATCTCACGGCAAGAAAGAGAATGTTTGATTATTTTGGATTTTGGTTTTATATTTGGGCCATGAGAGCTTATCTAGCTCTCAAAATCATCCCACTTGGAATGGTGAGGGCTGCACTGTTTGGACTTTGGGATGCTGACATGTAGAAAAATACACAAGACCTAGACACATCTGAAAATTAAACATCTGGATGAGTCCAGGGTGGTGTGCTTCACATGTACTCTGCACCATTTTCTTACCCACAATGCCCTGCAAACCTCTAACTTTGCTGGAAATCACACATTTTCCCCACATTTTTGCGATTGAACCATCCGGAATCTGCAGGATTCCACAAAATTCCTACCACCCAGCATTGTCTCATCTATACCGAAAAAAATTCTGACCCACTTGTCAGCCTCATTTCTTTTTTTTTCAACTGCCCTTTTGGACCTGCTTTGGTTCCCCCCTCAATTTCAATATGTTTTTGGCTCTTCCCTGTCACAGGCGCTTGGCCCACCTACACAATTGAGGTATAATTTTTACCAGGAGACTGAGGGGAACATTAGGTGGTAGGAAATGTGTCCCGATGCAGTGATCCCACATAGAAATGTGGGAAAAATTAGATTTTTTAGCTAAATTTGAGGTTTGCTGAGAATTCACAATTCACACAAGTCACCCCCCACTGGATTTCCTTAGGTGTCTAGTTTTCAGAAATGTTTGGGTTTAGTAGGTTTCCCTATATGGCTGCTGAGCCCAGGTCCAAAACGCAGGTGCCCCCGCAAAATCAGGTAGTTTTGTATTTAATAATTTTGATGTGTCCACATAGTGTTTTTGGGCACTTCCTTTCGCGGGCGCTAGGCCTACTAACACATTTTTATTTGGAGTACTGGGGGAACGCTGTGTGGAAGGAAATTTGTGGCTCCTCTCAGATTCCAGAACTTTCTGTCACCAAAATGTGAGGAAAAACAGTTTTTTTTACCAAATTCTGAGGTTTGTAAAAGATTCTGGGTAACAGAACCTGATGAGAGCCCCACAAGTCACCCCATCTTGGATTCGCCCAGGTGTCTTGTTTTCAAAAATGCACACTGTGGGTAGGTTTTCCTAGGTGCAGCCGAGTTAGAGATCAAAATCCACAGCCAGGCACTTTCCAAAAAATCCATCAGTTTTCAATGTAAAAATGTGATGTGTCAATGTTGCATTTCCTGTTGCAGGCATTAGGCCTACCCACGTAAGTGAGGTACCATTTTTATTGGAAGACTTGGGGGAACACAGAATAGCAGAACAACTTCTATTGCCTCTTGTCTTTCTCTACATTTTTTCCTTCCAAATGTAAGATAGTGTGTAAAAAAGCCAACTATTTGAAAAATGCCCTGTAATTCACATGCTAGTATGGGCACCCCAGAATTCAGAGATGTGCAAATAACCACTGCTTCTCAACACCGTATCTTGTGCCCATTTTGGAAATGCAACGGTTTTCTTAATACCTATTTTTCACTCTTTATATTTCAGCAAATTAATTGCTGTATACCCGGTATAGAATGGAAACCCATTGCAAGGTGTGGCTCCTTTATTGGCTCTGGGTAGCTAGGGTTCTTGATGAATCTACAATCCCTATATATCCCCACAACCAGAAGAGTCCAGCAGAAGTAAGGGTATATTGCTTTCAAAAATCTGACATTGCAGGAAAAAGTTTCAGAGTAAAACGTGGACAAAAATGGCAGTTTTTTTCACCTCAATTTCAATATTGTTTTTATTTCACTTGTTATTTTCTGTAGAAAAACCTTGTAGGATCTACACAAATGACTCCTTGCTGAATTCAGAATTTTGTTTAATTGTTTAGCTTTCCAGGATCCAGCATTGGTTTCACACCGACCCGTTTCACTAAGAGGAAGGAGGCTGAAAGCACAAAAAGTAGTAAAAATGGGGCATGTCCTAGTAAAAAGCTGAGATTGTGTTAAAAAATGTGGTTTTCTGATTCACGTCTGTCTGTTCCTCAAAGCTGGTAAGATGGTGATTTTACCACCAAAAACTGTTTGTTGATGTCATTTTCAGGGAAAAAAAACACAAGCCTGCTTTTGTAGCTCTTTTTTGCCCATTTATTTATTTATTTTATTGAATTTTTTGCAGTGTTTTGGCTAATTTCTTGGTTTCCTTCAGGGGAACCCAAAATCTCTGGGTACCTCTACAATCCCTAGAATTTTGGAAAAAAGGACTCAAATTTGGCATGGGTAGCTTATGTGGCAAAAAGGTATGAGGGTCTAATCGCGAACTGCCCCAAATAGCCAAAAAAAGGCCTGTCACCTGAGGGGGAAAAGGCCTGGCGGCGAAGGGGTTAACATAAATAATAAACATAAATTAGCTAAGGCAGAGCAGGCTAAGTAGGTTAAAAGTCACTAGGTGATGAGGGCTCAGGCTTGCAAGCCATAAAGCTAAGCTAAACTCCTGAGACTCACTAAAATTAAATAGGATCTACCATAAACTGTGCAGCGGAGAGCATGTGCAAGGGGAGTGTTCTTGTCATGGATTGTCAGGTGCCTTGTGCAGGTTGCTTAACCAGGGGTTAGTGGTGAGAGGGTACAGGTAGATGGGTTGGATTCTCTTAATACATTGACTGTGAAGAAATTGGTATCATTTTGAGTATCCCCTCCATCATCTTCCTAGCCAATGTATGGTGTCTTGCACTATCTTCCCTCAGTATGGCCATGACATCAATCAGCCTCTACCCGTGTATTTCCAGGACGAATCCAACCTCTCCAACACCTGGGTCATTCTTTGAACCAACTGTGGGAGTGGGCACATATCTGGCATTGAGGCATTGTCAGACAGTGTAGCCCCTATGTCACAAATGTTCTGCCTTATATCTGACTGCTACTGGAAAAAATCTTCCTCCCACTCCAACATGGATATCTGCCAGCCCTCTCCACCTGGAATGGCCTTCAATTGGTTCAGCAGGTCCACCAGCAGTGGTGGGGGGCAAGTGGGAGATTGTGAGAAGTAGATTTGTGCCTTTGAGCTACCTGCTCCTCAACAGAGCTGACATGTACCTCAGACTTTGGAGAGAAGCCTGGGAGATACTGTCAAAGTTGAAGTGTGTAAGGGAAATAACACATCTGACCTGGATGTGAGGGCTGTTTAGAGGTGAGCTTTGGGTTTGGGTTTGGGGGGGAATGATCTATACTTTGAGGTGTAGGATGAGGCACCATGCCAACCACATCAGATGTGGATTTTGTTGATGAGCTGCATGGGCCAACAAGAGGAGTCAGGGGATTGGCCTCCACATCACTTGAAATCAGCCCCTGATCTTCCTCCTCCACTAGTTCCTCCTCCTCCTCCTGTGCTGTTCTGGTCACTCACAAGACAGCTTGGAAGAGGAGTGGGTTCTCCATTCGGATTGTCCGGTGCCCATGACTGGTAGATGGTTCTTCCGCCAAACTCAAGTCTTCATTCTCACCACCTGTGAAAAGGGGTTGCAACAGGCTAAGTATTTGGCTTACAACATGATTCGGTGCAACACAGGGATTGAGTCAAATTATCTTCACTTCAACGGATCTGACACATGGGACCTGGTTTGTGTACTCCTACATGTGAAAGCTCACACTGTGACATTGAGGTGTTCAATGCAGATGTGAAATGCAAAAGCAAACTCACCATTTCCAAACACAGGTCTGTGTGGTTTTGAGATCTCCTAGATGTCAGCTGCCGGACCTGACTCCTTGAGTGTATAACAGAAGAACTGGTCTATGATCCAGCAGTTTTAGAAAGAAACAACACCATAGTTAATGTTCTGCATGTATGATATGTGATGATGCACACCTGATACACACATCACGGGTCCTGTTCGGTATATTTTGCACACCAGCTATAGGAGTAATGGTAAAATGGCAATATCTGCTCATCCCCTTCCACAAGGATTTGGTTCTTGTTTTTACGGTATGAATGGATTACAACACTAAATGACACACTTACCTGATGGACAGATGGCAGTGGGTTTGACTGTTGCAGACAGCATGTCTCCTAAACCCCTGGGTGGTGTCATCCATATCACTGAAGTAGTCCTGGCAGCAGCTGTAATGTAACATATGTATCCATTACTGAGTGCAAAGGATGATGGTGATGAATCCACATGTACATGTCGGAGGTATGGACCAGTGATCTCCAAGTTACAGTGGTCCCTCATATCAACCAGGTATCACAATTATAGTCAAACATGTATTTGGAGTTTAGTGAGAGCTATTGGAAATAGCTAGAGTGTCTTGCTCTGGCTACCCATGGACACACCTACATCTTAATTGGCATCATGCATCCTCCCTATGATGTGGTATCTGCTAATTTGTGAAGAAGTCTTCCAGAACATGCAAAAGTGATTTATCTTTGCACATCAGATATTGTCAGTACAATGACAAGTATGTTTGACATACACAGTTATCAACCAAGGTATGAGTAACATTTATTCAACCTCCCCGCCCCCCAACAGGACAACATTGCTAATTTAGGAATGTGAGGTCAGCCATTTCTGCTGCACACTTTTCCTTTGGCCTGTGTTTCCAATGCACATGTACAACATCATGGTCTATTTTACCTGTCACTGATTACGGTCATGTACAGCACACATACCGTAGTCCTCTATTCAGAGGTTCACTCATTTATGATCATGGTGGCAAAGTGAAATAAACATTGTTCTAGGCTCACACAATTTGGTCATGTGGAAAAGTTGGGCTGATCCCCACCTTTATTGTTTTCATGTTGTGCAGTTCAACCATTAGATCTATGGACTTCGCCTCCTTTACAACCAACTTACCAGCTACTGCCACACTCCCCAAATGCAAGCCTGATAGTATCAGTACACCCCTCACCAATGTCATTACTTTAGCTGTTGGTTCCTGCTATTTTGTCAGCAAGTATCCATGTTATGAACTTAGAAACAGGTTGGGGCTTCACCTCTCCACGATGGACCTGGGGAGAGATTTATGAGACCCTTAAGGCACGGTAGGATCACTACCTGTGCAACTCCAGATGTACACATGAGTAACTCATGTCCATGAGGCCACAGCAATCTATTTTGCATTGTTTGAAATGGCCTCTTGGACTGTGTCAAGGCAAACGGGACACTTGTGACAGTTCCCTAGAGTGACAGAACCATGTATATCTGGGAAGGCACAAACAACTCACATCACATGAGTTGAGGCATACTGACTTGTAGCATATATACTTGCTGCACTGAGCTATGCAAAATCAACCTACGTGAGGGGAACTATGACCCCTTAGGTAGGCACTGTACACATAAAACCTACGTGAGGGTCACTATGAAACCTTAGGTAGACACTGTACACATACATTTTTGGTTGACCAATCTTTGGCCAACATGTCAGGATGGTGTGTGGTATACATTTATGAGCCATATATGAGTGATAACAGAGACATTAGATGCACAACACATACTGCTGACATATACACCACAGTTTAGGAGCATAAGCATTTTGCAAAGACATTTTGATGTTTCCTTACCGGTGTCTGACATCCACCTAGTGTGTGGTGCCTGACCAGATGTCACACACATACATGTTGCAGAAGTCACTGCAGGCTGTTTCTTTCTGGACATCACAGGGCCTACAATTCCATATATTGCATATGTGCTGCACAACACAACACAGATACAATGTAAGGAATGTTTACAAATGTGTCTAGGCATTGGCTTTTGTACTGACAGAATATGCTTCCAGTAAAAATCCTATGCTAGAGAGCACTGACTCCTCTGCACCACAGTGCAATGTTTGTGTGTGCTATTAGACAACATGTTTCTGAGCCAAAGTAGGCCTGGTGAGCAGCAGCTGGATATTGTTTTTTAAATAAGTAAGGCTCTGCCCTGCTTTCTTCCCCTTGCAGAATGCAGCACAATAGCTTTGGATACTACACTGCACTGCAATGTGCTAAAAATAGGTATCCCCATCTTTGCCCTCACAACCATCATAAGTCAAATGGGATAGATGGAATGGAAGGTTCTTTCCTTCTCCCTGGGCAAAAGCCTTCTTGATGAGGATGCAGGAGACAAACTGATCCTAAAAAGTTTTGCAGTTTGGGGCTGATTGACTTTTCTAGTACAAAGAAGTAACAAAGGAAAAGCTCTATATTTTGATGATTCAGTAGGGTCCAGAAAATGTTTTTGTTTGTTAGTAAAGGATGCCCAATGGTTTGTTTAGAGTGTTCAGGTACCGATCCTATACTAGTGGGAAGAAAAAACATACACATGAGATTATCGTGAGGGTCAGGTAAACTAAGGGGCATATTTAAGAAAAGTGGTGCTGCACACAGTGCACTGACACTTTTCGTGCGCCCCTTTGCACCCCCCAAATGCCACCATGTGTGCTGTGTATTTCATATATGGTGAACGCTGGTGGCAGTTAGGGAACTAGCGTCAGACTTTTTGATGCTAGTCCGGTGCTTTGCAGGGTTATCGTTAAAAATTCTGACTCCAATCCTGCAAAGTACCCAGAGGCGCATTGTAACCAAAGGAAGCCTCCGTTTAATGCCTGGTCTGTGCAACACAAGATGCAACACAACTTAAATGCAACACTACTTATATGCATCTTTGATCATATGATTACCTATTTTTAGGTGTGTTCCCAAGTTCAACATCAACACATTATTTCCATTATTTTACTATGCAAAAGCGCCATTCTACAACAAAAGGCTACCACCTTTCGAAAAGGATAGCTCAGGTTGGCAAGCAAACATCCAACTACACTGAATTACATGTCATTAGTGGACCCATGAAATGCCCCTTTCATGCGGTGTTATGCATGAAAGGGGTCCATATTTACAAGGCCATGAAAAGCCAGGCAAGGTGGTTTTGCGTGGAATTGTATATATGGGCTGACACACTGTTCCACCGAAGCCTAAAAAAAGTGATGCTCTGGTGGCACAGTGTGCAGCTAGGGCATCGTAATGAGGCCCCGAGTTCAATACTGGAGCACATACATAATTTGTGCATATATTACCTGTTCCCTGAATGTAGGTGATTGAAGATCTACAATTGAAGACTACGGCAAACCAACATCTAATTATCCCTAGCATGTCAAGAATGATTTGCATATGATTTGGTTCAAACTGAGGTGGCATACTGTGCAAAATAACAATGGACTTGGATGGGGTACAGGGTAATTACCAGTTGGGAAGATTAATTTAAGCATTCCACTAATCACATTTTGTGCACTTCAAGTTTTTAATATCATCATTTCTAAGTAATATTGACCTTTAATTGCCACAGTTAAGTGGATCTTTGTCTAGCTTTGGAAGACAGGTGATTACTGCTCTGTTGAGATCTGGGAGTAATCCGGAGGTATCACCTGCATGTTTTAAATGCTTACGCAAAAGTGGGACGCTACTTTTATGCTTAGCTTATACATTTTTGTTGGGAATTTGGAGCTTTACCCTTTTGTGTAGATTTAATGGTTATAATGGATTCCACTATTTCATACTCAGAGACTCGGGCCCTCATTTTGAGTTTGGCAGAAGGGAAAGCCCGTCCGCCAAACTCCAGACAGTGTGGCTGCCACCATAGTGGCGACCACTCCGCCGGTCCTATTAGGAGTTTCCTGCTCGACCGGCCTGCAGAAATCTCGGTTTCCAGCAGCCATCCTAGCCGGAAACAGGCTACAGCATTTCCTGTCTCTGGCTTGTAATCAAATTGGCGGCAATGTGGTAGCCCGCAGGGTGCACCAGCACTCTTGTAATGTTCACTGTCTTCTCAGCAGACAGTGAACATTTGTAGGAAAGTACCATCTTTCTTGGCATGTTACTCACAATTTTGCCTGTATGTCAGTATGTTTTTGCCTGTCTCACTGGGATCAAGCTGGTCAGGACCCCAGTGCTCATACTTTGTGACCTAATGTGTGTGTTGTCATGAGTGCTTAACTGTGTCACTTGAAGCTCGGCTAACCAGAACCTCAGTGCTTATGCTCTCTCTGCTACAAAATTTGTCACTATATGCTAGTGACTTCATTTACCAATTCCAATTGGCATACTGGACCCCCTTTATAAGTCCCTAGTATATGGTACCAAGGTACAGAGGGCATTGGGGTTCCAGGAGATCCTTAAGGGCTGGGCTACAGCATTTCTTTTGCTACCCTTAAGCAGCTCAGGCAAACCCTTTCACACCATTACACTCGTGCCCTACATATTGGCCAATACCTATATGTAGCTTCACAACTGTAACCCCAAATATGGCCATGTAAGGTGTCTATGATCATGGAATTGTCCCCACATTCCAAAGCTGGTATTGGGGAGCCAATTCCATGCATCCCGGGGGCTCCACCATGGACCCCCTGTACTGCCAAACCAGCTCTCTGAGGCTTGCAATGCAGCCACAGCTGATGCCACCTCACAGGGTTCTGCCCATCTGGGGTCTGAGCAGCTTAGTCCCAGGAAGGCAGAACAAAGCATTTCCTTTGGGAGGAGGGTGTTACACTCTTTCCCTTTGGAAATAGGTGCTACAGGCTTGGGAGGGGTAGCCTCCCAGAGCCTATGGAAATGCTTTGAAGGGCACAATGGTGCCCTCCTTGCATAAGTGATTCTACATCGGTTCAGGGACGCACAGTCCCTGCTCTGGTGTGAAAGTGGACAAAGGAAAGGGGAGTGCTTAACTGTGTCATTTGAAGCTCGGCTAACCAGAACCTCAGTGCTTATGCTCTCTCTGCTACTAAATTTGTCACTATATGCTAGTGACTTCATTTACCAATTCCAATTGGCATACTGGACCCCCTTTATAAGTCCCTAGTATATGGTACCAAGGTACAGAGGGCATTGGGGTTCCAGGAGATCCTTAAGGGCTGGGCTACAGCATTTCTTTTGCTACCCTTAAGCAGCTCAGACAAACCCTTTCACACCATTACACTCGTGTCCTACATATTGGCCAATACCTATATGTAGCTTCACAACTGTAACCCCAAATATGGCCATGTAAGGTGTCTATGATCATGGAATTGTCCCCACATTCCAAAGCTGGTATTGGGGAGCCAATTCCATGCATCCTGGGGGCTCCACCATGGACCCCCTGTACTGCCAAACCAGCTCTCTGAGGCTTGCAATGCAGCCACAGCTGATGCCACCTCACAGGGTTCTGCCCATCTGGGGTCTGAGCAGCTTAGTCCCAGGAAGGCAGAACAAAGCATTTCCTTTGGGAGGAGGGTGTTACACCCTTTCCCTTTGGAAATAGGTGCTACAGGCTTGGGAGGGGTAGCCTCCCAGAGCCTATGGAAATGCTTTGAAGGGCACAATGGTGCCCTCCTTGCATAAGTGATTCTACATCGGTTCAGGGACGCACAGTCCCTGCTCTGGTGTGAAAGTGGACAAAGGAAAGGGGAGTGACCACTCTCCTGTCCATCACCACCCCAGAGGTGGTGCCCAGAGCTCCTCCTGTGTGTCCCAGACTTCAGCCATCTTGTTTTCCAAGGTGTGGGGACACTCTGGAGGCCTCTGAGTGGCCAGTGCCAGAAGGTGACGCCAGAGACCCCTCCTGATAGGTCCATACCTGATAAGGTAGCCAACCCCCCTCTCAGGGCTATTTAGGGTCTCTCCTGTGGGTTTCTCTTCAGATTCTCCTTGAAAGTTTCCAGCAGGAATCCTCTGCAACTACTACTTCATCCTCTGACCTCGGATCGACCACAGGATGCTCCAGGAACCGCTGTAACAGCAACAAAGTATCCAGAAGGGCTACTTTTCCTTTGCAACTTCATCTCCAGCCAGCAACTGCAACAGTTTCCATGGTGTGCATGCTCCGGGGACTCCCTGTCTTCACCTTGCACCAGAAGAACCAAACAAATCTCTTGGAGTCACTTCCCTGCTCCAGCAGGCACCTTCTAAGATGATGACCGGTTGTCTTAGACTCCCCTCCTGGTGACGAGTATACTCCTTGGAACACAGGTGGTAGATCCCTTCAACACAGACTGTCCTAAGATTCTGCTGTCCAAATTTGGAGGAGGTAAGAGCTTGCCTTCCCCGTTTGTGAAAGAACCCCACGTGCACTCTGTCATTTTCACCTCCTGTAGCCTCTGTGCACTATTTGCCAGAATCCTTTGTGCACAGCCTGGCCCAGGCCCCCAGCAATCTAACCTGTGATGCTCAACTCGCTGAGTTGTTCTCCAATGGTGTGGGACCTTCTTTTGTAGGTGCTGCAACAATTGCAATTTGCATCTTATTTGTCCCCGTGTCTTGGGATCTCCGTGGGTGTTGCTTGGTCATCTGTGGGTTCCCTCCAGTGTTGGGAACCTCCTCTGCCTCCTGAGTCCGAGATTAGGCCCCCAGGTCCCTCCTGGGTCCAGGCAGCACCACTTTGACGCAATCCACAACATTGCTTGAACCAAGGCTTGTTGGATGAATCCAGCACCAAAACTCACCTGCATCCAACATCTCCGCGTGGGACATTCATTGCATCATGCACCAATCCACAGCCACCTTCGCTTGGTGCATTTCTGCAGTCTTCTTACAACTGGAGACTCCTGTTTTGCACCTTCTTCTAGGTTGGCAGCGGCTCCTGTCCTTCCTGGAATCTTCTGTGACTTCTGGACTTGGTCTCCTCTCTTTGCAGGACTTCAGGTCCAGGAATCCACCATTTGTTGTTTGCAGTCTTTCTTGGTTCTTGTAATAACTCTAATCACGACTTGTAGTGTGTCCTAAGGAAACTTGCAGTACTTTACTCCTACTTTCCTGGGCTCTGGGGTAGGGTATTTTACTCACCTTTTTGGTTTTCTTACTTTCTCAGCGATTCTCTACACACTACACATGTCTAGGGGGGAATTTGTGATTTGCATTCCATTTTCTTAGTATATGGTTGGTGTTGCCCCTAGACCTATTTTATTCTATTACATTCTATAGCATTTCCAATTGTTTGCACTTTCCTATGTCTAATTAGTTACCTTATTTTGGTGTCTAGTATATATATTGTATCTGATACTTACCTTCAGAAGGAGTATTGCCTCTAAGATATTCTTGGCCTCGTGTCACTAAAATAAACTACCTTTATTTTTGGTAACACTGAGGGCCATATTTATACTTTTTGACGCAAAACTGCGCTATCGCAGTTTTGCGTCAAAAAAATTAGCGCTGGCTAACGCCATTCTGAAGCGCCATGCGGGCGCCGTATTTATTCAATGGCGTTAGCCGGCGCTAGCAGACCGGCGCTGCCTGGTGTGCGTGGAAAAAAACCACGTACACCAGGCAGCGCCGGCGTTGGGGAAAATGGCGTTAGGGCGTCTTAAAATGGGGCAAGTCAGGTAGAGGCAAAAAAATCGCCTCCACCCGATTTGCGCCATTTTTAACGACGCCCAGACGCCATTTACATGACTCCTGTCTTAGTAAAGACAGGAGTCATGCCCCCTTGACCAATGGCCATGCCCAGGGGACTTATGTCCCCTGGGCATGGTCATTGGGCATTGTGGCATGTAGGGGGGCACAAATCAGGCCCCCCTATGCCAAAAGAAATTTGAAAAAAAAAAAATATACTTACCTGAACTTACCTGAATGTCCCTGGGATGGGTCCCTCCATCCTTGGGTGTCCTCCTGGGGTGGGCAAGGGTGGCAGGGGCGGTCCCTGGGGGCATGGGAGGGCAGCTGTGGGCTCATTTTGAGCCCACAGGTCACGTAACGCCTGCCCTGACCCAGGCGTTAAAAAGAGGCGCAAATGCGGGGTTTTTTGCCCCGCCCACTCCCGGGCGTGATTTTTGCCCAGGAGTATAAATACGACGCATTTGCGTCACAGTCATTTTTTTAGACGGGAACGCCTACCTTGCATCTCATTAACGCAAGGAAGGCGTTCACGCAAAAAAATGACGCTCATTCCTCATACTTTGGCGCTAGACGCATCTAACGCCAAAGTATAAATATGGCGTTAGTTTTGCGCTGAATTTGCGTAAAAAAAAACGACGCAAATTCGGCGCAAACGGAGTATAAATATGCCCCTGAGTGTTGTCTTTACTTGTGTATAAGTACTGTGTAACTATAGTGGTATTGCTGGAGCTTTGCATGTCTCCTAGTTCAGCCTAAGCTGCTCTGATACAGCTACCCTATCAGCCTAAGCTGCTAGAACACTACTACATTTCACTGATGAGGGATAAATAGACCTGGTATATGGTGTAAGTACCCAAGGTACCCACTACAAACTAGGCCAGTCTTCTACAACATTGTGACGGTGCTGTGCAGGGGGACCCCTGCAATACCCATGCCCCCTTTACCTGTTTTCTGCCAGCCTTTTCATGGCGGTACAACTGCCATGAAAAGGCTGGTGGACAATGAGGTTGTAATCCAGAGGGCAGTGCGGAATGCAGCACTGCACTGACGGATTATGATCCCCACCACCGCCAGGCCATCGGGATCATGGATCACGGTGGTGCTGGAAGAACCCTGGCAGTCTGACTGCGAGGGCCTTTATGTGGCGGCCGTAATGAGGTCCTTAGAGTCCAAAGTATTAGGTACACCACTCTGCAAACTGAGTTGATGCAGAATTTGAAACAAAAGTGTCTTCCAATGTCTGGGCATCGTCTGAGGCTTCTGAAGCATAGAAAGCCTTGAAGAAAAGGTGATTTCTTCTAAAATATTCATTGGAAGTGTTATCAAATCAGTCCGTTGAATCCAAGGAGTTTGTGTTGACTATGATGATTCCAGCTGCTTCAGCTACTATACCAAATGACTGGTTGCTTTTCTCCCTGTTTATATTGCTTTAACTTTATCCACAAGAGTGCATTTTCCTTTGCCACCCTTGCCAAGTCAAGTTTCGCCGAAGTGAACATTTCAAGGTACCTTTTGAGGGTGAAATTCCATAATGCTTGGTCAATACCTGTATTTGTTGTTCAAACCACAGTTTCTGCACCTTAGCCTTCCTACGATGAAATACAGAATAATTTATTAATTGTCTCCTCACATAAGCCCACAACGTTTGCAGTGAGGTAGCGCAATATTCATTATGTGGCGTACATAATTTTAGTTGCATTTTTCAGTTTTTTTTTCTTGTTTAGATCCTTCATTTTTCATACTGATATCCTCCAGAGCAGGGTGCCTGGTGAGAGGAGCCCACAGTCAAGTCTTAATGATATAAGTGAATGGTCTGCGATGCCACTTTCCAAAATCATGCAGTCTACAAGCTTTGGTGTAAAGGATGCTCAGTGTAGGAACCCTGATGGACAACGGTGAAACAGTCGCCCTCATTCTGCTCGACCTCTCGGCTGCCTTTGACACCGTCTGTCACCGCACCCTAATCACCCGCCTCCGCTCCACCGGAATCCAAGGCCAGGCCCAGGACTGGATCGCCTCCTTCCTCTCAAACCGTTCCCAAAGAGTTTACCTCCCTCCGTTTCGCTCAGAACCCACCGAGATCATCTGCGGCGTACCCCAAGGCTCATCACTCAGCCCGACACTCTTCAATGTCTACATGAGCCCCCTCGCCAACATCGTACGCAAGCACGACATCATCATCACCTCCTACGCCGACGACACCCAACTTATACTCTCCCTCACCAAGGACCCCGCCAGCGCCAAGACCAACCTACAAGAGGGTATGAAGGACGTCGCAGATTGGATGAGGCTCAGCCGCCTAAAGCTGAACTCTGAAAAAATGGAAGTCCTCATCCTCGGCAACACCCCGTCCGCCTGGGACGACTCCTGGTGGCCCACGGCCCTCGGCACCGCACCGACCCCCACAGACCACGCCCGCAACCTCGGCTTCATCTTGGACCCTCTTCTCACCATGACCAAGCAAGTCAACGCCGTGTCCTCCGCCTGCTTCCTCACCCTCCGCATGCTCCGCAAGATCTTCCGCTGGATCCCCGCCGACACCAGAAAAACCGTGACCCATGCCCTCGTCACGAGCCGCCTGGACTACGGCAACACCCTCTACGCCGGGACCACAGCCAAACTCCAAAATCGCCTGCAACGCATTCAAAACGCCTCGGCCCGCCTCATCCTCGACATACCCCGCAGCAGCCACATCTCCGCACACCTGAGACACCTGCATTGGCTCCCAGTCAGCAAAAGGATCACCTTCCGACTTCTCACCCACGCACACAAAGCCCTCCACGACAAGGGACCGGAATACCTCAACAGACGCCTCAGCTTCTACGTCCCCACCCGCCTCCTCCACTCCTCTGGCCTCGCACTCGCTGCTGTCCCTCGCATCCGCCGCTCCACGGCAGGTTGGAGATCTTTCTCCTTCCTGGCGGCCAAGACCTGGAACTCCCTCCCCACCAGCCTCAGGACCACCCAGGACCACTCCGCTTTCCGGAGACTCCTAAAGACCTGGCTGTTCGAGCAGCGATAACCCCCCTTTTTCTCCTAGCGCTTTGAGACCCGCACGGGTGAGTAGTGCGCTTTATAAATGTTAATGATTTGATTTGATTTGATTTGGAAGTCAATCCGAGCCTCTGTACCATGAACACATGATAGACACGTATAGTCCCTGTCTTTCGGTCGACGGGCCATGGATCAAACAGGCTGTGGTCCGCAATCAAGTTTTGTGAGCTCCTACTACCAATGTTGTGAGATCATTCGGATCCAGATCTGTCAATCACTGAGTCTTTGGTAATGTTCCAGTCCCCACCCAAAACAGCTCTGGAGCAGCAGAATTCAGTCCGTAGTCTGCCTATATCGGAAGAAACATTGATTTTTTTGCACTTGGAGAATATATGAATCCTCAGTATTACCTGTCCAGAATGAATGTCTTATTAGGCGAAGACAAATCTGTCCCATAGATCACACCAGGTTTTGTGGATGCACACCATCCGTCTACTGTGGATCATTATTGCCACTTTGCCCTTCTTAGAAGTTGCCTGCAACAAGAAAAATAAATGCAATCTCCAATACCTTGCAAAACACTTCTTTACAAGTTCAAAACTCTCCCGATTTTCAGAGCGTGTGTCACGTTTTTTTTAAGTATATGACTCCTTAATTGTGGGCACTTTTATTTTGGTGCCTGGCCATATTTTCAATCCCAGTCCGACTCTGATGTAATGGGCCCATCAGCTTTATAGGCACGGTGCCACTGCACCTACTGATCTCTAAAACCTATGCCCATGTTGTTGTTGACTTTTTTCTTTCTGAAGCAGAACAGAAACCCCATTTTGCATGTTTACGTAGAATTCTGTTAATATTTTGAATTTTCAAAATGCACGCGTTTCATTGGGAAAAATTAAGCTAAAAAAAGGATCATTCGTCATTATTTGAAGATTTTATGGTTGGTGTGCAACTCCTACTGAAGAACGAGTAGAGAAATAGAAAATTAATGAATCATAAATTGGAAAAGCGAGATGAGAAGTATGTCGAGCAAGAGCAACGTTTTACACTAATGACAGTCACTCTTGGCAGATCACCTCTGCCTGACACACGCAGCTCAAAACGTATAAGAATAGTTCTGGTTGTTATGGTAACCTTCACTGTAGAAACTCGTATCAAGATTTGTAGGTCAAGAGCTTCATAAATGATGAGCTTGCTGCATGCAGGATGGTTTTGTGTTTCTATGGGTTTATGAATTTAAAAAAAATGGACCCTGGACCAAGGCTAGAGGCTTTGAGTATTCTTACCCTACCGTCTCTTCTTTTTTGATGTTATTTTTTGGGACTTGACTGAAGCCGAGTCCCAAAACGGTAGCCAACACTTCCTGGTTGAAATGTTGGTAGCCAATCAATTCTCTACATGAGATCGGGATTATTCGAGATATATTCACGCTTGTAGATATACAAATCTTGATTTTCTTTAATACCTCAAAAACTAATGAACAGATTTACACCAAAATAACAAAAAGCGTGATCTCCAGACTAAAGGCTACCTGTCTGCAAAATATGGTGTAATGCTGCCCAGCGGTTTGGGCTGCAGGCCTGTCTATAGAATATGTTGGAATTAGTATGGGAAATGTACTTTTTTTGACCCTCTGTTATTCTTGGCCCCCACTTGATGGATCACCCCGAAACTCTGCATGCGCAACAAGACCCAACTTTTAAAAGAGTTGTCAGTTGTAGGCAAGTCAAAAAACTCCTTTTCTATAGAAACTAGGTCCTAGGTCCTGTCAACTGCCAGCTATATATATATAGCACACATGGAATTACTCAGGCCTTATTCTGTGTAGCATAACTCTGTGGCCAAGTCATTCAAGAGTTTTGCAGCAATTTGTAGCACAAAGAATGCATGAAAAAAGCAATGCCAGAAAAACTGGAAATCCTCCTCGGCATACCTTAAGCAGAATAGTTGTGCTGTGTTTTAGATTACATGCGTAACTGATCTGTTCAGAGAACTGCATTTTTTGACTTTGAAGTGATTGAAGTGATTATTAGTCACACTAATTCCTGCTCTTCAATAAACGTTCGAAAAATAAACAGAGCTGGCAGTATACCTCTTGGCTTTCCACATACAAACAATTAAAACTAATTTTCATAATACTGCTAGGTAGCCATAAATAATTTACATATTTCGGGAATGTCACAGGTTTAAGTTGCCTTCACAGATGATTGCTTATGGTAGACATGTGAATTGAGTTCGATGTCACTAGCCCTCTCCTAGAAGTCAGGTTATGTACGTTCCAGTGTTAGTATGCCTCCAAAAAATCGACCCCATTCATTTAAGCACATTAGGAAATTGTGCCTCAATTTCACTAGTTGCTCACAGAAAAGGTGGGTGTGTAGAGAATCTCATCTTCTAGGGGCCAGCCACCAATCTATGTCCATATTTTCCCTGTTCATCTTCCTGCTTCTATTAGCTGTCATATCTCACAGTGCAGACTTTTTGACTTACTGCTGATGATTTTTTTTAGTGCCCTTTGGTGCTCTTTCTTCTAGACATGCTTTTTAATGAATAGTAGTGGTATTGTATCCTATGTGTTGATTAAGCTTTTTGTTACATTATAACTACTGCTGTTTGAGAGTTGATCCGGTGTTGTGTAATGATACCATTACTTACCGGTCATCCTCATTAGTCCAAATACTCTGTTTCTCGTACCAGTACTTACTCATATGAGGTGTTCCACCTCTGCTAAGGCCCACGTGTCCTAGCCATACCCAATCAAAAAGATTATTTTGCACAAGCCACACCACCCAGCTTCCCCTCCAATGACCCTTTCATATATCTGTGCATAAAAGGGCATGGAGCCCAGAAGACATCCTGTATATCACTAAGCTCAAGAAATCAAGGGAACAGGTTGTGATCCAAGAAGGAAGGGGAAAGAAGGGATACAAGTATTGGTACGAGAAACAGGGTATTTGGAGTAATGAGGATTACCGGTTGTAGGAAAGTCTTCCTTTTTGCCTTGGTCACTCCCAAACGTTTGGGACAGATACTGGTGGTTACTGACTCTTGGCTGTGCCCGGGGTACTGCTTACCAGTCCCAGGGCCAGTGCTCTGTGTAAAGTGGATATGCAAATTAGGCTAATTATAATTGGCAGTATCAACCTACCTATAAGTCCCTAGTATATGGAAGGGCATGTAGGTTTAGGGACCCCAGCATAGGTAGTGCACCCATAGGTGCACTGCTAAGGGTTCCAAGTGTAATTTTAATGGCAGGACTGCCTTGCGGGCTGCTTTTAAACTAATGTCATATGCAAATTCTACTTTGGCATTAAAAGTACTTTCAAACTCTTAAGCTACCTTATTTTTACATATAAGTCCCCACTAAGAAATGCCCTATAGGCCCTTAGGGTTGGGTGCCATGTAACTATGGGCAGTGAACTTATAATAATTGTTTTATAATCCCTGGTGAGGTAAAACAGCCAAATTTATTTTCCCTCACCCTAGTGAATGGCCTCCATAGAGACATATACCTTGAATTTGGGATCAAATTAATTGTTATAATAAATCGCACAACTTGTCGTTGTTGGATTTAATATAGCTAGTGCAGGTAAAGAGTTTTAAAACTCATCCTGAAAGTTGCCATCTTCAGCTCTGTAGTGCCCTTCTCTAATTAGCCAGCCTTTGGCAGTCTGGCCACGCTGCCTTGATGAGGTGTGAAGTGGCCTGGGCTAAACAAAAAGGATGTGCCTGGGGGAGGAGATCTGTCTCAGCAGATGGTGAAACAGAATGGGCGAGGGCTGCCGAACCGGTCTTTGAAGGCAGGGAAGGAAATTTAGAGCAGTTCAGGACCTCGCCTATTTCCTGCAGCCCCAGACAATTAGGTGCCCTCTTGATTACATTAGGAAAGTGCAAGAGATGGGTGTGTTTAGGATTTTTAGCCACACCAGTGGATAGGCTCACCCAGATCTACCCTCCAAAAATCACTTTCAGCCATGTTGGATTTTTGAGGAATGTTGCTCCCTTTCCTAGGAAGTGGTCATCAAAGGGGAAAGGATCATGCCTATGATTGGACAACCAGGACACCCTGCTTTCTACCCAGAATCAAGGATAAATATGGTAGAGCTGCATCCACACCTCAGAGCTCTACAAGGAAGAACATCAGAAGAAAAGGTACCGTCCTGCTGCCTCTGACCTGCACCTGGAAACTGCACTCTGAAGAACTGCACCAGCTGCGCACTTGGGCTTCACCACAAAAAGGACTTTGCCTGGTGTCAAGTGGTTTCAGATGGGACTCCCTGCTTGATACAGGTGAAAAATAACTAGAGTCCCCTGCATCAAATCCTGAAGAAACTGTCCAGCTGACCACTGTCTGTAGGAGGCTGGCCTGGTTGGTAGTGGGTACCTTGGGTACTTACAGCTTATACCAGGCCCAGTTATCCCTTATTAGTGAAGTAGTAGTGTTCTAGCAGCTTAGGCTGATAGAGGTAGCTACAGCAGAGCAGCTTAGGATGAACTAAGAGACATCCAAAGCTCAAGCAATACACTTATAGTCACACAGTGCTTACACACAAGTGAAGACAATACTCAGTGTTACCAAAACTAAAGGTATTTATTTGGGTGACACAGTACCAAAAATATCTTAGAGACCATACTACTTCTGGAAGTAAGTATTATACACAATATATACACTA
This sequence comes from Pleurodeles waltl, assembly GCF_031143425.1. NCBI lineage: Eukaryota > Metazoa > Chordata > Amphibia > Caudata > Salamandridae > Pleurodeles > Pleurodeles waltl. The sequence goes on from NC_090437.1 coordinate 765,969,152, forward strand.
GACGCCAAAATTAGACATGTAAATGGTCATAGAACAATGCAAACAATAGGAAATGCTGTAGAATGCAATGGGAGAAAATAGGTCATGGGGCAACACAAACCATATACTAAGAAAGTGGAATGCAAATCACGAATTCCCCCTAGACAAGTGTAGTGTGTGTAGAATCTCCGGGAGAATATGAATACAGTAAAAGTAAGTAAATTACCCCACCCCAGAGCCCAGAAAAGCAGGCATAAAGTACTGTAAATTTCCTTAGGACACACTACACCTCGTGATTGGGATTTTGCAGTAACCAACCAAGTCTGAAAACAACAACTGCTGGATTCCTGGATCTGAAGACCTGCAAAAGAAGGGGACCAAGTCCAGAAGTCAAAAGCAGTTCCAGGAAGGACAGGAGCCCCTGCCAACCCAGAAGAGGGTGCAAAAGAAGAGTCCCTAGTTAGTCGAAGACTGAAAGAATGCACCCTAGGAAGATGCCAGTGGGTTCCTGCATGATGCAAAGGATGTCCCACAAGGTGAGGATGGTTGCAGATGTGATTTAGTGTTGGAAGTTGCCAACAAGCCATGGTTAAGACAAATATGCATTTTGCATCAAAATGGCGCTGGCTGGACCCAGGAGGGACCTGGGGTCTCAACTCTGCGTGAGGAGAAAGAGGGGGCTCGCAACACTTTAGAGAGCCCTCAGGGTACCCCCCACTGGAGTCCCAGGACATGGGGACAAAGGAGGTGCAAAACTCAGTTGGTGCAGCACAACAAAGGAAGGTCCCACACCGCCAGAGAACAACTCAGTGAGTTGAGCGTCACAGGATGGAGTGCTGGTGACCTGGGCCAGGCTGTCCTGAAGGAATTTTGCAAATAGTGCACAGAGGCCTCAGGAGGTGAAGAAGACGCAGTACACAGGGGTACCATCGCTCTCAGGGAGGGCAAGGTCTTACCTCCTCCAAATTGCATCAGCAGGACCTCAGGATAGTCTATGTTGATGATGTTCACCCTCTGTGTCCTTAGGAGCACGCTCATAACTGTGAGAGGATTCCAAGGGTACTGGATGTAGTCTTAGAAGGTGCCTGCTGGAGCAAGGGACTGACTCCATCACCCCACGGGAGATTTCTTCGGTCCTTCTTGTGCAGGATGATGACAGGGAATCCTCAGAGCGTGCACACCATGGAAACTGTTGCAGTTGCTGGCTGGAGCTGAAGTTGCAGAGGAACATTATCCCTTGTGGATACTTTGCTGCTGTTACAACAGTTCCTGGAGCAGGCTGCGGTTGATCCGTGGTCAGAGGATGAAGTAGTAGTTGCAGAGGATTCCTGAAGGAAACTTGCAAGCAGAATCTGAACTGAACCCACTGGAGAGACCCTAAATAGCCTTGAGAGGAGGATTGGGTACCTTATCAGGTAAGTCACCTGCTGGCACTGGTCACTCAGAGCCCTCCAGAGTGCCCCCACACCTTGCAAAGTAAGATGGCTGAAGTCTGGGACACACTGGAGGAGCTCTGGGCTAAGGTGGTGATGGACAAGGGAGTGGTCACTCCCCTTTCATAGTCCAGTTTCGCGCCAGAGCAGGGGACAAGGGGTCCCTGAACTGGTGTAGACTGGCTTATGCAAGGAGGGCACCATCTGTGCATTTCGAGAGGCTAGGCTACCCCTCCCCAGCCTGTAACACCTATTTCCAAAGAAGAGGGTGTAACACCCTGCTCTAAGAGGAAATGCTTTGTTCTGCTTTCCTGGGACTGTGTTGCCCAGACCGCAGGAGGGCAGAACCCTGTCTGTGAGGTGGCAGAAGCTGAAACTGCAGTGCAAGCCTCAGAGAGCTGGTTTGGCAGTACTGGAGGTCCATAGTGGAGCCCACAGGATGCATGGAATTGGCTCCCCAATACCAGATTTGGAATGGGGGGACAATTCCATGATCTTGGACATGTTACATGGCAATATTCAGAGTTACCATTGTGAAGCTACATATAGGTATTGACCTATATGTAGTGCACATGTGTAATGTAATGGCGTCCCGGCACTCACAATGTCTGGGGAAATGGCCCTGAACTATGTGGGGGCACCTTTGCTTGTACTAGGGTGCCCTCACACTTAGTAACCTTGCACCTAACCTTCAGCAAGTGAAGGTTAGACTTATAGGTGACTTATAAGTTACTTAAGTGCAGTGAAAATGGCTGTGAAATAACAAGTGTGTTATTTCACTCAGGCTGCAATGGCAGGCCTGTGCAAGGGTTTGTCTGAGCTCCCTATGGGTGGCAAAAGAAATGCTGCAGCCCATATGGATCTCCTGGAACCCCAATGCCCTGGGTACTTAGGTACCATATACTAGGGACTTCTAAGGGGGGTCTAGTGTGCCAATTGAAATTGGTAAATGAAGTCACTAGCCTATAGTGACAAATTTTAAAGCAGAGAGAGCATAAGTACTGAGGTTCTGGTTAGCAGAGCCTCAGTGACACAGTCAAGCAATATGCAGACACACACATTAGGCCACAAAGTATGAGCACTGGGGTCCTGACCAGCAGGATCCCATTGAGACAGGCAAAAACATACAGACATAGGTGGGAAAATGGGGGTAACATGCCAAGGAAGAGGGTACTTTCCTACACTGTCCTGCGGCCAGTTTGAAGTTAGAGCCAGGTGCAACATGGCAGTTGGAGTCCTAAACCCTCAAGAAGCAACTCAGAGCTTCTGGAACCTTGGGGTGAGCTGTCGACTCCCAAAGGACCGTCAAAGACCTTCTGGAAGAAGATCCAGAAATTTGGAGAAGATTTGAGAACTTTTGAGAGTCAAGCCGGCTCACGTCGACTGCGACCAGGCCTGACTTGCAGGTTTGTCACGCTGAAAAGCTTAGGAGCCCTGGAATTTCAGGTTTTTACAGGGGGCTCCTGGAAAGGCAATCCAATGACATTGACTCAAAATCGGCTTGCTGTAGAGGGTCGTCTGACGAGAGAGAAAAAGCTCCAAAAAAGTGGTAAAAAGTTGACCGGAGACTTCCTGTGCAGCGTATCCGAAGAGGGTTCCAGGGACATCGGATCAAGATTCAGCTTTGGCCCAGACGAAGATTTCTGTCCATGTCCGAATGTAGAAATCTTCACTGAAGTCTCCTGCGATGCGTATCCAAAGAGGGCTCCAGGGAGGTCGGATTGGATTTGTGCCTTCGTCCCGCTGAAGAAAATGTTCAAGAAAACGACTAAGTACGAAGGTAAACTTTTGACCAAGGTCCCCTGCTTTCTGTAGCCGAGCAGGGCTCCATCACAGCTGGCCTGAAAACTTTGACTTTGCCCCGATCGTTGTGCGACCAGATGACCAGATTGTCACTGTTTGTTTCTATGCGCTACAAAACATTAATTCTTTAAACATTCGTATCCCCAGTTTCCCTTATCCGATTTTATTTGTTTTGTTGTCAAATTAAAGACATAAAATAGTTCCTATTTTTATTAATTGGTTTTGGATTTTTAAACTGTTCCCTGTGTTTTATTTAATTACTGTTTTGTGATACTTGAATGCGTTACACATTTTGGCCCTCATTACGCCGGTCGGTGATAAAGTGGCAGTAATACAGCCAACAGACCGGCAGTAATTACTGCCAAACTATGACCCTGGCAGAAAGATCTCCGAAAGGCAGCCAATGTACCACAACGACCGCCAGGGCAGAAAAACAGCCATCAGGGTGGCAGCCGCCTACAGCCAGGCGGAAGTCAAAGTTCCGCCCACCCTATTACAACAACACAATCCGCCACCTTTTCCGGGGCAGTACCAACGAAATCAAAAGCCTGGTGGAAACTGAGCTCAGAAGTGAAAGGACCATGCCACCATGGAACCCAAACTGCATGTATTTCTGATGATATTCTACATTCTGCTCCACCACGAACACCAGAGCTGGACGACGACGACAGTGTGTACAGCCGCCTATCACACAAGGGAGGGGGGAGGAAAACGAGAGTGACACACAACACACACCCCATACACACAGACAGATGCACAAGAAAGCAAGTTAATCCCCCTAAATAGTCTGAATAATCCAAGGACAAGACAAGAGGAGAAGTGTGGCACAATGGTTAGAGCAGCAGACCCTGAGGCAGGGATCTTGTCCGGGTCTTGGGCTCAATTCCCTTAGGCAAGATAATTCTCACCTGGTTGCCAATAGCTTGCTTAATCTCCACAATGGCCCTCACAGCACTTAGATGCTTGGCTTCACCCTGGGGCTGTCACAGGGAAAAGCCAGGAGGGGTTCCACAGCGGTATGTGTACAGCGCCTTGAGACCCTAACGGGTGAGTAGTGCACTATACAAGCACAAAGTTTACAGTTTAAAGTTTATTTACCAAAGTGAGTGTAATTCTATCAACACAGTAAAAAAAATAGTAATTTAGCCAATGTAACAGATACTTACAAATTTACAGAACAAGGGACACTGTCCAGTCCTCAGTTGGCGTGGGCCACTCGGCCACAAGCCAAAGTCCAAGGCCCCACTTGTCACCTGCATCAACAAGGAGAGAACACTGCAGGGGCATCAGTTGGTAAATAGGCAGGCACCTTAGGGGGAGGGGGGCACCTCAGCTGGGAGTGGAAACAAGACCACTGGTTCTAGAGGGGGCAACATTCCCTGTGCTTGGTCCTGGGGAGTGCAAGACCATAGTCTCTGGAGTGGGTGACTTTCCCGCTGCTTCTGGAGGGGGCAACATGCCCTGTGAAGGGTCCTGGGGAGTGATAGGCCACAGTCTCTGGAGGCAGTGTCTTGCTCACTGGTTCTGGAGTGGACGGGCCGCACAGTAGCCCAAGGAGGCAGGATTACATTGCATCCACCGGCGGTGATGGCTGCACTGTGTTGGTAGTGGTGGGAGGCTCCTGCACACCCCCTGCACCCTCGGATGGATGCACTGTGGTGGTGCTGGTGGTGGTGGGAGGCTCCTGCACATTCCCTACACCCTCGGATGGATGCACTGTGGTGGTGCTTTTGGTTGTGGGAGGCTCCTGCATGTCCCCTGCACCCTCAAATGGATGCAGAACCATGGTTGGTGGTGGGGGCTCCATGACAGGTGCTGGTTCAGACTCCTTGCCCTTTTGGGTGACAGGTACAGGCTCCTTGCCCTTGTTGCCTGCTGGGGCAGGCTCCATGCCCTTTTTGCCTGCTGGGGCACACTCCTTGTCCTTTCGGGTAGCAGGTGCAGGCTCCTTGCCCTTCTTGCCTGCTGGGGCAGGCTCCTTGCGCTTCTTGCCTGCTGGGGCAGGCTCCTTGCCCTTCTTGCCTACCGGTGCAGGCTCCTTCCCCTTTAGACTGAATGGTGCAGGCTCCTTCCCCTTCTGTAAATGTGGCCTGGATTCCTTTCCACCACAAGTAGGTGCGGATGGAACTGGGCCCGTGGACTGTATGGTTGAGGGGCTTGACTGGGTTCTTCCTACCCTGGCTATGTGTGCAGGATGGGGGGGGTAGGGAAGAGGTCAATGGAGGATAGGAAAAGTTTCTTAGGGACATTGGGGCGGGAAGAGGGAGAAGGAATGGGAGTGAAGGATGAGGGAGTGGTTGTTGGAGGTGTTTGTCTGCTGGATTTGGATGTAGGTGCATAGGCTGTATGTTGTTGTGAGGTGGATGGCTGTTGGGTGTCTGAGTGCTTGCGTTTGTGTACTTTAGGAGGGGGGACAGACACAGTGGGAGAGGACACAAGGGACGTGTGCATGGATGTTTTGGAGCTGTCTGCCGGTGACATGTTTGTTCTGCTTGTGTTGTGATGATGCTGGCAGTGGATGATGATGTAGTGCATGCAGGTGTGAGTGTGGAAGTGGCTGTGAGGGAGGTGGTGGAGGGGGAGGTGGGGGTTACAGTGGAAATAGTGGAAGTTGTAGTGTCTGCAAATGAATGGTGTTTGTGTGAGTGCCTGTGGGATAAAGTGTGGTGCTTGTGTTTGTCTGTGACACACTTGGGTGTTGTCTTATGTGCATACTCGTTTGTAAGTGTGCCTGGGATGGGTTGGGGTTGAGGAGAATGGGACTGGGAGGTGGAAGTTGGACGGGGGACTGTAGAAACAGGGACAATGGCTGCCATCAGAGAGGAGGCCAGAGCCTGAATCGATCTCTGTTGGGCCACCAATCCAGTGTGAATGACCTCCAGGAATGCATTAGATTGTTGCATCTGGATTCACAATGGTTGGCTGCCCTACAGAGATGGATCTCAGGAGGTCAATAGCCTCCTCACTCAGGGCAGCAGGGCTAACTGGGGCAATGTCTGAAGTGCATGGGGCGAAGGAGATGCCCACCCTCCTGGGTGAGCGGGCATGGGCAACTCGCTGAGGGGCTGCTGGGAGGGCGTTGCTGGTACAGGGGGTGGTGGCTGTACCTGTAGCTGGCGTGGTCACAGAAGTGTCTGTCACCACCAGGGAGCTTCCATCCGAGGAGGTATCTGTGTCTGAAGTGTCTCCTCCAGTCTCTTCCGTGGTGCTCCCCTCGCCCCCTGTCCCACTGGTGCCCTCAGCGTCAGTGGACTCTGCCTCCTGTGTCCTGTGGGATGCAGCTCCCTCTGTCGCCGGTGCCTCTGCTCCTCTGCCAGATGATGCTAATGCACATAAGGAAAGGATGGCAAAACAAAAAAGGGGGGGAGAGAAACAAGGGACACAATGGCTGCACCAACACCACTATTTGCGTACACAGCACCCTCACACACATGGAACAGGCCTAAGCAGTATGCATTGCACCACCACTGATATCGCTAGCCACCAAAGCATGAGGATGGGTACACACCACCAACTGCGGCACACCTGGCACCCACGCAGCCCTGACCAGTAGTGGATGCTTACAAGCTAGGTAAGCAGGATTAGCCCTTCTGAACCATAGCCACTAGAGAACCTACTCTTCCATGTCAGGCCTGGCCTAGGGGCACCCACTGACACACATCCACCACCCAGATACCACCCCACCAGCTGTAAGTTGTAATGATGGGCACTGTACTCACCCCCTTGTGGCTGCTGTGATGCCTTCAAGCCCCCATCCAGCTCGGGATAGGCCACCACCAGTATGCGGGTCATCAGGGGGGGGCAGGGTTCGACGGGCACCCCTTCCTCGTTGGGAGACCATCCCCACCTGGGCCTCCGCCGTCTCCCATGCCCAGCGTCTCAGGTCCTCCCACCTTTTTCAACAGTGGGTGCTCCGCCTGCCATAGACCCCCAGGGTCCACACATCCTTGGTGATGGCTTGCCATATACAATTCTTTTGATGGGCGCTGACCTGCAGAGGCAATACTCACAGGAAAATACCATTAGACAAACAGTCCAGCCTGTTACACATATGGCCCACTATACCTGTTCCCATCACCATTGGCACATACATAGCCCAGCACACATGCTGTAAGCCGCAAAGAGGACTTCCAGCCACCCCCACCCCCTTGAATGAGGCCTTCACACACACCACTCCATGCATCCATGCCACATGCATTGTGCACACAGTTTACTCACCTGTTGGTCTGGAGGCTCATGCAGCAGTCTGTACTGGGGTAGGACCCAATCCACGAGTCGCTCCAACTCCCCCGAAGTGAAGTCTTGGGCCCTTTCCCCTATCACACGGGCCATGCTAGGTTCCAGACACAGGTTACAGCAGCACATGCAGTGTAGATCCTCTCCTGTGGAAGGTCAGGTAGCAAGTGAGGAATTAGATCAAAAATGGCGGTCACTTCCACGGCGGTGTATACCGTCACCGCCAGCATAGATCACCATTGGCCACTGTACCCCATAGGGGCCAGTATTAACCAATGAGGAGTTGCACGGTGGTTCTCGACCCCCTCCCGCCACGGCGCACAACGTCAGCGGAATTACCTCACTTCCACCTGTCCCTCCACACAGGACAGGCAGATGCCATTTCAGTGGGGCAGCCATATGGATTCATGCTGTATCACAGGAGAAATAGGCACATACTGGACAAATCACACTGACACATTACAAGTTTACAGATTGCAAACTCATGTTGTGGCTCCAATGTTCAGTTTGTGACAGCCTCCTCACTCTTGTGTCCCTTAAATACCTACTGCTGCAGATTAATAGAGGATGGAGACATACCCCCGTGTACAGACCCCTTGTGGACTTGGCAACACTGGAGGACAGGCACATTGTATTCACTTATAGACTTCACAGGGTCACAATCGCAGAGCTGTGTGCCCAATTGGAGCCTGACCTGATATCTGCTATCTGTCACCCCACTGGGATCCCCCCTCTTGTGCAAGTGCTGTCTGTACTCCATTTCATGGCAACTGGTTCTTTCCAAGTGACAGTGGGCTTGGCAGCAGGAATGTCACAGCCAATGTTCTCAAATGTGCTGACAAGAGTGTTGTCTGCTCTGATAAAACACATGTGCAGCTCCATTGTTTTCCCCCAGGTTGAGGATTTGGCCACAGTGAAGGCCGAGTTTTATGCAATGGGACATATTCCCAACATAATTGGTGAGATTGATGGAAAACATATTGCATTTGTCCCTCCCTGGCAGAATGAACAGGTGTTCAGGAATCGTCAGAGTTTCCACTCCATGAATGTTCAAATGGTGTGCTTGGCGGACCAGTACATCACCTTTGTCCTGAGGAATAGCAGCATCCCAAATGTAATGGCCCAACTACAGAGTCACAGGGTGTGGTTAATAGGTGAGTCCTGGTTCCCACCCAGTAGATGTTGGTGTATGGGTATGGTGTTGGTGATATAGGATAGTGTGTGGCTAAAGTTGTCCCTCAATATTTGCAGGTGACTCTGGTTACCCAAACCTATTATAGCTGCTGACCCCTGTGAGCAATGCCAGAACCAGGGCAAACGAACGTTATAATGAGGCACATGGGCGAACAAGAAGGACAATTGAAAGGACCTTTGGCCTCCTGAAGGTCAGGTTCCAGTGCCTTCATCTAACAGGTGGATCCCTGTGCTACTCACCCAAGAAGGTCTGCCAGATAGTGGTGGCATGCTGCATGTTGCAGAACCTGGCCCTCAGATGACATGTGCAGTTTCTGCAGGAGGAGGAGACTGGAGATGGGCGTGTGGCAGCACTAACCCTGTGTACAGTGAGGATTAGGAGGCAGATGATGAGGATGTGGACAACAGAACATCAGTTATTCTACAATACGTCCAATGACACACAGGTAGGAGAGTGTAACTTTACATTTCAATGACTTTGGTTGTAATGTGTGTGGCAATGTCATGCTGATATTTCCCACTTCTATGCTTACTTACTTTTCCCTCTGGCAATTTATTTTGCAGACTTTGGTAATTTGACATATACTCCTGGTGTGATCACTACAGCCAGCTACAGGTCATTAATATATGCTCATTTTATGTACAGTTCATTTTTAATGTTTGTACCTGTTTCAATCAATACATATTTGATATACATGACATACTCCAAATGGATTTTTTTAAAGAGTGTTTATTAAAGTGCTAACATATATGGGACAAGTGCAATGGGATGAGGTGATGATGGAGGAAAGTCCGGGGTATTGTTCCAGTCTGTTTATAGCTCAGATTAATTGTCCAAGGGGACATAGGAAGGGAAGCAATGGCAGTTCAAGGTGGACAGGGTGACAGAGTTGGACACAAAGGTGACAGTCAGGAGAGTTTAATTTCCTGGCGGGGTCTTGGCAAGTACCTCTTGCTTCTGTCTGGATTGCAGGGAACGTTTGTGCGGTGGTTCACCTTGTGCAGGGGAAGGGGTGCTGGTGGCCTGTGAGTCCTGTTGCGGGGCCTCCTGGCCACTAGCGGCAGCGGAAGTGGAAGGTTGTTCAGATGTCTGGCTAGTGGCAGTGACCGGCTGGTGTGACACTGCCTCCCTCATAATGTTGGCCATGTCTCCCAGCACCCCTACTATGGAGATCAGTGTGCTGTTGATGGCCTGCAAGTCCTCCCTGATCCCCTGGTAATGTCCCTCCTGCAGCCGCCTGTTCTCCTGCCCATTGTGTCCTGGGAATGCAGATAGGCTCCCAGAATCTCAGAGAGTGCGACCTGGAGAGTCGGTTCACTGGGCAGTCCTCCCAGTTCCCATGTTGGCCTGTGCCTCTGTCCTCTGAACCTTGTGCCCACTGCCACTGACCCCAGGTCCCTGATTGTCTTGTGTGCGAGGTGTGGCCTAGGGCCCTTGTAGAGGTGGACACACTGCTGATTGATGTGTCCTGGGGACAGAGGTGTGGGTACGCTGGGTAGGTGCTGTGGTGCTGTTTCCAGATGGGGGAAGCTCGGTGGTGGTGTGTGACTGGGCCTGGGTGACCAGGTGTCCAGTGGTCCCTGATGGGCCAGGTAGGTCATCCAGATCCTGAAGACCAGAGTTGCTGGCACCTCTTCTCTGCTGACATTGGCTGGGGTACCTGTGGGAATGTACATGATGTGTTATGGTTTATGTGTCTGACATATTGTACATCCGTAGCTTCCCCTCTATGGTTGGATTTGCCCTGCTAGCTTTCACTTATGTATGTTAGTGTATGGTGGGATTGTTAGTTCTCTCTGCTATGCATGCTTTAGTGATGGGTGTCCATGCAGGGCTGTGAGGGGTGTCCATCCATTGGCACAGCATGCAGGGTTTGGCATTGGGATTAGTGTGATGTGATGGTGGAGTGTGTGGGATGTAGTGGAGTGATGGGAGTGAGGGTGAAGGTATGCAATGGCATGCAGGTAGGGGTCGTGATAATAGTAGAGAGTTGACTTACCAGAGTCCAGTCCGCCTCCGACTCCGGCTAGGCCCTCAGGATACAGTATTGCCAAGACTTGCTCCCCCCATGCTGTGAGTTGTGGGGAAGGAGGTAGGAGTCCACCACCTGTCTTCTGGATAGCGAGCTTGTGTCTTGCTGCTATGGAACATACCTTCTCCCGTAGGTCGTTCCACCTCTCCTGATGTCATCCCTAGTTCTGGGGTGCTGTCCCACGGCATTGACCCTGTCTACGATTCTCCGTCATAGCTCCATCTTCCTGGCTATCTGCTGTACGTGTGCTCCAAATAGCTGTGGCTATTCCCTGACAATTTCCTACACCATGACCCTTTGCTCCTCCTCTGTGAAACGGGGATGTCTTTGTGGTGCCATGGGTGATATGTGAGGTATGTTGGTGAGGGTGTGTTGGGTAATGTATTGGGGTGTGTGAGAGCATGAGTGCTGTATAGGTGTGAGTAGTGTGTGGCTCTAATTGTATCAGTGGTCTTGCTGTCTCTCTGATGGCAATGCTTTGTAGTCGTAAAGGGTTGTGGATAATGTGGGTGTGTGTTTTATAGTGGGGTAGGTGTGGTGTGTGTATGGGTGTCAGGTGGGTGTTGTTTGAATTGTCCAATGTGGTGTTGTTTTGTCTGTGGGTGTCCATTCTGAGTGTAGCGGTATGTACCGCCAATGGTTTACCACCGTTGAATGTCTGCCGTGGTGATTCGTGGGTCATATTGGGGTGGGCGTTGTTATGTTGGCATAACGGTGTGGGTTTTGATACCGCCACTTTATTACTGACCTTTGGTCTGGCAGATTAGTGTCTGTGGCTGAATTATGTTGTATTAGTGTGTGTGTGTGTCATAATTTGGTGAACGGATATCCGCCGCTGTACGTTGGTGATCTTCAGCATGGCGGTAAGTGGGATTTACTGCCAATGTCATAATGAGGGCCTTTGTCTCCTAAGTTAAGCCTTGTTGCACATTGCCAAGCTACCAATTTATTGAGACCTAACTAAACCTAACGAGACCTAACTAAACCTAGTGGGGGTTAGTGGCCCTTTTGATAAGTGTAGGTACTTACCTGCCCCTAGAAGTAATCCACTTTCCAACACTGGTAAGTAATGAACTCATTACCTCCTCAACCCTATTTCTCGTCCCAATACTTACCCAATATAAACCAAAGCCGACTCCCAACAACCTGGTACCCACCAAATAGATGCCACAGACTTCGGATACTGCAAAAACAAATTTTAATGTACCAGAAGGCATCATATAGGAGACCAAGCTGGTCAATGAGACATGAAAGCCAAAACTGTAGATCCAAAGGATAAGGAGTCTCGAACATCCAACCTGTAATGGGATACAAATGTAGAGGGAGAAGCCCAAGCAGCAGCAAGACAAATGTCTAACAAAGAGACCCCTGAACCTCTGCCTAAGAAGCCACCATATCCCGTGTAGAACGACCCTGTACACCATCTGGTAAACAGACATTCTGAGAGGCATACGCCAAGGAAATCAAAGAATGAAGGGGGCGCATAAGCTTTCAGACCATAATGCAGCACTCCAAAGTTCACAGAGAGGGCCTCACATCGCTGAAAGCCCCTGGTATGAGGGAGATAGATGGATACAGCACCCAACACATCCAAGCAATGCAAGGCAACCTCCTCAGAAGTAGCAGGATCAGGGAAAAAAGAAGGCAAAGTTATCTCCTGGTGATGGTGAAAAGAGGAGACATCTTTGGGAAGGAAGGGCGGGCCCAGGTGAAGAACCAACCAGACAGAAAATAACTGCAAATAAGGAGGCCGGATGGACAAAGATCCCAGCTCACCCAACCTCTGAGCTGAAGTGATAGACACCAGAAAAAACAATTTTCAAGGAAAGAACCTTCAAATCCACAGTGTCCAAAGGCTTAAACGGAGGAGATTGAAGAGCCCTAAGAATCGAAGGCAGATCCCAGGGAGGAACAACAGGATGAACCTGAGGCTTTATCAAAGGAAAACTCTTAAGGAAATGGGAACCCAAAGGAAGGAGTTCAGGCAAACCAAAATGCAAACAAATAGCCAGAATGGCAGCCCATTGGCCCCTTAAGGTGGAAACAGCCAACCCTTTTCAAAACCATCCTGAAGGACCCGAAGAACCGAAGAGGCATAACAGGAGGCTGGATCTAAAGAATAACCCCTGCACCACTGGACAAAGAAAGACCAGTGATGAATGTAAGCCATCCTGGTGGAAGATTTATGAGAATTCTGAATGGAAACAGCTACAGGAGCGGAAAGACCCTGGGACATTAAACTCCTCCTTTCAAGAGCCAAACCATCAGACACATCCAGGGTAAAGTGGATGGGAGCAGAATGGGTGTCCAGAAAGGACAAGGATGGACAGGGAGAACCCATTCAGGCAGAGCAACCATTAGACACAATAAAGGAAACCAACCAATCCGAGGCCAAAAGGGTGCACCAGAATGAGGGAAACTGACTCCCTTTGAGTCCTGGCCAAGAGCTGAGAACGAAGAGGGAAGGGAGGAGAGGCATACAGTTGCACCTGTGGCCAAGGGTGGAATAAAGCATTAGTCCTCCAACAACCTTGTTCTGGGAATCTGGAAAAAAACTAGGGAAGGAGGGAAATGGCCCTGCATGCAAATAGGTTGATTTGAGTGCCGAACCGTTGACAAATCTGGGCCAGACAGGATTTGAGGGAAGAAGGAAAATGGCAGCTGTCAGCCTGAACATTGTCCTTCTTCCAAATATAGGTGGCTGTAAGAGAGAGAAGGTGAAACTTTGCCCAACACCCCGCCTGAAACGCAAGAAAGGCCACAGCCTGCAACCCCGTCCAACACAGCAAGTTGACACAGGACTTGACTACTGTGTTGTCTGTCCATACTAACATCACCTGTTCCTGTTGGAAGGGAGAAAAATGTAGCAGAGCTAGCAGGATTGCCTTCAATTCTCTCCAATTAGAGAAGCGCCTGCTCTCCTGAAGAGACCACCCTGAATGGAAAGGGTACCCAGAGTTACCCCACAACCCAGCCGACTGGTATCCATGGTAACCACTGTGGCAGGAGGCAGTGCCAGAGGAAAGCCCCTCGCCAAATGATGGGGATCGAGCCACCACTGTAGCAAGTCCCAGATGTGTCGGGAGACAGGAACCAGATAGTCCAGCAGATGTAGACAAGGCACTCAATGTGACAGGAGATGACAAACCACTGGACCCAAGTGCAGTCGGGGCCACGGTATGACAAAGGCGCAGGAGGCATGAAAGAAAAAGAAAAGAAAAACACAAATTTGAAAATAGAATCAAAATCTGAAAACCAGTATGTAGCAAAAGTCAACCAGGGAACAGGAAAGGCATCCTACCATGTGACCCTGAAGACGTAGCCAATCTTGAGCAGGTGCCAGATCTTTTGTGCCCAGAGCCAGGAGGAGATCTTACAATCGCTCGCATGGTCCAGAGGAAGGCTTACGAAACCCACTGCTGTCTGGAACCAGGCCCCTATGAACTGTGGATCTTGTGAAGGAGACAGATGTGATTACTCCCGGTTGATACACAGACTAAAAGCCTTCAGAGTCTTACACACAAGCACAATCTGAGATTGAAATACGCACAGCACAGGATGATGGAGAAGCCAATTGTCCAGGCAGGGATGACTCATTACGCCTTGTCCATGAAGATAAGCAACCAGAGGAGCCAACACCTTGGTGAATACTCAGGGAGAGGTATTCAGACTAAAGGGGAGGACCCGGAACGGCCAATGGAGACCTCCCACACAAAAGCTGAGGAACTTTTGATGGAACGGAGCAACAGGAATGTGGAGGCAAGCATCCCTCAAATCCAAGTAGGCCAGGCATTCCCCAGGGGGAATAAGGCAAATAATGTACTGAAGAGTGACCATATTGAAATTAGGTGTCCTCAAAAAACATGTTTAAATGTTTGTGATTGAAAATGAGTCTGACCTTCGCCTGCACACTTCAGGACCAGGAAGACCGGAGAGTAGCATCCCCTCCCCCGCTACCCCACTAGCACAGGTGTCACTGCCCACTTCCTGACGAGGTCCACAATTTCTTGATACAGCACAGGAGGATCGGTGCAGGAGGCCGACGAATCTATGATGCCGGTAGGGGAAGGCCTGGAACAAAGATGAGAAAGTGACCGCCTGAAATGACCTATAGAACCCAAGCATTCAAAACATGTTTTTGTCAGGTGGGAAGAAAAAAGGCCAGATGACCTCCTACCAGGATAGGGGAATAGTCAGGAATGCTTCCCATCCTTAGGAGCCAGGGGAGGCTGAGGCTTAGAAAGGGACTGAGCAGAAAAAGAGGAAACTTCTGAGGCCTGGTACTGAAAGCGGCCAGAGGAACCCCTTGTGCACTTTTTAGAAGGAATCTTCTTAGAAGGGGGAGGCCTAGAGTGGGAACGAAAAACAAGAGCATGTTTCTGAGCCTTAAAGCCTTTGTGGAACATCTGCTCCAGATCCTCAACAATCAGAGGGCTGCCCAAACAAAAATGCATATGTAAAAGCCCTGATTTATGAGCAGACTCCACAGCCCAATCATGGAGATGGATGTAGCGATGGGCCGAAAATCAAGAGGCCATAGCTGATGCAGAGGCTTTCAATAAATCACTGGAAACATCTGCCAGGAATTTTGGCTGAGTCGGGAAGAAAAAAGAGAGGAGCATTCACCCCTCCTGGATTGCCTCTGTCAAAGAATGGAAATCCTTAAACAGGGACTGCGAGGCATAAACAGCATGAATAGCAGCCCAAAGGGCAAGGTTCAATCCAGAAAAACATTTCTTCAAGGAGGCCTCCACCATCCGATCAACAAAATCAGACAGGGGAACCTCTTCCGACCAGCCAGGTGATACAGCAGAGAATCAATTTTTAGGGAAGAAGGAAACTCCAGAACTACCTTGTCCAGAGGATAAAGTCGGAACAATAACTTAGGAAGATCAGCCATCTCTGGATCCCGCCATTCACGAAGGAGATGATCCAACACTACTCTGTTGATGGCCAAACAAGTCGGAGGACTGCTGGAAAAGGCCAGAGCTAGGACCAGGAATGTCATCCTCCATAGGGATACTGAGGTTCTCCCCAAGATACCTGAACAACAATAATAGGTCAGACCTCTGAAGGAACTTGGACATGGGAACAGCCTCAGCTACCGGAGAGACAATGTCATCGTCATACTCAGGAGAAGGCCAGGAAGACATAAAAGAGGGAAAAGATACCATCAGGGAAAAAGTTGCCCAAACTATACGTTCTGTAAAGAACTGAAAGACTGTTAGGAAAAAATACCACAAACAATACACGAGGCATAGGAATGACCTCCCACCTCCAGAGGGAGCCAATCATTCACTAAAGATGAAAAGCAGGGGTTGAATGACAAAAGAGCCATGAACCGCACGTGCACACCGTCAGACCAGAAGGATGGTAGGAAACTCCACGGAGGCCTGCCGCAATGAAGTCCCAGCCCGGGTGCGCCGGAGAGGACAAGCTGTTTGCTCGGGCACCATTGGGCACCTGCCATAGATTCCGTGGGCAGAGGGAGACAGTGGGTATCACTAAATCATACTCATAGGATACCGCCTGCCTGCATGGAGCCAGCCAGCAGCACTGAGCGGCAGAAAAAAGGGGCCCCAGCGAATCACCAAACATGCAGAAGGAAGTGCATGGTGAACAGAAGGCAAAGAGCTGCTGTCCCCAAGTCCCCGACTGGGAAGATATGCGGTGACCGGAACCCTCCAACGAGATAAGATACCCAGAGATCACCCCAGGAAGGCCCAGCCAACCCAGTACCGGTGATAATAAATTCGACACCCAGGGACAGTGCCCAGCACAGCACCCAACAGGGAAAGAAATAAAAATTAAGCAAACATTCAACCCCCGGAGGCCCAACCTCCCAGGGCTTACCTTATGACTGGATAGCTAAGTCAGTGGAGCCGAAGAACAAAAACAGGATATCTTCTGGACTCCATGGCTCTTTATACACAGACATGGGAAATGGTGGTTGGGGAGGTGGGGGAGGGGTGGTTATTTGCGCAAAATAATCTTTTTGATTGGGTAGTGCTAGGACATGTGGGTCTGAGCAGAAGTGGTATACCTCAATTGAGTAAGTATTGGGACGAGAAATAGGGTTGAAGAGGCAATCTCTGGTATCCCCATTGAATCATGTAGCCCTTGTTCTTTGGCTCTTTTCGGAAACAAAACTCCACCCAGGCAGAATCAGGAAGAAGCAGGCGATCTCTCCTCAGGCTGAGATAGGAGATGCACGATTCAACTGGATCTCAAACTCAGCTCTGGTTATAAACCACATAAAACATGTTTAATTTTCGGAGTGGGTCATTGCTGCACTAGTAGAGACAGGAGGAAAGCGCAATAACTACAAAGAATAAAACTTGAAATAAAGGATAATTAAGTTAATACATAGTGAAAGCAAGGACATTATTTTATAAATGACCTAAAACTTGACAAATATTGCAGCAGGTCATTGCTGCAAGAGTGAAGTCAAACAGAAAGTGCCACTAATGCAAAGAATAAAAGGTGATATAAAGGTCCATTAAATTAATGCAAATATATAGGGAAAGCGAGGAAAGGTTTTGCCGTAGCATATGGAATCACATACCGAAATAAACACGTGGGGGAACATAATGAAAGAGAATGGAAACAACGGCAGGGTCTAAAATAGAACACCATAAGGCTTCTAATATAAAGGCAATTAGAAAAAAAGCCAGAGATTAAAACAAGGAAATAAAGGGGGAGATTTGCAAACATTTTGCACTGGGTTAGCATCACAAAAGTGATGCTAACCAGCATAAAATGTTTTTTTTGTAATTTACTTTCTAGCGCAAAACTTGTTCTGCGCTGGAAAGTATCCTAAAAGTAACACAAAGAAGTGTGAAGCACTGCTTTGCGTTACTTAGCGCCAAGGGAGTGTTACATGGGTGATATATGGGCGTTCCCATGCGACCACCTATGCCTTTTGACACAAAAGTGTATCTACAAAAAATAGTAGACAGTGTTTTGAGCCAAAAGTTATTTCATTTGAAAGCAGGCATTAAAAGGAGAAATGTTTTCATTTCTCCTCTCTTTTCTGACTTCACATGCGTGCTGCACTTCAAAAAAAGTATTGAAGTTTGTCTAAGCATAATATTTAGTACATGCTAGTCTCACGCACACTCTTGCAATATGGCTAAAAGGTGTGTGCATGGGGCACGCAGCTAAATTCAGCACCAGTGCTAGAAAAAGGGGAGGAGAGAGCCATATATTTGTAGATATGGCACTCTCCTTCTCCCTCCCTGTCACACAGTGCAGCATTTTTCATTGCTGGGTGACAGTTTTGTAAATCTGCCCAGAAGTGTTTTATTTTTTGCATAATGAACATGTTACAAGGTGTTATTGTCAAACATATACCTTGCACAGTAAGTTCAATCACAGTGCACATTAATTTAAATATACAATAGCTAGGTCACCTCCTTTAACCCTGTCACATTTCCTAGGTTAATGCGTGATGTGCTGCTCTAGTACAGGCATCTTCTTTTGAAGTATAGGGCTTGTAGTGTTGTTTATTCCATTATAAAATAGGACTGCAAATTCCAGCATTCAAAGAAAAATAAACCTGGACTAAACTAGCGTATTAGCTATGCACCTTTTTGGCATTTTACCAGTCTGCCATTTAGTTTTGTGTCCATTCTAAGTAAAGAAAAGCAAAGCATTTTTTTTTATGATTTTAATAATTTGGCTTATTAATCAGGGTGGCCAACTGCCTACCTCAAGGAATAATCACAACTCGAGAAAGAGTGAACCTTTCAAGTCACTAATTCACCTAAGCTCCACCCCGATAGCAATGGTACAAACCCGACAGGCTTTACTTAGGGCAGTGTGTGACATATTTATCCAGTGTCAGAACAGTATTGAAGTCAAAACACCAAACAAAAACAAAAAAAATCACCAAAATAGAACAATAATGTAAAATTTAATAAGTAAAATGACAATAAATAACAAGAAAAATCAATCAAAGGTTACAAAAGATATGAATTTTTAAATATTAAAGTGAAAATAGCACCAAAAAGCATTACACACCAATGATAGTCAATGGTCACAAAAGAGTTTTACTTTGGAACCAAGTCTGTGAAATTGAAGTCAAAATTCTGCAGTGTGTCAAGGCACCAGGCTGTATACGGCGATGGGTTCCATGGGGCTGGATACATTCTTGTATAAGGCCCACTGATTTGCTGCAGCAGAGAGAATCCATGTGGGAGAAACCCCTTTCTTCAACCCAGCAAAGCTGTGCCTTGGGTGGATATGCTGGGTTGGTTCGTTCCACTTCTACATTTCTCCAGAGGTCTGGAAATCCAAAAGGTTTTTAAGTCTCAGCTTTTCAAAAGGTGGAATGACAATTCCAGGTTTCCAGGACCTGAGGAACAGCACTTGAGAGTCAAGACTCACTCCAGCAGAGGCCATCAGTAGGTTCCAGGTCCGGTCCAGTTGCTATTGGTCAATTGTAAAAGTTCTCTTGCATCTTGTTTTGGCCCTCTAGCTACATAGGAGGTAAGTCAACTGACCTTTAGAGTCCACTTCTTTGTCCTTGTTAGAATGGGAAGCAGGTCCATCCTTCAAGGCTTCTATTTGGCTGCAGACAGCAGGTCCACTTCTCTTCGCTTCTTCCACAGGTCCATAAAGTGTTCTTAAAAGGGTGTCTGGAGGTGCCATATTTATGCGTGGCACCAATTAGTGTATTACTCCTGACTCCTTCCAAAGCGAATGGCTAAAAGTTTCCAGGGCTAACCATACCCGGTTATGAAACTGTTCCTGTCTGCCCTTCTGTAAACAAACCCACAGTGCCCCCTGTGGGAAATTCTTTTTCTCTTTGAGCAGAGACTGTGCGCCCACCAAGAGGTATGACCACAGTAATAAACACTGTGCTTCTCTGATGTCACCCTACACCAGTTCTGGAAGTAGCTTTCCTGCCACTGCAGTTGGTACCAGCCTGATTAGGAGGGCAAAAGCTGGGACCTTTCCAGGTGTCACCAAACATTTGCTTGTTACAGGGATCACCCCTTTGAAGTTAATGAAGTCCCTGTGCCCACCCCACTGGTCTTCATACCAGGGGAAGAGAAAAACACCTCTTGACACCCAAGCCATTGTACCTGGGATCGGTTTTCATACCGGCTAATTCCTGGCTGGGACACTGCTTAATGCAAATTAGCCCCCAACAGCTTCAAGCAGGATAAAGGTAACTTTCTAAAGTATGCCTTTCCCATAAATATTATAACTTCATACCATTGAGTTGGGATTCTAATGACTATTAAAAATAGTTTTTTCATCATTTTTCTAGCTGCACCCTAACAGCAGATACCAAAATGTATTTTTGCTATCCCTTCCCAGTCTTTCTTTTTGGGATAGCAAGAGCTTAGTGAAAATAGTTTGTGGGTGCTAGTCACTATAAGGGCAAGTGAACTTCAAATTTCGACTGTCCTACTTTTTATAAGCTATGCACTCTGCCTTGTGAGCTACAGGACCTATGTAGCGGTGACTTTTTGATATGTAAAAGGAATGCTTTTACATGTAAAAAAAAAAGAATTCACAGTAAGTTTTAAATTGCAGCTGTCAGGATACACATGGTAAGCCTGAAGCTATGTTTGCACTGCTGCTGCAGTTGAACTATAAGCACTGCAGTCCTCTAGTGTTATTACATTTCCAGACCCTGTGTTCACTTTCTACACCATGTAATGGGGACTTCCAGGCAAGTTAAATGTTCCAATGAGGAAAAAGCCAAATCAACCATATCTAAAAGGGTGTACAGGCACTTTACCTCTACTAGCAGGGGTAAATTGCACAGGCTTGTAAAGCCATCACACCAGATTTAAAAAAGGTTACACAAAATATGTTCAATTCCTATAATGATTATGGAAAGGAAGCATGATTTTTACAAATAAATGTAGGACATTTTACACAAATATTTTTTCATGTGTCAACTCTTGGCTGTACCAGAATAGTAAATATACACAAATGATATTTATATCTGGTGTAACCTCAGTGTCAAGTGGCTTTATATTATGAGAGATTTCAGTCTTCACACTTAGTCTATATTGAGCATTCTGGGACTTGTAGTTTCTCTTTTAAGATTGATAGAGTGGGTGAAAAAGTGTAGCAAACAAAGAGCTCTTGTGGCTAAAAAGAGAAGGCAAGCTGGTCTGGGAACACTAAAAGTTTGGTGTGGAAATCAGTAGTGTTATAGTCAACAAGCCATAGAGAATCCGGAGAGTTTGTCACTTGCAGTGCTTGGTTCACTTTAACACATGAAAGTTACTGTCAGGGTTTATAGTTATAGACATAGGTGTACTAGATAGTTGCTTCAGGTGGCAAGTGAAGGACATGCCCAATTCTAGAGAAAAACCTTCAACATGAAAAAACTGAAAATTAAAAAATATCCTTAGCCTCAATATCTTATTTGTTTTTTGTGGTGGCTCTCACCTTTACTTGGTTTGGTTAGTGTGTCGAACCTGCAAGTCAGGCTGGGTCGCGGTTGAGGCAAGCCGGCTAGAGTTGCCACGGTGGGTCGGTCCCTTTATGGGGCTTTTTTCCAAAAGTTTTCCAAACTTCTGGATCGTCTTCCAGATGTTCCTTTGAGGTTCTTTTGAGGTCCACAGCTCACCCCAATGTTACAGAAGCTCTGAGATGCTCTTTGAGAGTGCGGACTACAAATCCCAGAATGCACCTGGTGCAAACTCCTTTTTGGCCACTGGACAGTGGTCATCTGGTCAGTTTCTTCAGAAGTCGGTGCAGGGGACTCTGGTTAGCAAATGTTCACCTGTAGCAAACATGGAGTCCCTCCTTGAACCAGTTGAAGCCAGGTAAAGTCTTTCTTGTGGTGAAGCCCAAGTGTGCAGCTGGTGCAGTCCTCCAGAGTGCAGTGTCCAGGTGCAGGTCAGGGGTCCAGCAGGGCATTCCTTCTTCTCCTGCAGCTCTTCCTTGTAGGGAACTGGTAGGGATCTGACGTGTGGGTGCAGGTCTGCCAGTTTTATCCTTGCTCCTGGGTAAAAAACAGGGGGGTCCTGGTTCTCCAATCAGGTGCAGGGTCCTTACCCCTGTGATGACCACTTCCTGGGAAGTGTGGAACAAATCAATCCCAGGGAGCAACCTTCCTCAAAAATCCACCATGGCTGATAATGATTTTTGGAGGTTACATCTGGCTGAGCCCACCACTGCTGTGGCTAAAAATCCTAAACAAACCCCTCTCTTGCCCTCTCCTAATCTAATCAATGGGGCACCTAATTGTCTGGGTTTGCAGGATGTGAGGGGGGTGCTGGGTTGCTCCAAATGTCCTTCCCTGCCTTTGAAAAACAGTTTGGCAGCCCCCCTCCCCTTCTAGCTTCCCCATCTGCTGAGGGAAGATCTCCTTCCCAAGCACATCTCTTTTTGTTGCGCCAGGCCACTTCACACACATTAATGCAGCCTGGCCAGGCTGCCAGAGGCTGGCCAATCAGAGCAAAGCAGAAAAAACTCAGCATGGCTGAAGTTGGCAACTTTTCAGGTAAAGTTTACAACTCTTTACCTGAAGAAGTTATATTAAATCCAACAATTGTAAGTTGTGGGATTTATTATAACAATTGATTTAATTGTCCCTACTTATAGTTACATGGCACCCAACCCTTGGGGCACGTAGGGCACACCTTAGGGGTGACATATGTAAAAATAAGGTAGTTTAAGACTTTGGAAGTACTCTTTTAATTCCAAAGTCAAATTTGCTTTTAAACTTTAATTTAAAAGCAGCCAGCAAGGCAGGCCTGCCTTTAAAATGACACTGGGCACTTCAGCAGTGCACCTATACCTATGCTGGGGTCCCTAAACCTACATGTCCTAGCATATACTAGTGACTTATAGGTAGATTAATACGGCCAATTATAGTTAGCCTAATTTGCATATCCACTTTACACAGAGCACTGGCCCTGGGATTGGTAAGCGGTACTCAGGGCACAGCCAAGAGTCAGCAGCATCTGTCCAAAAAGTTTGGGGGTGACCAAGGCCAAAAGGAGGACTGTCCTACAAATATCTTTTCACATTTTTGTTTTTTTTCATCTGATTCCTTTAGGGGATACCAAATATAATGCCTCATATGGCCTATAATATGTGGGATCCCCTATGTTTCCCAGGATAGAGTTTACAAGTATTAAATCTGACCTGGCATTCTGTTGGCTAGGTGAACCCAGTATTTTCCTGCCAAATAGCACTTTCCTGTGTGTTTTCCAACATCTTTTACTATGCGGAATCCAATGAGATTATGGCTGCCGAACTACTGTGATATCAGGTATCCCCTACTTTTCCAGTTTTATCTTTTAGCTACTGACCAATTCAAGTTGCCTTTTGTTTGATTGCAGACTATAATATCTTTTCATATTTTTGGTTTTGTTCCACAATTTTTCCCAGCCGGTTCCTTTGGTGTATACAAGATAAAATGCCTCATGTGGCCTATAATATTTGGTATCCCTTACGTTTCTCGGGTTAGAGCTTACCAGTATTAAATTAGACATGGCCTTCTATTGGCTGGCTGAACATACTACTTGCCTGCTATATAGTACCCTTCCTTCTGTTGTCTAACATCTTTTACTATGGGGAGCTCACATATTACGGCCCCCGTGTTGCTGTAATATTTGGTATCCCCTACTTTTCCTGTTTTATCTTTTAGCTACTGGTCAATTCAAGTTGTCTTTGGTGTGATAACAGACTACAGTATGTTTTCACATTTTTGGTTTCATTCTACAAGCTTTCCCAGCCAATTCCTATGGGTGATACCAACTATAATGCCTCATATCGGCTGTAATATTTGTTTTCCCCTACATTTTACAGGTTAGCGATTGCCATTATAAAAAAATGTTATGGCCTTGTGTAGGCTGCTGAACACAGTATTTGCCTTCTAAATAGCACCCTTTCCTCTGTCTTCTAACACCTTTCAGTATGGGGATACCACATATTACAGTTCCTGCATTGCTGTATTATCTGATATACCTGGCTTATCAATTGTTACCTTTTAGACACTGACAAATTCAAGTTTGACAACCATAGGTAAGGGTCCAGTTTGTTGCTTCCTGTAAAAACTGCCAGTTCTCTAGTAAGGTTAGATAAATGTGGGAGTTTGAAACCGAGGGAAATGGACCCTAATCCCCCATTTATAAAGTGAACTTAATGATAAATGGTAAGTTCCCACTTAATTTTCCAATGATTTGTGGGGCATCCAATTTCCAATTGTACACTACTGTTCCTTAAAAAATTGGAAGGGTTCTCAGAGACATTTAGTCAAACTTGTAGTTTATTAAGCAGTTATAATTATCTTCATATTGTGCAACAGGTAGGTGAAACGTAGAGCACAGAGAGTACTCAGCCAACATGTGTTTTGCCCTATGAGATGCATTCACCAAGGCGTTCTCAAGGCTGTAGAAGATGAAAGAAAGTAAAATTAAAAATAAAGGATAGAAATAAAACTAATGAGTCATTTGAATCTAGAGATCAAAAGATACCAAGGGGTGAAAGCCCAAGGTTTCGGAAGGACAAGCTCATAGTAGTGCTACCATATCCTGAAAGTTATGTCAGTGGAAAAGATAGTGATAGAGATAGATACCCGTGTGATAGAAGTGCAATTGCAGAAGTCCATTCCTAGTAAGAAAAATTTGAGAAAGCGAGCAAAAGCATATAAATGATCTGTGATATCTTAAAATGAAGATTAGTGAAGAAAAATATGACGAATGTGGCATTTTGAAGAGAAAGAGCAGAAATGAATCCAGTAATGGTACCGGCACCTATTAGAACAAAAAACATACTAATATAACAATATTATACATCTTGAAAGTGATACAATAATCCATTTGCAGAATTAGCCAATGAGATAGAAACATACCATAATTGTAGTTCAATTTCTGCTTATGACAATGTTCAGAGTGTTAATTAAATAGTGGTCAATCTGTAAATAGGAATGGGAGAATCAAAATATAACAGGTATACATGTATACAAATATTCAAAGAACGGGGTCAAAAATGTTTTTGTCAACGAGCTATCTACTTTGAAAGCGTAATCGCCTTTCAAAATATGATTTAACAAAATATATTAACGTAAACAGAAAAGGGCCACATAAATATAGTAAATCACGCACAGTAAGATATAGCTTGGCCATTGGATAACAGCTATAATAGCAGAACGGGAAAGTTCAATCAGTCGCGTCCGTCGCCATCTTACGAAATGTGCTGATAATACAACTTTCAATTATTTAGCTGTCTCGCGGCACAAGTCTGTTCTTTATGTTTGTTATGAAGAAGGAGAATCGGGCGCTGCCATTTTGGGATCGTTAAGAAACACAGAACAAATAGAATGTTGAGGTACCTTAATAGATGTTAGTAAACAAGTATGAAGGCAACATATTAAGAGAACATCCTGTTTATGATATAATCGAATGTAATGTTACGATGAAAAGTTGACTTACCACCTAATCACCTTTTAGAAAAAGGACCAAAATAATAAGATAAATAGACAAAAATGGACAAAAGGTAAATAATTAAATAAAAGTATTATGTTAGATGAATGGTATTAAAAGTTTTTTTGATTTTATGGTATAAACTTGATGAGGAGAATACCCTGTCTCATACGTAAATAGTAGTCATCAAAAATTAAACTGAATGTAATCAAAATAGAAAATTGAAGCGAAAAAACTCATAAAGATAGCATAGTTAATAATTGGTAGATAAAGGTAGATAGGTCAAATGAACATTTTATAATCATTTTTAAAAGAATTAAAGCAGCCAATAGTGCCATTCTGAGTCTTTGTTTAGGCCATGATGAACTGTATCATAGAGAATGATCAGACGACTTTCTTCTTGGCGCAGTCGTAATTTTAAGTTGCCACCTCTAGGAACTACTTTGAGTCGTAGAAGACCACAGAAGGTAAAGGTGCATTCTTCAGGATGAAATTCATTGAAGTGTTCCACAAGCGGGCCCTAAGGTCTTGTTTGTGAATATTTTGAAAATGTTATGGATACATGTTTTCAATACTCGAGTGGTGCTGCCTATGTAGACTTGATTGCATGGGCACTTGATTAGGTAAACAACAAAGGAGCTTTCACAGTTGATAAAATCGTGGATTTTATGAAGATGGTCATTAATTGTAATTGATAGAGCCAATTTACAGATGGAACATTTGCTGCAAGTGAAAAAGCCAATGGGTCTTGCTAGTAGTTTGTTTTGGGGAGGCTTTTCCCGAAAAAATGATGGGCATAATTCGTACCTAAGATTAGGGGCTCTTCTAAATCTTATTTGGGGATATTGTGTGATATATTGATTGATGGATGGATTGTTTTGTAAAAGATACCAGTGTTTTCTTAGAAGTTTCCGAATCAAGTGATGACCATTGTGAAACTCAGTGATGAAACGAATAGCTGTATTCTTCTTGGTATGTTTCGATTTATTTAGCATCTTGTTCCTGTCCACTCCATTTAACTTCTCCTTGGTTGTACTCAGTATCTTTTGATTGTAGCCTCTGACTGATAGTTTCTCAAACATTCCTTTAGAGGTTGTTTCATAATCAGATGTGCTGGTGCAGTTCAATTTGGCTCTCCTGAATTTTCCTTCTGGATTGTTACGAATGGTACTCGGTAGGTTACAACTAGAAGCATGAAGGATTGAATTTGCAGCTGTAGCTTTCCTAAAGAACCGAGTTTGTAATTTGTCATTTTCAATAAAGATGATGAGGTCAAGGTATTCAACTACTGAGTTAGAGATCTGGTAGGTAATATCAATGTTCCAACGATTAGGCATAAGTGATTTTAAGAATATAGTCAGAAGATTTTTCTGACCTTGCCAGATTAGCAAAATATCATCAATGTAGCGACCCCAGAAGATTATGTGTTGGGAAAGATGTTCGGTTTTGTTATTCCAAAGCCAGTAACTCTCAATTGCACCCATCAGGATGCAGGCATACGGCGGTGCGAATTTAGCCCCCATTGCCGTCCCTTGGAGTTGAAGGTAAAAATGACCATCAAACAGAAAATAATTATTTTCAAGACAAAATCTCAACATTTCCAAAACCATCAGATTTCTTTCAGTGTATTTCACTGATTTTGTAGATAGACATTTCCTAACAGCTTCAAGACCATTACTATGTTTGATAGATGTGTAAAGACTGACCACGTCTATCGTGACTAAGAGATAATCTGGCTGCCAGTCTATATTCTGTAGTTTCTGTAAAATGTCTTCGGTATCTCTGTGAAAGGAGGGTAACTTGCTCATGAAAGGTTGTAATTCGTGATCTATTAAGGTTCCTAATTTGGAACAGACTGAGTTGATTCCAGAAAGGTGGATCCACCCTTAGGTGGATGACCTCCTTTGTGTATTTTTAGGAGTAAGTAAAGAGTAGGGATAGTAGGATAAGGTAAATATAGAGCAGGTTTCTCTTTAGATGAAATAATTTGGCGAGAATGCCAGTATTCTAACATGTCAAGTAATCTCTTTTGAATTTCCGCTGTGGGATTAGAGGTGAGTTTTTTATAGCATCTTGTATCGTTGAGTTGTCTATATGCTTCCTGTAGGTAGTCTTTTCTATTGAGTATAACAATATTACCACCCTTATCCGCTTCTTTGATGACAATTTGGTTGTTATCTCTTAATTGGGAAAGAGCTTTCACTTGTTGCCTACTGATGTTAGTAGGTAGGTATTTGCGTTTTTTGCAGTAGTTTTTATATTCCTTATCAAGGTCACTGAACACTCAAGATTTATTGAATTACCGGTCGGGAGGGTTGGAGTGAAAGTGGATTTAGTTCGTAAATCGAATGGGGGATATTGATTTGTCTCAATATCTAGTTCCTGTGCTACAGTACTGGCAGAAAAATCAGGTTCATTTACATTTGATAGGTTGCGTAGCACACATATGAAGCCCTGGTGAACGCGCTTCATAGGGCGAAACACGTGTTGGCTGAGTACTCTCTATGCTCTACGTTTCACCTACCTGTTGCACGTTATGAATATAAATACAACTGCTTAATAAACTACAAGGTTGACTAAATGTCTCGACAAATTCAAGTTGCCTTTTGTTTGATAGAAGACTACATTATCTTTCACATTTTTTGACTCATTCCACAAGGTTTCTCAGCCGGTTCCTTTGGGTGATACCAAACATAGGCCCTCATTACAACCCTGGTGGTAAATCCCACTTTCCGCCGTGCAGAAGACCGCCAACATACCGTTGCGACCCACAGCTCAGAATCCGCCACAATACAGACACCCACACAAGTCCGCCACACCAAAGGTCAGTGATAAACTGGCGATACTAAAACCCACACCGTCACGCCAACAGGAATACACCCACACTATCACAACCCACGAATCAACGCGGCGGTCTTTCAACCGCGGTAAACATTGGCAGTACACACCGCTGCGCTCAAAATACAAACACACTAACAAAACACAACCACATTAGACAATTCAAAATACACACACCTGATACACATACACACACCACACCCACACACCCAATCCAATATAAAGCACACACCCACATCACCCACAAACTCTTACAGCCCAAAATTTGAAAGAAGGCCAGAGAGAGAGACTACCTAACACAACACCAGCATCCACAGACACACAACACCATCACTTATACAACATCCATGCACCTCAAACAACACACACCAACACATCACCACACACATCACAACAGACAGCACCTCATACATCACCCACACCACATCATGGCACCTCAAAGACACCCCAGGTTCTCTGAGGAGGAGCTCAGGGTCATGGTGTAAGAAATCGTCCGGGTAGAGCCACAGCTATTCGGATCAAAGGTGCAGCAGACATCCAGTGCAAGGAAGATGGAGCTATGGTGCAGAATTGTCGACAGGGTTAACGCCGTGGGACAGCATCCAAGAACTAGGGATGACATCAGGAAGAGGTGGAATGACCTACGGGGGAAGGTACGTTCCGTGGTATCCAGACAACAGATTGCTGTACAGAAGACTGGCGGTGGACCCCCACCTTCTCCCCCACAACTAACAGCATGGGAGGAGCAAGTCTTGGCGATCATGCATTCTGAGGGCCTTGCAGGAGTAGCAGGAGGACTGGACTCTGGTAAGGCAAATATTTACTACTTTATCCCCCCACCCCACCTGCATCCCATCAGATACTCCCACCCTCACCCTCACCCTCACACCCATCACCCCAACAACCCACAGATACCCCACTAACCCAACCCACACGTCCCAAAACCAAGCCCTGCATGTAACACCAATGCATGGACACCCATCACCAAAGCATGTCCAGTAGAGAGACTCACTAATGCCCCAAAATCACCAATCACACAAGGGCCAAGCCAATAATGCAAGCACAGAAGTAGAGGGTAACTCACCCATTGCACAAGATGGCACACACAGATACAATAACTAAGCATTTACACCCCAACAGGACCCCGACCCAACGTCACCGGACAAGAGGTGCCAGACATATCCAGTCCCCCACAGAAGAGGCCCACAGTGATGACAGCAGCTTGCATTCATGGTTCAAGATGACCAGCCTGGCCCATCAGGGACCTCGGGACAGTCGGTTCCCCTGACACAGTCACAAACCACCACTGAACCTCCCCCTCAGGAAACACCACCACAGCACCCACCCAGCGGGCCCATCCCTCTGTCCCCAGGACATGTCAATCAGCAGTGTGTCCACCACTACAGGGAACCCAGGCAAACTCACCAACCCAAGAAAATCAGGGACCTGGGGGCAGTGGCAGTGGACACATGGTTCAGGGGACAGAGGCACAGGATAACAGGGAATCTGGAAGGACTGCTGTGTGACCGGGAAGGACAGACCCAGGGAACAAACACTCCACGAGGCACTCTCAAACATCATGGGAGCTTACCACCATTCTCAGGAGACCATGGGCACGGTACTAGCCAAGTTTAAGGAGACCCAGTGGTTTCAGGAGGAACACTACCTGGGGATCAGGGAGGACTTGAAGTCCATCAACACCACCATGGTCACCATTGCAGGGGTGCTGGCAGACCTTCTCAACACCAGGAAGGACACAGTGGCACACCAACGGGGCCCTGACACTAGCCTGGACGATGAACAGCCCTTCCCCTCTGCCGGCGCTAGTGGACAGGAAGCGCTGCTAAAGGAACAACAGGCCACCAGCATCCCACCCCCTGATGATGGAGAACCATCCCGCAAATGGTCCCTGAGATCCAGGAACAAGACAGAGAACATTGCCAAGACCCCCGCCAGGAAATAAGACCTCCCTGAATGTCACTCTTCTGTCCCACTTTGTCACCCTGTCCACCTTAAACTGCCATTGCTCCACTTCCTATGCCCCATTGGACAATGCACCTGTGAAACAAATAGACTGGACTCTGCCATGGACATTCCTCCACCATCACACCAGCCCATTTTACAACCCCCTCCACGTATTTGCACAGAAATAAACACACTTGAATCACAAAACAATCTAGAGTCAGTCTGTGATTTCACAAATGTGTAATTGCAATATTTCTGGAATATAGCAATGTCAATGTACTTGTTCAAATACCAATGTAACACAGCTGTAGGCCAGCAGTAAACATAGCAGAGGGCACAAAGCGGGACCCAGATCTGTGAAATGGAAAGCCAAAGTAACAAGTCAGGGTCCATACACTCAGTGAAAATGACAGACTTATGCTAGCTCCAACAATAGTATGAGATGTGGGAAGCAGTTACATCTTCTTACCTGTGTCTCACTGGAAGTGTTGCATCATGATGTTGTTTCTGTTGTCGACATCTTCTTCTTCTGCTTCCTCTTCTTCACTGCCATAGGCTCCACAGCTGCCACAAGACCACCATCTGGCCCATCCTCCTGCAGAAAAGGCATTGCAAAGCCAGGTTGTGCAGCATACAGCAGGCCACGATTATCTGGCACACCTTCTTCGGTGAGTAGTATAGGGAGCCACCTGTCAGATGGAGGCACCGGAATGTGGCATTCAGGAGGCCGAAGGTGCCTTCTATAATCCTCCTAGTTCGCTCATGTGCCTCATTGTAGGGTTCCTCTGCCCTTGTCCTGGGATTCCTCACTGGGGTCAGTAGCCATGACAGGTTAGGGTAACCAGAGTCACCTGCAAATGACACGGGACAACTGTTAGACAGGCACTAAACCTTAGGGACAACCCCATACCCAGACACCTATGTCAACTGTGTTGGGACCTTGGCCTCACCTATTAGCCACACACGGTGCCTCAGGAGTTGCCCCATGACATAAGGGATACTGCTATTCCTCAAAATTTAAGTGTCATGCACTGAGCCAGGATACTTGGCATTCACATGGGAGATGTACTGGTCTGCCAAACACACCATCTGCACATTCATTGAATGGTAGCTTTTCAGGTTTCTGTACAAATGTTCATTCCTGCAGGGGGGTGCAAATGTCACTTGTGTACCATCAATGGCACCAATGATGTTGGGGATATGCCCCACGGCATAGAAGTCACCTCCACTTGAGGGAAAACGATGTAGCTGCGCATGTGTTTCAGCAGGGCAGATAACACTCTGGACGACATGTTAGAGAACATTGGCTAGGACATCCCTGATGCCATGGCCACTGTTGTTTGAAAAGACCCACTGGCCAGGAAATGGAGTACAGACAGAACCTGCACTAGAGGGGGGATTCCTGTGGGATGGTGGATAGCTGAAATCAGGTCTGGCTCCAACTGGGCACACAGTTCCAGGATTGTTGCACGATCAAGTCTGTATGTGATTATGATGTGTCTCTCTTCCATTGTCGATAGGTCCACCAGGGGTCTGTACACCAGAGGATGCCGCCATCTCATCACCTGCCCCAGCAGGCATGCCCTATGGAGTAGGACAGCGAGCAGAGAGTCATCAAACACTGAGCTATCACAATGTGTTATTTGCAGAAACTTTGGTAATTCGCAATGTGCCGGTATCTGTCTGTATTCCCATCCTAGATAGGTGTGATGCAGTTTTTATCCATCTAATGTGGTCCCCTGAAATGGCTGCTGCCTGACCTGTAAGGTGGGATAATGGGAAATGAGGTAACTGCACTGGCGTTGTACACCATCGTGGTGGGCTGTCGAAGACCGCAGAGCAATTCTGCATTGGTTAACATTGGGCCCCATGGGTCCCAGGAGCCAATGAGGATGTACGCCGGTGGTGACGGTGCGCACCGCCACGGACGTGACCGCCATTTTCTGTCTGTTCACTCACTTGATACCTGACCTTCAACAGGAGAGGACCTACACTGCAAGTGTTGCTGTGACCTGTGTCTGGAAGAGACGATGACTACAGTGTCTGGGGAAAGGGCCTCCGGCTTCACTTCGGAGGAGTTGGAGAAACTAGTGGATCTGGTCCTCCCCCAGGACACGCAACTGTTCGGTCCTCCAGACAAACAGGTGAGGACACTGTGAGCATGCTGCGTGGGCAATGCCTGTTTTGAGTGGTGTGGATGGAAGATACATGGGGGGGCTGAGGCTTGCATGTGCGGATGGTGAGTGTATGTTCATCATGGGAATGGGTGGGAACTGGTGGGCAATGAGTATGACGGTCCGGACGGGTGCATAATTTCCTTTCCTCCTGTACCATTCCTCTAGTTCAGCGCCCACCAGAAGAAGGGTATTTGGCGTTCCATCGCCAAGGACATCCGGACCCTGGGGGTCTACCACAGACGGAGCACCCACTGCCATAAAAGATGGGAGGACCTGCACCGCTGGAGCAAGAAGACAGTGGAGACCCAGCTGGGGATGGCCTCCAAACGTGAAAGGGGTGCCCGTCGCACCATGACCCCCCTGATGTACCGGATCCTGGTGGTGGCCTATCCGGAGTTGGATGGGCACTTGAGGGCATAACAGCAGCCTCAAGGGGGTGAGTACACTCTCATTCAGCTGACTCTACACACATTACGAGGTGTCTAATGGGGTAGGTGGGCAGTGGGTTCCCCTAGGCCAGGGCGAAATTGGTAGGCAAGATCCCTTGTGAGGCAGGCTCTGTGGCAGCCCAACCCCACTAGTGGTAATAGCCATCTACACCTAGTCAGGCTCCTGTGACTTCCAGGTGTGCAGCATTTCAGCTTAGGCCTCGTACCCCATGGTCATGTGAAGTTGCTAGGAACTGTTAGTGCATGGCGTAGTGCAGCGGGCTGCTCCCTGTGTGTTGTGTCCGCCAACGGTAGTGCACTGAACATGTTTTTCTTCTGTCCCCCCCCTTTTTGTTTTGTCACCCTGTTCTTGTGTGCAATAGCATCATCTGGCAGAGGAGCAGTGGCACCGGAGCAGGAGGGAGCTGCAGTCCACTTGTCCCTGGAGGGTGAAGCAATGGAGTCTGAAGCCACCAGTGGGATGGAGGGCGAGGGGAGCTCAACGACGGGGACAGGAGCATACACCAGTGACAGCGACTCCTCCTCTGATGGGAGCTCCCTCGCGGTGGCGGGCACCGCTGTGACCACCGCATCAACAGGTACAGCCGCCACCCCCCTACCAGCACCACCCTCCCAGCAGCCCCTCAGCGTGTGTCCCATGTCCGCTCACCAAGGAGGGTGGGCATCTCCTTCACGCCAGGCACCTCAGTCCCTGCCCCAGTCAACCCTGCTGCCCTCAGTGAGGAGGCTATTGACCTCCTGAGATCCCTCACTGTTGGGCAATCTACCATTTTTAATGCCATCCAAGGTGTTGAGAGGCATTTGCAACAAACAAATGCATAACTGGAGGGCATTAATTCTGGCCAGGCGGCCCAACAGAGAGCATTTTTTTAGGCTCTGGCCTCAGCACTGATGGCAGCCATAGTCCCTGTGTCCAGCCTCCCCCATCCAACTTCCGCCACCTTGACCCAATCCCCCATACCTCAGCCTATCCCAAGCACACCATCAGACCAGCATGCACACTCATCAATACACAAGAGTGGACATGGCAAACAGAAGCACCACACATCCCACAAGCACTCACTCAAGCACCATCCCCATGCATACACAGCAACATCCACTGCCTCCACTGTGTCCCCCTCCTCCACGTCCTCCTCCTCCCTCCCTGTCTCATCTCCACTCACACCTGCATGCACTACATCCTCAGCCACTGCCTCCATCACCAGCACGCCCATCACCACACAGTGCTCATGTGCAATCACCACCCCCACTGCCATGCTCACATCACCAGTGTCCTCTCCCACTGTATCTGTGAGCCCCCCTCCCAAAGTACACAAACGCAGGCACACACCCACCCAATAGCCATCCACCTCACAACAGCCTCCAGCCCATGCACCTTCACCCAAATTCAGCAAACGTACACCTCCTACAACCACTACCTCTTCCTCCACTCCCAAACCCACTCCATCTTCCCATCCCAGTGTGTCTAAAAAACTTTTCCTGGCAAACCTTGACCTGTTCCCTTCACCTCCCCCCCATCCTTCCCCTAGGGCCTGGCATTCCAGGTCCCAGCCCAGCACCTCAGCCACCAAATCCCCAGGCACAGTGGTGCCAGCAACTGCGGGGTCATCGAGTGCGCCACCCATCAGGGCTGTCAGTGTGCCACGTAGCGAGAGCAAGGACATTCCACCACCTGCCAAGGTGAAGAAGGTGCTCACATCCCAGAGGGAGAAGCCGCACCTACCAGCCACCAAGGGTTCCGCCAGAACAAAAGGGGATAGTGGCAAGACACCGGCGGCACCATCAAAGGAGGGGAAGGGACAAAAGCAGAAGAGCAGCTCAGGACAGGGCACGATGGCACCGACTGAGCAACTAGTGTCACCCCTTCTGTCCATGACTACACCAACCTGTACGGCGGCGAACACCGCAAGCTGCCCCGCCACCAGCACAGCCACCTGCACCGCCACCTGCACCGCCACCTGCACAGCCACCTGCACCGCCACCTGCACCGCCACCGGCAAGTCAGCAGCCTCAGCGACAGTCCCCAGCATCTTCCCCAGTGGGCAGCCACCCGAGGCTGCAGGAGACATCCTGCTGTGTCCCTCAACAGGTGCTGACCCATGCACCACCACCAGCAGCACCGCCACAGAAACCGCAGCAAGCACCGCCACCAGCCCCGCGATGTGCTCAGACAGTGGCACTACCGCTGACATGGCCACCATTCCCAGTGGTCAGTCGTCCGAGGCTGGAGGAGACTTCCTGGACCCTGCCCAGCTTCCATAAGGCATGACTTCCATCACTGTTTGCACCTGCACATGGAAGGCAAAGCTGCAGCAGTGTGGGGTATGTCTCTGCCTCCATGGCGTATCATGCTACCTGGGACCGGCCACACTGCATGTGGAGCACTCTGGGCACCATGCCCCCTCCAGAACCAGTGGAGAATGACATCCATTTCCTCAGTCCTTAGCAGGATGAAGTACTCTGGGCACCAGGCCCCCTCCAGAACCAGTGGAGAATGACATCCACTACCTCAGTCCTTGGCAGGATGAAGCACTCAGGGCACCAAGCAACCTCCAGAACCAGTGGAGACTGTTATCCACTTGAGAGACTGTGGCTTTGCACTCCCCAGGATAAAGCAGTGGGCAAACCACCCACTGGAGAGACCTGAGAAACTGTGACTTTGCACTCCCCAGGATCAAGCAGTGGGCAAACCACCCACTGTAGAGACTTGAGAGACTGTGGCTTTGCACTCCCCAGCATAAAGCAATGGACAAACCACCCACTGGAGAGACTTGAGAGACTGTGGATTTGCACTCCCCAGGATAAAGCAGTGAGCAAACCACCCACTGGAAAGACTTGAGAAACTGTGGCTTCGCACTCCCCAGGATAAAGCAGTGGGCAAACCACCCATTGTAAAGACCTGAGAGACTGTAGCTTTGCACTCCCCAGGATACAGCAATGGGCATGGAGCCCCCTCGTGCAGCAGTGGCGTCGTGCGTTCATCCGACTGAGGTGTCCCCCATTCCCTTCCCCCTGAGGTACCTGTTTATTTTTGATCTGATGCCCCTGCAGTGTTCTCTCCTTTTCGAGTTAGGTATCTTGTGTGGGCTTCACCCATGCATTTTGGGCCCACTGGCCCACGGACAATGATTGGTACACTATCCGGACTTGTGTAGTTGGTGTACATATTTGTATATACTGAATTTTACACTTTCACTATCTGATTTTTCATGATTACAATCGTTACAATCATTTAAATTTGTCCTTGCGTTCTTCGAGGGGGTGGGGGGCTGTATATGTAATGTTGCTGCATGTATTTGTGTGTATGTTGTGCGTGTTGCGTGTGTGTGTCACTTTCTTTTCCCTCCCCCTCCCCTGTGTTGTAGGTGCAGTACTCACCGTGGTCGTCGACTGCGTCTGTCCTGCTCCTGATAGAACAGGAGGAAGACCAGCATAGGCAGTACGTGTAGTTCGGGCTCCATGGCGTCCTGGTTCCTCGTTGGGTGTCGAGAGGTGAGTAGTTTCCCTTCTGTGTACTGTTTCCGCTGTGCTTTTGATAGTGTTGGTTCCGCCCCGGAAAAGGTGGCGGATAGGCCTGTTGTGATACAGTGGGCAGTACTTTGTCCTCCACCTGTCTGTTGGTAGAGACCGCCTCGGTGTTTGTTTCTACCGCCGTGGTGGTCTGAGTGTTAAAGTGGCTGTCTATGTTGGCGGTTTCCGCCATGGTCGTGATTCCATTTTTTTTCCGCCGGTATGTTGGCAGTATTACCTTCACTTTAACACCGACCGCCAGGGTTGTAATGAGGGCTAATATATTTGATATCCCATGTGTTTCTCAAGTTAGAGCTTAGCAGTATTAAATATGACACAGACTTCTGTTCACTGGCTGAACACAGTGTTTGCCTGCTAAATTACACCCTACCCTCTGCCTTCTAATTTCTCATATTATGGGATGTCACATATTAAGGATCCTGTGATGCTATAACATCTGGTATCCCCCACTTTTTGAGAGTTACCTTTTAGCCACTGACCAATTCAAGTTCCCTTTATTGGATGGCAGACTGCAGTATCGTTTCACATTTTTGGTTTCATTCCAGAAGCTATTACATCTGATTTCAATAGGGGATACCAAATGTAATGCTTAATATGGGCTATGATATTTGGAACACCCTTTGTTTCTTGGGAACTTACCAGTATTAACTTTGACATGGCCTTCCGTTGGCATGGGATTTCCCTCCCAAATAGCACCCTTCTGTGTGTTTTTCAACATCTTTTACTGTGGGGATACCACATATTATGGCTTCTGTACTGCTGTAATATCTGGTATCCCCTACTTTTCCAGTGTTATCTTTTAGTTACCGACCAATTCAGGTTGCCTTGTGTTTGATCGCGGACTACAGACTATTTTCAAATTTTTTATTTCATTCCACAAACTTTCCCAGCTCGTTCCTTCGGGGGATACCAAGTATAATGCCTCATACAGGCTATAATATTTGGCATCCCCTATGTGTCTTGGGTTAGAGCTTACCAGTAACAAATTTGATATGGTCTTCAGTTGGCTAGGTGAACCCAGTTATTTCATGTCAAAAAGCACCTGGCATTCTGTTGTCTGGTTAAACAAAGTATTTTCCTGCCAAATACCACCTTTCCCTGCATTTTGCAACATATTTTACTATGTGGATTATACATATTGTGGCTCCTGCAGTGCTGTAATATCTGGTATCCCCAACTTTTCAAAGGTCACCTTTTAGCCATTGACCAACTGAAGTTTTCTTTGACTTGATACCAGAGTACAGTATCCTTTCACATTTTTTATTTCATTCCACAACCTCTCACATCTGATTCCTTTGTGGGATACCAATATAAAGTCTGCTATTGTACTGTAATACTTAATATCTCCTATGTTTCCCGGGTTAAAATTTGACAGGATTCAATTTTACATGTTCCTATGTTGACTGGGCGAGCACTGTATTTTTCTGCCAAATAGCACCTTTCCCTTTGTTTTCCAACATCTTTTACTATGGAGAAACCTCATATCATGGCTCCTGCATTGCTGTAATATCTAGTGTACCCTATTTTTCGAGTGTCATCTTTTAGCCATTGATCAACTGAAGTTTCCTTTGATTTGATACCAGCTTACATTATCCTTTTGCATTTTTAATTTCAGTCCACTAAATTTCACATATGGTTCCTTTGGGGATACCGAAGGTAAGGGTAATATTTGGTATCCCCAATGTTTCTTGAGTAGTAACTTGCCAGGATTTAATTTGACATGGCCTTATACAGGCTGAGTGAACATAGGGGGTGATTCTAACCCTGGCGGTCGGTGATAAAGCGGCGGCCAACGCGCCAACAGGCTGGCGGCCAAAAAAATGGAATTCTGACCCTGGCGGGAACCGCCAACACAGACAGCCACTTTAACACTCCGACCGCCACGGCGGTACAAACAAACAGCGCGGCGGTCACCGCCAACAGGCAGGCGGCAGACAATGTACCGCCCACACTATCACAACTCACCAATCCGCCACCTTTTCCGGGGCGGGAGCACCGCCGATAAAAACACGGCGGAAACAGACTACGAACGGGAAAACGCACACCACTACGCACTCCAGGAGGAAGGAGGACAGCATGGAACCCGAATTAAACATCCTACCTGCTCTCGTCTACCTTCTCATCTACCACGAGTACGAAGTCCGGCGCAGACGACAACGGTGAGTACTGCACCTACGACACACGTGAGGGGGAGGACGAAAGGTTACGGCCACACACATATGCGACCCCCCTACCCCCAACTATGTACACACCAATGCAGAGCAACAAGTCACAGTGACACCACCCAAACACCCCTGAAAAATGCTATGACATAATCAAATTTGGAATAAATATTTATGTACAAAAAAGCTCCTGAAAATTATCGTACAACCATGAAAGATATTTACAAGAAAACCAATGATATACACATCAGTGCATAACTGAAGTAACAAGTCCTGCACATCCTACGAATTCATCATGTCCGTGGGCCAAAGTTTTGAGAAACAAGGGCAAAGCCCACACAGGAGACCTGAGTCCTTTGGAGAGAACACTGCAGGGGCATCAGATGTAAAAACTACAGGCACCTCAGGGGGAATGGAAGGGGGGGGGCACCACAGCCACATGAGTCCACGACGCAAAATCCACGAGGAGCCACCATGCCCACTGTACCATCCTGGGGAGTGCAAAGCCACAGTCTCTCAATGTCTCTACAGTGGGTGGGCTGCCCACTGTACCATCCTGGGGAGTGCAAAGCCACAGTCTCTCAATGTCTCTACAGTGGGTGGGCTGCCCAATGGACCATCCTGGGGAGTGCAAAGCCACAGTCTCTCAATGTCTCTACAGTGGGTGGGCTGCCCACTGGACCATCCTGGGGAGTGCAAAGCCACAGTCTCTCAATGTCTCTACAGTGGGTGGGCTGCCCACTGGACCATCCTGGGGAGTGCAAAGCCACAGTCCATCAGGTGGATGACAGTCTCCACTGGTCAAGGAGGAGGCATGGTGGGCACAGTGAACCATAAACAGTGCTTGAGACGGCGGTGCCCAGCGGAGCGGTGCTTGAGATGAAGGGCCCAGCGGAGCGGTGCTTGAGAAGAAGGGCCCAGCGGAGCGGTGCTTGAGATGAAGGGCCCAGCGGAGCGGTGCTTGAGAAGAAGGGCCCAGCGGAGCGGTGCTTTAGATGAAGGGCCCAGCGGAGCGGTGCTTGAGACGGCGGTGCCCAGCGGAGCGGTGCTTGAGATGAAGGGCCCAGCGGAGCGGTGCTTGAGACGGCGGTGCCCAGCAGAGCGGTGCTTGAGACGGCGGTGCCCAGCGGAGCGGTGCTTGAGACGGCGGTGCCCAGCGGAGCGGTGCTTGAGATGAAGGGCCCAGCGGAGCGGTGCTTGAGACGGCGGTGCCCAGCGGAGCGGTGCTTGAGATGAAGGGCCCAGCGGAGCGGTGCTTGAGATGAAGGGCCCAGCGGAGCGGTGCTTGAGATGAAGGGCCCAGCGGAGCGGTGCTTGAGAAGGCGGTGCCCAGCGGAGCGGTGCTTGAGATGAAGGGCCCAGCGGAGCGGTGCTTGAGATGAAGGGCCCAGCGGAGCGGTGCTTGAGACGGCGGTGCCCAGCGGAGCGGTGCTTGAGATGAAGGGCCCAGCGGAGCGGTGCTTGACATGAAGGGCCCAGCGGAGCGGTGCTTGAGACGGCGGTGCCCAGCGGAGCGGTGCTTGAGACGGCAGTGCCCAGCGGAGCGGTGCTTGAGATGAAGGGCCCAGCGGAGCGGTGCTTGAGATGAAGGGCCCAGCGGAGCGGGGCTTGAGACGGCGGTGCCCAGCGGAGCGGTGCTTGAGATGAAGGGCCCAGCGGAGCGGTGATTGAGATGAAGGGCCCAGCGCAGCGGTGTTTGAGATGAAGGGCCCAGCGGAGCGGTGCTTGAGATGAAGGGCCCAGCGCAGCGGTTCTTGAGATGAAGGGCCCAGCGGGCGGTGCTTGAGACGGCGGTGCCCAGCGGAGCGGTGCTTGAGAAGAAGGGCCCAGCGGAGCGGTGCTTGAGATGGCGGGGCCCTGTTCAGCGGTGCTCTTCTGCACGGCGGGGCCCTCTTCAGCGGTGCCTATCTTCACAACGGGGCCCTGTTCAGCGGTGCTCTTCTGCACGGCGGGGCCCTGTTCAGCGGTGCTCTGCTGCACGGCGGGGCCCTGTTCAGCGGTGCTCTTCTGCACGGCGGGCCCTCTTCAGCGGTGCCTATCTTCACGGTGGGGCCCTGTTCAGCGGTGCTCTTCTGCACGGCGGGCCCTCTTCAGCGGTGCCTATCTTCACGGCGGGGCCCTGTTCAGCGGTGCCTATCTTCACGGCGGGGCCCTGTTCAGCGGTGCTCTTCTGCACGGCGGGGCCCTCTTCAGCGGTGCCTATCTTCACGGCGGGGCCCTGTTCAGCGGTGCTCTTCTGCACGGCGGGGCCCTCTTCAGCGGTGCCTATCTTCACGGCGGGGCCCTGTTCAGCGGTGCTCTTCTGCACGGCGGGGCCCTGTTCAGCGGTGCTCTTCTGCACGGCGGGGCCCTGTTCAGCGGTGCTCTTCTAAACGGCGGGCCCTCTTCAGCGGTGCCTATCTTCACGGCAGGGCCCTGTTCAGCGGTGCTCTTCTGCACGGCGGGCCCTCTTCAGCGGTGCCTATCGTCACGGCGGGGCCCTTTTCAGCAGTGCTCTTCTGCACGGCGGGGCCCTCTTCAGCTGTGCCTATCTTCACGGCGGGGCCCTGTCCAACGGTGCTCTTCTGCACGGCGGGGCCCTGTTCAGCGGTGCTCTTCTGCACGGCGGGGCCCTGTTCAGCGGTGCTCTTCTGCACGGCGGGCCCTCTTCAGCGGTGCCTATCTTCACGGCGGGGCCCTGTTCAGCGGTGCTCTTCTGCAAGGCGGGCCCTCTTCAGCGGTGCCTATCTTCACGGCGGGGCCCTGTTCAGCGGTGCTCTTCTGCACGGCGGGCCCTCTTCAGCGGGGCCTATCTTCACGGCGGGGCCCTTTTCAGCGGTGCTCTTCTGCATGGCGGGGCCCTCTTCAGCGGTGCCTATCTTCACGGCGGGGCCCTGTTCAACGGTGCTCTTCTGCACGGCGGGGCCCTGTTCAGCGGTGCTCTTCTGCGCGGCGGGGCCCTGTTCAGCGGTGCTCTTCTGCGCGGCGGGGCCCTCTTCAGCGGTGCCTATCTTCACGGCGGGGCCCTGTTCAGCGGTGCTCTTCTGCACGGCGGGCCCTCTTCAGCGGTGCTCTTCTGCACGGCGGGGCCCTGTTCAGCGGTGCTCTTCTGCACGGCGGGGCCCTGTTCAGCGGTGCTCTTCTGCACGGCGGGCCCTCTTCAGCGGTGCCTATCTTCATGGCGGGGCCCTCTTCAGCGGTGCTCTTCTGCACGGCGGGCCCTGTTCAGCGGTGCTCTTCTGCACGGCGGGCCCTCTTCAGCGGTGCCTATCTTCACGGCGGGGCCCTGTTCAGCGGTGCTCTTCTGCACGGCGGGCCCTCTTCAGCGGTGCCTATCTTCACGTCGGGGCCCTGTTCAGCGGTGCTCTTCTGCACGGCGGGGCCCTCTTCAGCGGTGCCTATCTTCACGGCGGGGCCCTGTTCAGCGGTGCTCTTCTGCACGGCGGGGCCCTGTTCAGCGGTGCTCTTCTGCACGGCGGGGCCCTGTTCAGCGGTGCTCTTCTGCACGGCGGGCCCTCTTCAGCGGTGCCTATCTTCACGGCAGGGCCCTGTTCAGCGGTGCTCTTCTGCACGGCGGGGCCCTCTTCAGCGGTGCCTATCTTCACGGCGGGGACCTGTTCAGCGGTGCTCTTCTGCACGGCGGGGCCCTGTTCAGCGGTGCTCTTCTGCACGGCGGGGCCCTGTTCAGCGGTGCTCTTCTGCACAGCGGGCCCTCTTCAGCGGTGCCTATCTTCACGGCGGGGCCCTGTTCAGCGGTGCTTTTCTGCACGGCGGGCCCTCTTCAGCGGTGCCTATCTTCACGGCGGGGCCCTGTTCAGCAGTGCCTATCTTCACGGCGGGGCCCTGTTCAGCGTTGCTCTTCTGCACGGCGGGGCCCTGTTCAGCGGTGCTCTTCTGCACGGCGGGGCCCTGTTCAGCGGTGCTCTTCTGCACGGCGGGGCCCTGTTCAGCGGTGCTCTTCTGCACGGCGGGCCCTCTTCAGCGGTGCCTATCTTCACGGCGGGGCCCTCTTCAGCGGTGCTCTTCTGCACGGGGGGGCCCTGTTCAACGGTGCTCTTCTGCACGGCGGGCCCTCTTCAGCGGTGCCTATCTTCACGGCGGGGCCCTGTTCAGCGGTGCTCTTCTGCACGGCGGGCCCTCTTCAGCGGTGCCTATCTTCACGGCGGGGCCCTGTTCAGCGGTGCTCTTCTGCACGGCGGGGCCCTCTTCAGCGGTGCCTATCTTCACGTCGGGGCCCTGTTCAGCGGTGCTCTTCTGCACGGCGGGGCCCTCTTCAGCGGTGCCTATCTTCACGGCGGGGCCCTGTTCAGCGGTGCTCTCCTGCACGGCGGGGCCCTGTTCAGCGGTGCTCTTCTGCACGGCGGGGCCCTGTTCAGCGGTGCTCTTCTGCACGGCGGGCCCTCTTCAGCGGTGCCTATCTTCACGGCGGGGCCCTGTTCAGCGGTGCTCTTCTGCACGGCGGGCCCTCTTCAGCGGTGCCTATCTTCACGGCGGGACCCTGTTCAGCGGTGCTCTTCTGCACGGCGGGGCCCTCTTCAGCGGTGCCTATCTTCACGGCGGGTACCTGTTCAGCGGTGCTCTTCTGCACGGCGGGGCCCTGTTCAGCGGTGCTCTTCTGCACGGCGGGGCCCTGTTCAGCGGTGCTCTTCTGCACAGCGGGCCCTCTTCAGCGGTGCCTATCCTCACGGCGGGGCCCTGTTCAGCGGTGCTTTTCTGCACGGCGGGCCCTCTTCAGCGGTGCCTATCTTCACGGCGGGGCCCTGTTCAGCAGTGCCTATCTTCACGGCGGGGCCCTGTTCAGCGTTGCTCTTCTGCACGGCGGGGCCCTGTTCAGCGGTGCTCTTCTGCACGGCGGGGCCCTGTTCAGCGGTGCTCTTCTGCACGGCGGGGCCCTGTTCAGCGGTGCTCTTCTGCACGGCGGGGCCCTGTTCAGCGGTGCTCTTCTGCACGGCGGGCCCTCTTCAGCGGTGCCTATCTTCACGGCGGGGCCCTCTTCAGCGGTGCTCTTCTGCACGGCGGGCCCTCTTCAGCGGTGCCTATCTTCACAGCGGGGCCTTGTTCAGCGGTGCTCTTCTGCCCGGCGGGGCCCTGTTCAGCGGTGCTCTTCTGCACGGCGGGGCCCTGTTCAGCGGTGCTCTTCTGCACGGCGGGCCCTCTTCAGCGGTGCTCATCCAGCAGGTCAAGGGAGCCAGACCTGTGCTGCACTCCCTGCTCAGTCGCCCTCGGACCGTGACGTTTCTGGACCCTTTGGGGACGGACTCCTGGCCTCTTTAGTGTCCTCCTTCACAGCTGGGATGTGACATGTGGGGTCCACCTTCTCCGCGCTCCTGCTGCCCTTCCGCTCCTTTGATGGGGCTCTCGGGCCCTTGCCTCCCCTAGATGGTGTGGCTGGTGAAGTGGCCGCACATTGCTCCTTGGGGGCAGCCCTGTCAGTCCTCGCACGGCGGCCCTTGTTTTTGCGGGTCCTCTTGCCGGGGGGGGGGGCTGGACGTGTCCTTGCTGCTGATCGATGTGTCACTGCTGGCAAAGGGTGGACTCCAGAACCCATGCACAACAGTGACACTCGAAGCTGGGCTGGTGGTGGCTGCGGTGCTCTTGGGACTCTTTGCAGATGGAGGGGGTAGGTCATCGGAGGGAAAGAGGTCAAGATTAGCCAGGAAAAGCTTTTTAGGGCCAAGGTAAAAGGTAGAAGTGG
The DNA here is from genome assembly GCF_031143425.1 of Pleurodeles waltl. NCBI lineage: Eukaryota > Metazoa > Chordata > Amphibia > Caudata > Salamandridae > Pleurodeles > Pleurodeles waltl. Next base: position 766,013,031 of record NC_090437.1, read on the forward strand.
AGATGGAAGTGGAGGAAGAGGATGTGGTTGTAGGAGAGTCAGGTGTGCTGTCATTGGGTGAAGGTGCAGGTGCTGTAGGCTGTTGTGAGGTGGATGTCTGTTGGGTGGGTGTCTGCCTGCGTTTGTGTGTCTTGGAAGGGGTGGTGACAGACACAGTGGGAGAGGACACAGGGGACGTGTAAATGGCAGTGGGGGTGGTGACTGCACACGTGCGGACTGTACAGGAGGGTGTGGTGGTGATGGAAGCACTGGCTGATGTTGGGGTGCATGCAGGTGTGAGTGTAGACGTCACAGGGAGGGAGGAGGGAGACGAGGAGGAGGGGGACACAGGGGTGGTAGTGGCTGTTGGAATGTCTGCATCTGGGTGTTGCTTGGGTGAGTGTTTGTGGGATCTGTGGTGCTTGTGTCTGGATGAGCTGCTCTTGGGTGTTGAGGTGTGTGCAGGCTGGTCTGATGGTGTGGATGGGATAGGCTGAGGAACAGGAGACAGAGACAGGCTGGAGGCAGTCAGAAGAGGGAGGCTGGAAACAGGGACAATGGCTGCCGTCAGTGCTGAGGCCAGAGCAGTGAACGCTTGTTGATGGGCAGCCTGACCCGAATGAATGCCCTCCAGGTACGCATTGCTTTGTTGCACCTCCCTTTGCACACCCTGGATGGCATTCAAAAGGGTAGTCTGCCCAACAATGAGCGTCCTCACCAGGTCAATGAGCTCCGCACTGAGGGCAGCAGGGGCAACAGGGGCAGGGGCTGAGGTGCCTGGGGAGAAGGAGACGTGCGCCTTCCTGGGCGAGCGGGCACGGAGCGTAGGCTGAGGGGCTGCTGGGAGGGCGGTGCTGGTGCGCTGGGTGGCGGCTGTACCTGTAGAGGCGGTGGTCCCGGATGTTTCCGCCACCGCTAGGGAGCACCCATCCGAGGACGTGTCTGAGTCGCTGGTCTCACCACCGGTCCCCGTTGTGGTGCTCCCCTCGCCCTCCGGATCACTGGTGCCCTCGGTGTCTGTTCCTGGGCCCACCGGGGCCTTGTGTCCTGCAGCTCCCTCGTGCTCCGATGCCAAATCTCCTCCGCCTGATGATGCTAATGCACACATGCACAAGAAGATGAAGAGAAAGGGTGGGGGGAGAAAAAAGAAGACCATGTTGAGTGCATGCAATGTCAACACCGTTGGCGGAGAGGACAGACACAGGAGCCTCATGCACTAAGCCGCGCATTCGGGGTACACTACTCAGTACTACTGACTAGGACAACAGGCCAAGAGACGTCAAACGCGCACATGGGTGATGCTGGACCATCAATGGCTGTACTTGTCACCCTACAGAGGTGGGGGCCGGGGGCACAGGGCCATGCCTAAGGGAGAGGACTACACTATAGAAAGCGCCCTGGCCTAATGTCACCCACAGCCCTCCTCCCCCACCCAGACGCCTCCACTGCGCAGAAAGATATGAGAATGTGCTGATACTCACCCCCTTGTGTCTGCTGTGATGTCTTAAAGCGCCCATCCAATTCAGGGTAGGCCACCGCCAGGATCCGGGACATCAGGGGGGTCATGGTGCGACTGGCACCCCTCCTAGGTTGGGAGGCCATCCCCAGCAGTGTTTCTGCGGTCTTCCTTGTTCCGCGGCGGATGTCCTCCCACCTCTTGCGGCAGTGGGTGCCCCGTCTGTTGTGGACCCCCAAGTTTCGGACTTCCTTGGCGATGGCACGCCAAATCTCGATCTTCTGATGGGCGCTGACCTATTTGACATGTACAGGGTGGAAAGGAGGAAATCATCAATGACCTGCATGTTAGATGTGATTGCCCCCCCCCCAGCAACTTTGCCATATGGCACATGCTCTCATCTGTTGTGCGTTGCCCTCCTCATTCGCCCCCCACCCCACCAACTTACATCCACCCCAATCCACACAGGCATAGCCCATGCCATGTGCACCCGGTGTACTCACTTGTTGGTCTGGAGGACCGTAGAGTAGCGCATACTGGGGGAGGACCCCATCCACGAGCTTCTCCAACTCTTCAGACGTGAAGGCAGGGGCCCTTTCCCCAGTCGCAGCAGCCATTGTCACTTCCAGACCGAGGTCACAGCAGCACTTGCAGTATAGGTCCTCTCCTGTGGATGATCAGGTCTCGAGTGATCAATCAGCTAGGAAATGGCGGTCACGCCTGCGGCGGTGCGTACCACGGCGGTGCGTACCGCGACCGCCTGCGCACATCGTCATTGGCTCCTGAAACCCATAGGGTTCAATGTCAACCAATGCGGCTTTGCGCCGCGGTCTTCGCCCGCCTACCGCCACGGTGTGCCCCGCCAGCGCATTGACCTCACATCCCATTGTCCCACTTCACAGGTCAGGCATTTCAAGGGCCTACATGGCTTAATTTTGACTGCGACACACAGGCCTAGGCCTTGCATTGCCACACATACACGCCTTTCAACCCATTGCCATTCTTTAACTGTGCAAGCTGTCTGTACGTACCTGTGGTTTGCCTGACTCTGTGCTCCATGTTGTCCTTCCTAGGCACCGTCCGCTGGGACTTGCGGTGAGAAGGAGGAATCCTCGTGTGTACCGACCGCTGGTGGACCTGTCGACAATGGAAGAACGCCATATAATACTTCGATACAGACTTGACCGTGCCACTATCCATGAACTGTGTGCCCAGCTGGAGCCAGCCCTGATGTCCCCCATCCGCCAACCCACAGGGATTCCCCCTCTGGTGCAGGTTTTGTCAGTCCTCCATTTTTTGGCAAGTGGGTAATTCCAGACAACAGTGGCCATGTCTCCTGGAATGTCTCAGCCTATGTTTTCAAAGATTTTGAGCAGAGTGTTGTCTGCCCTGATGAAACTCATGCGGAGCTACATCATTTTCCCAGAGGAGGGTGACTTGCCTACAGTGAAGGGTGATTTCTATGCCCTTGGACATATCCCCAACATCATTGGTGCAATTGATGGGACCCATGTGGCTTTGGTACCCCCAAAAGACGATGAGCAGGTGTACAGAAACAGAAAAAGTTATCATTCGATGAATGTCCAGGTGGTCTGTTTGGCTGACCAGTACATCTCCCATGTAAATGCCAAGTTCCCAGGGTCAGTGCATGACGCGTATGTTATGCGAAATAGCAGCATCCCCTATGTGATGGAGCAGCTACAGAGACAACGTGTGTGGCTAATTGGTGACTATGGTTACCCCAACCTGCCTTGGCTACTGACCCCAGTGAGGAATCCCCGGACCAGGGCAGAGGAACGGTACAATGAGGCCCATGGGCGAACTAGGAGGATCATCAAAAGGACCTTTGGCCTCCTGAAGGCCAGGTTTAGGTGCCTGCATATGACAGGGGGATCCCTGATGTACTCACCAAAGAAGGTGTGCCATATCATCGTGGCCTGCTGTATGCTTCACAATCTGGCATTGCGACGTCAGGTTCCTTTCCTGCAGGAGGATGGTGCAGATGGTGTTGTTGAAGCAGCTGTGGAGCCTGCGGAGAGTGAAGAGGAGGAAGACTCAGAGGACGACACAGACAACAGGGACAGAGTAATAGAACAGTATTTCCAGTAGCACACAGGTAATAATCACCCATGCCATTTTACATTTCCTGAAAGCCTCCTGCATCTCAACTTTGTCGATTTCCCCCCAGAACTATAAACATGATGTTTGATTTTCCCTTCCCTTTTCTGTGCTGTATGAGCCACTGCGTGACCTCGGCTTGGTTGGCCCATGGACTAATGCTAAGTTACCTCAGTATGTGTAATTCAGAATGTTAAAAATACGTAATTGATATGTAATGTGTCATACATTTGTAAATAAGACAGGCTGAGTCCTGATTGATTTCAGTGCAATGTGTGATTTATTATTAGTGCATAGATATTGGTACATGATAGTGAAACAGTGATGGGTGGGGGTGGAGTAATGTCCATGGCAGAGTCCAGTTCTCAGTCTCACAGGTGCTTTGTCCATATGCCTGTGGCAGGATGGAGCAGGGGCAGTTCAAGGTTTGACAGGGTGGCAATGTTGAACAGTGGGAGGACTTCAGGGGGTATGTGATGCTGGCGGGGGTCTTGACATCCTACTCTGTCGGCTTTTTTGATCTCAGGCTCCTTTTGCGGGGTGGTTGTTGTTCAGCAGGAGGTGGGGTTCTGGTGGGCTGTCGTTGGGGTGGGGCCTCCTGTCCACTAGCGCCGGCGGAGGTGGTAGGCTGTTCCTGTTCCTGGCTAGTGACAGGGGCCCTGTGTGATGCCACATGGTCCCGAAACGTGTCCTCTATACGGTTCAGGGCCTGGACTATGCTCCCCATAGCGGTTGAGATGTTGGTGAGTTGGTCGCTGAACCCCATGTAGCGTTGCTCCTGCTGTGCCTGGATCTCCTGGAACCTGGCCAGTACCGTCGCCATCGTCTCTTGTGAGTGGTGGTAGGCTGCCATGATGGTGGTGAGGGCCTCTTGGAGAGTGGGTTCCCTGGGCCTCTCCTCCCCCCCCTGTCGCACAGCAGCCCTCCGAGTTGCCCTGTTTCCCTGGGCCTCTGTCCCCTGGACGGTGTGCCCACTCCCACTGCCCCCAGGTCCCTGTTGTGGTTGGGTTGGTGGGTTACCCTGGGTGCCCTGTAGTGGTAGACACACCGCTGCTTGACCTGTCCTAGAGACAGAGGCATGGGCCCGCTGGGTGGGAGCTGTGCTGTTGTTCCCAGAGGGGGTTGGGTCTGCAGTGGCCTGTGTCTGGGTGAGGGGAACCGACTGCCCAGAGATCCCCGATGGTCCGGGCTGGTCATCAGGGTCCAGGTCGACAGAGCTGCTGTCATCACTAGGGGCCTGTTCCGGGGGTGGGATGGACATTTCTGGTCCCTCCTGACCGGTGTGTTGTCGTTCGGGTCCTGCATGGGGTAAGAGGGTATGGTTATTGTTTCTGTGTGTGCATTAGCTTGCGTTTTATGGGTGCCCTTGTCCCCCAGTGCTGGCATTCCCTTGGGGGAGGTGTTGTGAGGGTGTTTTGTGGGGGGGGGGGGGATGGGTATGTGCAGTGGTCATGCTTAGGTGATGGATGTCCATAGTTTGGGGATGGCATGCAGGGGTTGGTGTTGGGTGGGTTGTGCTGGAGAGACATTCTCAGGGAGGATGTGTGCTGGGGGGTTGGGGGTGAGGGTGGGGGTTAGTATGCTGGGGGGGGTGAAGTGGTTGGGCTTGTACTTACCAGAGTCCATTCCTCCGTGTACTCCAGCGAGGCCATCAGGATGCAGGATGTTTAGTACCTCTTGCTCCCATGCTGTGAATTCGGGTGGAGTGGGTGGGGGTCCCCCGCCAGTATTCTGCACTGCGATGTTGTGTCGCGAGACCATCGATCGCACCTTCCCCGTAGGTCGTTCCATCGTTTGCGGATGTCGTCCCTATTTCTGGGATGCTGTCCCACCGCGTTGACCCTGTCCACGATCCGCTGCCAGAGCTCCGCCTTCCTTGCTATGGTGGTGTGCTGAACCTGTGAGCCGAAGAGCTGGGGTTCCACTCTTATGATTTCCTCCACCATGACCCGGAGTTCTTGGTCCGAAAAGCGTGGGTGCCTTTGTGGTGCCATGGGGTGGTGTGTATGAGGTGTGGGGTGGTGTATGTGATGATGTGTGTGTTGGTGTGTGGTGCTTTGTGCTTCTATGTGGTGTGTGTGATGTTGTGGTGTGCCTCTGTGTGTCTGGCTCTCTATTCTCTGATGTGTCTCTCTCTCCTTCGTCTCTGGTTTTTGTTGGTAGGGGTTTGTGGGTGATGTGGGTGTGTGTTTTATATGGTATTGGATGTGTGGGAGTGGTGTGTGTATGTGTTTCAGGTGTGTGCCTTTCAAATTGTCCAATGTGGTAGTGTTTTGTAAAGGTGTGTGTATTTTGACCGCGGCGGTGTGTACCGCCAATGGAATACCGCGGGTCATAATGGGATGGGGTATTTCTGTTGGCGTGGCGGTGGAGGTTTGGTCTTCTCCAGTTTACCGCTGGCCGCTGATGTGGCAGACTGCAGTGGAGGGCGGATTTTTGGAGGTTTTGCAGTTGTGGGTCAGAATGTCCGTGGCGGCTGACCGCGGCCGCGGCGGTATTGTGGCGGCCTTTACCGCCGAGGTCAGAATGACCCCCATAGTCTTTTTCTGCTTAAAGTGCCTTTCTGATGGACTGTATTATTTAGTATCCCCTATGTTTCTCATGTTAGAACTTACTAGGACTCAATTTGACATGGCCTTATGTTGGCTGGGTGAACATAGTCTTTTTCTGCCAAACATCACCCTTCCTTGTGTTTTCCAACATCTTTTACTTTTGGGATACCACCTATTATGGCTCCATTATTGCTGTAATATCTGGTATCCCCTACTTTTCAAGGGTCACCTTTTAACCACTGACCAACTGAAGTTCCCTTTCATTTCGTACCAGATTACAGTATCTTTTCACATTTTTTATTTCATTCCATATGCTACCACATCTGGTATCTTTGGGGGATACCAAATATAATGCCTCATATGGGCTATAATATTTGGTATCTGCTATGTTTCTCTGGTAAGTACTTGACAAGATTTAATTTGATATGGTCCTATGTTGCTGAGTGAACACAGAATCTTTCTGCCAAATAGCACACTTGCTTGTGTTTTCCAGCATCTTTTACTATGGGGATACCACATATTACAGCTCCTTTATTTCTGTAATATCTGGTATTCCCTACTTTTCAAGGGTCACCATTTAACCATTAGCCAACTGAAGTTGAATTTCATTTGATACCAGATTACTGTTTTGTTTCATATTTTTAATTTCATTCCACCAGCTTTCACATAGATTTCTCTTAGGGATACCAAATATAACGCCTCATATAGACTATACAAGTTGGTATCTCCTATGGTTCTCGGGTTAAAACTTGACAGGATACAATTTGACATGGCCCTATGTTGCCTGCGTGAGCAAAGTATTTTTCTGCCAAATAGCACCCTTCCTTGTGTTTTCCAACACCTCTTAGTCTCTTAGTTTGAGGATACCACATATTATGGCTCCTGCTTTGCTGTAATATCTGGTATCCCCTACTTTCCATTGGTCACCTTTTAAACATTGAATAAGTGAGGTTGCCTTTCATTTGATACCAGATTATAGTATCTTCACATTTTTTTTTTTATTCGACAAGCTTTCCCCTCCAGTTCCTTTGGGGGATACCAAATATAGGCCCTCATTATGACATTGGCAGTAAGTCCCGCTCACTGCCATGCTGACTGCCGCCAACATACCGCCGGCACAGCGGATTACTGCTACCCATATTATGACACACACACACCAGTCCGTCACTATACAGCCACACACACAAGTCCGCCAGTCCAAAGGTCAAAGGTCCCAACCCTTTATGACTAAAAACAATTGTCAACTGAGAGAGAGAGAGAGACCAAGAGCACCCACAGAACCAGAGCCACATAACACTATCACCCATACACCATCCACGCACCTTACGGCACACACCCCAACACATCACCCCACACACCCTCACACACACCACTCACACTACACCCATGGCACCCCAAAGACACCCCAGTTTCTCAGAGGAGGGGCAAAGGGTCATGGTGGAGGAAATCATCCGGGTAGAGCCACAGCTATTCGGATCACAGGTGCAGCAGAAATCCACTGTTAGGAAGATGGAGCTATGGCGGAGAATCGTGGACAGGGTCAAAGCTGTGGGACAGCACCCCAGAACAAGGGATGACATCAGGAAGAGGTGGAACGACATACGGGGGAAGGTGTGTTCCGTGGTAGCAAGACACCAGATAGCAGTACAGAGGACTGGAGGTGGACCCCCCCTCCTCCCCCACAACTAACAACATGGGAGGAGCAAGTCTTGGCAATCATGCATCCAGAGGGCCTGGCAGGAGTAGCAGGAGGACTGGACTCCGGTAAGTCAACTCTTTATTACTTTCACCCCCACTACGTGCATTCCAACACATACCTCCACCCCTACCCTCACCCCATCACTCCACCACCTCACATACACCCCACCATCACAACCCATCCATCCCAATACCAAGCCCTGCACATAACACCAATGCACAGACCATCATCACAGACCTACATGGACACCCACCACTAAAGCATGCACCCTAGAGACAATCACCTAGCCCAGAAAACGACTACTCACAGAAGTCAAAGCTGACAGGGCAATCACAACCAGCGAGGGTAACACACCCATGCACAATATGTCACACGCAGAAACAATAACACTGCATTTACAATCCCTACAGGTCCCCCAACCAACGTCACCAGAGAGGAGATGCTAGCAACATCCAGCTCCCCCCCCCCACAGAAGAGGCCCACAGTGAAGACAGCAGCTTCGGACAACTGGATCTGGATGACCAACCTGGCCCATCAGGGATCTCCGGACAGTCGGTTACCTAGGCACAGTCCCATACCACCACAGAGCCTCCCCCCTCTGGAAACACCAGCATAGCACCCACCCAGTGGGCCCATACCTCTGTCCCCAGGACACACCAATTAGCAGTGTGTCCACCACTATAGGGACCCCAGGACACCCCACAAACACAGGACAATCAGGGACCTGGGACCAGTGGCAGTGGGCACACTGTTCGGGGGACAGAGGCACAGGACATCAGGGAAGCTGGGAGGACTGCTGTGCGACAGGGGGAGGACAGGCCCAGGGAACCGACTCTCCAGGAGGCACTCACCAACCTCCTGGGAGCATACCACCATTCCCAGGAGACGATGGGCCAGATACTGGACAAGTTGCAGGAGACCCAGCGGCTGCAGGAGGGACAGTACTTGGGGATCAGGGAGGACCTGAAGGACACCAACACCACCCTGGTTAGCAGTGCAGGGGTGCTGGCAGACATGGCCAACACCATGAGGGAGGCAGTCGCATACCACTAGGCCCCTGACACTAGCCACACCGATGAACAGCCCTCCACCTCCGCTGCTGCTAGTGGACAGGAGGACCCGCCAAAGGAACAACAGGCCACTAGCACCCCTCTACAGAATATTGGCAAGACCCCCACCAGGAAATAGGACTCCACTGATGAATCCCTTGTGTCCCACTCTGTCACCCTGTCCACCTTGAACTGCCATTGCTCCACTTCCTATGCCTCCTTGGACAATGCACCTGTGATACAAATAGACTGGACTCTATCCTGGACTTTCCTCCACCATCACTTTAGCCCATTGCACATACCCCTCGACATATTGGCATTTAAATAAACACCATTAAAAAAAATACAAGTATGGAGTCTGGCAAATGATTGAACTATGTATTCGCTTAACCAGCTTAAAGCATTGCAATACAACTGTACAGGAATGTATACATAGGAATGACCTGTAGTAGGCTGCAGTCAACACACCAGGTGCCAGAGTGGGGCACAGATATCTGAAAATAGAGATACCAAAGGGTACAGTAAGTGGCCATAGAATTGGAGAATCTGTTTGTCCAACACAAAACTTTCAATGTAAAGTGAAGTTACAGTGCTTACCTGTGTGTCACTGGATGTACTGTCATATTATTGATGTTCTGTTGTCCTCATCCTCATCCTCTGTCTCCTCATCTTCACTATCCACAGGGCCCACTGCTGTCACATGCCCATCTCCAGCCTCATTCTCCTGCACAAAAGGCACCTGGCGTCTCAAGGCAAGGTTATGCAACATGCAGCATGCCACAATGATCTGGCAGACCTTCTTGGGTGAGTAGCACAGGGATCCACCAGTTAGATGGAGGTAACGAAACCTGGCCTTCAGGAGGCCAAAGGTCCTCTCGATAATCCTTCTTGTCCGCCCACGTGCCTCATTATAACGTTCCTCTTCCCTTGTCCTGGCATTCCTCACTGGGGTCAGTAGCCATGAGAGATTGGGGTAACCAGAGTCACCTGCAAATATCGAGAGACACACACTCACCCTTAGGGCCCATACCATACCCATACACCAACATCCACTGGGTGGGAACCAGGGCTCTCCTATTAGCCACACCCTGTGCCTCTGGAGTTGGGCCATCACATTTGGGATGATGCTATTCCTCAGGATAAAGGCATCATGCACAGACCCAGGATATTTTGCATTGACGTGGGAGATGTACTGGTCTGCCAGGCACACTATCTGCACATTCATAGAGTGAAAGCTCTTTCGATTTCTGAACACTTGTTCATTTCTCCGGGGGGGGGGACAAATGCAACATGTGTACCATCAATAGCCCCAATAATGTTGGTTGTCATTGGGCCCTATGGGTTACAGTGGCCAATGGTGATGTACGACGGCAGTGACGGTACACACCACCGCGGACGTGACAACCATTTTCTATCTGTTCACTCACTTGCTACCTGACCTTCAACAAAAGAGGACCTACACTGCAAGTGCTGCTGTGACCTGTGTCTGGAACCGACCATGGCTCGTGTGACTTGGGAAAGGGCCCTTGCCTGCACCGCTGTGGAGTTTGAGATACTGGTGGATGGGGTCCTACCCAAGTACCGAATGCTGTATGGGCCTCCAGACCAACAGGTGAGTACACTGTGAGCACGATGCATGTGGCATGAATGTATGGAGTGCTGTGTGGGAAAGCCTCATGTAGGGGTGGGGGTTGGTGGAAGGGTCCTGGGCAGCGTGCTGTATGTATGGTGGGCAATGTCTGTGCGTAAGGGGATGTGAGGGCTATGGTGGGCCATGAGTGTAACAGGCCGGAGGGTCTGACTGATACCTTTTTAAATGTGTATTTTTCTGCAGGTCAGTGCCCATCAGAAAAAGGGTATATGGTGTTCCATTGCCAAGGACGTGCGGACCCTGGGGGTCTACAGCAGGCGGAGCACCCACTGTCGCAAACAGTGGGAGGACCTGAGACACTGTGCACGGAAGACGGCAGAGGCCCAGCGGGGGATGGCCTCCCCTCGAGGAAGGGGTGCCCGTCGCACTCTGACCCCCCTGATGGCCCGCATACTGGCAGTGGCCTATCTGGAGCTGGATGGGTGCTTGAGGGCATCACGGCAGCCACAAGGGGGTGAGTGCAGTTTCCCAATATACTACTTGCATGTGATGGGGTGGTCTCCAAGTAGGGATGTTGGCCTGTGGGTGTCCCTGGGCCAGGCCGGACAAAGCAGGGTAGGTCCCATGTTGGGCAGGGTATGTTGTACACCACCTCCTATGAAGCTAGTAGGCATCCACTAATGGGCAGGGGTTTGTGGGTCTCAGTTATGCCGCTATTGGCGTAAGGTATACCTGTCCATGGCCTGGTGACTAGCATTGTGACTGGTAGTGCATTGCATAGTGCATAGGGTTGTTCCCTGTGTGTGTGTGTGTGTGTGTGTGTGTGTGTGTGTGTGTGTGTGTGTGTGTATGTCGCCAACGCCAACGGTGGTGTTGGAGCAGCCATTGACCAAGTGTATCCTTTGTCTCTTTCCCCCTGTTTGTTTTGTCACCCTGTACTTATGTGCATTAGCATCATCTGGTGGAGGAGCAGAGGCACCGCCGATGGAGGTAGCTGCATCTCACAGGGCCCATGAGGCCAAATCCACCAACAGTGAGGGCACCAGTGAGACGGAGGGTGAGGGGAGCACCAAGGAGGAGACAGGAGGGGACAGTTCAGACAGTGATGCTTCCTCCTATGGAAGCTCCCTGGTGGTGGTAGACACCTCTGTGGCCACCCAAACTACAGGTACAGCTGCCACTCCCATACCAGCACCGCCCTCCCAGCAGCCCCTCAGCATGTTTCCCGTGCCCGGTCACCCAGGTAGGTGGGCATCTTCTTCACCCCAGGCACCTCAGGACCTGCCCCAGTTAGCCCTGCTGCCCCGAGTGAGGAGGTATTGACCTCCTGTGATACATCTCTGTTAGGCAGTCAACCATAGTGAATGCCATCCAGGGGCTGGCAGCCCATGTGCAACAAACAAATGCATTCCTGGAGGGCATTCACTCTGGCATGGCGGCCCAATAGAGATCAGCTCAGGCTCTGGCCTCCTCTCTGATGGCAGCCATTGTCCCTGTTACTAGCGTCCATCCTCCAACTTCCTCTGCCCAGTCCCATTCCCCTCAACCCCAACTTTTCCCAAGCACGGAGTAGCTCAGGCAAACACAAGCACCCCACATCATCCGACAGGCACTCACACAAACACCATCCAGATGCAGACATACCAACATCCACTGCCTCCACTGTGGCCCCCTCCTCCTCATCGCCCACCTCTCTCCCAGAAGCATCTCCACTCACATCTGCATGCACTACATCCTCACCCACTACCTCCATCACCATCATGCTTATCACTACATGCCCCTCACTGGCAGTCACCACCCCCACTTCCATGGTGATGTCTCCTGTGTCCTCTCCCACTGTCTGTGCCCCTTCCTCCCAAAGTAAACAAACGCAAGCACTCAGACACCCAACAGACATCCACCTCACAACAGCATCCTGCCCATGCACCTGCTCCCAAACACAGAAGACAGACACCTCCTACAACCACTTCATCTTCCTCCACTCCCAAACCTTCACCCTCTTCGCGCCCCAATGTCCTTAAGAAACTTTTCCTCTCCACTGTTGACCTCTTCCCTACCCCTCCCCCCTGTCCTTCACATCGGGCCAGGGTGGTCAGAACCCAGGCGAGCACCTCAGCCACCCAGTCCACGGCCCCAGTGGAGTTGGAAGCTACTGCAGGTGGGAGAGGCTCCAGGGAACCAGGCAGCAGCACTGAAAGTGTGCCTGCACCAGGTGTGTCAAGGAAGGGAAAGAAGATACCCCCAGCTGCCAAAGGGAAGGACAAGGAGGCACCACCAGCTGCCAAAGGGAAGGGCAAGGAGGCACAACCAGCTGCCAAAGGGAAGGACAGGAGGACTGGTGCTGGGACTCATTCGGAGCCCCCAACACCAACCATGACGGTTCAGCCATCCAAGGCTGCAGGGGAAGGGCTAGAGCCTCCCCCTACCACTGCCAGCACCGCCACCAGCACCACTGCCAGCAGCAGCAGCCCCAGTGGGCAGCCGTCTGAGGCTACAGGGGAAGAGCTGGCGCCTTCTCCCACCACTGCCTGCACCGCCACCAGCACCGCCACCAGCACTGCCACCAGCACCACAGCCCCAGTGGGCAGCCGTCCGAGGCTGCAGGTGAAGGGCTGAAGCCTCCCCCGACCACTACCAGCACCTTGTCCAGCACCGCCACCAGCACCACTGCCAGAAGCAGCAGCCCCAGTTGGCAGCTGTTGGAGACTGCAGGGGAAGGGCTGGAGCCTCCCCCCACAGCTGCCAGCTCCATCACCAGCACCACTGCCAGCAGCAGCAGCCCCAGTTGGCAGCCGTCCGAGGCTGCAGGGGAAGGGATGAAGCCTCCCCCCACCACTGCCAGCACCGCCACCAGCACCACTGCCAGCAGCAGCAGCCCCAGTGGGCAGATGTCCATGGCTGCAGGGGAAGGGCTGGAGCCTCCCCCCACCACTGCCAGCACCGCCAGCATCACCACTGCCAACATCAGCAGCCCCAGTGGCAAGCTGTCCAAGGCTGCAGGGGATGGGCTGGAGCCTCCCCCACCTCTTCCAGCCCTGACACCAGCCCCGGCACTGACACCACTGAGCAGCTGTCACCACTGGCGGGCAGTGTGTAGTCCTGCCTCCATGGGCTGCAGTGCGTATTGGACCCTGCAAATCCTGTAGGTGTGACACTCAGGTGAGAGACTGTGACCTTGTGCTCCCCAAGATCTGTATCACAGGGCACAAGGCCCCCTCCAGGACCAGTGGAAGAAGCCATCCACTCAACCCATCCTTGCCAGGATGAAGCACACTGGGCACAAGGCCCTCTCAAGAATCAGTGGAAGAAGCCATCCACTCACCCCATCCTTGCCAGGATGAAGCAAACTGGGCACAAGGCCCCCTCCAGAACCAGTGGAAAAAGCCATCCACTCACCCCGTCCTTGCCTGGATGAAGCACACTGGGCACAAGGCCCCCTCCAGAACCAGTGGAATAAGCCATTCACTCACCCCATCCTCCACAGAATGAAGCACACTTGGCACAAGGCCCCATCCAGAACCAGTGGGCAAACCACCCACTAGAGAGTCTGTGGCCTTGCACTCCCCAGGACCAAGCAGTGGGTAAACCACCCACTAGAGAGACTGTGGCTTTGCACTCCCCAGGACCACACTGTGGGCAAACCACCCAACCCACTAGAGAGACTGTGGCCTTGCACTCCCCAGGACCAAGCAGTGGGCAAACCACCCACTAGAGAGACTGTGGCCTTGCACTCCTCAGGACCAAGCAGTGGGCAAACTACCCACTAGAGAGACTTTGGCTTTGTACTCCCCTGGACATCGCACAGGGCATGTTGCCATCTCCAGGACCAGTGGCGTTGTACCATCTTCCGGCTGACGTGCCCCCCCATTCCCCATCGCCCTGAGGTATCTGTGTATTTTTGACCTGATGCCCCTGCAGTGTTCTCTCCATGTTGTTGCAGGAGTGAGATGGGGCCTTGGCCTATGTGTTGTGGCCCTGTGGCCCACGGATATTGAGGACTGAGCAGTGTCCCTCCATTTGTAAATATGCATATACTTTTTGATTTTGAAGCACATATTTATACTATTTTATCTTATTACACTCACTTTCTTCAAATCATTTTGTCCTTGCATTATTCCTGAGGGGTACAGGGTGTATATGTTATGCTACTGCATCTGGTTGTGTATGGTGTTGGGGATGGGGGTGTTGCGTGTTCTGTGTGTGTGTCACTCTCTTTTTCCTCCCCCCATCCCTTGTGTGCTAGGCGGCAGTACTCACTGTGGTCGTCTTCACCGGCGTTGATGTTTGTAATGCAGGAAAAGGTGGACAAGCATGAGGAAGATGTGCAACTCAGGCTCCATGGCGTTGAGGTTGTTCCCCGAGTCTCCAGAGGTGAGTCTTTGACTTCTGTGTTCTGTTTCCGTTTGCTTTTGATGTCATTGGTACTGCCTCAGAAAAGGTGGCCGATAGGCTGTCTTAATGCAGTGGGTGGAGCATTGTCTTCCGCCTGGCTGTTGGTGGTTACCACCATGGTGCTTGTCGCTAACGCCATGGCGGTTGGTGTGTTAAAGTGGCTGTCTGTCTGAGCAGTTTCCACCGTGGTCATAATTCCATTTTTGTTACTGCCGGCCTGTTGGCAGTATTACTGCCACTTTATCACCAACCACCAGGGTTGTAATGAGGGCCATAATGCCTCATGTGGGCTATAATATTTGGTATTTCCTTTGTTTCTCTGGTTAGAACTTGACAGGATACAATTTGATATGGTCTTATGTTGGCTGGGTGAGCATAGCATGTGTCAGCCAAATAGCACCCTTTCATGTGTTTTCAAACATCTTTTACTATAGGGATACCACATGTTACAGCTCCTGCACTGCTGTAATATCTGGAATCCACTACTTGTCAAGAGTCAACTTTGAGCCATTGATCACCTGAAGTTGCCTTTCATTTGACCCCAGTTTGCAGTAGCGTTTAGCATTTTTAATTTAATTCCACAAGTCTTTACATCGAATTCCTTTGTGGGATGCCAAATATAATGCCTCACATAGGTAATAATATTTGGTATCCCCTATGTTTCTCGGGTTAGTACTTGGCAGGATATAATTTGATATGGTCTTATGTTGCCTGGGTGAGCACAGTATTGTTCCAACAAATAACACACTTGCTTCTGTTTTCCAACATCTTTAACTATGTGGATACCACATATTATAGCACCTGCCTTGGAGTAATATCTGGTGTCCACTACTGTTTAATTGTCACCTTTTAGCGAGTGAACAACTGACATTTCCTTTCTATTGGTTATAGATTACACCCTCTTTTTGTATTTTTGATTTCATTCCAAAAGCTTTGAAATCCGGATCCTTTGGGGGATAGAAAATATAATGCCATCCATGGGCTATAATATTTGATAGCCTTTATGTTTTTTGGGTTAGAGCTTACCAGGATTCAACTTGACATATTCAAATGCTGTCTCAATGAACAGAGTATTTTTCTGCCAAACAGCAGCCTTCTTTGTGCTTTCCAACATATTTTACTATGGGGATTCCATATATTACAGCTCCTGCATTGCTGTAATATCTTGTATCCCCTACTTTTCAGGGATCACCTTTTTTCATTGACAAGTTGAAGCTGCTGTCTATTTGACAGCACATTACAATATCTTTTAGCACTTTTGAAATCATTCCACAAGCTTTCTCCTGCAGTTTCTTTAGGGAATACCAAATATAATGATCCATACAGGCTGTGATATTTGGTATCACCTACGTTTTAGGGTTAAAAGTTACCAGGATACAATTTAACTTGGTCTTAAATTGGAGGGATGAACATCGTATTTTTCCGGGAATTCCCCCCTTTTATGGTATTTTCCACTGTCTCCCTCTATGAGCTTACCAAATATTAGAGCTTGTGCATTGCTGAAATATCTGGTATTGGCTAATATTCAATGACTAACATTTAAGCATTGACAAGTTATACAATTTGATATGGTCTTATGTTGGCGGGGTGTGCCCAGTATTTTTCTGCCAATTTGCACCCTTAGGCTCATATTTCTACTTTTTAGTGACGCGTTTGCGCCACTTTTTGACCCAAAAATGGCGCAAACTTACAAAATACAATTGTATTTTGCAAGTTTGCGCTGTTTTGCGTAAAAAAAAGACGCAAATGTGGCTCTAAAACGTATAAATACGGGCCTTAGTTGTGTTTTGCAGAATCATTTTCTATGGGGATGCCAAATATTACTGCTCATGCATTGCTGTAATAGCTGGTATCCCCTGCTTTCCAAGGGTTACCTGTGAACCATTGACAAATTAAAATGTCCTTTTATTTCACAGCAGATTGCAGTATCTTTTAACACTTTTGATATCATTCCATAAGCATATCACTTTTTGTTGCACTAGGGGATATGAAATATAAAGACCCTTACAGGTTACAATAGTTGGGATCCCCTTTGTTTCTAGGGTCAAAACTTACTAGGATACAATTTTACATGATCTTATGTTTTCAGGGTGAATACAGTATTTTTCTGCCACTTTGCACCTTTTCTTGTGTTTTGCACTGTATCCTCTTATGGGGATACCAAATATTACAGCTCATGCACTGCTGTAATAACTAATAGCCTCTATTTTTCAAGAGTTATGTTTTAGCCATTGACAAGTTGAAAATGCATTTTCTTTGACAGCAGATTAACAAATATTTTAGTACTTTAGCTATCATTCCTCAAGCTTTCCCACCCCATTCCTTTAGGGTATACCAAATAAAATGACCTATACTGGCTATATTATTTGGTATCTCCTATGTCTCTAGGGTTAAAACTTACCAGGATGCAATCTGACATGGTATTAAATTGGAGGGGAAAACCCTGCATATTTTGGCCTGTTAGAAATGGGGTCTTTGGTTGGCAGTCAGATTGCCCCCTGTCCAAGCAAGGACCCTCACTCTAGTCAGGGTAAATCACACACATAATCCAAATTATCCTGTGCCCACCCTCTGGTAGCTTGGCACTGAGCAGTCAGGCTTAACTTAGAAGGCAATGAGTAAAGTATTTGAGCAATACATCATGCAATAACACAGTATAGCACTATAGAAATACACCACACAGTGTTTAGAAAAATATATGATATTTATCCGATAAAATGCAGGTCAAAACGATTAAAATGCAAAAAGTATATATTGAGTTATCACTATGAAAGTGATATAAAGTGTCTTTAGTATTTTAAAAGCAATAAATGTATCTTTAAAGCACAAAGTACCTGGTTTGCGTTCAAAATCTCCACAAAGAACTGCAGAGGAGGAGATACGTGGAAAACAAGGAGGTGTGAGTCGATTTCTCAGGCTGCACACAGCGATGCGTCATTTAGTTTTGACACAGGGACGGCTGTGCGTCGATTTCCAGTGCTCGGTCATGGATCCTCTTCGAGTTGTGGGGTTTTCGGATGCCCTGGGGACGATGCATGGATTTCCAGCACTGATAGGACGAAGTTACAGGGGCTCCGTCGATCCGGTGGGCGTTGCAAGGAAATTTGTACTGCACAGCAGCCGCTGCATCGATTCCTCTCTGGAAGCCAGGCTGCGTCATTCTGGTTCAGCTGTACTTCGATCCAGTGGGCCGTGCGTCAAATTTCCAGTCACTACGCTGGGGCTGCGTCAATCACCTCATTGCAAAGTTGGGCTGCATTGTTACGGTTCGGCGTGCAGTGAATTTTTCACTGCCGTGCAGGCTGTGTGTCGTTTCTGGCAGGCTGTGCATCAATTATTGCCACACAAGGAGTCCAACTTGTAGAGATGAAGTCTTTTTGGTCCTCAGACTTCAGGGAACAGGAGGCAAGCTCTATACAAGACTTTGGGGAGCACTTCACATCACAGCCAGAGAGCAGCAAGGCAGCAGGGCAACAGCAAGTCAGAAGTACTTCACAGAAAGCAGACAAGTCAGTCCTTTGGGCAGCCAGGCAGTTCTTCTTGGCAGGATGCAGGTTCTGGTTCAGGTTCTTTTCTCCAGGAAGCTGTAGGAGGCTGGCCTGGTTTATAGTGGGTACCTTGTGGTACTGACACCTTGTGCCAGGTCCAGATATCCCTTAATAGTAGATTAGAGGTGTTCTAGCAGCTTAGCCTGATAGAGGTAGCTATAGCAGAGCAGCTTAGGCTGAACTAGGAGACATGCAAAACTCCTACTATGCCACTTATAACACTTAGCACTATATCATAAGAAACACAATATTCAGAGTTATCGAGAATAAAGGTACTTTATTTTAGTGACAATATGCCAAAAGTATCTCAGAGGATATAGACCCTTAGGAGGTAAGTAAAATACACAAAATATACACACAAACCAAAATCAGGTAAGCAAAACACTTAGAAAAGTAGTGCAAACACTGAATAACACAATAGAATGCATTAGGGAGAAATAGGCCTAGGTGCAACACAAACCATATACTCCAAAAGTGGAATGCGAATCACAAATGGACCCAGGCCTAGTGTAATGTGAAGAGGGTCGCTGGGAGTGTAAGAAAACACTAAGGGTGTCCAAGATACCCCACCCCAAGACCCTGAAAAGTAGGAGTAAAGTTACCCTATTACCCCAGAAAGACAGTAAAGTCGAGATAGGGGATTCTGCAAGAACAACAACTGACTGCAAAGCACTGAATATGGATTCCTGGACCTGAGGACCTGCAAAGGAAGGGGACCAAGTCCAAGAGTCACGCAAGTGTCCGGGGGGGGGAGGGGCAGGAGCCCAATAAACCCCGGATGAAGGTGCAAAAGGGCTGCCTCTGGGTGGAAGACTCCAAAGATTTTGCAACAACTGAAAGTGCCAGGACCTTCTCCTTTGGTCAGAAGATGTCCCATAGCATGCTGGAGGACGCAGAGCTGTTTCCATGCAGAAAGACTGCAAACAAGCCTTGCTAGCTGCAAGAGTCATAGTTGAAGGTTTTGGGTGCTGCCAGGGCCGAGGAAAGACCAGGAGGTCACCCCTTGGAGGAGCCGACAGAGGGGGCACTCAGCAACAAGGAGAGTCCACAAAGAAGCAGGCGGCACCCACAGAAGTACCTGAGCAGGTGTTCAGAAGATCTGAGCACAATGGTCGACTCAGCACAACAAAAGGGAGTCCCACGAAGTCAGAGTCTAACTCAGCGAGTTGGGCAAGGCAGGATGGAGTGCCAAGGACCTCGACTAGGCTGTGCACGAAGGAAGTCTTGCAAAAGTGCATAGAAGCCCTGGCAACTGCAGTTCACGCAGTTCACAGGATTACTGTCTGGCGTGGGGAGGCAAGGACTTACCTCCACCAAATTTGGACAGAGGGCCACTGGACTGTCAGGGACACTAGGACCCAGCTCCTGTGTTCCAGGGACCACGCTCGTCAGGATGAGAGAGGACCCAGAGGACCAGTGATGCAGAAGTTTGGTGCCTGCGTTGGCAGGGGGAGGATTCCGTCGACCCACAGGAGATTTCTTCTTTGCTTCCAGTGCAGGGTGAAGGCAGACAGCCCTCAGAGCATGCATCACCAGGAACAGTAGAG
This sequence comes from Pleurodeles waltl, assembly GCF_031143425.1. Lineage (NCBI taxonomy): Eukaryota > Metazoa > Chordata > Amphibia > Caudata > Salamandridae > Pleurodeles > Pleurodeles waltl. Next base: position 766,032,962 of record NC_090437.1, read on the forward strand.
AAAGCCGGCAGGATGAGGCGCTCAATGTTGCTGGTAGTCTTCTTGCTACTTTGTTGCGGTTTTGCAGGCGTCCTGGAGATGTCAGCTGTCGATCCTTGGTAGAAGTCGAAGAGGGAAGTGCAGAGGAACTCTTGTGAGCTCTTGCATTCCTTATCTGATGAGATACCCATAGGAGAGACCCTAAATAGCCCACATAGAAGGATTGGCTACAGACCAAGGTAAGCAACTATCAGGAGGTGTCTCTGACGTCAGCTGCAGGCACTGGCCACACTGAGGTGTCCATTGTGCCCTCACACCTCTGCATCCAAGATGGCAGAGGTCTCGGACACACTGGAGGAGCTCTGGGCACCTCCTCTGGGAGGTGCTGGTCAGGGGAGTGGTCACTCCCCTTTCCTTTGTCCAGTTTCAAGTCAGAGCAGGGCTGGGGGGATCTCTGACCCGGTGTAGACTGGCTTATGCAAGGAGGGCACCATCTGTGCCCTTTAAAGCATTTCCAGAGGCCAGGAGAGGCTACTCCTCTCAGGCCATTCACACCTATTTCCAAAGGGAGAGGGTGCAACACCCTCTCTCAGAGGCAATCCTTTGTTCTGCCTTCCTGGGACTGGGCTGCCCAGGCTACAGGGGGGCAGAAACCTGTCTGAGGGTTGGCAGCAGCGGTAGCTGCAGAGAAAACCCCAGGAAAGTTAGTTTGGCAGTACCCGGGATCTATGCTGGAGACCCAAGGATGCATGGAATTGTCCACCCAATACCAGAATGGCATTAGGGTGACAATTCCATGATCCAAGACATGTTACATGGCCATGTTCGGAGTTACCATGGTGACGCTACATATAGGTATTGACCTATATGTAGTGCACGCTTGTAATGGTGCCCCCACATTCACAAAGTCCAGGGAAATTGCCCTGAACAATGTGGGGGCACATTGGCTAGTGCCAGGGTGCCCTCACACTAAGTAACTTTGCACCTAACCTTCACTAGGTGAAGGTTAGACATATAGGTGACTTATAACTTACTTAAGTGCAGTGTAAAATGGTTGTGAAATAATGTGGATGTTATTTCACTCAGGCTGCAGTGGCAGTCCTGTGTAAGAATTGTCTGAGCTCCCTATGGTTGGCAAAAGAAATCCTGCAGCCCATAGGGATCTCCTGGAACCCCAATACCCTGGCTATCTAGGGACCACATACTAGGGAATTATAAGGGTGTTCCAGTGTGCCAATTAGAATTGTTAAAATTAGTCACTAGCTTGCAGTGACAATTTTAAAAGCAGAGAGAGCATAAACACTGAGGTCCTGGTTAGCAGAGCCTCAGTGATACAGTTAGGCACCACACAGGGAACACATACAAGGCACACTTTATGAGCACTGGGGTCTTGGCTAGCAGGATCCCAGTGACACAGGCAAAAACAAACATATATACAGTAAAAATGGGGGTAACATGCCAGGCAAGATAGTACTTTCCTACAGAAGTGTCTTGTCAGGTAGAGTGTCTACCTCAGAAGTGTCTGTAATGTAGAATGTCTACCTTAGAAGTGTCTGAGTTGGCAGGGGCAGAGACCCTGCTTAAATACCCAAATGTGCCTTTGAAGTGTAGGAGACTTCAAAGAGTGGCTTAGAAGTGCACAAGGTCCCCTTTCAGTTCCATCCTGTCTGCCAGGGTCCCAGTAGGGCGTGTGGCAGTCCTTTGTTTGAGAGCAGGCTACTGTCCTTTGACATGTAAGTGTCAAGCCCTCCACCATCGAGGCCCGGAAGACCCATTCAAAAAGCAGATGCAAGTGAGGCTGACTATCCTGTGTTTCGGGTATGTCTGAGCGAATGCAGAAGAGAGTTGTCAACTAAACCTAGCCAGACATGGATTGGAAGGCAAAGAAGGATTTAAGTGCAGAGAAATTCTCACTTTCTAAAAGTGGCATTTCAAAAATAGCAATATTAAATCCAACTTCACCAGTCAGCAGGATTTTGTATCACCATTCTGGCCATACTAAATATGACCTTCCTACTCCTTTCAGATCAGCAGCTACCACTCAAACAGTATATGAGGGTAGCCCCAATGTTAGCCTATGAAGGGAGCGGGCCTCACAGCAGTGTAAACATGAATTTAGGAGTTTTACACTACCAGGATATGTAAACTACACAGACACATGTCCTGCCTTTTGCCTACACAGCACCCTGCCCTATGGGTTACCTAAAGCAGGGTTCTGCAAAGTCGGTCTTGGAGAGCCAGTGTCCATGCCAGATTTTTAGCATATCCACATTTGGAAAAATGTAGATTTCTGAAACATCTTTTTTCTAAATGTGGATATGCTAAAAATCTGGCATGGATCTGGCTCTCTAGGACCGACTTTGCAGAACCTTGACCTAGGGCATACCTTAAGGGTGACTTATGTGTAGAAAAAGGGGAGTTTTAGGCTAGGCAAGTACTTTCAAACGCCAACTCTAATTCGCAGTGAAACTGCACACACATGCCTTGCTATGGCATGCCTGAGACAAGGTTAAGGAGCTACTTAAGTGGGTGGCACAATCAGTGCTGAAGGCCCACTAGTAGTATTTAATCTACAGGCCCTGGGTACATTGAGTGCAAATGTTATCATGTTTAAAGGGAGAGAGCATATGCCCTTAAGCCCTGGTTAGCAGTGGTAAATTGCGCAGAGTCTTAAACCCAGAAAAAATTAGGTCAGAAAAAGATAAGGAGGAAGACAAAAAGTTTGGGGGTCACCCTGCAAAAACGCAAGCGTGTTTTGTTGACCCTTGTATGTAGATGTTGTGCTGCAAGCATGTCTGTCTGCAGGTCTCAGAGAATACATGTGTGTTCGACTGTCAAAAATTTACTTGAAAAGTCTGGATGTAATAAGTCATATAAGGGTTTTATGCGTGAAGCATAATCTGGAATGTAAGTTGTGCCAAAATTTAGGAAACCCAATAGAGATTGGAGTTTTTTAATTGTGTTTTGAGGTTGTAATTGCATGCATTTTTCTAAGAATTGTGGCGCTAGGCTCTTTCCTTCGCTCGATAGCTCATATCCCAAAACCAGGACGGTGAGGAAGGCTCTTTTTGTTTTTTTAAAGTTTAATTTGTAGCCAAATTCAGCAAATCCCACAGCAATGCATGCTACCCGTCTTAAATGTCATAGCAATTCATTATCCGTGAGATAGATATCATCTACATAGGACAATGCTTCAGGGTCAATGTCGGGCAAAATTGCTGTCACACGAGCTGTGAACAGTCCTGGGCTATTCTTGTACCCCTGAGGCAAACAACAGAATTTTTCTGAGAGCCTAGTGTGCTGAAACTTGTTAAGTCTCTACTCTCAGACGCTATATTCTGCCACAAAAAAACATTGGAAATATCCAATGTTGTTTTGTATTTTTTGCATACTATGTTGTCCATTAGTGCTGTGCTATGTGAGCTTTGTATAGCATATGTGCGTGTAAAACTGTTTAAGTGTCTGTAGTCTAAGACTATTCTGTATGAATGGTCCGGTTTGCTACTGGGAATAAAGGATTATTCAATGGTGAAACACAGGGTTCAAGTACGCCCTGGTACTCCAGTTGTGTGAGAATCTCTCTCACATGTGCTTTAGCATCATGTTTGATTGGATATTGAGGTTGTGGTTGCGGTTCATTTTTAATAGGTATTACATGGTAGGGGGATCCTTTATCCCATCCTACGTGATTGCAACATAACGCGGGTGCCTGCACCAATGCCCAATCGATGGCGTAGGATTCAGCGAGTTCCTCAGGAACAAGGGGCAAGAAAGAAGGTTTAATAACCTCCTCCCCATATGGGCAGGTACGGACAAATTCAGATGGACAATCTTGTTCGGCCAACAAGATATCATATATATTTACTACAAGATCTCAAAAGGTTGCGTCTATTGTGCGTTCAATGTTTCCTTCTAACTGTAGCATTACTTTATACACCCTATCAGGCGTGGAGACTCGCATGTCTGCAATTTGTACTTGTAGAAAGTCATCAGTTGCTTTCACCTCCAGATGCAGTAAAAGACTCCGGAGAACTTTTGTGACCTCTGCCGCGCTGTCTAGCAGCGCTAATGCCCACTTCCTGTTCTGTTGAGCGGCATGTCATATTGCAACTGCTTCCACTTTTTTCTTTTTAAATTGGGGTTTTTGTTGGGGAGGTTTCTCTTCCTTTTTAACAGAAACCTTCGATGAGCGTTTTGATTCCTGTCTCGGTTTCACGTACTCTGTTCCACCTCTATCATTTTGTTTTTCCGATGAGTCCTGAAAGGAACAAGATTGACGTGTATCAGTATATTGATATCTATCAGGCATTTTTATATTCTCTCTATTACGGAGATTATAGCTATTATGTTGAGTCTCCGTATGCGGGGATTCTCCCCTTTCTTTTTTAGGAGTTTTCTGTTTTTTATCCCACCGTTTCTTATTACCGTCAGGAGCTTGCTTGGTTTTTTTTTAATTAGATTTACCCTGAAATTGCGGTTTAGTTAGTCTGGCCCCCAGACCATCTCGACCAATACTAGGATAGGTCTCTGTGGTAATCTTTGGCAGCTAACGTTCCTGATTCTGTTGAGGAACATCCCGGAGCCGCATTCTCACTGCTATTGCGACCGCTTCCCCTTTAAGATTACTCAAAATAATTGAGGACTCCATGGCAAATTTGCCTATTAATTTCATCCCCAAGTCCATGGCCGGGGCAGCCCCGTATTCATCTTGAATTTGTTTCAACACTTCCGGCAAATTGGCAAGTGTTGGTGTTCAGTGTGCGGTAGTAGAGAGCACGGCAAACACCATGCCCATGTATTACAGTTATCTACTGTGGGGACCATCTCAAATGGCACGCACATTGTTAGAATTCTATGTTTATCCTGAGGCCCTGTTTGGGGAAAGACTGCTTCCAGTGCATTTATTTTTTGGGCTATGCAAAACGGAGTTTCCTCTCGTTTGGCGGGTACCTTACCCATGATCGAATGTACAGTGGCAGGGTTAATAACTTGCATCACTGCATGTGGTTGAGGTGGAGCAGCACGTGCTGGGTTTGTAGTCAATGTTTGAATTACAAATTGAACTATTCGTCTGTATGTCGCTGTCAGTTCAGTATATAAGCGACAAACCTCAGCAGCTGCTAAATTTGCTACTGCAGGGTGAGGTGTATAAGTGGCCAATAAGGGCCAGGTAGGACTATCATTACTTAGAGGACCTAACCTAACTGTGTGTGGTAGGGAACCATCAAGCCAATTATTATGTTCTTGATAAGGTAAAGGTATATCTAAATATACATATGCCCTGTATTGTCCAGGTACGTTTGCAGGTATATAGTGGTGAAGTGTGTTTGTGTTCCCATCAGCTGTTGGAAATGTGACCCATGTATAAAAAAGTTCTGTTCTGTAAGCTGCATGGGAGTCCATCACAAATTTGACTGGACCCCCCCTTGGCTGTTAGGCTGTTTGCTAATAAGTGTGCAGTCAGAGGTTGTCTCATATTGACTGCTATCGCTCCCTGTTGCCGATTCGCCATAATAGATAATAAGGCCAATATTTATACTTTTTGACACAAAACTGCGCTAACACAGTTTTGCGTCAAAAAAATTAGCGCCGGCTAACGCCATTCTGAAGCGCCATGCGGGCGCCGTATTTAATCAATGACTTTAGCCGGCGTTAGCCGGCGGCGCTGCCTGGTGTGCGTAGAAAAAAACGACGTACAGCAGGCAGCGCCGGCGTAGGGGAAAATGGAGTTTGGGCGTCAAAAAATGGGGCAAGTCAGGCTGAGGCAAATTTTTCGCCTCAACCCGATTTGCGTCATTTTTTTTCACTCCCAACCCCCATTGAAATGACTCCTGTCTTAGCAAAGACAGGAGTCATGCCCCCTTGCCCAATGGCCATGCCCAGGGGTCTTATGTCCCCTGGGCATGGTCATTGGGCATAGTGGCCAACAAATCAGGCCCCCCTATGCCACCCAAAAAAAAAAAATATATACCTACCTGAACTTACCTTAAGTTTCCTGGGATGGGTCCCTCCATCCTTGGGTGTCCTCCTGGGGTGGGCAAGGGTGGCAGGGGGTGTCCCTGGGGGCATGGGAGGGCACCTCTGGGCTCCTTCCGAGCCCACAGGTCCCTTAACGCCTGCCCTGAGCAGGCATTAAAAAATGACGCTAACGAGGGTAGACGTCATTTTTTTTGACCCGCCCACTCCCGGGCGTGAATTTTGCCCGGGAGTATAAATACGACGCACATGCCTCAGAGTCAATTTTTTAGACGTGAACGCCTACCTTGCATCTCATTAACGCAAAGTAGGTGTCCACGCTAAAAAATGACGCAAACTCCATGGACTTTGGCGCTAGACGCGTCTAACGGCAAAGTATAAATATGGAGTTAGTTTTACGTCGGAATTGCGTAAAAGAAAACAACGCAATTCCGGCACAAACGGAGTATAAATATGCCCCTAAATTTGTTCAGAGAAGGCACGCCAATTAGGGACTTTCATTTTTAGGGTTCAAGCTTAAACGACCTCCAGCATCAGATAGGGTATCCTATTTAGCTGAGGAGGAAATCCTCAATACCACAGATGTCTCTGTATATTGTACTGAGGTGTTGTTGTATTTAATGAGACAGAGATACTCAGGAGGACCTGAAAAGTAGAGCCTGACCAAACATTGGCGGCGTCATGTCAGTTAGGTTCTCATTATTCTAATGAGACTACTGGATTTAGAGTGGCAGAATCACCTGCAGAGGGGGACATTGCATCTAACCCACTATAGGTGACACCTGTTGCTCCTATCCGGATTTGATACGGGTAACTAGTAGTGCCTCATCTCTACCCAAAGGCAGGAATGATTGAGCAGCCAAATACACGACATAACGGGTTTCTCAGGGAAGCCATGGTCACTCAGGTCTCATCCGTTTCTCTCGATTACATTAGTCTCATATATACAATGACAAACAGAAGCAGTATATGTTTCAATAATGTTGCTAATGAAACGACTGCATCTTAGATAGCAAAGCATGAGCTGCAATAACCTGGACGATACAGCATGACAAGATCAATATGGTGACAAGGAGAGTGAAGCATAGAAATAACGCTACAATATTGTCACTATAGCCAATTGACTAATTCCTACCTAAGCTACAATAGAACACAGCATGTTAAGCTCTAATTCTACCCTTCAGGTTCCCCTGGGAAGACATCATCCCCATACCTGAGCAAAGGCCTGGATTTCTGCAAAAGCAGCTGTAGAGATGCATTCAGCAATCAACATACGGTTGTGGTTCTCTAGCTGGAATCTCCCTCTAATGTGTAAGTGACATGGAAGTGTTTTTATAAAAAACAGATGTTGTTCTGAGAAAATGTCCGTACGTAGGATGTGTGTTTTTCTATGAATGTCAGAGACTAAACTTATACCACGTTCACCAGCAACCTATCTTGCTGCAGCCTTGGAAGAAGCACAGAGTGAGCCAGAATGTCGTGTTTGAGAACAGAGTGCAGGCCTAGGCAAAAACAGAAAGATAGACAATAAAACAAGACCATAAATGCGGCTATTGTAACAATAATAAACAAAGCCAAATAAAATACATCTAGGTTAAAGTGCACAGCAGCAGGCCTGGTGTGTTAAAATAACGTGCATGGAGCTATAACTAAAATGGCTACACAACAAAATGAAACAGTTTTTTAATAGGAGATCACAATATCTTTTTGCATTTCTAATATCAACCCACAAGCTGACACATCCTGTTCCTTTGGAGTAGATAAAATGTAATGGCCTACAGGGGCTATCATATTTGGTATCCCTATGATTCTAGGGTTAGAACCAACCAGGGTAAACTTTTTAAGGCCATATGTTGGCTGGAAAACAGTACTATTTCTGTCAAAGTGCACCCTTCTTTTTGTTTTCCAATATCTTTGTATGTGCTGATACCATATATTATGGGGCATGTGTTGCTATAATATCTGGTATCACTTACTTTTTTCAAAATAGTAGAGACAAAAGATGTGATGATCGAACTTAGGGTGCAGTGTTCGTATATGAGTAAAAAGGGGATCCCTGCTTGGGGAAAGTCATAGTGGGGGTCATCAATAAAATTCTCTGCTGAGAGCATCCAAGGAAGAGATTTAAAGCAAGATGAACAAGGAGGGAAATGACAGGGGAGAGTGTGTGAGACCAATAGGAGCTATGGTACTGAGCAACCACAAGAATATAATGGGAGAATCAGGGTGGTGGTGGCTCGCTTGGTAATGTCTGCTAAAGGCTCCCATATTAGGCAGTGATTGGTAATACAAAACGAAGAGTACCAAAGGTAACAGAACTTTACGGGAGAGGTGTAAGGGAAACTTGATTGGGCGGTGGCCCAAAATTCTAAATTTCTGCTATCTATGCGTAAGTAGGTGCTGGAGTCCAAGGTTTTTCTTTTCATTCTGAAATGAGATTATTATGGGAGTCATTTTGACCCCTGTGGTAAAAAGCGCCTACCGCCGGGGCGAAGGCTGCCAAAAGGTCGTTGCCACAGCTACCAGCCATCTTCCGGATTATGACCATAGCCAGATTTCTGCCAGAAGGATGGTGGAAATCCAGCTGTGGCCATGCTGGTGGATGGTGGTAAGGTAGCACTGCTGCCAGCAGCAACGCCATGCCAGTAGACCGCCGCCAACCGTATCATGACACATGATATGGCCTGGTGGTGTTCTGCTGGTGAACACTGCTGCTGGCAGCAGCGCCTCATCCCATCTCCTGCCAGATGACCCCCTGACAATAGGTAAGTTGGGTGCTCCAAGAGGGGAGGGGGTGGGGGTGTTGTGTGTGTGTGGTGGTGTGGGGGGTGTCTGTGCGTGCGTGTATGCAGGTGTGTGTTGCATGTTGTATGTGTGTGCATGTATAGATGTGTGAGTGCGTGTATGTTGTGTTGTGTGAATGCGTGTCTGCCTGTATGCATGTAGTGTGTGTTGATGTGTGTGTGAATGGATGTATGCATGTGCGGATGAATGTGGAAATGTGTGTGTGTATGCATGTGTGCATGTGTGAGGAAGGGGTGTGTATGAAGGGGGTCTGGGGAAAAAGTAGGGTAGGGGGAATCTGTGGAGGGGCAGGGAGTGGGAAAGACCCCTATCAGTGGCAGGGAAGGGATTCCCTGTCACTGATAGTGCCTACTGCCATGGTTTTCGTGGCGGTAAGGTTGCCACAAAAACCATGGCGGTAGGCGGGGTCATAATCCTGCAGGCAGGCAAGTGATGGCCCCCGGACTGGAAAGTGAAGTTTCCAGCCCGGCGGTCATTATCACTGTGTGGGTCGGTGTGGTACAAAGCCAAACCGCCAATGTCTTAATATGGAGGAAAGTACCGCCAGCCTGTTGGCAGAACTTTGCTCCATATTAACGCCATCCGCCGGGGTCATAATGAGGGCCTATGTGAGGGTTTGGTAGACAAATAAGGGCAATGGTGGTGGGACCGGAACAAAAAGGAATGCTGAGGGCAACAATCATCAAGAGATTATGAGCCAGTGCTCTGAGTGTTCTGGGTAAAGGTACCTCCCCTTAGCACCAGAGACATTGTACCATATTTAACCCCTTTTGCAATAAGTTTCAGTTGCCTACAATGAAACAGTAAATTTTTGCCCTGTTGTCTTAAATATTAGGGGCCAGATTTATAAGAAACTGGTGGAGGGCGCTGCTGTGCCAAAATCAGACGCGCTGCACCATTTTTGAAACGCAGGGCTGCACAGTATTCACAAGAATACGGTGCAGCCCTGCATTTCCCCATGTGCTCAATTAAGCTGCATCCTTGAACCATAGTGCAAAGATGTTTGCATTGAGGGGAGTGATTGTTTATGTGCAGGAAGGTATCTCACATAGGCAGCACACATAGAAGTACAAGAGCATCATTTTTGAATGATTGTTTATGTGCGGAAAGAGACACCTTCCTGTACATAAGCAATCATCTGTGGCATTTAGCTGCTTCTATGTGTGCTGCAGAATACAGCACACATAGAAAAAGCAAACAACGAGAAGAATACAAGCATTCCTCCTCGTTTTGCCATGCTAACACCACCCCTGGGGTAATGTTAGTTTTTGGCACTGCCACAGATTTATGATTTCTCTTAAATCTGGAGCAGCATAAAAAACATTGGGTGTTGCAATGGAACGCTCATTGCAATATCCATTGTACAGCCCTCTGACGCAGAAAACTGAATTGGAGAGGCACATATTTACAAGGGGGTGTAACACCACTTTTTGGTTAGCATCACCGAAGCATCGCAAAAAGTGACACTCTGGTGGTGATAGGTCCTTGTAAATCTGGCCCTCAATGGTCTTAAAATGACTTACATTTTTACTTTCCAGCTAAAATGTGTTCCTCAATAAATTACTGTTTGTATCATTGATCTTTATTGAGCTTGAACTTTTAAAACAATAACATTAGGAAGCAAAATCATTTTTATGTGCAGCATGCACTTCGATCCAGGCAGCTGGAATTGACTAATGAAGGTAAGAATCTCTGTATATCACATGCTAAACAGATAATGCTTTTATAAACACACACTCAACCCCCTGACCCTGCACCCCTTTAGCTAAACACTGCAGTACATGTTCATATCCACCTGATCCTGGCCATTTTAGCCAAATCCTGAATTGCACGTTCATGTGTACCCAAACATTTCTAGCATATTTCTAAACCAGCTATGAAGCTTTTTGTCTTGTGTATAACACATAGGGCCTGGTTGCGAGTCTGGAGGTCTTAGGACTGCCATGTTGGTGTTCGTACTGCAAACTGGCTGGTGGAGAAGACCACCAAATTATGACCACAGCGGTATTCACAACAGAATACAGCCACACCACTGCCAACACCGCCACTGCCGTCAGGCCGCCATTGGACGACGGTAGCCACCTGCAGGATGGAGGAAACCATTGTCCTGCTGGAAAGATCACAATACTGCACAGCTAGGTGGAAACCAACTATATAAAAGCAGACACTCGTCTTCAGGAAGCCATACTTGTCCGGAGCTGCCATTGAAGCTGAACTACATGTCTTCCCGCTGCTCCTGCTCACCCAAAGACTTTGGAATCTGCGACGACAACAGCAACTGTGAGTACACACACTTACCTTTCACTGTTGCAAGATGTCAAAGTAACTCCTCAAACACAACAAACAAATTGAGAACAGATGGGGAGGGCAACACACAGACGTAACCACACACTGACACGCACACCCACAGATAGCCACACACACAATACACATACTACGGCCATCACACACACACACATCAATAATACCCACCTACCCACCCCAGAAACACAGCACCAGCACAGTCACACAACAACACACAACACCACCAAATGACACCACAATCGCAACACCATTAAAGTATTGGCAAGCGCCCAAAGCAAACACTACCCATTGACAAATCACACATTCAACACAACATACCACCAACAGGGAATGGGCACACACTATCACATAACCATACAACTCAGCATTCATCATACCTGGACAAACACACATCACAATGTATCTGACATACCATTCACCATATATGCTCACGTACACAGTCCAAGCAGACAAAGGCAAACAACACTGCAACAAACAATTTTCAACACAAACACCACTTAATACCATCACAGCAACATGTCCCCAAAATACACATGCCCATCACACAGCACACACCCATCACTGGGGGACAAATGCACTGAACACAACCTCACATGCTGCCCAGACAATACAGGTAGCACAACCACCACTTACAGACAAATACTCATACACAATGTCAGCCAGGAACAGATGTGCCCTAAATGAAGAGATGCAGGACAAAGATGTAACTTCGAAACCAACAACTGGTTGACCCAAATATGTAATAAAGGAATAAATAATTAAAAAATGTCCAAGGTCAGAAGCCAGTCCAATATAACAATGTGCAACCTGCACACAATGCACATGTGTGTGTCTCTAACTTGACTCTTGACTGCCATATAACCTCCACAGGTAGAAGCATCAAGGGGCCAGGCAGGTACCTCAAGGATTGGGAGGCAGGAGGGGTTGTTTGGGCTTTGGATTGGGAGGGGGGCCTTTGGGTTTAGGTTTGGAAGAGGGTGTTTAAGTCTAGGCTTAGAGCACTTCTATATACTCTTTGGAGGTGGAATGGCCAGACCTGGGGAGGACCACAGAATGTTTAGAGGTATCATAAAGTGAGAAAGGAGTAGGGAAATGGGCAAACTCTGAAAGGAAAGCCTTTTTAGACACACCAGGATGGTCATAGCAAAAGGGTTTGGGTGTGAGGGAGAGGGCGTGGTAATGAGAGGTGTTGATGTGGATGTCTTGGGTGCATGTTTGTGTGAGGTATGCTTGTGAGTGGTGGGTGTCTGTTGGGTGGGTGAGAGTGGGCTTTTATCTGTCTTAGGAGAAAGAGAGGTGGAGGTGCAGGGAGATGCCGTGGTGGATGGATGGGTGTCTGTTCGGTCAGCACTGCAGGTATTGTGGATGTGCTGCATGTAGGAGTGTCTGTGGTTCTGTAGCTAAGATAGATGTAGTGTCTGGAGCTGTGAATGTTGATGTGGTATCTGCAGATGTGTCTGGTATACTGTCTGTGATGCTGAGGGTGGTGGGGTTATCAGGGCAGGTTGTGATTGTTTCTATGTCTGCAGGTGTATGCTGTTTAAGTTTGGGAAGAGGAAGGTGGGCGGGTTGGAAGAAAAAGGGTTTCAGGCTCTGGCCTCCATTAGTGTGGAGGCCATAGCCTGAAAAAATCTCTGTAGGCCAGCCAGTGCACTGTGAATGCTTTCCACGAATACATTACTCTGTTGGACTTGAGTTGGAGGTCCCTGGATGGCATTCATGATGGTGGACTGACCCACGGAGATCGACCTCAGGCGGTCAATAGACTTCTCAATGAGGGCAGCAGGGCTGACAGGTGTAGGGGCAGAGGTGCATGCAGCAAAGGAGATGGCCACCTTCTTGGGTGAGCCGGCACAGCCATCTAGGTGGGGAGCTACAGGGAGGGTGGTGGTAGAAAGGGGGGTGGTGGACAACAATGGTGCTGGTAAGGTCCCATATGGGTCCGCCACCACCAAGGAGTATCCACTGGAGGAGGATTCCAATAATGATGAGGTGGATCCTGTCTCCCCCATGGCACTCCCCTCACCCTCCGAGCCACTGGGTCCCCCACTATTGGTAGTCTCAGAACTCCAGATCCTGTGGCCGGCAGCTTCCCCACTCACCTGTGCCCTGCCTCCTTTGCCTGCCAATGCTGATGTACACAAACAGAGAAAGAGAGAAAGAGAGAGGCCCATCATATTCTACACACACACATACAATACAACATGCACAACAGTAGCTATACATCTCCTGCTAGGAAAGGCCCAGTCAAATACCCTTCATAGCCTACATTATGGCACAAGAAGATACTTCCAACTTTTCCATTTTACAGCAGTCTCACCGACAACATAAGCCAGCCATCTGACCACTACTTGACCATCCCATCAAATCACTTGAAACTCAAAAGCATCATGTACTAGATGGATTGGCAAAACTAAAACATTTATCCCCGTACAGTTCATCACTGCCCATCATAACATCAGTCTAAGGAAATGCAGATGACTGATAACACTATATAATGCCTACTCCATCCATCATCTAAAGCCATGTTCCATTAACGGTAAGTCTTCACACTTCACATACAACACAGCATCTTGCCTTCCAATCACATGCCTAACCTAACATTCTGTACATTACTTACACAATGGCAATAATCTCTTATGAATACACTACATGTGTCATTCAAATACAGTGGGCATCACTAATTCATAGTACATGTCTGGGAAACATTTATCTAAATATGAGTAATAGATTCATCAGGAGTTTCTCACCCACTAATCAGATACATTGTGACATAGACAACAACTCTTTTTACTTCAATTAGGGGGTACCTAGCACACAGGATACATCCACAGAAAACTACAGGGAGCATAATTACACCAGCAAAACTATGGACACCATACATTTTTCTTGAAAGGCTTATACAATTATATCAGATATGCTGAATATAAACAACATAAGAACACTTACTTCACTAACAACTGTCCAGACAGGTAATCTTCATCACCTAAGTACAGACTTAACAGTTACACAACTGTTTACCAGTGTCCCCATGAATGACACATGTACTTGAAGGAAAGGTAATTTACTGAGAACATATTCCACAACACCAACAGGTGTGTGTGATATGGAACACCTGCTACACCATTAAGTCTGGGAGAAAACATAACTGTCTAAACTGCCTCAGATCAGCTAAAGTAAGTCTGGAAAATATTTGGCAGCAATATATAATCAGACATGAAGTATCAATTGAAAAATGATGTAGGCAGCAAATAGCATATGTAGCACTCAGATAGGTATGGCATTGGCCTATTTAACATGGACAATACACACTGGCTAAGGGTTAAACAGCCTAGCCACTTGCCTTCTCTACAACAAACACATTACGATACTATTTGTATTTACACATGTCAGTGTAATACCATGAAATGTGAAGGTATGATAGACTACATTGTAGGATGCCCACCCTTATAAAACTTCACTTTTCCCATTGTATGAATATAACATGAAAATGTGTAGACCGCCTCAAACCTCATAGGGACAGTGCTCAGTTGGCCTTAACAAGAGCCAAATTTGGATGACAGCCTCACTTGAATTGCACAACTATTTCAGGACACACGATTACTTGGCCCTGTAACTCATCTGTCAGACCTAATGTTGCACATAGTGCAGATCCTGTGAAATAGGAGTGGTCAAACACCTTAGAGCTACAAGACTCACCATTTGGAGGAATGGCCTTTGGTACACTAGGCGGGATGGATGACACAGCAGGTAAGAAATATGTGTGGCTGAGTAGAGTCATGCATGTGACTCAGTGTCTAAATATTGGTAACTTGAGTGCCATGTATTCCCAATAGTCAACATACCTGTAGCCCCTGCAATATTGTCACAGCTGCAATACATAGACATCATACAGTAAACTATCAGAGCAAAGTACATGGGTTCTATCAGTACTTAACCCTATTGGCTGCTGTGCTGCCCTCAAACACCCATCCACCTCAGGATAGGCCACTGCCAAAATGCAGGCAATTAGGGAGTCAAGGTTTGACGGGCACCCCTCCCTCATTGGGAGGACATCCCCAGCTGGGCCTCTGCGGTCTTCTGGACCCAGATTCTCAGGTCCTCTCACTGCTCCCTACAGTGGGTGCTCCACCAGCTGTGGACCCCCAGGGTCTGCACTTGCTTGGTGATGGCACGCCAGATTCCCTTCTTCTGATGGCCATTGACCTGGATGGATGACACAGACAAAAGGAGAAAGTCATGTCCACATGCACCATACCAAAAGTAATGAACAGAACACATCAGTAACAGCAAGTATGCACACATTCACATTCTCTCAGCTCACACTCCTTCACTAAATACCATCAGCATGCATCAACATCTTCACTCGTTTATATTAATGGTACACCTTCATACACCACACCTGTCACACATTGGTATGACATTGGAGTCACCTGCTCCTCTGGTGCACCATATAGATGTTTATACAGGGTTAGGACCTCCTCCACTAGCTTTTACAGCTCTTCAGGGGTGAAGGCAGGGGCCCTATCTCCTGCAGGATGTGGTATGATAGCTCCCAGAGGCAGTACACGGCAGCTCAAGTCGTAGAGGTCTTGCTGGCAGCAGCGTCAGGAGTCAAGTGAGCAATACAACAGAAGATGGCCGTCACGCCCACCATATACATGACCGCCACCGCTGGTGGACATCCCAATTGGTCCAAGTCCGCCAAAGGCAGCAATGTGTTTCAATGGCAAATAACACCGCAGTTGTGACTGCCTACCGCCATGACGACTTCCACCAGTGGACTTAGGCCACTTCCACATGTCCAGTACAGTAGATCAGGCGGCTGCCATTTTGAGCACATTTCTTGTATGGAAGTGTTTAATAATCAGTGTCATTAACTATACCCCATATTGTGATGAACATCTGTAAGTACTGCCCTCATATTTAGGTGACGTTTTGTGCAACTGTGTTGTAAATGGAGTGTTGTTGGAGGACATGTGGTGACAGCAATGTACAACTACACTGAGGTTCCTATGTGTTTTGAAGCTGTTGATAATGTCTGCAAATATATGTGACACATGTCTAAATGATTGGTCTTACAAACATGTGAAGTAACAGGTGAACTATTAAGTGCAATCCCATATTTTAGTTGAGGCAATGTGCACAAAGGTGGGTGTCATCGGATGCATAGCTAAGTCCTATACTGTATATGTCAGAGGTAGTAGCCATCCTCGACGGCTGTTATGTGTGAGTAATTTAATTAACTGTACTTGATGTGTGCATACAGCATGTCACATACTATGTTTTTGTGTTTTCACATAGTTACCCTGCCATGAGGAGAGGAAGATGACTACCAGTGTCCACTAGTAGGCCTGCACACCATGGAGGAAATACATTGTATTTAGACATTTTGGGGAACATTACAACATTGTCGGTAAAAGCCGCTTACCGCCCTGTAGAAGACCGCCAACACACCGCCGCGGCCGCGGAATTCCACCACGGTCATTATGACCCACAGCTCAGAATCTGCCAAAATTTAGACACCCACAAAAGTCTGCCACACCAAAGGTCAGTGATAAACTGGCGAAAACAAAACCTCCACCGTCACGCCAACAGGAATACGCCCACACTATCACGACCCATGAATGCATGCAGCGGTCTTTCAACCACGGTATTTCATTGGCGGTACACACCGCCGCGCTCAAAAAACACACACTCTTACAAAACACATCCACATTGGACAATTCAAAATACACACACCTGATACACATACACACACCACTCCCACAAACCTAATACAATATAAAACACACACCCACATCACCCACAAACCTCCACGACAACAACTGCGACTGAAGGCCACAGAGAGACACCACCATCTACAAACCAGCATCCACAGGCACTCAACACCATCACCCACATAACATCCACGCACCTCACACAACACACCACTAAATATCACCCTACACATCACAACACACACCAACCCACACATCACCCACACCACCCCATGGCACGGCAAAGACACCCCAGGTTCCCTGAGGAGGAGCTCAGGGTCATGGTGGAGGAAATCATCCGGGTAGAGCCACAGCTATTCGGATCACAGGTGCAGCACACCTCCATAGCTAGGAAGATGGAGCTATGGCGAAGAATCGTGGACAGGGTCAACGCAGTGGGACAGCACCCAAGAAATAGGGATGACATCAGGAAGAGGTGGAACGACCTACGGGGGATAATGCGTTCCGTGGTCTCGAGACACCACATCGCGGTACAGAGTACCGGCGGCGGGCCCACACCTCCTCCCCCACAACTAACAACATGGGAGGAGCAGGTCTTGGCTATTCTGCATCCTGAGGGCCTCACAGGAGTAGCTGGAGGAATGGACTCTGGTAAGGCAAATCTTCACTTCTATATCCCCCACCCTACCTGCAAGACATCACATTCCCCCACCCTCGCCCCCATCACTCCTACTACCCACAAATGTCCCAATATCACAAACCACCCATCCCAACACCAAGCCCTGCATGTAACACCAAAGCATGGACATCCATCATCAAAGCATGTCCACTACAGATACCAATAGACCACCCTAAACCATCATCACACAAGGTCCCACACAGGAATGCAAGCACTGGGGTACACGGTCAACCACCCATTGCACACCATGGCACACACAGATGCAATAATCATGCTTTTACACCCCTGCAGGACCCCTACCCTACGTCACCGGACAGGAGGGTCCAGACATGTCCACACCACCCACAGAAGAGGCCCACAGTGATGACAGCAGCTCTGTCCAACTGGATCTAAACGAACAGCCCTCTGGAAACACCAGCACAGCTCCCACCCAGCGGGCCCATACCTCTGTCCCCAGGACACGTCAATCAGCAGTGTGCCCACCACTACAGGGAACCCAGGCTAACCCACCACCCCAACAACAACAGGGACCTGGGGGCAGTGGTAGTGGGCACACCGTTCAGGGGACAGAGGCCCAGGGAAACAGGGGAACTAGGAGGGCTGCTGTGTGACAGGGGGAGGACAGGCCCAGAGAACCCACTCTCCATGAGGCCCTCTCCAACATCATGGGAGCCTACCATCATTCCCAGGAGACGATGGCAACGGTACTGGCCAAGTTTCAGGAGACCCAGCGGCTGCAGAAGGAACAGTATTTGGGCTTCAGGGAGGAACTCAAATCCATCAATTCCACCCTGGGCACCAATGTAGGGGTGCTGAAGGAAGTCCTCAACACCAGGAGGGACACTGTGGCACAACAAGGGGTCTCTGACACTAGCCTGGACGATGAACTGCCCACCACCTCCGCCGGCACTAGTGGACAGGAGGCACCGCCACAGGACCACCACACCAGCACCCCACCCCCTGCAGAGGGAGAACCACCCCGCAAATGGTCCTTGAGATCCAGGACAAAGACAGAGAACGATGCCAAGACCCCGCCAAGAAATAAGAGCACCCTGATTGTCATCCTTTTGTCCCACCTTGTCACCCTGTCCATCCTCAAACTGCCCCAGCTCCACTTCCTATGCCCCTTTGGACAATGCACCTGTGAGACTAATAGACTGGACTCTGCCATGGACATTCCTCCACCATCACCCCTCACCATTTTACAACCCCTTCCAATATTGAGCACTTAAATAAACACCCTTCAAGCACAAAACAATCTGGAGTCTGTCTGTGATTTCAAATTAGTGTGTTAGCAATTACAGTGACAAAATGCTCTTTCAAATGTAATGTCAACATACCTATGTCACACAGCTCTAGTCCATGAGGAAGCAAAGCAGATGACACACAGTGGGACCCACATCTGTGAAATCGTAAGGGAAAGTGACAACTCAGTGACTATACACTGGGTGAAAAGGACAGACAGTAGAGAGGTAGGAGTTTTAAAGTACATGTAGCAGGCAGGTTTGTCTTCTTACCTGTGTCTCACTGGAAGTATTGCAGGATCACCGAGTTCCTGTTGTCGATGTCCTCTTCTTCTGCTTCCTCGTCTTCACTGTCCACAGGCTCCACAGCTGCCACAATACCTCCATCTGCACCATCCTCCTGCAGAAAAGGCACCTGTCGTCGCAAAGCCAAGTTGTGAAGCATACAGCAGGAAACGATGATCTGGCACACCTTCTTTGGTGAGTAGAATAGGGATCCACCTGTCATATGTAGGCACCTGAACCTGGCCTTCAGGAGGGCGAAGGTCTGCTCTATAATCCTCCTAGTTCGCCTATGGGCCTCATTGTAACATTCCTCTGCCCTTGTCCTGGGATTCCTCACTGGGGTCAGTAGCCATGACAGGTTGGGGTATCAGAGTCACCTGCACATGGCGAGGGACAACTGTTAGTCATACACTAACTCTTAGGGACATCCCCAGAACCAGACAACTATTCACATTGAATTGGGTCCAGGTGCTCACTTAATAGCCACTCCCGGTGCATCTGTAGTTGCCCCATCACATAAGGGATGCTGCTATTCCACAGGATGTAAGCGTCATGCACTGAGCCAGGGAATTTTGCATTAACATGGGAGATGTACTGGTGTGCCAAACACATCATCTGCACATTCATCGAATGGTAACTCTTCCAGTTTCTGTACACCTTTTCACTCCTGCGGGGGGGGACCAAGACCACATGTGTCCCATCAATGGCACCTATGATGTTAGGGATATGCCCCAGGGCATAGAAGTCACCTTTCACTGTAAGCAAATCCACCACCTGAGGGAAAACGATGTAGCTCTGCATGTGTTTCAGCAGGGCAGACAACACTCTGGACAACACGTTGGAAAACATAGGCTGGGACATCCCTGATGCTATGGCCACTGTTGTTTGAAAAGACCCACTTGCTAGGAAATGGACTACTGACAGCACCTGCACTTGAGGGGGGATTCCTGTGGGATGGCGGATAGCTGATATCAGGTCTGGCTCCAACTGGGCACACAGTTCCTGGATTGTGGCACGATCAAGCCTGTAGGTAATGATCACATGTCTTTCCTCCATTGCCGACAGGTCCACCAGCAGTCTGTACACCGGAGGATGCAGCCATCTCCTCACATGTCCCAGCAGACGATGCCTATGGAGGAGAACAGCGAGCACAGAGTTAACCAACTCTGAGGTACGTAAACACAGCTTACTCAGAAAACTATTAATAAACCGAATTTTTCCTGTATGAGTGTTTAGCCAAGGCCTAGGTATGTGTGACGCAGTCAAAAATAAAGCCATGTGGGCCCCTGAAATGGCGGCTGCCTGACCTGTAATGTGGGACAATGGGATATGAGGTAACTGCTATGGCGTTGTACACCGTCGCGGTAGGTGGTCGAAGACCACGGAGCAATTCTGCAGTGGTTAACAATGGACCCTATGGGTCCCAGAAGCCAATGACGATGTACGGCGGCGGTGATGGTACGCACCGCCGCGGACGTGACCGCCATTTTCTTTCTGTTCAATCACTCGATACATGATTTTCGACAGGAGAGGACCTACACTGCAAGTGCTGCTGCGACCTCAGTCTGGAAGAGACAATGGCTCGTGTGTCTGGGGAAAGGGCCCCTGCCTTCAGCACGGAGGAATTGGAGAAACTCGTGGATGGGGTCCTCCCCCAGTACACGCTACTCTACAGTCCTCCAGACAAACAGGTAAGTACACCGTTACCATGCTGTATGGACAATGCCTGTG
This sequence comes from Pleurodeles waltl, assembly GCF_031143425.1. Lineage (NCBI taxonomy): Eukaryota > Metazoa > Chordata > Amphibia > Caudata > Salamandridae > Pleurodeles > Pleurodeles waltl. Next base: position 766,053,685 of record NC_090437.1, read on the forward strand.
TGGAGTGGGGTGGATGAAAGATAGGGGGGGGAATGAGGCGTGCATGAAACAACGGTGAGTGCATGTGCCACATGGCAAGGGTAGGGATGAGGGCCAATGACTGTGACGGTGCAGTTGGTAATTACTTCTCTTTTTCCCCTGTACAATTCCTGTAGGTCAGCGCCCACCAGAAGAAGGATATTTGGCGTGCCATCGCCAAGGAAGTCTGGACCCTGGGAGTCTACCACAGACGAAGCACCCACTGCCGTAAAAGATGGGAGGACATTCGCCGCTGGAACAAGAAGACAGCGGAGGCCCACCTGGGGATGGCCTCCCAACGTGGGAGGGGTGCCCGTTGCACCATGACCCCCCTGATGTTCAGGATCCTGGCGGTGGCATACCCGGAGTTGGATGGGCGCTTGAGGGCATCACAGCAGCCACAAGGGGATGCATACACTCTCATTCAGCTGAATCAGCGCACATTGGAGGTGTCTGGGTGGGGGAGGACACTGCTGTCAAGGACACCGCCGCAACAGGCACCGCTGCCAAGGACACCACCGCCATAGGCACCTCTGCCAAGGACACTGCCGCCACAGGCACCGCTGCCAAAGACACCGCCGCCACAAGCACCGCTGCCAAGGACACCGCTGCCACAAGCATCGCAGTCCCATGAGCGCAAAAAACTCTGATGCTACTGAGGCCGTCACGAGCAGGACGAAGCACTCTGGGCACAAGGCCCCCTCCAGAAAGAGTGGAGATTGACATCCACTACCTCAGTCGTTGGCAAGATGAAGCACTCTGGGCACAAGGCCCCCTCCAGAACCAGTGGAGATTGACATCCACTTGAGAGACTGTGGCTTTGCACTCCCCAGGATAGAACAGTGGGCAAACCACCCACTGGAGAGACTTGAGAGACTGTGGCTTTGCACTCCCCAGGATTGAACAGTGGGCAAACCACCCACTGTAGAGACTTGAGAAACTGTGGCTTTGCACTCCCCAGGATTGAACAGTGGGCAAACCACCCACTGTGGAGACTTGAGAGACTGTGGCTTTGCACTCCCCAGGATATAGCAGTGGGCAAACCACCCACTGTAGAGACTTGAGAGACTGTGGCTTTGCACTCCCCAGGATTGAACAGTGGGCAAACCACCTACTGTAGAGACTTGAGAGACTGTGGCTTTGCACTCCCCAGGATTGAACAGTGGGCATGGGGCCCCCTCATGGATTTGGCGTCGTGCCCTCAACCAGCTGAGGTGCTCCCTTCCCTTCCCCCTGAGGTGCCTGTTTTACTTCTATCTGATGCCCCTGCAGTGTTCTCTCCATCTTTTTCGGGTATCTTGTGTGGGCCTCGCCCATGCCTTTTGGGCCCAGTGATCCACGGACTATGATGGTGGACTCCCTTGGACTTGTGTTCTTGGTGTATATAATTGTATATAGTATAAATGTATATATTTGTAAATATTTTTGATGTATGTAATTGAATATATCACAATTTTTCAACTCTTTTCCTTTTGTCCTTGCATTCATCCGGGGGGGGGGTTGGGTGGTGTAACTGTGATGTATCAATATGAATTAGCGTGTGTGTTGTAGTGGGTGAGGGTGGGGGTATTGGGTGTTGAGTGTGTGTGACATTGTTTTTTCCCTCCCCCTCCCCTATGTCGTAGGTGCAGTACTCACTGTTGTCTTCGCCGCCGGCTTTCGTGCTCCTGGTAGAGGAGCAGGAAGATAAAGGCTGGCAGTATCTGGAGCTCGGGTTCCATGGCATCCTGGTTCCTTGTGTGGTGTGTAGAGGTGAGCGTTTTCCCTTAGAAGTCCTGTTTCCGCTGTGTTTTTCTTCGCAGTGAATCCGCCCGGGAAAAGGTGGCGGATTGGTGGGTTGTAATACTGTGGGCGGTACATTGTCTTCCACGTGTCTGTTGGCGGTTACCGCCTCGGTGTTTGTTTGTACCTCCTTGGCAGTCGGAGAGTTAAAGTGGCTGTCTATGTTGGCGTTTTCCGCCACGGTCGTAATTCCATCTTTTTTACTGCCGGCCTGTTGGCGGTCTTACCGCCTCTTTAACACCGACCGCCAGGGTTGTAATGACCACCTTTGTCTGAATCGTCATACTATCATGGATCTTTGTAAACAGTTGGAGGCAGTTATGATGCCTGACATTTGCAATCCCTATAGCATACCTCTCATCGTTCAAGTCTTGTCAGTGCTACACTTCTTGGCCACTGGCTCCATTCAGAATACAGTGGCTCTAACTGCAGGGTATCTCGGCCCATGTTCAGTCTAGTGTTGAAGGATGTACTGTGTGCATTGTTGAAACACCTGGACAGCTACATCAGATTTCCCCAAGGACTGGATTTGGCCTATGTGAAGGCAGATTTTATACAATAGGACATATTCCACATGAAGTTTGACCCACTTATGGCACCCATGTAGCCTTGGTTCTCCGCAGTGCCAATTAACAGGTGTATAAGAACAGGAAAAACTACCACTCATCAAGGTTCAAGTGGTGTGTCTGGCAGATCAGTACATTTAACAACTCACATCAAAGTATCCAGATTCAATCCATGATTCCTTTATCATGAGAAACATCAATGTCCCACTGCTAATGACACAACTCTACAAAGAGAGGGTCTGGCTGGTTGGTAAGTTACAACTGAAATGTGCGTTTGCAATGTATGTCTCCTGCCATCACAATGTTGCATGTCTCACATACATGTTTGTGTTGTTCTACCATTTTGTTTACAGGTGACTCTGGCTATACAAACTGTCCTTATCTGTTGACACCAGTGAGGGACCCAACCACACCAAGGGAAGTCCGCTGCAATGAGGCCCATGGGAGGACAAGTCGTGTAGTTGAGCGGACTTTTGGGCTCCTGTAGGAAAGATTTAGGTGCTTGGACTTATCAGGAGGAGCCCTCCTCTACACACCCACCAAGGTTTGTCAGATAATAGTTGCCTGCTGCATGCTCCCACAATCTTGACCTGAGACGTCAGATACCATCTATACCAGATGAGGGGGAGGCAGCAGAACATGAGGGTGGAAATGCAGAAATGTCAAGTGATGAAGAGCCAGAGGAAGATGAAGCAGAAGCCTATAAGGCAGATCTCATCAATCATTACTTCAACTGGCTAATAGGTATGTGAAGTTGACCTATTGTTGTCATGTAATTGTGGAACCAGATGTTGCTGGTTAGCATGTCACATCCTTTATTGCATCACCTGTGGGGGTGTAGTGAGTTCCAATGCCGATGAGTGACCACTTGCTGAAGGTTAGGTAAAAGGTACTAAGTGTAAGGGCACCCTTGCACTAGCAAAGGTGCCCCCACATAGTTCTGGGGACTTTGTGAGTGCGGGGATGCCATTAAACGCGTGCACTATATATAGGTCAATACATTTATGTAGCTTCACAAGGCAACTCAAAATATGGCCATGTAAGATGTCTAAGATCATGGAATTGCGCCATCATTCCAAATCTGATATTGGGGAGCCAATTCCATGCATCCTGTGGGCTCCACTATGGAACCCCAGTACTGCCAAACCAGCTCTCTGAGGCTTGCACTGCAGCTACAGCTGCTGCCACCTCACAGACAGAGTTCTGTCCTCCTGGGGTCTGAGCAGCTCAGTCCCAGGAAGGCATAACAAAGCATTTCCTTTGGGAGCAGGGTGTTACACCCTCTCCCTTTGGAAATAGGTGTTACAGGCTGGAGAGGGGTAGCCTCCCTCAGCCTCTGGAAATGCTTTGAAGGGCACAGATGGTTCCCTCCTTGCATAAGCCTGTGTACACCGGTTCAGGGAGCCCTTGTCCCCTGCTCTGGCACAAAACTGGACAAAGGAAAGGGGAGTGACCACTCCCCTGTCCATCGCCACCCTAGGGGTGGTGCCCACAGCTCCTCCAGTGTGTCCCAGACTTCAGGCATCTTGCTTTGCAAGGTGTGGGGGCACTCTGGAGTGGCCAGTGCCAGCAGGTAACATCAGAGACCCCTCCTGTTAGGTCCTTACCTGATAAGGTAGCCAATCTGCCTCTCAGGGGCATTTAGGATCTCTCCTGTGGGTTCTCTTCAGATTCTACTTTTTGCACATTTCCAGCAGGAATCCTCTGCAACTACTACTTCATCCTCTGACCTCGTATCAACCGCAGCCTGCTCCAGGAACTGCTGTAACAGCAACGAAAGTATCCACAAGGGATACTTTTCTTCTGCAACTTCAGCTCCAGCCAACAACTGCAACAGTTTCCACGGTGTGTACGCTCTGAGGACTCCCTGTCTTAACCCTGCACCAGAAGGACTGAAGAAATCTCCAGTGAGGTGACGGAGTCACTCCCCTGCTCATGCAGGCACCTTCTAAGTTGACAACCGGTTCTCTTCGACTCCTCTCACAACGACAAGCATGCTCCTTGGAACACCAAGGGTGGACCCTATTGACAGAGACTGACCTGAGGTCCTGCTGTCGCAATTTGGAGGAGGTAAGACCTTGCCTTCCCCTAGAACTACAGTAGCCCTCTGCTCCGAGTCTTCTTCACCTCCTGAGGCCTCTGTGCACTATTTGCAAAATTCCTTCATGCACAGCCTGGCCCAGGTCCCATGCACTCTATCCTGTGACCCTCAACTCGCTGAGTTGATCTCCGGTGGTGTGGGACCTTCCTGTGTACTGCTGCACCAACCACTTTTTGCACCTCCTTTGTCCCTGTGTCCTGGGACTCCTGTGGGTGCTATCTGGTGCTCTGAGGGCTCTCTGAAGTGCTGAGAGCCCCCTCTTCCTCCTCACACAGAGTTGAGGCCCCCAGGTCCCTCCAGGGTCCAGATAGCGCTTAGTTGATGCAAAACGTGACTTTGCAGGAACCAACAATGTGGGACATCCTTTGCATCATGCAGGTACCCACTGGACTCTTCCTAGGGTGCATTTCTGCAGTCTTTGTCCAACTGGGGACTCTTCTTTTGCACCCTCTTCTGGGTATGGCAGGGCCTCCTGTCCTTCCTGGAACTTCTTTCGACTTCGGGGCTTGGTCCCCTTCCTTTGCAGGTCTTCAGGTCCAGGAATCCACTGTTTGTTGTTTGCAGACTTGGTTCTTGCAATAATCCCAATCACAAGGTGCAGTGTGTCCTAAGGAAACTTGCAGTACTTTACTCCTGCTTTTCTGGGCTCTGGGGTGGAGTAATTTACTTACCTTTACTATATTCTTACTCTCTCAGCAATTCTGCACACTCTACACTTGTCTAGAGGGGAATCCGTGATTCGCATTCCACTTTCTTAGTATATGATTTGTGTTTCCCCTACACCTATTTTCTCCCATTGCATTCTATAGCATTTCCTATTGTTTGCACTATCTTATGTCTAATTACTTACGTTATTTTGGTGTCTAGTGTATATATTGTGTATAATACATACCTCCAGAAGGAGTATTGCCTCTAAGATATTTTCGGTACTGTGTCACCCAAATAAACTACCTTTAATTTTGGTAACACTGAGTATTGTCTTTACTATTGTATAAGTACTGTGTAACTATAAGTGGTATTGCATGAGCTTTGCATGTCTCCTAGTTCAGCCTAAGCTACTCTGCTATAGGTACCTCTATCAGCCTACGCTGCAAGAACACTACTACATTTCACTAATAAGGGATACCTCCAAGTGTTTGTCCTTATCACCTTCTCCCAAGATCCCTGGTGATGGAAAAAATGATGAAGTCCCAAAGTTCTTATACTTATGGGAACATTTCTCCTGATTACTCCTACAGCTACGACATCCTTAGGCCAGGCCTCTAAATGACATTTTTGTTTCCATTCAGAGATTATGCAGGGTCTGGTCCACTATAGTCATCAGGACATTTTTCAAGTCAGTAAGCTCTTCAGCATTTTGTGTCCCTAAAGAAGCAACACCAGACCACGTACCTCATCCTTGGAAAGCATTCTAGTCCCTGGGTGCCAACAAAAGTCAGTTGCCTTCCTTCTGCTATTCAGGTATAATCTGTCTTCACATATTTATTCCCAGGTCCAGGAATGTTCTGAGGAGGTGGAAGTTTCCTTCACCCAATCTTGGCCCAATTCTTGAAAAAATCCTAACCTCCATTTGCAACTTTTACAATCTCAATTTTACTGTAAACATTTCCAGTGTTTTCAGCCAAAAGGCTCTAGTCGTCTTCCAACTGTAGAAGACTTGTTCCTTCATGCTACTCTCATATTAAGACAATGTGGCTTCCCATCTACGAATGCTGTAACTGATTTCCCCTAATGCTTGGAAAATAAAAAGAAAGAGCTATAAAACCTATCCTTTGTGTTACAAATCGTTCTCTTCCTCCATAGAGATGCCAAATCCTGGTAAGTGGCCACAGGTACCATTGCTGCAGTGTTTCTGTTCTGGATGCAACTTCAGTGTCCTCCAATAGGGCAGTCAAGAGCACATGCCATGGATGAATAGTTATTCTCTGAACCAGTTTTTTGTCTCAGGCATGCATAAATCCTTTACAGATTTATATTTTCACTAACTTTATCAAAAATCTTTTGCCAAAGAATTAAATGATTAATATCAAGTGGAAGATAACTTAGATTTAAATTCTAATATTTTCCCAGTTGAAGAAGTAGTAGAGAGCCTTTACTTCATATCTAGGTGTGCTCATGAAAAATGTACTTCTCCCTACATAGTGGCAAAAAGCTTTCTGCAATTGTTCTCTGAAATATTACTCACCTGTCCCATTGTTGTATATTAAGCACTCTGACTGAACATCTTATGGTGCAACATTACCCAAAGAATATGCAGGTATGCAAAAAATCATCGAGATGCATGACTAGAGGACAAACGGAAATCAGATATGACACGGTTGACTTTAGTTAGTTAATATAATAACAATTCAGATGCAGTCCAAAAAAAGTATCACAAACACTGGCAGATCGTTAACAGTGGGAAGCTACACAATGAAAGACAGTTATTTTCCTTCAGAAGAAATTCATGCCTTAGGGATTTGCTTATCACCACAAGACCTAAACAAAAAATAAGGTACACCACAGTTTGTGGGACTTTCCAAATGTTACCTGTCATTTCTCATGTGGGAACTGCTCTGTGTGCCGCTTTACAAAAGCAAAAAAAAACTATTGACATGGGCCTTGACACTCCATGGAAACAACAGGACCACGCCAACTGCAATTCAAACAATGTGATATATCTCATTAGGTGCTCCTACAGTATGACATATATATAGGCACGATCTTGAGTAAACTAAATGTTTGCATTGGTGAACATCATAGCAACACCAGATTCTGACTCCCACAATTCACCTCACAGCACATTACATAGAGAGCAACCATTCTAAGAATGATCTCTACTGGACAGGCATTACTAAACTGTGAGCAGTGATGGGTGTACAAGTTGCACACTCACATCAAAGGACTCAATGACGGTATTCCATTGTCCCACATCAACTGAGTATAAAAGTTCACTGTTTGGTTGACTCACTCTTACCTAAATCCTAAATCCTTAAGATAGGGGTTGTTTTGTAATGAATATACAGATAAAGTTTCTGCCACAGTCTAAGGTTATTCCATGAAAATACCCTTTTTTCCCCCAGATTACTGTTATTACCTTTCTTCTTCTCATCGTGGTTTATACTGCCATTATTATTGCTTTTCAAAGAAAAATAAGAATTTTACCATTTCAAAAATCATCTTGAATATCCCTTTAAAAAAAAAAAAAAGATTATGAACACACATACAAGAGCAATGAAAATTTGGAGGTAACATAATGTAAAGCACAGCTAAGCCCCTGTTTTTTCATTTTCCAACAGTTCAAGCAAATGTCCCTATGCAAATTGGCAGGTTAACACAGAATTTAACTATTGAGCTACGCAGCTACATGGGTACTACAGCTCCTATGAGTCTCCGCAGTGCGCATTGAATCATGAGCATGGTTACTTTTTGACATGTGGCTGCAGGATGATATCTTCCGGAAATGGGACCCAACAAGATAAGAATGGCTCCCATACCCCACCAATTATTGGCTGGGATGTGTAAATGCAGACCAAGTAGGTTAATACGAGTCATGTTATCCTTGACACAGTAAGTGCATTAATGCATGCTGGGGTAATGATTACTAGTAGATGGCAGAACACTCTCTCTAATTCTAAAGTCACTTTCTTTTCCCCTCCTTTTTATTTATATTTTCATATCTCATTTGCCTTATGCCCTGTCTCCATTATTTAGTGTGTGACTACAGGGGCATGTCTCGCACTCTTCCCATGTAGCCCATAGGCTAAAATTGCAAGGGTAGGTGGTTACCAGACCTTGACCCTGCAATTTGCATGATTAGAGGCATGTACCTACCATGTTATAATTGAATATCTCAACACAAGCATGGTTTTGAACTGATATGCACCTGGCAAGAAAGTATAAGCACAGACACATGTATGTATACATGTGTTTCTTTTTTTGTCACTTTTCAGAGGGGAACATATGGAAAGTGCACCATAATAGAGCTTGTGAAGCAAGTCACGACAAATTTCTGAGTGATTTTTGTTATTTGCTGGGTTTTTTTCTTTTACAGGAGCCCAAAAAGAGGAATTTGTTCTAAAACAAAGGCACAATTGGCCTGTAAGCATTCCATATATATTGCATATTTATTTGTCCTGACTAAATAAGTTAGATGTGACTGAAAATCAAAAGAAAACGTCCCAAGGCATCATATTTTTTTTTTGCCCTGATGAAAGCCCTGGACCCTTTGGCCTGTTTGACGTGGAGCTGAAATGTGTTGACTTTTGTAGACAGGGTGAAGGATCATTACCTCCACAGGCACCTCCCTATACAACTTCAACCACACCGGGAATACCACAGATAAAAGGGATACCTTTGGTGTTTTGAGGTATTTTTAGTTATAGGACCCCGGCAGGAAAAGTAAATCGAAGTGCTCTCTGCAATAAGGTTAAGCCAACCCTGGTTTTTAGGCACCAGGATGAGCCCTGAAGATGAAGCATGATACGAACAGGGTAAAAACACAATGTGATGTCGGGATTACGCAGTACAGGTTCTCCTCACATACGATAGGGGTCCTTCATGATTCACAGGAGGATCAATCAGTATGTGTAGGCAAGTTTAGTCAAGACCACACTTTTCAGCTATCTTACAAAACTACTTGATTTAGAGACCAAGGGCGAGATGTAGCAAGCAGTTTTGCCCATTCTGTGTCCATGGGAAAATGTGTTCGTACATATGGCCCCAAATCACATGCATCAGAAGAACAAAAAGGCTCTTCTCAATGCTGTCAATAACTCTTCACATCTTAAGGTGCTACTTTTTTCTCACTCTTTTCCAAACACATCATGCATATACATAAATCAGTGGTTGTTTCAAATCTCAACCTCAAAACAATACTTATCCTTAAAGGTTCTTAACACATTTTCAACATATAAACTGATTGAGTTCTAAAAGGCCCCAATAGTGATAGCAGTGTGTTCATAAATATTAAAAGGCAGTAATAATAAAAAGAAGAGCAACAGTGAAGTCAGCAACCAGCTTAAGAAATACACAACACTTAGCGGGTCATTCCGACCCTGGCGGTCGGTGGCCGCCAGGGCCACCGACCACGGGAGCACCGCCAACAGGCTGGCGGTGCTCCTACGAGCATTCTGACCGCGGCGGTTTAGCCGCGGTCAGACGCGGAAAGCCAGCGGTCTCCCGCTGACTTTCCGCCGCTCGTAGGAATCCTCCATGGCTGCGGAGCGCGCTCCGCAGCCATGGAGGATTCCGACTCCCCCTCCCGCCATCCAGTTCCTGGCGGTTCTCCCGCCGGGAACCGGATGGCGGGAGGGGGAGTCGCGGGGCCCCTGGGGGCCCCTGCCGTGCCCATGCCTATGGCATGGGCACGGCAGGGGCCCCCGTAAGAGGGCCCCTAAAAGTATTTCAGTGTCTGCAAAGCAGACACTGAAATACGCGACGGGTGCAACTGCACCCGTCGCACCTTCCCACTCCGCCGGCTCTATTTCGAGCCGGCGTCATCGTGGGAAGGGAGTTTTCCCCTGGGCTGGCGGGCGGTCTTGCGAAGACCGCCCGCCAGCCCAGGGGAAAACTCGGAATACCCTCCGCGGTCTTTCGACCGCGGAGCGGTATTTCGGAGGGGGGAAGTCTGGCGGGCGGCCTCCGCCGCCCGTCAGACTCAGAATGAGGGCCTTAGTGGTTCCAGTAGCAGAAGGTGGCAGTATTATCAACAGCCAAATTGAAAAACTATTTTCAGAACTCTATACTATGTGATCGTTTGACATTAAGAGAAAATGTGTTGAGGTCAGGTTGCTAACCTCAGGAAAATTATTGCCACCTGAGAATTCATTTGATATACAATTGTGTGGAACATGGTGATACTCAGTTGGAGAACGGCATTGTGCAGACATATTTATCATACATGTTTCCCAAAAAACAAGCTTCTGAACAGTATGCTGTTAACAATGACAAGTTTGATTACTATGTGCTTTGCCGGTTAAACCTTCACTTCAATCATGCTATGTGACAGAGACTTAATATTTATGCCTGTAGCAAGAGAGATGCCTCGCTCAGCTGGGGTAATATTTTGAATTAATTTATAGGAGGTCATGACCCCGTGTTGCTGGCGAATGACATGGCGATTTTTTCTTTCTTTGGATATATATATATATATTCACTGAAAAAACAAAGGTTACAGGAATGTTATAGTTAGTCTCACTTTTCACATGTACAAACCCAGTGAAATACAGCAGCTATAGTTACCTTAGTTAACTAGAACTTGTCCCCCCCCCCAATGCACTGCCTATGACCTCACATATTACATCACTCATGCACTCATGACATGGTCAGTGACATCACTGATGACATTACTGATGACATCTCAAATTACATCACTGATTACAGCACTGATCTAGTGAGTGGATGTGTGAGTGGGTATGTCAGTGGGTCTATGGTTAAGTGAGAGGTTGAGTAAGTTGGTGAATGGGAGAGTGAGTGGATATGTAAGTATCTGTATAGGTGAATGAGTTTAGGAGGTGAAGTCCTTTTGGGAGCACACTGTCTAACATTCCAGTCAAGTTTGCCCCTTGCATCCTGGTACATGCAGTTTGAAAAATCAACGCTTCCTTGAAAAAATCTGTAGTATTTCACTAAAGTTAGTGCAGACAGTACTGTTTATCTCCAGACACGTGTTTCTGGGTTAGTGCCCTTCATCAGTAGAGACTAAAGACTGACAAAAATATCTGGGGTTGCTGGAAATGCCGCCGATATCGTCTCAGGTTTAGTACCACTTCCCGGCTCACAGGTGCGTCTCCAGAGCTCGTCAGCTCAATGGCTCGAGGGAGCCTTTTAAACATGAAGTCGTATCGGGAGCACACTGCCTAACATTCCAGTCGAGTTCGCCCCTTGCATCATGGTACATGCAGTTTGAAAAATTAACGCTTCCTTGAAAAAATCTATAGTATTTCACTAAAGTTAGTGCAGACAGTACTGTTCATCTCTAGACACGGGTTTCTGGGTTAGGGCCCTTCATCAGTAGGGACCAAAGAACAACAAAAATATCTGGGGTTGCTGGAAATGCCGCCGATATCGTCTCAGGTTTAGTACCACTTCCCGGCTCACAAGTGCGTCTTCAGAGCTCCTCAGCTCAATGGCTCGAGGGAACCTTTTAAACATGAAGTCCTATTGGGAGCACACTGCCTAACACTCCAGTCGAGTTCGCCCTTTGCATCCTGGTACATGCAGTTTGAACAATTAACGCTTCTTTGAAAAAATCTGTATTTCACTAAAGTTAGTGCAGACAGTACTGTTCATCTCTAGACACGTGTTTCTGGGTTAGTGCCCTTCATCAGTGGGGACCAAAGAACAACAAAAATATCTGGGGTTGCTGGAAATGCCGCCGATATTGTCTCAGGTTTAGTACCACTCCCCGGCTCACAGGTGCATCTCCAGAGCTCGTCAGCTATAATTAGAAAAATAAATTATTTGCTTGCCTATAACTTTGGGGCTGCTTGAGGAATCTTAACAAAATTTTCCCAAAGAACTTGACAGTCATATGACCTGCTGTCTGGAAAGTTTAGGAGTAATCCATCAATTGGGGGTCAAGATAATGGGGGGTGAAAATTACAGTGTTTGCAATGTTAATTCCCAGAGGAACAATTGACCAGCGATTGTGCAAAAACTGCTAGAAGGAATTACACCAAATTTGGCAGAAAGTTAGCCTTGGTCCACAAAGATCCCCTTTTGTAAATCCATTCAGTAGCTTTAAAGAAATGTAAGGAAATCCAAATGTGTATATGAAGGGACGCAAAGGATCCGCGACCCCTCCCAATCTCATGCTGGGATCTGATTGACTGTCAGCACTTCAACCAGGAAGTGTTGGCAGCCATGTTGGGACATAATTAAAAAGAAGAAAAGGGGCCAGGGTACAGATACCTTGAACCCTTAGCTCTGGTGGCAGAGCTGCAGAGGAACCTGTCAAGCAGGTCCCACTGTCAGAAAGAGGAGCTTTTATCTCTGTTCCCTGCACGCAGGTATGTGTGCTGGTAACAGAGATGAAAGGTTAGCTTCGGCAACTACAGAGCTTCTACTTAAATCAGCTCCTTACTTGCTGAAGCAATGGGACAATGGGGGAGGCCTTGAGGTTTCCCCGCGGTCCCAGATAGCCAATAAAGGTCTTTTTTTAAAATAAATTTAAAAAAACATGTAGGGAGCATGGGGGGGAGAGCTTGAGGACTACCTCGTGGTCCCAGATAGCCCATAAAGGGCTAAAAAAAGAAAGAAACAAAAAAAGAATAGATCTGTGTGAAGGTCACAGACCTTCATACTGAGCGTTGAGGGTTGGAGTCCGGCCGGTCTCATTTCACTCCTTTTTCTTGTAACTACAAATGTTTAAGCCTCATACTCATAGGTGATCTTATTCTTTTTAAATTACAAATATATTTTTCTTTTCTGTTTGGCCAGAAATATCTCATTCTAAGAATATCATATATCAAAGCCTAACAACTCTCTGTCATCATCCCACTTTTTCTATCTCTATCTCTTTCAATGTTTCTCCCACTCACACACCCACTCAGACACTTACGCACCCATCACAGACCCACTCAGATAGTTATGTACCCACTCAGAGACCCAGTCAGATTCTCAAATACCCACTCACAGACCACCTGACACCCTCATACATCTACTCACAGACCCACACACACACACTGATACACCCACTAAAACACTGATGTACGCACTCTCACACCTAGACAGGCACTCTTACAGCCACTCTCAACCCCAGATACACCCTCTCACACCAATTCTCACACCTATAGATGCTGCAGCCAACTCCCACCATGCATGGCTAAAGGGCTGTGCACAGCATGGATTTGGGTTTGGGTGGTTAGGGGGATTGGAAGCAGGGTCTGGCTGCAGGCCAGGTCTTGCGGGCAACCTCAGCTGCAAGGTTGAGTGCATATAGTGGGATGGACTGCTAATTACCCCACAAAATACGGCACTCATGACATCTTTGATAACATCGTTGATAATATCAATCTAATATTTGGAGTAAAATGTTTGACAAAAAAACTTTGCATGGCGGGGAAGGCGAGTTATAGTTACCTAGGGTTATAGTTATTTTGGGTGAGTCTAACCATAACTGGTGAATTTCTATGGTTTTGTACATTTAAAATGTGAGCATAACTATAACGTCCCTGTAGCCTTTGTTTTTTTTAAGTGAATTATAAATCTTTCAGTCTCATGAACATTCATAAATGCTTACATTCAATGGGTGATGTCATCAGTGATGTCATTGATGATGCCATCAGTGATGTCATCAGTGATGTCACTGACCGTGTGTCACTGACCATGTAATGAGTGATGTAATATGTGAGGTGATAAGAAGTGCATTGTGGGGGCGTAAGGTATAGCTAGGAGAGGTAACTATAACTGTTGATTTTCTATGGGTTTGAACATTAAAAATGTGATCCTATTTAAATGGTCCCTATCACCTTTTTTAGTGAATTTCTAAGGTTTTTATAATTATATTTCCTTACTATTATGTCCCTGTAAACCTTGTGTTTTTCAGTGACTTTCTAAGGTTTTGTTTTTTTATAATTTCCTAACTATAACATACATTTTTATTAATTTAAAAGTTTTTTTGGGTAACATATGTTTTATTTAAAAAGTATTTTACATTATTTGTGATTAAAAAACGTTAATAGTATTTAATGCTACTCCATAATGTACCTTTTTTTATTAATTGGAAAATAGTTATTTTAAATAAAATATTTAGAGGTTTTAAAAATATAAATAATTTTTTTTTTTTTAATGTAATACATTTGTTTTGTATGGAAAGAGTCCACATTTTTTCTAAATATATTTTTGAACTGCGATTCCTCTGTGGGATTTAGAAAACAACCCAGGATTACAAGAACTCTATGGTTTGTATTTGTGATCACGTGATTAGAAAGTATAGGCGCATTTGGAATTGCAGATTCAACAACATTTTTTAAAATTATTTTATATACATATATTCAGCTACAATCTTTTTAATAACACTACTGTCCACATATGTATACCTTTATATGTGGCATCCTATATTTGTTTATATACATATTTGTACATTTTTCGAGCTTCACAAATTCACAACTGGACTGAAATGACAAATCCACACAATGAAAGAACAAAACTTTGACATTTCACTGGTTAAATTAGGACCCTGACCTATTCCATTTGAAGCCACACCCTATAGGACATATTTTTTAAATTATTTTTGTGGAACCAGAAAGATCATTCAGTGCTCCTTTGGCTGTGTTTTGGAAGAAATGGCTTCTGGTTCATCCTTGCAACAACCTATTGCAAGTACCAGCATAGAGGAAGAACAACAGACATCCCCTCTAAAAAAAGGAAAAAGAAGTGTGGAAAAAACTTTTCTATTCTGTAGGGGACAAGAAGGTCACTGCCAAATGTGTCCAGTGGACCATCAGTGGGAAGTACCTATCTAGAGGTACTTCAAAAAAGTACTCACAGGGAACCAGCTCCAAGTGGAGGCACCTGAAATCTATTCATGAGAGGGTTTACAACCATATGATGTGGACAAGGCCGCTGAAGAAGCTCCTTCAACATCCTCTGGATCTCAACCACAAACATCATCACCGTCCATGACTACCATGCCAGCTGTTAGTCTAGAATTGGTAGAAATGGTGACCTACTGTGGCAAATACCAAATGCCAATAGCCCTAAGTGCGTCCTCTGTTGTGGCCTTCTTCACTGCAGTCTGAAACCACCAATCTTAGGGGCTTTTTTTTATATTTGAAAAATATGTTTATCCTCTTTGAATGGTAAAGCATGTTACTTCTTTTCTTTTTTGTCTGTTCAACTGTTTTACAGCCACTTCATTTTTTCTTTGATACAAAATATATATAAAATGTGTCAGTGACTGTATTAATGTTTTTAGATGTGTTAGTATATGTATCACTGTGTCTCTGTAAGTGTTACTAGATATAAATGCTGAAAGAACCAACTAATATCCTACGTTACTCCAAGAGAGTTCCGTTGATCTGTATTAAATAGATAGGAACATAAATATAAGTTACTGTTACACTTTATTTATATACTTACTAAACGTATAGTATCTGTAATTGAAAAATTAATGTTATTAATTAAGCAGTAGGCATTTCTTATGCTGTTATAATATATTAACATCAACCATTTCCTTTTCCTTGTTTTACTGTTCTCAGGTTTCATACCCTTTACACAATAAATGATGTCCAGTATAAAGAATCATTATTGAACACTAGGGAAAAAACAATCACTTAGATTGTAGAAAAAATACTCAGAAATGCACAGTATGTCGCTATAAATTAGCGACACTATGCATTGCACTCACTACAGTTAATTAACCAATTGTTTCATCTGTACTTACTGAAGTAATATAAACAAAAATATGCTAAAGGTACCTGATTTTCTATGAAGAGTGGTACAATACAATTATTATCTGTAAAGGACACTATCACCCCTGGTAGGCTGTATGATTTAATAAAAACTGGTAATACAAAACATCAAATAGACTATTTCACTTTTCCAATTATAATTCTTCTTTTAACTTGGTAGCTTATTTTGCAATATCTATCTCATTGTGATATTCTTCTCAATATGTTGTGTCCATTTTATTTTTTAAATGCAAAATGCAGTATCCAGAGGTAACTTTAACTCCTTCATAAACCATAGTAACCTTGGTAGTATTTCTTTCTCCACAACACAGCTTTTTGTCTTCATTTTCAGATTGTAATGACTGTTTCCAATGTACTGCCACCTGTTCTGTATCATTCTACCATAAGCTTCATGAATCCTTTACATAGCCATCCTCAGTGGTAGGCCCGTAAATGTCATAAGTAGTTGTATACAACTGCCACAAGTATATTATTTTGCTTTTTCAGTTGTAATTGTCCTTAGAACCTGGGCTCACGAAACAGAAGACAATTATTTGGTAGATTATAAGGCAGTCTGTGCTTGATTGTCTGGTTGCTGTTGTTACATGCAGTTGCTTTTTTAAAATAGATGGTTGTTTTGCTTCTCTACGGACCAAGATAAAACACATACACACACACACACTGAAAGGAATTCATGGAAATACATTTATTAAACCACTCTGCAAGGGCTCGTAAAGAATGGTCAGTACAACCAAAGTGCACGTTTAAGATGTGCACAATAATGAAATGAAAACATGTATAATAATCCTTCAATCTAGAAACAGCAAATATATATGCAAAGACACAGATCTATATATATGAACATACACAATGCAAAGCACATAATAGAAATTAAAAATTCATGCCCATTGTGCACAGTTGCTTCATGTTTCTCCTGCCAGCAGTGAGCGGTTGACTCCAGATCGACTGTGAGGAGAAAAGAGACCTACCCTCATTGGAAGGATGACAGGCATCGGCGTCCCGAACCTGACAGAGGTCTCTGAATCATTTCACTGTCAATCTTTGGTCTCTTATATACCTCAAACAATCCAGAGAGGAGATTTCTAGAAAACGCCTCCCGCTCCGCAAGTTGTTGTTAAAAAATTATGGCTAATTCAGGTCAGTTTTGAAAGGAACAAGTTGGAACTGGCCAGGTTCCCAAGGTTCTCTTCTCAAAGCCAAACCATTCCCTGCTGTATCATAAACACCACCCTATTACATTCTTAGCTTCCTGCCTCCCCCATGTTATGCCTTAGCCCTTAATGAGAAAGAACACGCAGACACATAGAGTAAAAACATGAGCGGAAACATGTCGTGCACTGAAAAATACTTGCAGTTTTAACATGGAGGTGAAGCTAAGACTAAGCTGGATACAAAATGGAATCTGTAGCTTGTGACAGCTAATGTGACAGTAGACAGCTAAGCTAAGTGCAATGTGGTGCAACATGGAGTCAGTGGTCAAAACACAAATATCATTACACTGGTGTAGTGTCAGGAGGTAATACTAATCCTTCATGAAAAACATGAGCCATAGTGGTATATCTTTTTCCACAAGTAGATATTTGTTCTACTTTAAAATTTGTAATTTCTGATTCTAATTTACTTCTATCTACTGTACTTCGCTGCCCCATTAGAATAAGATAGTTGCCGCTTCTTTATATATGCATTGTTGACTGAAGATCTGATTGACAACTTCTGTAGATATTGTTCTGTGAAGCTTCTTTAAGCAACCTGTCAGAATTGACAGTTTTGCAATCCAGTAGTGTTAAGTAAAGAAATAGCTCTGAATCTATTTTTGCAGATAATGACGAAGAGCAATTTCATGCTCATTGGCCCATAAGTAACTAAGTCCAAATAAGTCATCAATAGATACTTTTTCTGCTTCTAAGATATACAAGAGTGCCATTGGATATTCTTGTGCATCTTCTTGAGTGTTTTGAGTAAAGTGTACAGATCCAGTGTGCATGGTTATCTCAGCATATGCATAGGTCTACAAAGAGTCAAATGTGAGATGCACAATATATTTTAGTTCTATCGCTGCACAGACGTTCTAGCAAAGCAAACACTGCAGAGCACAATCTTTTGTCTTTTCTCTGTTCAATTGCATGAACAACATGAGATAAAGTGAACAGTGCATTGACAACCACAGAGGAGTTTGACAACTTATAACCAACAATGCCACCAGCATTGCAGTTTTTTTCTTAGAGAAGTCCTTGTTCTCTTTCTTACAGTTCTTCTCAACAAAATCACTAAGATCCATTGAAAGCTTTCACTTTGGGCAGACAATAGGCTTTTCATAAACTGGACACTATCCTAAATGAGGGGCCTAAACACTTCTCAATAGGTTGCACTCTTTGACACAGCTTTAATCAGCATTTACTTTACTATCTTCAAAGTCTACAAGATACAAACAAGACAATGTTCTTACCTGCGATAAGGTTACACATGACATACCTCCCTTAAAGAAAGTAATATCATTATTATTGAGCACTATATCTACACATAATCCTTGACATTTATGAATAGTCATAGCATATGCTAGAGAGACTGGGAATTGCTTCCTCTGAGCATACAATTCTTTCACAAACAAGATATGTGCAATGGACCTTCCAGTCTGTTTGATATCATCAACCTGATCAAATTTAATCACGTGGGGCTAAATGTATCATTCTTCACAATAGCGATCACCTAATTGCGATTTTTAGCGAATCGCAATTAAGTAATCGCTATTGGAATGTATGAAACTCCAAGAGTTTCATACTGCGATTCGCAAGGGCTCCCAAAAGGACCTACCTAATTAATATTCATGAGGTAGGACGCAATTTGCGAGTCATTTTGAATGGCTACAATCACAGGGATGGTGGCCTGCTAGGTTCAGCAGACCAGCAAGTCTCTGATTGCTTTTCAATAAAGCAATGTTTTTTTTTTATAAATGCATCCTGTTTTCCTTAAAGGAAAATGGGATGTGTTTAAAAATAAAAAATGAAAAGTTTTATTTTAATTTTTTAAGAGCTGGCAGTGGTCCGTGGGACCACTGCCAGCTCTTAAAAAATCTTTTCACATGCATTCACAAAGGGGAAGGGGTCCCTTGAGGACCCAATCCTCTTTGCGAATGGGTAACCACCAATTTGAAATTGGTGGTAACTGCGATTGTTTTGCGACCGCATTCACGGTCACAAAACAATCATAGATACCTCTGCGATTCGGTATTAGGAAGGGACATCCTTGACACGCCCCTTCCTATTAATGAATTGGTTTGTGGTCGCAAATCCAATTTGCGATTTGGTAACAAGTCACTGAATCACAAATTGGACTTGTTATATACCAAAATGCATTTTTGTGATTGCAAACGCCCTGTTAGGAAATTTGTGGTCGCAAAAATGTTTGATACATCTGGCCCTAAGTATTCAACCTCATTCATGTTAGGAAACAAAATGAAATCAATTACGTTACTCAAAGTACCATTAACTAATCCTTCTTCAACATTTAAATTATGCTGCAAAATTACCCTACAGATTTTGGAAACACATAAATAATTTTCCAATTCCACAGTTCTGGAAACCGATTAATGAATCCAATTTTAATTGCAGTTTTTTTACTGTTACACCTTGCTGTTCCATTTGTCAATTGTTGTAAGTTCCAAAATGTCTTCTTTCTCCAGTTTTAGTAATTGTTTAATAAAAGATGAGCACTCTTGCAGTGTAGGCATTAGGCAGACAATGGAATCTCATTCTTCAAAGAAATTAAACATTTGTTGTGCTGCTGTATTGTTCTTAGGAAGTTTCTTTATATAGTGATTTTCCAAGCAACGTTTCTCCTCTTTTGTGAGAACTCCTACTCTAATGTCCTTCAGAATATTTCTGTATTCCACATCAGACACTTGAAGCCTATTCTTAAGTAGTTCCTTGTATTAGAAGTTTAGCCAAATGTTAACATATCCAATATTTCCCAGGGAATTCTGAGTTTTATCATGCAGAAATGTCTTGAACTCAGGTTGTCCTTTGATGGGAGTATATTCTAGGAGATTGCCAAACACAATTAGGTGCTTTCCTCCAAACAGCACATCATAGTCTGTCTTTGGAATCTGTCACATTCTCAAGTGTGCAAAGGCAAGTACTAAGTTTGAGACCATGCTCACATCATCAATTGAGACTTGATGACAAGCTTCATCGGATAACTTTTGTTACTCCAGTTTGTTGTCATGTTCTACAGGTAACATAAGTTGCTGATGTAAAGTAATTCCTTTAATGTTGTGCACAGCTAATTCACTTGGTTTTGTTACTACACACAACAAATTTGAGTCTGTAGTTTTCGGAAGAAAACATCAATTAAAACGTTTTTCCCAGTGCCAGCTTCACCGTTGACGTTTAATAGAATTGGCCTAAACGAGAAGCCTTTACATTAATTCTTCTTGTGGAGGAATGCATGCTCTATGTTCTCTTTTAAGTCCATATAAATTTCGTTCTGATTATCATTAGGTTGTTCAGCTGACTGCTCCAAATCAACACTTTCATGTCTTGCTTGTTGCATTGCAGTCTCATTTATGGCAATTGCAGCTTCATTTTCAATATTTGGTTGTCCAAGAGGATCTTGACTTAAATGTCGTGAACTGTGGCACTTTCTTGTCTTGCTTGTTGCATTGCAGTCCCTACCTCATTTATGACTATTGCAGCTTCATTTTCAATAATTTGTTGTCTAGTAGGATCTTGAATTAAAGATCCTGAACTTTGGCTGCTTTGTTAACTGTCCTTAGCTATCTCAGCAGCAATTGATTCCTCATGTTCAATCTCATCATTTAACATTTTCATGTAGTTGGGAAACACTGAACACTGAATACTGTCTTTTACAGTTTTGAAAGAATCTTTGTAACAGTCAAATTGTCCAAGTAACTCCAATTCAGAATGGCAAGGCATGAACCCTTGCAAAAGTACCAAATATAAAATCTCTCTTTCAAAAGTTTTCTGTGGTTTATTAAACTTTTTTTTAAATGGAACAAAGCAACCGTCACAATTAACTACTGCATATTTCCCTTCATCTATGTTCTCTGTTATATTGTTTCTATATCTATAGTGCTGAAGTACTTCATGAAGAGACACATTTGCAAGATGTGAACTCTTTCTTGGATAGTAAGTGTCCAACACATTTAATTTCACACTGTCTGTAATTTTTGGGTCAAACTCCGCCAGGTACTGAATTTCTGCATAGAATTCAACACTCTGTTCTGTGTGCTTGCAAGGCCAATGCTTACCCAAACAATTACCCTTGACTTTGAGTACCAATCGGCTGAGCTCAACGAATTGAGCTCAATTCATAAGAACCTATCTCCCTATGCAAAAGCATTTTCAAACTGAGCTGTACAATTTCTTGGTTAGAGACCTTTCATCAGAAATCTCTTCCCACATCTCCTTCATCAATGTCTTCTCTGATTTTGTAATATAAGAAGTCACATAACAAGCAATAGCGATGGAGCTGTTTGCAGCAAATTTGACATCCTTATTCACAATCACCATTTTGAGAATCACAGGATTAATGTCAGTAATATACTTGAAGGCCTCTGTCCTTCTGAGATTGAATGGGTTTTCAGTGAGTTTTGAGTCAGTGTATTTCTGACTGCCGATAAAAAGCTGTTTACTCTCCCTTTGGAAATCACAGGTCTTGGAAATCTAAAACAACACCTTTACTAAAACTTTCCTTTACACCTTTGTTTTGATGGCAGTACTTGCCACATTTACATGTTTAAAGGTGCAAAACTGTTGTCTCAGGCCTTTTTCATCATTGTCATTTGGAATGCCACGTGTCACATACAGTTTTTTGAAAGAGAGTACAGAGTCATCTCTTTTGTTTCCACATTTTAGTGCTAACAATTCTCATTTACACTCCATTTGGTATAAATAAGTAAATTTGCACTCAAATACATATAATAAATATAATCACCATTAATTCTATTAACATTTTTCCTTCATATTCACAGTCTGTTTTTTTTTATCCCTTCTCACATTGCTCTTTTATCTCTTTTATCATGATGACCAAGTTTGAAACATGCTCTGCTAGCAGTAGGTCACAAAATCACAACAGTATCTGAGAGCAGCATACTAACTTCTAAACCAACTGTAGTAGGTGTGGTTGGGTGTACACCATTATGTTTCGTGTTATCTCCCCAAAACCAATCACATCTGAGCTTACCATTACCTTACTATCACTACCTACCTTTAAGCACTAGCATATTTACACCATCCAACTAAATTTTTCTTTAGAATTTCAGATGATAGTAGCCAATTGTAGCAGGTTTGGCAGAGTGTTTGTTTGGATTTGTAACCATATGCCAAACACCCTTGCTTTTTGTTATTTCTCCAAAACCAATCACATCTGTACTTACTGTTACCTTACTGTCACTACCTACCTTTAAGCAAAAACATATTTACACCATCTTATCAAATTTCTTCTTTTACAATTTAGGTGCTAGACTCCATTTTAAATGCCTTTCAATTTGAAATCTCTCTCATTCAGCTGTATACTTCTCCTGTGAGCTACTCTAGCTTCCAAACAAAATGCTTTATGGATTGTGGGTCATAGATTTTCTTTTTGGGTCAGAGAGAGTGCTAGAAAGTGTGTTATTGACAGCGACCAGGGTTTACCTAATGTGGATATTCCTTGGATTCGCCAGAGAGGGTTTAAGTGGCTTCAATTGCTGCCTTTGGTTGAAAGCATTGTAGATTGCCAACATCCAGATTTCATGATTGTGCACAGTGGTGGCACCGACCTGGGCACAGTTACTGGTGTAGGAAATCCTAACAAACGATACATTTGATAAATTAATGGCACTTTAATGCAAGTGGTCTAGTGAATTCTATGCACAGATAGACAAATCCAGTTTGAAAGTAACTATAACTTGCGCCCTAAGGAACCTATGAATTGCGCCCTCGCCACACACTGTTAATTTCCACAGATAATACAGCACACATGACAATTTCGTCATTAAAAATATAAATGAAACTTTAGCAGTCAAATCTTTGAAGAAAAAACTTTGCATGGTGGGGGTGCGAGTGATAGTTACTTGAAATAACTATAACTGCTGAATTTCTGTTGTTTCGGTCATGTCAAAATGTCCCTGTAACATTTGGTTTTTAAGTGAATTTCTATGGTATTTTAATTCTACATCAGCTGCTGTCTGGAAAATTTCAGAATGATCCGTCAAGCAGGGGCTGAGAAAAAGGAATGGTCCTAAAAGGCATTTTCCCACAGTCATTTTTCCTTAGGGATTTTGAACAGCGATAGTGCCCAAACCACTGGAAGGAATTACACCAAATTTGGCAGAAAAGTAGCTCTTGGTCCAGAAAGAGGCCTTTTTGTTACTTGGTGTAAATTTGTTCAGCTGTTTTTGAGATATTAAAGGAAATACAAATTTGTATAAATAGGGATGCTATTGATTTGTGACCCTTCCTGATCGTGCTGAGATCTGACTGGCTGCTAACACTTCAACAATGAAGTGTTGGCAGTCATGTTGGGATTTTGCTTCAGCCGAGTCTCACAAAAAAAGAATAAAAAAACAAAAGGGTCCAGGGTACAGACACTCTGACTCCTTAGCTCTGGTGCTGGGGTCCCAATAGGACCCCCCTTCCCAGGGCTAAAAAACATTTTTTTTCAACTTTCACTAGAAGTCACTGCAGAGCCACAGATCTTGTGAAAACAAAAGAAAAAAACACAAAGCGCGGGTCCTCGCACTTCATAATTTTGAAGCCCCTGGGTGGGCTAAGTCCTGGGGGCATTACTAATATAATTATTAATATAAAATGGTGGTGGTGCCACCTGGCCCTCCTGGAGCTGCAGGACCACCACCTCCCAGGGCTATAAACAAAAGTAATGCAAAGGGGGCCAGCTGCTAGCCCTGCAGCCCTGAGGACCATCTAATTCCATGTGGGGGGATGCGCAGCACCACTGCATCCCCAGGGACTGCCGCTCCCCACGACTTTAATCTAATTCTATCGGGGACACCTCCCCAGGTTGATCACTCAAAACAGAGAGGGGATCCAGTTCGGATCCCCGCAGCCCCAGGGACCGCCACCTACCTGGGTTATTTTCATGCTAAACAGGCTGCGCAGCTCCCTTGAGAAGTCACTGATGGCCCTAGGGACCGCCACACCCCAATGCCGGCTCTTGCTAAGTCCAGTGGTGCTTACCCCTGGGACACAGCTGACTGCTGTGGCTTTGTGGCAGCTTTGACAGCTGCTGCCAAGTCACAACAAACACTCTGCTCCAATGAAGGGAGAGCAGTCAAACAGCTCTCCCTTCCTTGGAGTGGAAGTTTCCTCTATCTGCCTGCCTGCGGAGAGGCAGGAAGGCACACAGAGGAAACTGCTCTCACAGAGAGGGAGCTGCTTTAGCATGGAGTCCCCGGGCCGAGATCAGCCCTCGAGGGGGGGTCATGTGGTCCCCCCTCCTGAAAAAAGCAAAAAAATTATGTTTAAACCGGGCCCTGGAGGATGGTGTCCCTGGGGCTGAGTTCAGCCCTGGGGATGGGGGGTCATGGAGCCCCCTCCCCAGGGGGTACCCCGGGGATGAAGTACTCAGGGCTGAGATCAGCCTGGAGAGGGGGACTGCACAGCTCCCCACTAGCCACAAAATTAAATGTTTGGGCTGGACTCTGGGGGATGGGGTCACCGGGGCTGAGATTGGCCTAGGGTGGGGGACCTTGCCGGGTTTGGTGGTGTAGGGGTTGGCCCCAGGGAATGGCTGCAGGCCAGGCCTTGCACCAGCACCTGCTGTATACTGTGAAAGGCTGTGTGCTGCTAAGGATTGGGTGGTTATAGGAGTTGGCCAAAGAGCCTGGTCACAGGCCTGGCCCTGAAGCCAACCACTGCCATGCACAGTCAAAGGCTGTGCACGGTGATGGTTGGATTAACCTATAGTAATGAAAATTACATTATGTTAAAAAAGCCACAGAAGTTCACTGAAAACAAAATGGTTACAGGGATGTTACAGTTAGGAAATAGAATTAAAAAGAACTATAGAAATTCATAAAAAAAAACAAAGGTTATAAGTACGTTATAGTTAGGCTCACATTTTAAATGTATAAAACCATAGAAATTCACCAGTTATAGTTATAGGTATCTCAAGTAACTATAACTCTTGCCCTAAGGTAACAATATTCACTCCCTAACCAGCACTGCTATATTCCACACAAATTACGGCACTCATGACGTCTTTGATAACATAATTGATAATATTAATAGAATATTTGCAGTAAAATTTGTGATGAAAAAACTGTGCATGGCGGGGGCGTGAGTTTTAGTTACCTTAGGGCATGAGTTATAGTTACTTGAGATAACTATAACTGGTGAATTTCTATTGTTTTGTACATTTAAAATGTGAGTACACCCTAGTTACCTAGCGGTGGTCGCCACTAGGTAGTTATAGTAAAGCCATGTTCCCATAGAAAAAGCATTTTTTGACTTGCCTTTGAGACCGTTTAATGAATCTTCCTGAAACTGATGCAACAAAGTGCCCATTTGATTCTTGTTGCGCCCAAAATGTTTTTGGGGTGATCTTTCAAGCAGGGTCCGAGAAGTAGGGGGGTCAAAAAAGTTGCATTTCTCATGTTAATTCCCATAGGACTTTTAAACAAGACTACACCCCGAACCACTGGACAGAAATACATCAAATTAGGTAGAAAGCTAGCTTTTGGTACGCAGATTGTGGTTTAACATGTTTGGTGTGAATCCATTCAGTAGTTAAAGGGAAAACAAATTTGTATAGATCTTGCCACAACTTTGCAACAATTAAAAGCTCGTGCACGGCAAATGCACAGCTCTGATTGCCTGCCAGCACCTCAAACCAGGAAGTGCTGGCAGCCATCTTGTGACTCGGCTTCAGCCGAGTCACACTAAAAAATTTGAAAAAAAGGAAAAGGGGCCCAGGTAGAGACACTGTGACTACTTAGCTCTGGTGGTGAGGTCCCAGAGGAAACCTGCCAGAGCAAAAAAGCATTTTTTTAAACATTTTTGCCATAAATTCATGAAATTCATGAATTTGTGGCAAAAAAATAAAAAAACAAGCATGGGCTTCTGCACTTGTTTTTTTAAAAGCCCCTGAGGGGGGCAGGTTTCCAGGGTATTGTGAAAAATATGGAGGAGGTGCACAGGGTCCCCCTCCTGGTCTTCCTGAAGCCCTGGGGGCTGCTACATCCCTAGAGTGATTATAACATTGGATACCTCCCCAGAGCAAAATGCTTTAGTTATCATAGGAATGGGTAATGCGGGCCCTCCCCTGTGACCTGAGGACCGCCAACTCCCCGGGGCCAACTTTCCGTGATATGTACTGGGGGGCGTGGTCCCCCCCCACAGCCCTAGTGATCACCACCTCCTGGGGCACTAAATTGTAAACAATGTCGGGTCTGTGTGGCCCAACCTCAGCCCCGGGGACCACCACCTCCCTAGGGCATTTGTCGTATTCTATGTAGGGAGCCACGTGGCCCCCCCATAGCCCCAGCGACAGCAACCTCTCAGGGGCATTTTGTGCCACCGCAGCCATCGGGACCACCATCTCCCTTGGGCATTCAGGAAATTGGGTCCATGTGCCCCCCCCCCCCAGTCCTGGGGGCGACCACATCCCGGGGACACGTATTAAAAAATGGAAAGGGGATCTGTTTTGGACCCCAACAGACCTGGGGAACGCCAGCTCCCCAGGGCTCTTTTTGTTGGAAGGTAGCCACGTGGTCCACCCTCGAGGAGTCACTGATGGCCCTGGGGCTACCAGGGCTGGATCATGTTATTTCCCAGGAGGGGCCCACCCTGAGAAATAGCTGTTTGCTGTGTTTTACAGCCGCCACCAAATCACAGCAAACACTTTGCTCACAGCGAGGGAGAGCTGTCAAACAGTTGTAATATATTGAGGCTGGGCAGTAGCAGCTCCATGGTTGCTGGAGCAAAGCTTCCATCTCTGTTCCCTGCACGCATATCTGCATGCAGGGAACAGAGATGGAAACTGTTTGACAAGTCACGCTTTCATAAAAAATCATGTTTGCTGTGACTTGGCTGCAGCTGTCAAAGCCTAGCCACAGCCAACAGCTATGAACCAGGGGTGGGCACCCGAGACACAGTAGGAGCCGGCCCTGTCATGTGGCGGCCCACAGGGCCATCCGTGGCTCCTCAAGGAGGCCATGTGGCCCCCCTCCAATGTGATAACAATGGGGAGGTGATGGTCAACGAGGCTTGGGAGTCTGAAACAGACCCCTTTTCCATTACTTACTACTGGCCCTGGGGAGGTGGTGGTCCATGGGGCAGAGGGGGCACGCAGCACCCCACACCAAATATAATCAATGTCCCAGGGAAGTGGTGGTTCCCAGGGCTGCGGGGGGGCACTCGAGCCCCCTGCACCGGATTTAAGCAATGCCCGATGGGAGGTAGTAGTCCCTGGGGCTGCAGTGGTGCTACGTGCCCCCACGGTTTTAATATTTAAAAGCCCAGGAAGGTGGTGGTCTACAGGGCTGCAGGGGGCCATTTAGCCCCCCGCACACTACTTAAATATAGCCCAGGGTGGTGGCATTCCCCAGGGCTGTGGGGGGCCGCACCAGCCCCCCATTAAATGCCCCAGGAAGGTGGTGGTCTCCAGGGTGTGGGGGGTCTAGGCAGCCCCCTGTTACAAATAAACATTGCCCCTGGGACGTGGCCCACCCAGGGGCTTGATAAAGATGAAACAAGCTTCATTTGGTTCTGAGTTTTTGCAGGATCCACCACAAATCACAGTGAAAAACTAATATAAAATGCTTTTTAACCCCGGAGTGGTCTGTTTGGGAGCCCAGCACCAGAGCTGAGGGGTCAGGGTATTCTTTCCTTGGTCCCTTTTTTATTTTTTTCTTCTCAGACTCGGCTGGATCCGAGTCCCAACATCTCAGACAACACTTCCTTGTTGAAGTGTTGACAACCAATCAGATCTCAGCACGGGATTGGGAGGGGTCGCAAATCCTTTGCATCCCTTGATATACAAATTTGGATTTTCTTTAATTTCTCAAAAACTACTCAACGGATCCACACCAAATAACAAAAACAGCTCTTTTGGGACCAAGAGCTACCTTTCTGTCAAATTTGTTCGTCCAATAGTTTTGGCACTATCGCGGTTGAAAATCACTAAGGAAAAATTAATGGGGAAAATGCATTTTGGGTCCCCCCTTTTTCTCAGCCCCCGCTTGACGGATCACACCAAAACTTTCCAGACAGCAGCCGAAGTGAGAATCATATCTTAAATTTTGTGAAGATTCGTCAAGCGATGCCAAAGTTATTAGCAAAACAAAAACGCTCTTTCTAGAGGAACTTTGTCCTGTCTATAACTACTAAGTGGCAACCGCCACACACACACACACACATCTATATATATATTCATAAGAAACAATAACATTTCAGTTCCAGAAAAATAAATTACCAATAAAAAAATAAAAAAACAAAGGCATTTTAAAAAAATCCTAACATTTTAAAATAAATAAATATGTAAACAAATTTAATTAAAATTACAACCAAATATTGATAAAACATATATTTAACTAATATCAGGAAATATATTGAAGACTGGGAATAATAGATACACTATTCCCAATCCAGTTTATGTAACAGTAGATAAAATGTACGACATCAGAGGGGTTAAATTTACTGTTTCCACTCCAGTTTGTGCTACTGTACGGAAAGTGTTGGTCTTCAGAGTGGTAAGATTTACTCTTCCCACTCCAGCCTGTTGTACAGTGGAAAAAGAATTGGACATCGGAGGGTTAAGATTTACCATTCCCACTCCAATCTTTGCAACAATCGGGAAAGCATTGGACTTTGGAGGGGTTACATTTACTATTTCCACTCCAATATAAGTAACATTAGGTAAACTACTTCGCTCGCTACAAACATAAAACATATTTGAATAACCTTATTACTTTAAAAAGATTTACAACTCAAAACATAAATATTACCACTTAACACTATAGCCCTCATTACAACCCTGGCGGTTGGTGTTAAAGCAGCGGTAATACCGCCAACAGGCCGGCAGAAACAAAATGGAATCAGAACCATGGCGGAAACTGCCAACATAGAGAACCACTTTAACACTGCGGCGGTAACCGCCAACAGACAGACGGAACACAAGGTTCCGCCCACTGTATTACAAGAGGCCTATCCGCCACTTTTTCCCGGGCAGTACCAACACTATCAAAAGCACAGCGGAAACAGCACTTGGAACGGAAACCACTCACCTCCTGACACCCAACGAGGAACCAGGACACCATGGAGCCCGAACTAAAGGTCCTGCCCATGCTGGTCTTCCTCCTCTTGTATCAGGAGCATGAAAGACGTCGTCAACGACCACAGTGAGTACTGCACCTACAACACAGGGTAGGGGGGAGGGAAAAGAGAGTGACACACACACAAAACACTTAACACCCCCAGCCCCACCTCACCCACAACACCATGCACACAAATACATGCAGCAACATTACATATACACCCCCTCACCCCCTGGAAGATCGCATGGACAAAAGGAAATTATTGTACTGAGTGTAATCAATAAAAATCAGATAGGGCAATTAAAAAAATCTGTATATACAAATATGTACACCAACTACACAAGTCACGATATTAATCAAATCATTGTCCGTGGATCAATGTCCTAAAATGCATGGGCAAAGCCCACACAAGGTACCTGACTCGAAACGGAGAGAACACTGCAGGGGCATAAGATGGAAAATAAACAGGCACCTCAGGGGGAGGCAGAGGTGGGTACCTCAGCTGGATGAACAAATTACACCGCTGCTCCACGAGGGGGCTCCATGCCCACTGATTGGTCCTGGGGAGTGCAAAGCCACAGTCTCTCAAGTCTGTCCACTGGGTGGTTTGCCCACTGCTGTATCCTGGGGAGTGCAAAGCCACAGTCTCTCAAGTCTTTCCAGTGGGTGATTTGCCCACTGCTGTATCCTGGGGAGTGCAAAGCCACAGTCTCTCAAGTCTTTCAGGTGGGTGGTTTGCCCACTGCTGTATCCTGGAGAGTGCAAAGCCACAGTCTCACATGTCTTTACAGTGGTTGGTTTGCCCACTGCTGTATCCTGGGGAGTGCAAAGCCACATTCTCCCAAGTCTTTCCAGTGTGTGGTTTGCCCACTGCTTTATCCTGGGGAGTGCAAAGCCACAGTCTCTCAAGTGGATGTCAGTCTCCACTGGTTTTGGAGGGGGCTTTGGGCCCAGAGTGCTTCATCCTGCCAAGGACTGAGGTAGTGGACATTAATCTCCACTGGTTCTGGAGGAGGCTTTGTGCCCAGAGTGCTTCATCCTGCCAAGCACTGTGGAAGTGGATGTATCTCTCCACTGGTTCTGAAGGGGGCTTTGTGCCCATAGTGCTTCATCCTGCCAAGGACTGAGGTAGTGTATGTGAGTCTCCACTGGTTCTGGAGGGGGCTTTGTGCCCAGAGTGCTTCATCCTGCTAAGGGCTCAGGTCGTGGAAGTATCTCTCCACTGGTTCTGGAGGGGGCTTTATGCCCAAAGTGCTTCACATGCAGTATGGCTGGTCCCATTTCCTAACCTGGGTGTGTGTGCCACGAGATTGCCTGGGAACAGGTAGCATGATACACCATTGAGGCAGAGACACACTCCACCCTGCTGTGACGTCGCCTGCCACCTGCAGGTACAAACAGTGCTGGGAGTCATGCCTCATGGATGCTTGACAGGGTCCAGGACATCTCCTGCAGCCTCGGACGGCTGCCCACTGGGGATGATTGCCATGTCAGCTGTGGTGGCACTGTCTGAGCAAGTCACGGGGCTGGTGGTGGTGGTTACGGCGGTGTCTGTGGCAGAGGTGCTGGCGGTGGTGCATGTGTCTGCACCTGTTGAGGGACACAGCAGGACGTCTCCTGCAGCCTCGGACAGCTGCCCACTGGGTATGATGCTGGGGACCGTTGCTGAGGCAGCAGACATGCAGGTGGCGGTGTTGGTGGCAGTGCTCCTGGCGGTGCTGGTGGTGGTGCAGGTGGCAGTGTCCACCGTCGTACAGGTTGATGTTGTGGTTAACAAAAAGGGTGACTCTTGTCCCTCAGCCGGAGCCACCATGCCCTGTCCTGACCTGCTCTTCGGCTTGTGTCCCTTCCTCACCTTTGATGTTGCTGCTGGTGTCTTGCCACTGTCCCCTTATGGTTTGGAGGAGCCCTTGCTTGCTGGTAGGTGCGGCTTCTCCCTCTGGCATGTGGGCACCTTCTTCACCTCGGCAGGTGGCGGAATGGCCTGCTCCTTGGCCTCACTAGGTGCCACACTGGCAGCCCTGATGAGTGGCACCTGCGATGAGACCGGAGTTGCTGGGACCACTGTGTTTGAGGATTTGGTGGCTGAGGTGCTGGGCTGGGACCTGGACAGCCTGGTTCTAGGTGAAGGAGGAGGGAGATGTAGGGAAGAGGGCAATTTTAGCCAGGAAAAGTTTCTTTGACACACTGGGACGGGAAGATGGAGGGGGTTTGGGAGTGGAGGAAGAGGTAGTGGTTGTATGAGGTGAACATTTGCTGAATTTGGGTGAAGATGCATGGGCCGAAGGCTGTTGTGAGGCGGATGGCTGTTGAGTGGGTGTGTGCCTGCATTTGTGTAGTTTGGGAGGAGGGCTCACAGACTCACAGGGAGAGGACACAGGGGAAGTGTGAATGGTAGTGGGGGTGGTGATTGCACTTGAGCGGTGTGTGGTGATTGGCGTGTTGGTGATGGAGGTAGTGGCTGAGGATGTAGTGCATGCAGGTGTGAGTGGAAATGAGACAGGGAGGGAGGAAGAGGATGTGGTGGAGGGGAACATAGTGGAAGCAGTGGATGTTGGTGTGTCTGCAAAGAGATGGCTCTTGTGTGATTGCCTGTGGGATGTGGGGTGCTTATGTTTGACATGTCCACTCTTGTGTGTTGATGAGTGTGTATGCTGGTCTGATGGTTTGCTTGGGATAGGCTGAGGAACAGAGGATTGGGTCTGGGTGGAGGAAGTTGGAGGGGGGAGGCTGGACACAGGGACAATGGCTGCCATCAGTGCTGAGTGCAGAGCCTGGAATACTCTCTGTTGGCCCGCCTGGCCAGAATTAATGCCCTCCAGGTATGCATTTGTTTGCTGAAAATGCCTCTCAACACCCTGGATAGCATTCAAAATGGTAGATTGCCCAACAGTGAGGGATCTCAGGAGGTCAATATTCTCCTCACTGAAGGCAGCAGGGCTGACTGGGACTGGGACTGGGGCTGAGGTGCCTGGGACGAAGGAGATGCCCACTCTTCTGGGTGAGCGGGCACGGGAAACACGCTGAGGGGCTGCTGGGAGGGTGGTGCTGGTACGGGGGTGGCAGTTGTACCTGCTGATGCAGTGGGCACAGAGGTGCCTGCCACCACAAGGGAGCTCTGATCAGAGGAGTAGTCGCTGTCGCCGGTGTATGCTCCTGTCCCTGTCGTGGAGCTCCCATCACCCTCCGTCCCACTGATGGCTTCAGGCTCCGTTACTTCACCCTCCAGGGCCATGTGGAATGAACCTCCCTCCTGCTCCGGTGCCACTGCACCTCCGCCAGATGATGCTAATGCATGCAAGAACAGGGTGACAAAAAACAAAAAGGGGGGGAGACAGAAGAGGCACATGGTCAGTGCATGCAACACCACTACTGTTGGCAGACACAACACACAGGGAACTGCACTATGCACTAAGCCATGCACTAACAGTGCAGGGAAAAAGCACATTCTCAAGGGGGACTCTGTCTAGACCCATTTCATGCACAGCTGGAACCCATGGGAGCCTGACTAGGTGTATTGGGTAAATACGACCTTTGGGGTTGGAGTGGGAATGAGGCTGCAAAACAATGGATCTACTGTTGCGCGTCTGCACTGGCCTAGGGGAACACCCAGGCCACCACCCCCACCCAGTTACCTCGTCAAGCGTGCAGAGTCAGCTGAATGACAGTGTACTCACCCTCTTGTGGCTGCTTTGATGCCCTCAAGCGCCCATCCAAATCCGGATATGCCATCACCAGGATCCGGTACATCACTGGGGTCATGGTGCAACGGGCACCCCTTCCACGTTGGGAGGCCATCCCCAGCTGGGCCTCTGCTGTCTTCTTCCTCCAGTGGCGCAGGTCCTCCCATCTTTTCTGGCAGTGGCTGCTCCGTCTATGGTAGACCCCCAGGGTCTGCACTCCCTTGGCGATGGCATGCCAAACACCCTTCTTCTGATGGGTGCTGACCTAGAGGAAAAGTGAAGTTATAATGGATGTTACTCTCCCGTACAGTCCTTCTTACACATTGCCTAAAAACCTCTCACCTTGGCCCAGACATACATACACACACACTATCCTCACATGCTGGCCTGCCCCCCCATCTTCCATCCACGACACTCCATACAATCATGTGCCATCCACCATGCTCACAGTGTACTCACCTGTTTGTCTGGAGGACCGTACAGTTGCATGTACTAGGGGAGGACCCCATCCACTAGATTCTCCAACTCCTCCGAAGTGAAAGCAGCGGCACTTTCCCCAGACACTGTAGCCATTGTCGCTACCAGACACAGGTCACAGCAGCACTAGCAGTGTAGTTCCTCTCCTGTTGAAGGTCAGGTATCAAGTGCGGGAACAGATAGAAAATGGCGGCTATGTCTGCGCCGGTGCGTACCGTCATCGACGGCGTACACCGCCATTGGCTCCTGGAACCCTTAGGGCCCAATGTTAGCCAATGCTGAATTGCGCCGGGGTCTTCGACCTCCTAACGCAATGGTGTACAACGCCAGCACAGTTACCTCATTTCCCCTTGTCCCACCTTACAGGTCAGGCAGCCACCATTTCAGGGGGCCACATGGCAGGCCAAATAACCGTGCCACACCTATTTAGGCGAGGAATACTGACAGACAAAGACACATAGAGAATATGTAAGGTTTTTGCAAAACAGCAAGTGTTGTATGACCCTCTGCTCACTGTTCTCCTCCATAGGTCACGTCCGCTGGGGCAGGTGATGAGATGGCAGCATCCTCCTGTGTACCAACCCCTGGTGGACCTGTCGACAATGGAAGACAGACACATCATTATCACTTACAGACTTGATTGTGCAACAACTACAGGGACCCCAGGCAAACCCACAAACTCAAGACAATCAGGGACCTGGGGTCAGTGGCAGTGGGCACACAGTTCAGGGGACAGACGCACAGGATAACAGGGAACCTGGGAGGACTGCTGTGCGACAGGGGGAGGACAGGCTCAGGGAACTCACTCTCCACAAGGCACTCTCCAACATCATGGGAGCATACCACCATTCCCAGGAGACCATGGGCACGGTACTGGCCAAGTTTTAGGAGACCCAGCGGATGCAGGAGGAACACTACCTTGGGATCAGGGAGGACTTAAAGTCTAGTAACACCACCATGGTCACCATTGCAGGGGTGCTGGGAGACCTTGTCAACACCATGAGGCACACAGCGGGACACAAACGGGCCCCTGACACTAGCCTGGATGATTCACAGCCCTCCACCTCCGCCGGCGCTAGTGGACAGGAGGCACCGCCACAGGACCAACAGGCCACCAGCACCCCACCCCCTGCAGAAGGAGCACCAGCCCTCAAACGGTCCCTGAGATCCAGGAACAAGACAGAAAACATTGCCAAGACCCCTGCCAGGAAATAAGACCCTCCTAAGTGTCACCCCTCTGTCCCATTTTGTCATCCTGTCCACCTTAAACTGCCATTGCTCCACTTTCTATGCCCCATTGGACAATGCACCTGTGATACAAATAGACGGGGCTCTGCCATGGACATTCCTCCACCATCACCCCAGCCCATTTCACACCCCCTCCACTTATTTGCACAGAAATTAACACCCTTGATTCACAAAACAATCTGGAGTCAGTCTGTGCTTTCACAAATGTGTAATTGCAAAATCTCTGGAATATGGCAATGTCAATGTTCTTGTTCACATACCAAGGTTACACAGCTGTAGGCCAGGAGTAAACATAGCAGAGGGCACAAATTGGGAGC
This sequence comes from Pleurodeles waltl, assembly GCF_031143425.1. Taxonomy (NCBI): domain Eukaryota; kingdom Metazoa; phylum Chordata; class Amphibia; order Caudata; family Salamandridae; genus Pleurodeles; species Pleurodeles waltl. The sequence continues at coordinate 766,088,546 of NC_090437.1, forward strand.
CACATCTGTGAAATGGAAAGCCAAAGTGACAAGTCAGGGTCCATACACAGAGTGAAAAAGGAAGATTTATCCTAGCTCCTACAATAGTATGAGATGTGGGAAGCAGTTCCATCTTCTTACCTGTGTCTTACTGGAAGTATTGCGTGATGATGTTGTTTCAGTTGTCTACATCTTCGTCTTCTGCCTCCTCTTCTTCACCATCCACAAGCTCCATAGCTGCCACAAGACCACCATCAGGCCCATCCTCCTGCCAAAAAGGCACCTGGCGTAGCAAAGCCAGGTTGTGCAACATACAGCTGGCCACGATGATCTGGCACACCTTCTTCGGTGAGTAGTATAGGGATCCACCTGTCAGATGGAGGCACCGGAATCTGGCCTTCAGGAGGCCGAAGGTGCGTTATATTATCCTCCTAGTTCGCCCACGTGCCTCATTGTAGCGTTCCTCTGCGCTTGTCCTGGGAGTCCTCACTGGTGTCAGTAGCCATGACAGGTTGGGGTAACCAGAGTCACCTGCAAATGTCGAGGGACAACTGTTAGACACACACTAACCCTTAGAGACAGCCCCATACCCAGACAGCAAATGAAACTGTGTGGGGACTTTAGGCTCACCTATTAGCCACACATGGTGCCTCTGGAGTTGCCCCATCACATAAGGGATGCTGCTATTCCTCAAAATGTAAGCATCATGGACTGAGCCAGGATACTTCGCTTTCCAAAGGGAGATGTACTGGTCTGCCAAACACACCATCTGCACATTCAGAGAATGGTAGCTTTTCCAGTTTCTGTACACCTGTTCATTCCTGCGAGGGGGGACAAATGCCACATGTGTACCATCAGAGGCACCTATGATGTTGGCGATATGTACCAGGACATAGAAGTCACCTGTCTCTGTTGGCAAATCCTCCACTTGAGGGAAAATGATGTAGCTGCGCACGTGTTTCAGCAGGGCGGACAACACTCTGGACAACATGATAGAGAACATTGGCTGGGACATCCCTGATGCCATGGCCACTGTTGTTTGAAAAGACCCACTGGCCAGGAAATGGAGTACAGAAAGAACCTGCAATAGAGGGGGGATTCCTGTGGGATGGCGGATAGCTGAAATCAGGTCTGGCTCCAACTGGGAACACAGCTCCTGGACTGTTGCACGATCAAGTCTGTAAGTGATAATGATGTGTCTGTCTTCTCGACAGGTCCACCAGGGGTCTGTACACCGGAGGCTGCCGCCATCTCATCACCTGCCCCAGCGGACGTGCCCTGTGGAGGAGAACAGTGAGCAGAGGGTCATCCAACACTTAGGTATCACAATGTGTTTTTTGCAAAAATATTAAACATTTGCCATGTGCTTTATTCTGTCTGTATTCCTGGCCTAAATAGGTGTGACACAGTTTTTTTGCCAGCCATGTGACCCCCTGAAATGGCGGCTGTCTGACCTGTAAGGTGGGACAATGGAAAATGAGGCAACTGGGCTGGCGTTGTACACCGTTGTGGTAGGCGGTCGAAGACCGCTGCGTAATTCAGCATTGGTTAACATTGGGCCCTATGGGTTGCAGGAGCCAATGACGATGTACGCTGGCGGTGACGTTATGCACCGGCGTTGGACGTAGCTGCCATTTTCTAACTGTTCCCTCACTTGATACCTGACCTTCAACAGGAGAGGTCCTACACTGCAAGTGCTGCTGTGACCTGTGTCTGGAAGCGACGATGGCTACAGTGTCTGGGGAAAGGGCCCCTGCCTTCACTTCGAAGGAAACTGGTAGATGGGGTCTCCCCCCAGTACACGCAACTGTATGGTCCTCCAGACTAACAGGTGAGTACACTGTGAGCATGGTGGATGGCACATGATTGTATGGAGTGTCGTGGATGGAAGAGGGTGGGGAGAGGGACAGGCCAGCATGTGAGGATAGTGGTTGTGTATGTATGTCTGGGCCAGGGTGGGAGGTGTTTAGGCAATGCGTGAGATGAACTGTACGGGATAGTCACATCCATTCTAACTTCACTTTTCTTCTAGGTCAGCGCCCACCAGAAGAAGGGTATTTGGCGTGCCATCGCCAAGGACGTCCAGACCCTGGGGGTCTAACATAGACGGAGCACTCACTGTCGGAAAAGATGGGAGCACCTGCGCCGCTGGAGCAATAAGACGGCAGAGGCACAGCTGAGGACGGTCTCCCAATGTGGAAGGGGTGCCCGTCGCACCATGACCCCCCTGATGTACTGGATCCTGGCAGTGGCCTATCTGGAGTTGGATGGGCGATTGAGGGGATCACAAGGGCGTGAGTACAGTCTCATTCAGCTGACTCTGCACACTTTACGAGGTGTCTGGCTGGGTTAAATGGGCTGTGGGTTCCCCTAGGCCAGGGCGAACCTGGTAGGGTAGGTCCCTTGTTAGGCAGGCTCTGTAGCACTCCAACCCCAATAGTGGTAATAGCCATCTACACCTAGTCAGGCTCCTGTGGTTTCCAGGTGTGCAGCAAATGGGCTTGGGCATTGTCCCCTATGGGCATGTGAATTTCCTAAGAACTGTTAGTGCATGGCTTAGTGCATAGGGCTGCTCCTTGTGTGTTGTGTCCGCCAACGGTAGTGGTGTTGCATGCACTGACCGTGTGTATCTTCTGTGTTCCCCCCCTTTTTGTTTTGTCACCCTGTTCTTGCATGCATTAGCATCATCTGGTGGAGGAGATGTGGCTCCGGAGCAGGAGGGAGCTGCATCCCACGTGGCCCTGGAGGGTGAAGTAACGGAGTCTGAAGCCACCAGTGGAACGGAGGGCGAGGGGTGCTCCACGACAGGGAGAGAAGCATACATCAGTGACAGCGACTCCTCCTCTCATAGGAGCGCCCTTGCAGTGGCGGGCACCTCTGTGCCCACTGCATCAACAGGTACAGCCGCCACCCCCCTACCAGCACTGCCCTCTCAGCAGCTCCTCAGCGTGTGTCCCATGCCCGCTCCCCCAAGAGGGTGGGCATCTCCTTCGCCCCAGGCACCTCAGGCCCTGCCCCAGTCAGACCTGCTGCCCTCAGTGAGGAGGCTATTGACCTCCTGAGATCCCTCACTGTTGGGCAATCTACCATTTTGAAAGCCAAGCAGGGTGTTGAGAGGCATTTGCAACAAACAAATGCATACCTGGAGGGCATTCATTCTGGCCAGGCGGCCCAACAGAGAGCATTTCAGGCTCTGGCCTCAGCAGTGATGGCAGCCATTGTCCCTGTGTACAGCCTCCCACCTCCAACTTCCTCCACCCAGACCCAATCCCCTGTACCTCAGCCTATCCCAAGCACACTGTCCGACCAGCATGCACACTCATCAACACACAAGAGTGGACATGGCAAACATAAGCACCACACATCCCACAGGCACTCACACAAGCACCATCCCGATGCAGACACACCAACATCCACTGCCTCCACTGTGTCCCCCTCCTCCACGTCCTCCTCCTCCCTCCCTGTCTCATCTCCACTCACACCTGCATGCACTACATCCTCAGCCACTACCTCCATCACCAGCATGCCCATCACCACACACCGCTGACGTTCAATCACCACCCCCACTACCATTCACACATCCCCAGTGTCCTCTCCCAGTGTGTCTGTGAGCCCTCCTCCCAAAGTACACAAATACAGGCACATACCCACCCAACAGCCATCCACCTCACAACAGCCTCCGGCCCATGCACCTTCACCCAAATTCAGCAAACGTACACCTCCTACAACCACTGCCTCTTCCTCCACTCCCAAACTCCCTCCATCTTCCCGTCCCAGTGTGTCTAAGAAACTTTTCCTGGCTAACATTGACCTCTTCCCTACACCTCCCCCTGTCCTTCCCCTAGGGCCAGGCTTTCCAGGTCCCAGGTCAGCACCTCAGCCACCAAATCCCCAAGCACAGTGGTGCCAGCAACTCCGGTCTCATCGAATGCGCCACCCACCAGGGCTGCCATTATGCCACCTAGCGAGGCCAAGGAGCAGGCCATTCCGCCACCTGCCAAGGTGAAGAAGGTGCCAACATCCAAGAGGGAGAAGCCGCACCTACCAGCAAGCAAGGGATCCTCCAAACCAAAAGGGGACAGTGGCAAGACACCAGCGGCAACATCCAAGGTGGGGAAGGGACACAAGCCGAGGAGCTGGTCAGGACTGGGCATGGTGGCTCCGACTGAGGGACTTGAGTCACCCCTTCTGTGAACCACTACACCAACCTGTACGGTGGTGAACACCGCCAGCTGCACCGCCACCAGCACTGCCACCTGCACCGCCACCAGCACCGGCACATGCACATCTGCTGCCTCAGCAACAGTCCCCAGCATCATCCCCAGTAGGCATCCGTCCAAGGCTGCAGGAGATGTCCTGCTGTGTCCCTCAATAGGTGCAGACACATGCACCACTGCCAGCACCTCTGCCACAGACACCGCCGCAACCACCGCCACCAGCCCCGCGATGTGCTCAGACAGTGCCATCACAGGTGACATGGCTATCATCCCCAGTGGGCAGCCGTCCGAGGCTGGAGGAGACATCCTGGACCCTGCCCAGCTTCCATGAGGCATGACTCTCATCACTGTTTGCACCTTCAGGTGGCAGGCGAAGCCGCAGCAGGGTGGGCTATGTCTCTGCCTCCATGGCGTGTCATGCTACCTGTTCCCAGGCAATCACGTGGCACACACACCCATGTGAGGGAATGGGACCAGCCACACTTCATGTGATGCACTCTGGGCACCAAGCCCCCTCCAGAAGCAGTGGAGAAAAGCATCCACTTCCTTAGTCCTTGGCAGGATGAAGCAATCTGTCCACAATGCCCCCTCGAGAAGCAGTGGAGAAAAGCATCCACTTCCAAAGTACTTGGCAGGATGAAGCACTCTGGGCACAATGCCCCCTCCAGAACCAGTGGAGAAAAGCATCCACTTCCTCACTCCTTGGCAGGATGAAGCACTATGGGCACCAAGCCCCCTCCAGAACCAGTGGAGAAAAGCATACACTTCCCCAGTCCTTGGCAGGATGTGGCACTCTGGGCAAAAAGCCCCCTCCAGAACCAGTGGAGAAAAGCATCCACTTCCTCAGTCCTTGGCAGGATAAAGCACTCTGGGCACAAAGCCCCCTCCAGAACCAGTGGAGAAAGGCATCCATTTCCTCAGTCCTTGGCAGGATGAAGCACTCTGGGCACAATGCCCCCTCAGAAACAGTGGATAAAAGCATCCACTTCCTCAGTCCTTGGCAGGATGTAGCACTCTGGGCACCAAGCCCCCTCCAGAACCAGTGGAGACTGTTATCCACTTGTGAGACTGTGGCTTTGCACTCCCCAGGATAGAGCAGTGGGCAAACCACCCACTGTAAAGACTTGTGAGACTGTGGCTTAGCACTCCCCAGGATAGAGCAGTGGGCAAACCACCCACTGTAAAGACTTGTGAGACTGTGGCTTTACACCCCACAGGATAGAGCAGTGGGCAAACCACCCACTGTAAAGACTTGTGAGACTGTGGCTTTGCACTCTCCAGGATACAGCAGTGGGCATGGAGACCCCGCGTGGAGCAGTGGCGTCGTGCGTTCATCCGGCTGAGGTGCCCCCCTGCCCCTGAGGTGCCTGTTTCATTTCGATCTGATGCCCCTGCAGTGTTCTCTCTGTTTCGAGTCAGGTATCTTGTGTGGGCTTTGCCCATGCATTTTGGGACACTGATCCACAATCAATGTTTGATTAATGTCCGGACTTGTGTACTTGGTGTACATATTTGTATATACTGATTTTTTAACTTGCACTATCTGATTTTTATTGATTACAATCATTTAATTTTGTCCTTGCGTTCTTCCAGGGGGTGAGGGGGTGTATATGTAATGTTGTTGCACATATTTGTGTGTATGGTGTTGTGGGTGAGGGTGGGGGTGGGGGTGGGGGTATTGTGTGTTGCGTGTGTGTGTCACTCTTTTTTCCCTCTCCCCCTCCCCTTTGTTGTGGGTGCAGTACTCACCGTGCTCGTGAGTCAACCGCATCTTTCATGCTCCTGAAACAGAAGAACAGCTGGGACAGGACGTGATTTCGGACTCCATGGCATCCTGGTTCCTCGTTAGGTGTTGAGAGGTGAGTGGTTTCCCTTTAAAGTACTGTTTCTGCAGTGCTTTTGATTGCGTTGGGACCGCCCCAGAAAAGGTGGCAGATAGGCCTCTTGTAATAGTGTGGGCGGTACATTGTCTTCTGCCTGTCTGTTGGTGGTTAACGCCGCAGTGTTTGTTTCTATCGCCGTGGCAGTCGGAGTGTTAAAGTGGCTGTCTATGTTGGCGGTTTCCGCCATGGTTGTGATTCCATTTTTTTTCCCGCCAGCCTGTTGGCGGTATTACCGCTGCTTTAACACTGACTGCCATGGTTGTAATGAGGGCCAATGTGTGCAAAGCATTCAAGTATCACAGAATAGTAATTAAATAAAACACATTAAACAGCTTTAAAATCCAAAAACAATGTATAATAATAGGCAACATGTTCATCTTTAATTTGACACCAAAACTAATGAAATTGGATTAGGGGAACAGGAGATATGAAGACAATCAAGACTGCAGACAAGTTTTGGAGCAGTTTGCTGGCCTGTTCTCTTTGATCCCTGGACTCACAAATTGGTGTGTCCATGACATTGACACTGGCGACAGCTCGCCTGTCAAAAAAAAGCTGTACAGGATGGCTGACCAGGTCAAGGCCAGCATCAAGGCTGAGGTAGCTAAGATGTTGGATCTCAAGGTTATTGAGCCCTCTGATAGTCCTTGGTCCAGTCCAGTGGTACTGGTACCCAAACCTAATCCCAAAGGCAGGAAAAAGGAATTACAATTCTGTGTAGACTACAGAGGTCTAAATGCAGTCACCAAGACTGATGCTCATGCTATACCTAGAGCTGATGAGCTCATTGATAGGTTGAGGGCTGCCAAATTCCTTAGTATATTTGACCTGACCTCAGGATACTGGCAGATTGCCTTAGATCCAGGAGCTAAGGAGAGGTCAACAGTTTCCAGACAACAGGACCACTTTCAGTTAAAAGTGATGCCCCTTGGCCTGAAGAATGCTCCTGTTACCTTCCAACTGTTGGTGAACAGATTCCTATCTGGATTGGAATATTTCAATGAAGCTTACCTGGATGATATAGCTTTATTCGGTTCCACTTGGGAGGACCACCTGGTCCACCTGAAGGAAGTGCTTCAAGCCCTGCTTCAAGCAGGCCTGACACAAGGCAAGCAAGTGCCAGGTAGGGCAGGGTTCAGTTTTGTATCTGGGCCACCTTGTTGGTGGAGGACATGTACCGCCTCTCCAACCTGAGATCCAGACTATCCTGGATAGGGAGGATCCTAAAACCCAGGCCTTTCTTGGCCTGACTGGGCACTACAGGAGGTTTGTTCAAAATTATGGGACCATAGTGGCCACTCGGATAGAACTCACCTCAAAGGAACAGCCCAAGAAAGTCATTTGGACCCCTGAGTGTCAAAACGTCTTTGACACTGTGAAACAGGATATGTGTTCAACACCAGTGTTATTGGCCCCTGACTACAGCAAAGAGTTTCTAGTACAAACAGATGCTTCAGAATAAGGGATTGGGGCAGTGCTAGTTCATGAAGAGGGCCAAGACCAGCCAGTTGCCTTCATCAGCAGGTGACTACTCCCCAAAGAGAAAGGATGGAGTGCCATTGAGAGGGAGGCTTTTGCTGTGGTCTGGTCCCTGAAGAAGATGAGGCCATACCTGTTTGGCACTCACTTCCATGTACAAATTGACCACAGAACTCTCAGATGGCTGATGCAAATAAGGGGGTTGAACCCAAACTATTAAGGTGGTCCATTTCCCACAGGGGATAGACTTCATAGTGGAACATAGACATGTGAGTGCCCATGCTAACGCAACTGGCCTTTCCAGATTTTTCCACTTAGTTGATGCGGACTACCAGGGTGTAGGTCAGTTCCCATCCCCTTTCATTTGGGGGGCAATGTAGGAAAGGCTTCATTTTTGCCCTGGTCACCCCTAAACCTTATGGACAGAATACTGGTGGGTACTGACTCTTGGCCCTACCATATACTATGGACTTATTGGTGGGTTAATACTGCCAATTATAATTGCCTAATTTGCATATCCACTTTACACAGAGCACTGGCCCTGGGACTGGTAAGCAGTACCAAGAGCACAGACAGGAGTCAGTAACCACCAGTATCTGTCCAAAACGTTCATGGTCGACCAGAGCAAAAAGGAGGACTTGCCTACAACATAACAATCTCTTCTTTTATGTGTCATCCATGCAGGACAACGGCCATCAGAAAACAGGGATTTGTCATGCCCTCTCCAAGACAGAGTGGACCCTGGGGTTCCACAGCTGGCACAGCACCCACTGTAGGAAGCGGTGGGAAGACCTGAGACTCTGAGCCTGGAAGACTGCAGAGGACCCGCTGGGGATGTTATCCCAAGGAAGATGGGGTGCCTGTCGGACCTTGAACCCTGTAATTGCCCGTATATTGGTGGTGGCCTACCCGGAGTTTGCGAGCATTTGAGGGCAGCAGCCACAAGGCGTTAAGTACAGACTTGACACCTTTTTATCCCTTTACCAGGTTAGGGTATAATGTGAAAGAGTCTATGCTATGACACAGTGGTAAGTGCAAAGGGTCAAAGATCTCCAAGGAACACATTGATTTGCAGTCCCCATCATTGGTACACAAGTATGCACATACTAATTTGCATAGTGCCAAATTACTCTCCCCTGTTAGACCTGGCATCCTTGGCATAGTCTCCCCTGTCTTTTTGCCTCTGCTTCCTGTGTTTTTGACTGTGTGCTGGACTTTGCTTTTGCTGGTTTTGGTACTCTGGGCACTTTACCACTGCTGACTAGTGTTAAAGTGTAAGTGCTCTCTGTATAAACTACATGTGTAATTGGCTTGGTCATGGTTGGCATGTTGATTTACTAGTAAGTCTCTTGTACAGTGGACTAGAGGTGCCCAGGCCTGTAAATCAAATGCTACTACTGGGCCTGCAGCACTGATTGTGCCACCATGAGTAGCCCTGTAAACATAACTCAGACCTGCCACTGCAGTGTCTGTGTGTGTAGTTTTAAACTGTCAATTTGACCAAACGTTCCCTTTTTGTACATATAAGCCACCCCTAAGGTCTGCCCTAGTTAGCCCCCTGGACAGGGTGCAGTGTTTATTAAAGGTAGGAGATGTAGTGATGTATTTTACATGTCCGGACAGTGAGATACTGCCAAATTTGTTTTTTACTGTTGCAAGGCCTATCTCTCTCATAGGTTAACATGGAGGCTGCCTTTAAATATGTTTTAAGTGCATTTTCCCTTTGGGAGCAGATAGGGAATCAGAGTTTGGGGTCTCTGAACTCACAATTTAAAAATACATCTTTGGTAAAGTTGTTTTTTAGATTGTCAGTTTCAAAATGCCACTTTCAGAAAGTGGGCATTTTCTTGCTTAAACTGTTCTGTGACTCTTGCTGCTTGTGTGTTCTCTGTCTGAGTCAAACTGACGATTGGACTGTTTTTGATTCTCCTCTAGACAGTGACACAAAGGGAGCTGGGGTGCACCTTAATGGGTTATCTGGGCTGGGGTGGAGGGGGGAGCTGACACACCTGAATGGACTGTGCCTGCCCTTTCACAATGCAGTCTCCAACCCCTTGGTCTGAGCCTGGAGCCAGGCCTGGGCAATGAAGGATCTTATAAACAACAGAGACTTTCCTTTGAAGTTTGGCTACTTCAAAGGCAGAGAGGGGTATAAGTAGTGGACCCAAAACCCAAAATTTTCAGATTAATTCTGAAATCAAGAGGAACCTCTGACAAGGAGAAGAGCTGAAGTGCTGTAGGAAGAGTACTGCCTCTTTGCCTGTGACTGTGCTTTGCTGGGTTGGCCTGCAGTTGCTACTTCTGTCTGAAAAAGGACAACAACTTTGTGGTATATTCCTGCTTGTGAAGTGTCTCCAAATACTTGGACTGAGCTTGTCTTCTGTTTTAAAGTCTCTGTTGAGACTGCTACCCTGCCAAGTGGTTTTCCCTATCCAGTCCCTGGGCCCTTGAAAGGCAAAGTTGTTGTAACCAACGTGGAAATCCAAGCATAGGAGCTGTGCGAGGAAAAATTTGATGCACCACCTGCAACACAACTGTAAAAGCAATGAACCACCTGCATCGCAGCTGAAGTCGATGCACCATCGGCATCGTGGCTAGGAAATCGATGCATCATCTGCACCGTGGCTGGAGAAACGATGCAATATCCGCTTGTGGGTGCTGAAATATATGCAAACCCCATGCAGCATGGATCCTCATCCTCGTGCAGTCGGATTTCACTTACAACATCGCTGGGAATCAAAATCACTGTGAAGCTGCCTTGATCTGAGGTGCCTGTCCACAAAATCAACACATCGCTCTCTTGTGGGAGAGAAAAACAACGCATCGCCTGCCCGATAGGAGAAGAAACGATACACGGCCTCACTTGCGAGTACGTCATTGACACATCATTGACCTTTACGACGTATGCTCACCCGTGCAGCTTTATTTTTGATGCAAACCATGTACTTTGTGTATCACCAACACATCCGTTGTTTTCTGTGGAGTAAGACTCTTTTTGCTTTAAAAATTCATACTTTTACTTGTGTATGTTGGATGTTTGCAGTTTTGGTCTTGCTTGATTTAGATAATTATTGGCTATTTTTCTAAACTGGTGTGGTGTCCATTTTGTAGTGTTTTCACTGTATTACTGTGTGTGTTTTGGTACAAATACTTTACACATTGCTTTTGAGATAAGCCTGACTGCTTGGGCCAAGCTACCAAGAGGGTGAGCAGGGGTTATCTTAAGTGAGTAACTCCCTTACCCTGACTAGACTGAGGCTCCCTGCTTGGACAGAGTAAAAACCGACTGCCAACCAGAGATTCCATTTCTAACATCCCCTCTGTACGGAGCATAAGATAATGCACATGTGACTGTGTCATCGACATACCACTGTGCAGCTTTTCATATCCTGCTGATTGTTCCTTTCCACCTGCAGGTCTAAACTCCCTTCATCATGATGGTAAGTTGGCCAGGTCCCTGCTCTCTGTCCATTCCAATGTCCCTTTATGTATGTCTATGTGCAACATAGAGTCTGAAAATTTGAAGTGATTCCTACTTTTCAAATGAATTCTGATGGCTGTCAGCATCATGTGAGGCATGATGTCAATCTGACATTTTGCATGCTATCCATGCACAATCTATTCTGACCTGTTTCAAGGTGAACCCCCTTGGTAAGTGAGTGATATAAATAGGCCTCTGCAAGGTGTCATCTGATTGGACATCCTACATGTTGGTAACCATGGAGGTATTTCTAGACTCCTATTTATTCACATACATTAGTGTCAGAGCAATGGATGTTAGTACCATGTTCATGCTCTGTAGGTGGGAGCTGCTACACAGCTATTTCCTTAGCCATTGTGTTGTAGGCATGATGAATAGGGAAATACATCTTATTCATAGTTACAATCTTAACTGGTTCTTGCAAACATCATGTGTACACTGAAATGTTCTGTCATGAATGCACATTGTCATGAGTTACCAACTTAGCATCAGCAGCTGTTTGACAAGTCACGCTTTCATAAAAAATCATGTTTGCTGTGACTTGGCTGCAGCTGTCAAAGCCTAGCCACAGCCAACAGCTATGAACCAGGGGTGGGCACCCGAGACACAGTAGGAGCTGGCCCTGTCATGTGGCGGCCCACAGGGCCTTCCGTGGCTCCTCAAGGGGGCCATGTGGCCCCCCTCCAATGTGATAACCATGGGGAGGTGATGGTCAACGAGGCTTGGGAGTCTGAAACAGACCCCTTTTACATTATTTACTACTGGCCCTGGGGAGGTGGTGGTCCATGGGGCAGAGGGGGCACGCAGCACCCCACACCAAATGTAATCAATGTCCCAGGGAAGTGGTGGTTCCCAGGGCTGCGGCGGGGCACTTGAGCCCCCTCACCGGATTTAAGCAATGCCCCATGGGAGGTAGTAGTCCCTGGAGCTGCAGTGGTGCTATGTGCCCCCACGGTTTTAATATTTAAAAGCCCAGAAAGGTGGTGGTCTACAGGGCTGCAGGGGGCCATGTAGCCCCCACGCACACTACTTAAATATAGCCCAGGGTGGTGGCATTCCCCAGGGCTGTGGGGGGCCGAACCAGCCCCCCATATTTATATTGTTAAATGCCCCAGGAAGGTGGTGGTCTCCAGGGTGTGCGGGGGGGGGGGCTAGGCAGCCCCCTGTTACAAATAAACATTGCCCCTGGGACGTGGCCCACCCAGGGGCTTGATAAAGATGAAGCAAGCTTCATTTGGTTCTGAGTTTTTGCAGGATCCACCGCAAATCACAGTGAAAAACTAATATAAAATGCTTTTTAGCCCTGGAGTGGTCTGTTTGGGACCCCAACACCAGAGCTGAGGGGTCAGGGTATTCGTACCTTGGTCCCTTTTTTATTGTTTTCTTCTCAGACTCGGCTGGATCCGAGTCCCAACATCTCAGACAACACTTCCTTGTTGAAGTGTTGTCAACCAATCAGATCTCAGCACGGGATTGGGAGGCGTCGCAAATCCTTCGCATCCCTTGATATACAAATTTGGATTTTCTTTAATTTCTCAAAAACTACTCAACGGATCCACACCAAATAACAAAAACAGCTCTTTTGGGACCAAGAGCTAACTTTCTGTCAAATTTGTCCGTCCAATGGTTTTGGCACTATAGCGGTTGAAAATCACTAAGGAAAAACTTAATGGGGAAAATGCATTTTGGGTCCCCCCTTTTTCTCAGCCCCCGCTTGACGGATCACACCAAAACCTTCCAGACAGCAGCTGAAGTGAGAATCATATCTTTTAAATTTTGTGAAGATTCGTCAAGCGATGCCAAAGTTATTAGCAAAACAAAAACGCTCTTTCTAGAGGAACTTTGTCCTGTCTATAACTACTAAGTGGCAACCGCCACACACACACACATCTATATATATATTCATAAGAAACAATAACATTTCAGTTCCAGAAAAATAAATTACCAATAAAAAAATTAAAAAAAGGCATTTAAAAAAAATCATAACATTTTAAAATAAATAAATATGTAAACAAATTTAATAAAAATTACAACCAAATATTAATAAAACATATATTTAACTAATATCAAGAAATGTATTGAAGACTGGAAACAATAGATACACTATTCCCAATGCAGTTTATGTAACAGTAGATAAAATGTAGGACATCAGAGGGGTTAAATTTACTGTTTCCACTCCAGTTTGTGCTACTGTACGGAAAGTGTTGGTCTTCAGAGTGGTAAGATTTACTCTTCCCACTCCAGCCTGTTGTACAGTGGAAAAAGAATTGGACATCGGAGGGTTAAGATTTACCATTCCCACTCCAATCTTTGCAACAATCGGGAAAGCATTGGACTTTGGAGGGATTACATTTACTATTTCCACTCCAATATAAGTAACATTAGTAATCAATCAACGTATTCCATAAGGTGGTTGATGTTAAACGTCGCACATCCGAAACAGGTAAGTCCAGAGTAATAGATCAAAAGTGCAATCATGTGGAGGGTGCCAACCTGGTAATAAAACCCAACCACCAAGGGTTTCAGGGTGCACAGAGACACTGGCGGCACTGCGAAAGAGCCACCTATGTCCTGCGCTGTAATGAACAAAGTGTAAGGAGAACAGAGCAACCAGGGCACTCCTAAGTCATGGATCCGAGATTTGTAGTTTCGTAGAGGAATTTATTGTTAGACCTCAGTGGTGAAACCTTAATATTTATACAACAGTGTTAGTGTCCATTTGTTATGACGAATGCATGAGAATTCGGTAACAGCCAACACGTGTTTCATCCTCGACGGACTTCTTCAAGGCTCAGGGACTGAACTGTATGGGGGACCCAATTGTTTCCGTTAAAGTTCCAAATGAGAATTCAGGGAGACCAAAGGGTACTCCATCAGATAAGCGGGGTCCCTTTTGATTCCAGGAAAAAGAGTTTCTTAGGAAGAAAGGAAGCTTTCATGTAGAGTGTATCCGTAGTGTGGGAAATACACTGTGGAGGCGGCCTTGGTGGACCCAGTTCATGAATATAGAGCCGTGTTTCCCCAGGCTCTGGGAAACTTCACACCGGTATGTGTGCTTATTCGACAGCGCGTGTTAACGCTGCCGTTTGTAATCCGAAATCGTAACATTAGGTAAACTACTTCGCTCGCTACAAACATAAAACATATTTGAATAACCTTATTACTTTAAAAAGATATACAACTCAAAACATAAATATTACCACTTAACACTATAGCCCTCATTACAACCCTGGCGGTTGGTGTTAAAGCAGCGGTAATACCGCCAACAGGCCGGCAGAAACAAAATGGAATCACAACCATGGCGGAAACTGCCAACATAGACAACCACTTTAACACTCCGACCACCATGCCGATAGAAACAAACACTGCGGCGGTAACCGCCAACAGACAGACGGAACACAAGGTTCCGCCCACTGTATTACAAGAGGCCTATCCGCCACTTTTTCCGGGGCAGTACCAACGCTATCAAAAGCACGGCGGAAACAGCACTTGGAACTGAAACCACTCACCTCTTGACACCCAACGAAGAACCAGGACACCATGGAGTCCGAACTAAAGGTCCTGCCCATGCTGGTCTTCCTCCTCTTGTATCAGGAGCATGAAAGACGTCGTCAACGACCACAGTGAGTACTGCACCTACAGGGGGGAGGGAAAAGAGAGTGACACACACACAAAATACGCAACACCCCCACCCCCACCTCACCCACAACACCATGCACACAAATACATGCAGCAACATTACATATACACCCCCTCACCCCCTGGAAGATCGCATGGACAAAAGGAAATTATTGTACTGAGTGTAATCAATAAAAATCAGATAGGGCAATTTAAAAAATCTGTATATACAAATATGTACACCAACTACACAAGTCACGATATTAATCAAATCATTGTCCGTGGATCAATGTCCCAAAATGCATGGGCAAAGCCCACACTAGGTACCTGACTCGAAACGGAGAGAACACTGCAGGGGCATAAGATGGAAAATAAACAGGCACCTCAGGGGGAGGCAGAGGGGGGTACCTCAGCTGGATGAAGAAATTACACCACTGCTCCACGAGGGGGCTCCATGCCCACTGATTGGTCCTGGGGAGTGCAAAGCCATAGTCTCTCAAGTCTGTCCACTGGGTGGTTTGCCCACTGCTGTATCCTGGGGAGTGCAAAGCCACTGTCTCTCAAGTCTTTCCAGTGGGTGATTTGCCCACTGCTGAATCCTGGGGAGTGCAAAGCCACAGTCTCTCAAGTCTTTCAGGTGGGTGGTTTGCCCACTGCTGTATCCTGGAGAGTGCAAAGCCACAGTCTCACATGTCTTTACAGTGGTTGGTTTGCCCACTGCTGTATCCTGGGGAGTGCAAGGCCACAGTCTCCCAAGTCTTTCCAGTGTGTGGTTTGCCCACTGCTGTATCCTGGGGAGTGCAAAGCCACAGTCTCTCAAGTGGATGTCAGTCTCCACTGGTTCTGGAGGAGGCTTTGTGCCCAGAGTGCTTCATCCTGCCAAGCACTGTGGAAGTGGATGTATCTCTCCACTGGTTCTGAAGGGGGCTTTGTGCCCATAGTGCTTCATCCTGCCAAGGACTGAGGTAGTGGATGTGAGTCTCCACTGGTTCTGGAGGGGGCTTTGTGCCCAGAGTGCTTCATCCTGCTAAGGGCTCAGGTTGTGGAAGTATCTCTCCACTGGTTCTGGAGGGGGCTTTATGCCCAAAGTGCTTCACATGCAGTATGGCAGGTCCCATTCCCTAACCTGGGTGTGTGTGCCACGAGATTGCCTGGGAACAGGTAGCATGATACACCATCGAGGCAGAGACACACTCCACCCTGCTGTGACTTCGCCTGCAACCTGCAGGTACAAACAGTGCTGGGAGTCATGCCTCATGGATGCTTGACAGGGTCCAGGACATCTCCTGCAGCCTCGGACGGCTGCCCACTGGGGATGATTGCCATGTCAGCTGTGGTGGCACTGTCTGAGCACGTCACGGGGCTGGTGGTGGTGGTTACGGCGGTGTCTGTGGCAGAGGTGCTGGCGGTGGTGCATGTGTCTGCACCTGTTGAGGGACACAGCAGGACGTCTCCTGCAGCCTCGGACGGCTTCCCACTGGGTATGATGCTGGGGACCGTTGCTGAGGCAGCAGACATGCAGGTGGCGGTGTTGGTGGCGGTGCTCCTGGCGGTGTTGGTGGTGGTGCAGGTGGCAGTGTCCACCGCCGTACAGGTTGATGTTGTGGTTGACAAAAAGGGTGACTCTTGCCCCTCAGCCGGGGCCATCATGCCCTGTCCTGACCTGCTCTTCGGCTTGCGTCCCTTCCTCACCTTTGATGTTGCTGCTGGTGTCTTGCCACTGTCCCCTTATGGTTTGGAGGAGCCCTTGCTTGCTGGTAGGTGCGGCTTCTCCCTCTGGCATGTGGGCACCTTCTTCACCTCGGCAGGTGGCGGAATGGCCTGCTCCTTGGCCTCACTAGGTGCCACGCTGGCAGCCCTGATGGGTGGCACCTGCGATGAGACCGGAGTTGCTGGGACCACTGTGTTTGAGGATTTGGTGGCTGAGGTGCTGGGCTGTGACCTGGACAGCCTGGTTCTAGGTGAAGGAGGGGGGAGATGTAGGGAAGAGGTCAATTTTAGCCAGGAAAAGTTTCTTTGACACACTGGGACGGGAAGATGGAGGGGGTTTGGGAGTGGAGGAAGAGGTAGTGGTTGTATGAGGTGAACATTTGCTGAATTTGGGTGAAGGTGCATGGGCCGAAGGCTGTTGTGAGGCGGATGGCTGTTGAGTGGGTGTGTGCCTGCATTTGTGTAGTTTGGGAGGAGGGCTCACCGACTCACTGGGAGAGGACACAGGGGAAGTGTGAATGGTAGTGTGGGTGGTGATTGCACATGAGCGGTGTGTGGTGATTGGCGTGTTGGTGATGGAGGTAGTGGCTGAGGATGTAGTGCATGCAGGTGAGAGTGGAAATGAGACAGGGAGGGAGGAAGAGGATGTGGTGGAGGGGGACACAGTGGAGGCAGTGGATGTTGGTGTGTCTGCATAGAGATGGCTCTTGTGTGATTGCCTGTGGGATGTGGGGTGCTTATGTTTGACATGTCCACTCTTGTGTGTTGATGAGTGTGCATGCTGGTCTGATGGTTTGCTTGGGATAGGCTGAGGAACAGAGGATTGGGTCTGGGTGGAGGAAGTTGGAGGGGGGAGGCTGGACACAGGGACAATGGCTGCCATCAGTGCTGAGTCCAGAGCCTGGAATACTCTCTGTTGGGCCGCCTGGCCAGAATTAATGCCCTCCAGGTATGCATTTGTTTTATGAAAATGCCTCTCAACACCCTGGATAGCATTCAAAATGGTAGATTGCCCAACAGTGAGGGATCTCAGGAGGTCAATATTCTCTTCACTGAAGGCAGCAGGGCTGACTGGGACTGGGACTGGGGCTGAGGTGCCTGGGGCGAAGGAGATGCCCACCCGTCTGGGTTAGCGGGCACGGGAAACACGCTGAGGGGCTGCTGGGAGGGTGGTGCTGGTACGGGGTGGCAGTTGTACCTGCTGATGCGGTGGGCACAGAGGTGCCCGCCACCACAATGGAGCTCTGATCAGAGGAGTAGTCGCTGTCGCCGGTGTATGCTCCTGTCCCTGTCGTGGAGCTCCCCTCACCCTCCGTTCCACTGATGGCTTCAGGCTCCGTTACTTCACCCTCCGGGGCCATGTGGAATGAACCTCCCTCCTGCTCCGGTGCCACTGCACCTCCGCCAGATGATGATAATGCATGCAAGAACAGGGTGACAAAACAAAAAGGGGGGGAGACAGAAGAGACACATGGTCAGTGCATGCAACACCACTACTGTTGGCAGACACAACACACAGGGAGCAGCACTATGCACTAAGCCATGCACTAACAGTGCAGGGAAAAAGCACATTCTCAAGGGGGACTCTGTCTAGACCCATGTCATGCACAGCTGGAACCCATGGGAGCCTGACTAGGTGTATTGGACAAATACTACCTTTAGGGTTGGAGTGGGAATGAGGCTGCAAAACAATGGATCTACCGTTGTGCGTCTGCCCTGGCCTAGGGGAACACCGAGGCCACCACCCCCACCCAGACACCTCATCAAGCGTGCAGAGTCAGCTGAATGACAGTGTACTCACCCTCTTGTGGCTGCTTTGATGCCCTCAAGCGCCCATCCAAATCCAGAAATGCCATCACCAGGATCCGGTACATCACGGGGGTCATGGTGCGACTGGCACCCCTTCCACGTTGGGAGGCCATCCCCAGCTGGGCCTCTGCTGTCTTCTTGCTCCAGTGGCGCAGGCTCTCCCATCTTTTCTGGCAGTGGCTGCTCAGTCTATGGTAGACCCCCAGGGTCTGCACTCCCTTGGCGATGGCATGCCAAACACCCTTCTTCTGGTGGGTGCTGACCTAGAGGAAAAGTGAAGTTATAATGGATGTTACTCTTCCGTACAGTCCTTCTTACACATTGCCTAAAAACCTCTCACCTTGGCCCAGACATACATACACACACACTATCCTCACATGCTGGCCTACTCCCCCACATCTTCCATCCACGACACTCCATACAATCATGTGCCATCCACCATGCTCACAGTGTACTCACCTGTTTGTCTGGAGGACCGTACAGTTGCATGTACTAGGGGAGGACCCCATCCACTAGTTTCTCCAACTCCTCCGAAGTGAAACCAGCAGCACTTTCCCCAGACACTGTAGCCATTGTCGCTTCCAGACACAGGTCACAGCAGCACTAGCAGTGTAGCTCCTCTCCTGTTGAAGGTCAGGTATCAAGTGCGGGAACATATAGAAAATGGCAGCCATGTCCGCGCCGGTGCGTACCGTCATCGACGGCGTACATCGCCATTGGCTCCTGGAACCCTTAGGGCCCAATGTTAACCAATGCTGAATTGCACCGGGGTCTTCGACCTCCTAACGCGATGGTGTACAACGCCAGCACAGTTACCTCATTTCCCCTTGTCCCACCTTACAGGTCAGGCAGCCGCCATTTCAGGGGGCCACATGGCAGGTCAAATAACCATGTCACACCTATTTAGGCGAGGAATACTGACAGACAAAGACACATAGAGAATATGTAAGGTTTTTGCAAAACAGCAAGTGTTGTATGACCGTCTGCTCACTGTTCTCCTCCATAGGTCACGAGATGGCAGCATCTTCCGGTGTACCGACCCCTGGTGGACCTGTCGAGAATGGAAGACAGACACATCATTATCACTTACAGACTTGATTGTGCAACAACTACAGGGACCCCAGGCAAACCCACCAACCCAAGCCAATCAGGGACCTGGGGTCAGTGGCAGTGGGCACACAGTTCAGGGGACAGAGGCACAGGATAACAGGGAAGCTGGGAGGACTGCTGTGCGACAGGGGGAGGTCAGGCTCAGGGAACCCACTCTCCACAAGGCACTCTCCAACATCATGGGAGCATACCACCATTCCCAGGAGACCATGGACACGGTACTGGCCAAGTTTCAGGAGACCCAGCGGATGCAGGAGGAACACTACCTTGGGATCAGGGAGGACTTGAAGTCTATTAACACCACCATGGTCACCATTGCAGGGGTGCTGGGAGACCTTGTCAACACCATGAGGGACACAGCGGGACATAAACGGGCCCCTGACACTAGCCTGGATGATGCACAGCCCTCCACCTCCGCCGGCGCTAGTGGACAGGAGGCACCGCCACAGGACCAACAGGCCACCAGCACCCCACCCCTTGCAGAAGGAGCACCAGCCCGGAAACAGTCCCTGAGATCCAGGAACAAGACAGAGAACATTGCCAAGACCCCTGCCAGGAAATAAGACCCTCCTGAGTGTCACCCCTCTGTCCCACTTTGTCATCCAGTCCACCTTAAACTGCCATTGCTCCACTTTCTATGCCCCATTGGACAATGCACCTGTGATACAAATAGACGGGGCACTGCCATGGACATTCCTCCACCATCACCCCAGCCCATTTCACACCCCCTCCACTTATTTGCACAGAAATAAACACCCTTGATTCACAAAACAATCTGGAGTCAGTCTGTGCTTTCACAAACGTGTAATTGCAAAATCTCTGGAATATGGCAATGTCAATGTTCTTGTTCACATACCAAGGTTACACAGCTGTAGGCCAGGAGTAAACATAGCAGAGGGCACAAATTGGGAGCCACATCTGTGAAATGGAAAGCCAAAGTGACAAGTCAGGGTCCATACACAGAGTGAAAAAGGCAGATTTATCCTAGCTCCTACAATAGTATGAGATGTGGGAAGCAGTTCCATCTTCTTACCTGTGTCTCACTGGAAGTATTGCATGATGATGTTGTTTCAGTTGTCTACATCTTCGTCTTCTGCCTCCTCTTCTTCACCATCCACAGGCTCCATAGCTGCCACAAGACCACCATCAGGCCCATCCTCCTGCCAAAAAGGCACCTGCCGTAGCAAAGCCAGGTTGTGCAACATACAGCAGGCCACGATGATCTGGCACACCTTCTTCGGTGAGTAGTATAGGGATCCACCTGTCAGATGGAGGCACCGGAATCTGGCCTTCAGGAGGCCGAAGGTGCATTATAATATCCTTCTAGTTCGCCCATGTGCCTCATTGTAGCGTTCCTCTGCGCTTGTCCTGGGAGTCCTCACTGGGGTCAGTAGCCATGACAGGTTGGGGTAACCAGAGTCACCTGCAAATGTCGAGGGACAACTGTTAGACACACACTAACCCTTAGAGACAGCCCCATACCCAGACAGCAAATGAAACTGTGTGGGGACTTTAGGCTCACCTATTAGCCACACATGGGGGTATATTTATACTCCGTTTGCGCCGGAATTGCGTCGTTTTTTTTTACGCAATTCCGACGCAAAACTAACTCCATATTTATACTTTGGCGTTAGACACGTCTAGCGCCAAAGTCCATGGAGTTTGCGTCATTTTTTAGCGTGGACACCTACTTTGCGTTAATTATATGCAAGGTAGGCGTTCCCGTCTAAAAAATCGACTCTGAGGCATGTGCGTGGGATTTATACTCCCGGGATAAAATTCACGCCCGGGAGTGGGCGGGTCAAAAAAAATGACGTACGGCCGCTTTTGCGCCATTTTTTAGTGCCTGCAAAAGGCAGGCGTTAAGGGACCTGTGGGCTCTGAAGGAGCCCAGAGGTGACCTCCCGTGCCCCCAGGGACACCCCCTGTCACCCTTGCCCACCCCAGGAGGACACCCAAGGCTGGAGGGACCCATCCCAGGGACATTAAGGTAAGTTCAGGTAAGTTTAAAAAAAAAAAAAATTGTGGCATAGGGGGTCCTGATTTGTGCCCCCCTACATGCCACTATGCCCAATGACCATGCCCAGGGGACAGAAGTCC
The DNA here is from genome assembly GCF_031143425.1 of Pleurodeles waltl. Taxonomy (NCBI): domain Eukaryota; kingdom Metazoa; phylum Chordata; class Amphibia; order Caudata; family Salamandridae; genus Pleurodeles; species Pleurodeles waltl. The sequence continues at coordinate 766,109,932 of NC_090437.1, forward strand.
CCTGGGCATGGCCATTGGGCAAGGGGGCATGACTCCTGTCTTTGCTAAGACAGGAGTCATTTCTATGGGGGTTGGGAGTGAGAAAAAAATGGCGCAAATCGGGTTGAGGCGAAAAAATTGCCTCAACCTGACTTGCCCCATTTCTTGACGCCCAAGCCCCATATCCCCCTACGCCGGCGCTGCCTGGTGTACGTCGTTTTTTTTAACGCACACCAGATGGCGCCGGCGGCTAATGCCGGCTAACGTCATTCAATAAATACGGCGCCCACATGGCGCTTCAGAATGGCGTTAGCAGGTGCTAATTTTTTTGACGCAAAACTACGTTAGCGCAGTTTTGCGTCAAAAAGTATAAATATGGGCCATGGTGCCTCTGGAGTTGCCCCATCACATAAGGGATGCTGCTATTCCTCAAAATGTAAGCATCATGGACTGAGCCAGGATACTTCGCTATCCAATGGGAGATGTACTGGTCTGCCAAACACACCATCTGCACATTCAGAGAATGGTAGCTTTTCCAGTTTCTGTACACCTGTTCATTTCTGCGGGGGGACGACAAATGCCACATGTGTACCATCAGTGGCACCTATGATGTTGAGGATATGTACCAGGGCATAGAAGTCACCTGTCACTGTTGGCAAATCCTCCACTTGAGGGAAAATGATGTAGCTGCACATGTGTTTCAGCAGGGCAGACAACACTCTGGACAACATGATAGAGAACATTGGCTGGGAGATCCCTGATGCCATGGCCACTGTTGTTTGAAAAGACCCACTGGCCAGGAAATGTAGTACAGAAAGAACCTGCACTAGAGGGGGGATTCCTGTGGGATGGCGGATATCTGACATCAGGTCTGGCTCCAACTGGGCACACAGCTCCTGGATTGTTGCACGATCAAGTCAGTAAGTGATAATGATGTGTCTGTCTTCTCGACAGGTCCACCAGGGGTCTGTACACCGGAGGCTGCCGCCATCTCATCACCTGCCCCAGCGGACGTGCTCTATGGAGTAGAACAGTGAGCAGAGGGTCATCCAACACTTAGGTATCACAATGTGTTTTTTGCAAAAATATAAAAAAATTGCCATGTGCTTTATTCTGTCTGTATTCCTGGCCTAAATAGGTGTGACACCGTTTTTTTGCCAGCCATGTGGCCCCCTGAAATGGCGGCTGTCTGACCTGTAAGGTGGGACAATGGAAATTGAGGCAACTGGGCTGGCGTTGTACACTGTCGTGGTAGGCGGTCGAAGACCGCTGCGTAATTCAGCATTGGTTAACATTGGGCCCTATGGGTTCCAGGAGCCAATGACGATGTACGCTGGCGGTGACGGTACGCACCGGCGTTGGACGTAGCTGCCATTTTCTAACTGTTCCCTCACTTGATACCTGACCTTCAACAGGAGAGGTCCTACACTGCAAGTGCTACTGTGACCTGTGTCTGGAAGCGACAATGGCTACAGTGTCTGGGGAAAGGGCCCCTGCCTTCACTTTGAAGGAAACTGGTAGATGGGGTCTCCCCCCAGTACACGCAACTGTATGGTCCTCCAGACAAACAGGTGAGTACACTGTGAGCATGGTGGATGGCACATGATTGTATGGAGTGTCGTGGATGGAAGAGGGTGGGGAGAGGGAGAGGCCAGCATGTGAGGATAGTGGTTGTGTATGTATGTCTGGGCCAGTGTGGGAGGTGTTTAGGCAATGCGTGAGATGAACTGTACGGGATAGTCACATCCATTCTAACTTCACTTTTCTTCTAGGTCAGCGCCCACCAGAAGAAGGGTATTTGGCGTGCCATCGCCAAGGACGTCCAGACCCTGGGGGTCTAACATAGACGGAGCACTCACTGTCGGAAAAGATGGGAGCACCTGCGCCGCTGTAGCAATAAGACGGCAGAGGCACAGCTGAGGACGGTCCCCCAATGTGGAAGGGGTGCCCGTCGCACTATGACCCCCCTGATGTACTGGATCCTGGCGGTGGCCTATCTGGAGTTGGATGGGCGATTGAGGGGATCACAAGGGCGTGAGTACAGTCTCATTCAGCTGACTCTGCACGCTTTACGAGGTGTCTGGCTGGGTTAAGTGGGCTGTGGGTTCCCCTAGGCCATGGCAAACTTGGTAGGGTAGGTCCCTTTTTAGGCAGGCTCTGTGGCACTCCAACCCCAATAGTGGTAATAGCCATCTACACCTAGTGAGGCTCCTGTGGTTTCCAGGTGTGCAGCAAATGGGCTTAGGCATTGTCCCCTATGGGCATGTGAATTTCCTAAGAACTGTTAGTGCATGGCTTAGTGCATAGGGCTGCTCCCTGTGTGTTGTGTCCGCCAACGGTAGTGGTGTTGCATGCACTGACCATGTGTATCTTCTGTCTTCCCCCCCTTTTTGTTTTGTCACCCTGTTCTTGCATGCATTAGCATCATCTGGCGGAGGAGATGTGGCTCCGGAGCAGGAGGGAGCTGCATCCCACGTGGCCCTGGAGGGCGAAGTAATGGAGTCTGAAGCCACCAGTGGAACGGAGGGCGAGGGGTGCTCCACGACAGGGAGAGAAGCATACACCAGTGACAGCGACTCCTCCTCTCATAGGAGCGCCCTTGCAGTGGCGGGCACCTCTGTGCCCACTGCATCAACAGGTACAGCCGCCACCCCCCTACCAGCACTGCCCTCTCAGCAGCTCCTCAGCGTGTGTCCTGTGCCCGCTTCCCCATGAGGGTGGGCATCTCCTTCGCCCCAGGCACCTCAGGCCCTGCCCCAGTCAGACCTGCTGCCCTCAGTGAGGAGGCTATTGACCTCCTGAGATCCCTCACTGTTGGGCAATCTACCATTTTGAAAGCCAAGCAGGGTGTTGAGAGGCATTTGCAACAAACAAATGCATACCTGGAGGGCATTCATTCTGGCCAGGCGGCCCAACAGAGAGCATTTCAGGCTCTGGCCTCAGCAGTGATGGCAGCCATTGTCCCTGTGTACAGCCTCCCCCCTCCAACTTCCTCCACCCAGACCCAATCCCCTGTACCTCAGCCTATCCCAAGCACACTGTCCGACCAGCATGCACACTCATCAACACACAAGAGTGGACATGGCAAACATAAGCACCACACATTCCACAGGCACTCACACAAGCACCATCCCGATGCAGACACACCAACATCCACTGCCTCCACTGTGTCCCCCTCCTCCACGTCCTCCTCCTCCCTCCCTGTCTCATCTCCACCCACACATGCATGCACTACATCCTCAGCCACTACCTCCATCACCAGCATGCCCATCACCACACACCGCTGACGTTCAATCACCACCCCCACTACCATTCACACATCCCCAGTGTCCTCTCCCAGTGTGTCTGTGAGCCCTCCTCCCAAAGTACACAAATGCAGGCACATACCCACCCAACAGCCATCCACCTCACAACAGCCTCTGGCCCATGCACCTTCACCGAAATTCAGCAAACGTACACCTCCTACAACCACTGCCTCTTCCTCCACTCCCAAACTCCCTCCATCTTCCCGTCCCAGTGTGTCTAAGAAACTTTTCCTGGCTAACATTGACCTCTTCCCTACACCTCCCCCTGTCCTTCCCCTAGGGCCAGGCTTTCCAGGTCCCAGCCCAGCTCCTTAGCCACCAAATCCCCAAGCACAGTGGTGCCAGCAACTCCGGTCTCATCGAATGCGCCACCCACCAGGGCTGCCATTATGCCACCTAGCGAGGCCAAGGAGCAGGCCATTCCACCACCTGCCAAGGTGAAGAAGGTGCCAACATCCAAGAGGGAGAAGCCGCACCTACCAGCAAGCAAGGGATCCTCCAAACCAAAAGGGGACAGTGGCAAGACACCAGCGGCAACATCCAAGGTGGGGAAGGGACACAAGCCGAGGAGCTGGTCAGGACTGGGCATGGTGGCTCCAAATGAGGGACTTGAGTCACCCCTTCTGTGAACCACTACACCAACCTGTACGGTGGTGAACACCGCCAGCTGCACCGCCACCAGCACTGCCACCTGCACCGCCACCAGCACCGCCACATGCACATCTGCTGTCTCAGCAACAGTCCCCAGCATCATCCCCAGTAGGCATCCGTCCAAGGCTGCAGGAGATGTCCTGCTGTGTCCCTCAACAGGTGCAGACACATGCACCACTGCCAGCACCTCTGCCACAGACACCGCCGCAACCACCGCCACCAGCCCCGCGATGTGCTCAGACAGTGCCATCACAGGTGACATGGCTATCATCCCCAGTGGGCAGCTGTCCGAGGCTGGAGGAGACATCCTGGACCCTGCCCAGCTTCCATGAGGCATGACTCTCATCACTGTTTGCACCTTCAGGTGGCAGGCGAAGCCGCAGTAGGGTGGGCTATGTCTCTGCCTCCATGGCATGTCATGCTACCTGTTCCCAGGCAATCACGTGGCACACACACCCATGTGAGGGAATGGGACCAGCCACACTTCATGTGATGCACTCTGGGCACCAAGCCCCCTCCAGAAGCAGTGGAGAAAAGCATCCACTTCCTTAGTCCTTGGCAGGATGAAGCAATCTGTCCACAATGCCCCCTCGAGAAGCAGTGGAGAAAAGCATCCACTTCCACAGTACTTGGCAGGATGAAGCACTCTGGGCACAATGCCCCCTCCAGAACCAGTGGAGAAAAGCATCCACTTCCTCACTCCTTGGCAGGATGAAGCACTATGGGCACCAAGCCCCCTCCAGAACCAGTGGAGAAAAGCATACACTTCCCCAGTCCTTGGCAGGATGTGGCACTCTGGGCACAAAGCCCCCTCCAGAACCAGTGGAGAAAAGCATCCACTTCCTCAGTCCTTGGCAGGATAAAGCACTCTGGGCACAAAGCCCCCTCCAGAACCAGTGGAGAAAGGCATCCATTTCCTCAGTCCTTGGCAGGATGAAGCACTCTGGGCACAATGCCCCCTCCAGAAACAGTGGATAAAAGCATCCACTTCCTCAGTCCTTGGCAGGATGTAGCACTCTGGGCACCAAGCCCCCTCCAGAACCAGTGGAGACTGTTATCCACTTGTGAGACTGTGGCTTTGCACTCCCCAGGATAGAGCAGTGGGCAAACCACCCACTGTAAAGACTTGTGAGACTGTGGCTTAGCACTCCCCAGGATAGAGCAGTGGGCAAACCACCCACTGTAAAGACTTGTGAGACTGTGGCTTTACACCCCACAGGATAGAGCAGTGGGCAAACCACCCACTGTAAAGACTTGTGAGACTGTGGCTTTGCACTCTCCAGGATACAGCAGTGGGCATGGAGACCCCGCGTGGAGCAGTGGCGTCGTGCGTTCATCCGGCTGAGGTGCCCCCCTGCCCCTGAGGTGCCTGTTTCATTTCGATCTGATGCCCCAGCAGTGTTCTCTCTGTTTCGAGTCAGGTATCTTGTGTGGGCTTTGCCCATGCATTTTGGGACACTGATCCACAATCAATGTTTGATTAATGTCCGGACTTGTGTAGTTGGTGTACATATTTGTATATACTGATTTTTTAACTTGCACTATCTGATTTTTATTGATTACAATCATTTAATTTTGTCCTTGCGTTCTTCCAGGGGGTGAGGGGGTGTATATGTAATGTTGTTGCACATATTTGTGTGTATGGTGTTGTGGGTGAGGGTGGGGGTGGGGGTGGGGGTATTGTGTGTTGCGTGTGTGTGTCACTCTTTTTTCCCTCTCTCCTCCCCTGTGTTGTGGGTGCAGTACTCACCGTGGTCGTGAGTCAACCGCATCTTTCATGCTCCTGAAACAGAAGACCAGCTGGGACAGGACGTGATTTCAGACTCCATGGCATCCTGGTTCCTCGTTAGGTGTTGAGAGGTGAGTGGTTTCCCTTTAAAGTACTGTTTCCGCCGTGCTTTTGATTGCGTTGGGACCGCCCCAGAAAAGGTGGCAGATAGGCCTCTTGTAATAGTGTGGGCGGTACATTGTCTTCTGCCTGTCTGTTGGTGGTTAACGCCGCAGTGTTTGTTTCTATCGCCGTGGCAGTCGGAGTGTTAAAGTGGCTGTCTATGTTGGCGGTTTCCGCCATGGTTGTGATTCCATTTTTTTTCCCGCCAGCCTGTTGGCGGTATTACCGCTGCTTTAACACTGACTGCCATGGTTGTAATGAGGGCCAATGTGTGTAAAGCATTCAAGTATCACAGAATAGTAATTAAATAAAACACATTAAACAGCTTTAAAATCCAAAAACAATGTATAATAATAGGCAACATGTTCATCTTTAATTTGACACCAAAACTTGGATTAGGGGAACAGGAGATATGAAGACAATCAAGACTGCAGACAAGTTTTGGAGCAGTTTGCTGGCCTGTTCTCTTTGATCCCTGGACTCACAAATTGGTGTGTCCATGACATTGACATTGGTGACAGCTCGCCTGTCAAACAAAAGCTGTACAGGATGGCTGACCAGGTCAAGGCCAGCATCAAGGCTGAGGTAGCTAAGATGTTGGATCTCAAGGTTATTGAGCCCTCTGATAGTCCTTGGTCCAGTCCAGTGGTACTGGTACCCAAACCTAATCCCAAAGGCAGGAAAAAGGAATTACAATTCTGTGTAGACTACAGAGGTCTAAATGCAGTCACCAAGACTGATGCTCATGCTATACCTAGAGCTGATGAGCTCATTGATAGGTTGGGGGCTGCCAAATTCCTTAGTATATTTGACCTGACCTCAGGATACTGGCAGATTGCCTTAGATCCAGGAGCTAAGGAGAGGTCAACAGTTTCCAGACAACAGGACCACTTTCAGTTAAAAGTGATGCCCCTTGGCCTGAAGAATGCTCCTGTTACCTTCCAACTGTTGGTGAACAGATTCCTATCTGGATTGGAATATTTCAATGAAGCTTACCTGGATGATATAGCTTTATTCGGTTCCACTTGGGAGGACCACCTGGTCCACCTGAAGGAAGTGCTTCAAGCCCTGCTTCAAGCAGGCCTGACACAAGGCAGGCAAGTGCCAGGTAGGGCAGGGTTCAGTTTTGTATCTGTGCCACCTTGTTGGTGGAGGACATGTACCGCCTCTCCAACCTGAGATCCAGACTATCCTGGATAGGGAGGATCCTAAAACCCAGGCCTTTCTCGGCCTGACTGGGCACTACAGGAGGTTTGTTCAAAACTATGGGACCATAGTGGCCACTCGGATAGAACTCACCTCAAAGGAACAGCCCAAGAAAGTCATTTGGACCCCTGAGTGTCAAAACGTCTTTGACACTGTGAAACAGGATATGTGTTCAACACCAGTGTTATTGGCCCCTGACTACAGCAAAGAGTTTCTAGTACAAACAGATGCTTCAGAATAAGGGATTGGGGCAGTGCTAGTTCATGAAGAGGGCCAAGACCAGCCAGTTGCCTTCATCAGCAGGTGACTACTCCCCAAAGAGAAAGGATGGAGTGCCATTGAGAGGGAGGCTTTTGCTGTGGTCTGGTCCCTGAAGAAGATGAGGCCATACCTGTTTGGCACTCACTTCCATGTACAAATTGACCACAGAACTCTCAGATGGCTGATGCAAATAAGGGGGTAGAACCCAAACTATTAAGGTGGTCCATTTCCCACAGGGGATAGACTTCATAGTGGAACATAGACATGGGAGTGCCCATGCTAACGCAAATGGCCTTTCCAGATTTTTCCACTTAGCTGATGCGGACTACCAGGGTGTAGGTCAGTTCCCATCCCCTTTCATTTGGGGGGCAATGTAGGAAAGGCTTCATTTTTGCCCTGGTCACCCCTAAACCTTATGGACAGAATACTGGTGGGTACTGACTCTTGGCCCTACCATATACTATGGACTTATTGGTGGGTTAATACTGCCAATTATAATTGCCTAATTTGCATATCCACTTTACACAGAGCACTGGCCCTGGGACTGGTAAGCAGTACCAAGAGCACAGACAGGAGTCAGTAACCACCAGTATCTGTCCAAAACGTTCATGGCAGAGCAAAAAGGAGTACTTGCCTACAACATGACAATCTCTTCTTTTATGTGTCATCCATGCAGGACAACGGCCATCAGAAAACAGGGATTTGTCATGCCCTCTCCAAGACAGAGTGGACCCTGGGGTTCCACAGCTGGCACAGCACCCACTGTAGGAAGCGGTGGGAAGACCTGAGACTCTGAGCCTGGAAGACTGCAGAGGACCCGCTGGGGATGTTATCCCAAGGAAGATGGGGTGCCTGTCGGACCTTGAACCCTGTAATTGCCCGTATATTGGTGGTGGCCTACCCGGAGTTTGCGAGCATTTGAGGGCAGCAGCCACAAGGCGCTAAGTACAGACTTGACACCTTTTTATCCCTTTACCAGGTTAGGGTATAATGTGAAAGAGTCTATGCTATGACACAGTGGTAAGTGCAAAGGGTCAAAGATCTCCAAGGAACACATTGATTTGCAGTCCCCATCATTGGTACACAAGTATGCACATACTAATTTGCATAGTGCCAAATTACTCTCCCCTGTTAGACCTGGCATCCTTGGCATAGTCTCCCCTGTCTTTTTGCCTCTGCTTCCTGTTTTTTTGACTGTGTGCTGGACTTTGCTTTTGCTGGTTTTGGTACTCTGGGCACTTTACCACTGCTTACCAGTGTTAAAGTGTAAGTGCTCTCTGTATAAACTACATGTGTAATTGGCTTGGTCATGGTTGGCATGTTGATTTACTAGTAAGTCTCTTGTACAGTGGACTAGAGGTGCCCAGGCCTGTAAATCAAAATGCTACTAGTGGGCCTGCAGCACTGATTGTGCCACCATGAGTAGCCCTGTAAACATAACTCAGACCTGCCACTGCAGTGTCTGTGTGTGTAGTTTTAAACTGTCAATTTGACCTGGCAAGTGTACCCACTTGCCATGGCCAAACGTTCCCTTTTTGTACATATAAGCCACCCCTAAGGTCTGCCCTAGTTAGCCCCCTGGACAGGGTGCAGTGTTTATTAAAGGTAGGAGATGTAGTGATGTATTTTACATGTCCGGACAGTGAGATACTGCCAAATTTGTTTTTCACTGTTGCAAGGCCTATCTCTCTCATAGGTTAACATGGAGGCTGCCTTTAAATATGTTTTAAGTTGATTTTCCCTTTGGGAGCAGATAGGGAATCAGAGTTTGGGGTCTCTGAACTCACAATTTAAAAATACATCTTTGTTAAAGTTGTTTTTTAGATTGTCAGTTTCAAAATGCCACTTTCAGAAAGTGGGCATTTTCTTGCTTAAACTGTTCTGTGACTCTTGCTGCTTGTGTGTTCTCTGTCTGAGTCAAACTGACGATTGGACTGTTTTTGATTCTCCTCTAGACAGTGACACAAAGGGAGCTGGGGTGTACCTTAATGGGTTATCTGGGCTGGGGTGGAGGGGGGAGCTGACACACCTGAATGGACTGTGCCTGCCCTTTCACAATGCAGTCTCCAACCCCTTGGTCTGAGCCTGGAGCCAGGCCTGGGCAATGAAGGATCTTATAAACAAATAGAGACTTTCCTTTGAAGTTTGGCTACTTCAAAGGCAGAGAGGGGTATAAGAAGTGGACCCAAAACCCAAAATTTTCAGATTACTTCTGAAATCAAGAGGAACCTCTGACAAGGAGAAGAGCTGAAGTGCTGTAGGAAGAGTACTGCCTCTTTGCCTGTGACTGTGCTTTGCTGGGTTGGCCTGCAGTTGCTACTTCTGTCTGAAAAAGGACAACAACTTTGTGGTATATTCCTGCTTGTGAAGTGTCTCCAAATACTTGGACTGAGCTTGTCTTCTGTTTTAAAGTCTCTGTTGAGACTGCCAAGTGGTTTTCCCTATCCAGTCCCTGGGCCCTTGAAAGGCAAAGTTGTTGTAACCAACGTGGAAATCCAAGCATAGGAGCTGTGCGAGGAAAAGTTTGATGCACCACCTGCAACACAACTGTAAAAGCAATGCACCACCTGCATCGCAGCTGAAGTCGATGCACCATCGGCATCGTGGCTAGGAAATCGATGCATCACCTGCACCGTGGCTGGAGAAACGATGCAATATCCGCTTGTGGGTGCTGAAATAGATGCAAACCCCATGCAGCATGGATCCTCATCCTCGTGCAGTCAGATTTCGCTTACAACATCGCTGGGAATCAAAATCACCGTGAAGCTGCCTGGATCTGAGGTGCCTGTCCACAAAATCAACACATCGCTCTCTTGTGGGAGAGAAAAACAACGCATCGCCTGCCCGATAGGAGAAGAAACGATACACGGCCTCACTTGCGAGTACGTCATTGACACATCATTGAGCTTTACGACGTATGCTCACCCGTGCAGCTTTATTTTTGATGCAAACCATGTACTTTGTGTATCACCAACACATCCGTTGTTTTCTGTGGAGTAAGACTCTTTTTGCTTTAAAAATTCATACTTTTACTTGTGTATGTTGGATGTTTGCAGTTTTGGTCTTGCTTGATTTAGATAATTATTGGCTATTTTTCTAAACTAGTGTGGTGTCCATTTTGTAGTGTTTTCACTGTATTACTGTGTGTGTTTTGGTACAAATACTTTACACATTGCTTTTGAGATAAGCCTGACTGCTTGGGCCAAGCTACCAAGGGGGTGAGCAGGGGTTATCTTAAGTGAGTAACTCCCTTACCCTGACTAGACTGAGGCTCCCTGCTTGGACAGAGTAAAAACCGACTGCCAACCAGAGATTCCATTTCTAACATCCCCTCTGTACGGAGCATAAGATAATGCACATGTGACTGTGTCATCGACATACCACTGTGCAGCTTTTCATATCCTGCTGATTGTTCCTTTCCACCTGCAGGTCTAAACTCCCTTCATCATGATGGTAAGTTGGCCAGGTCCCTGCTCTCTGTCCATTCCAATGTCCCTTGATCTATGTATATGTGCAACATAGAGTCTGAAAATTTGAAGTGATTCCTACTTTTCAAATGAATTCTGATGGCTGTCAGCATCATGTGAGGCATGATGTCAATCTGACATTTTGCATGCTATCCATGCACAATCTATTCTGACCTGTTTCAAGGTGAACCCCCTTGGTAAGTGAGTGATATAAATAGGCCTCTGCAAGGTGTCATCTGATTGGACATCCTACATGTTGGTAACCATGGAGGTATTTCTAGACTCCTATTTATTCACATACATTAGTGTCAGAGCAATGGATGTTAGTACCATGTTCATGCTCTGTAGGTGGGAGCTGCTACACAGCTATTTCCTTAGCCATTGTGTTGTAGGCATGATGAATAGGGAAATACATCTTATTCATAGTTACAATCTTAACTGGTTCTTGCAAACATCATGTGTACACTGAAATGTTCTGTCATGAATGCACATTGTCATGAGTTACCAACTTAGCATCAGCAGCTGTTTGACAAGTCACGCTTTCATAAAAAATCATGTTTGCTGTGACTTGGCTGCAGCTGTCAAAGCCTAGCCACAGCCAACAGCTATGAACCAGGGGTGGGCACCCGAGACACAGTAGGAGCCGGCCCTGTCATGTGGCGGCCCACAGGGCCTTCCGTGGCTCCTCAAGGGGGCCATGTGGCCCCCCTCCAATGTGATAACCATGGGGAGGTGATGGTCAACGAGGCTTGGGAGTCTGAAACAGACCCCTTTTACATTATTTACTACTGGCCCTGGGGAGGTGGTGGTCCATGGGGCAGAGGGGGCACGCAGCACCCCACACCAAATGTAATCAATGTCCCAGGGAAGTGGTGGTTCCCAGGGCTGCGGCGGGGCACTCGAGCCCCCTCACCGGATTTAAGCAATGCCCCATGGGAGGTAGTAGTCCCTGGGGCTGCAGTGGTGCTATGTGCCCCCACGGTTTTAATATTTAAAAGCCCAGAAAGGTAATGGTCTACAGGGCTGCAGGGGGCCATGTAGCCCCCACACACACTACTTAAATATAGCCCAGGGTGGTGGCATTCCCCAGGGCTGTGGGGGGCCGCACCAGCCCCCCATATTTATATTGTTAAATGCCCCAGGAAGGTGGTGGTCTCCAGGGTGTGCGGGGGGGGCTAGGCAGCCCCCTGTTACAAATAAACATTGCCCCTGGGACGTGGCCCACCCAGGGGCTTGATAAAGATGAAGCAAGCTTCATTTGGTTCTGAGTTTTTGCAGGATCCACCGCAAATCACAGTGAAAAACTAATATAAAATGCTTTTTAGCCCTGGAGTGGTCTGTTTGGGACCCCAACACCAGAGCTGAGGGGTCAGGGTATTCGTACCTTGGTCCCTTTTTTATTTTTTTCTTCTCAGACTCGGCTGGATCCGAGTCCCAACATCTCAGACAACACTTCCTTGTTAAAGTGTTGTCAACCAATCAGATCTCAGCACGGGATTGGAAGGGGTTGCAAATCCTTCGCATCCCTTGATATACAAATTTGGATTTTCTTTAATTTCTCAAAAACTACTCAACGGATCCACACCAAATAACAAAAACAGCTCTTTTGGGACCAAGAGCTACCTTTCTGTCAAATTTGTCCGTCCAATGGTTTTGGCACTATCGCGGTTGAAAATCACTAAGGAAAAATTAATGGGGAAAATGCATTTTGGGTCCCCCCTTTTTCTCAGCCCCCCCTTGACGGATCACACCAAAACCTTCCAGACAGCAGCTGAAGTGAGAATCATATCTTTTAAATTTTGTGAAGATTCGTCAAGCGATGCCAAAGTTATTAGCAAAACAAAAACGCTCTTTCTAGAGGAACTTTGTCCTGTCTATAACTACTAAGTGGCAACCGCCACACACACACACACATCTATATATATATTCATAAGAAACAATAACATTTCAGTTCCAGAAAAATAAATTACCAATAAAAAAATAAAAAAACAAAGGCATTTAAAAAAAATCATAACATTTTAAAATAAATAAATATGTAAACAAATTTAATTAAAATTACAACCAAATATTAATAAAACATATATTTAACTAATATCAAGAAATGTATTGAAGACTGGAAACAATAGATACACTATTCCCAATGCAGTTTATGTAACAGTAGATAAAATGTAGGACATCAGAGGGGTTAAATTTACTGTTTCCACTCCAGTTTGTGCTACTGTACGGAAAGTGTTGGTCTTCAGAGTGGTAAGATTTACTCTTCCCACTTCAGCCTGTTGTACAGTGGAAAAAGAATTGGACATCGGAGGGTTAAGATTTACCATTCCCACTCCAATCTTTGCAACAATCGGGAAAGCATTGGACTTTGGAGGGATTACATTTACTATTTCCACTCCAATATAAGTAACATTAGTAATCAATCAACGTATTCCATAAGGTGGTTGATGTTAAACGTCGCACATCCGAAACAGGTAAGTCCAGAGTAACAGATCAAAAGTGCAATCATGTGGAGGGTGCCAACCTGGTAATAAAACCCAACCACCAAGGGTTTCAGGGTGCACAGAGACACTGGCGGCACTGCGAAAGAGCCACCTATGTCCTGCGCTGTAATGAACAAAGTGTAAGGAGAACAGAGCAACCAGGGCACTCCTAAGTCATGGATCCGAGATTTGTAGTTTCGTAGAGGAATTTATTGTTAGACCTCAGTGGTGAAACCTTAATATTTATACAACAGTTTTAGTGTCCATTTGTTATGGCGAATGCATGAGAATTCGGTAACAGCCAACACGTGTTTCGTCCTCGACGGACTTCTTCAAGGCTCAGGGACTGAACTGTATGGGGGACCCAATTGTTTCCGTTAAAGTTCCAAGTGAGAATTCGGGGAGACCAAAGGGTTCTCCATCAGATAAGCGGGGTCCCTTTTGATTCCAGGAAAAAGAGTTTCTTAGGAAGAAAGGAAGCTTTCATGTAGAGTGTATCCGTAGTGTGGGAAATACACTGTGGAGGCGGCCTTGGTAGACCCAGTTCATGAATATAGAGCCGTGTTTCCCCAGGCTCCGGAAACTTCACACCGGTATGTGTGCTTATTCGACAGCGCGTGTTAACGCTGCCGTTTGTAATCCGAAATCGTAACATTAGGTAAACTACTTCGCTCGCTACAAACATAAAACATATTTGAATAACCTTATTACTTTAAAAAGATATACAACTCAAAACATAAATATTACCACTTAACACTATCGCCCTCATTACAACCCTGGCGGTTGGTGTTAAAGCAGCGGTAATACCGCCAACAGGCCGGCAGAAACAAAATGGAATCACAACCATGGCGGAAACTGCCAACATAGACAACCACTTTAACACTCCGACCACCATGGCGATAGAAACAAACACTGCGGCGGTAACCGCCAACAGACAGACGGAACACAAGGTTCCGCCCACTGTATTACAAGAGGCCTATCCGCCACTTTTTCCGGGGCAGTACCAACGCTATCAAAAGCACGGCGGAAACAGCACTTGGAACTGAAACCACTCACCTCTTGACACCCACGAAGAACCAGGACACCATGGAGTCCGAACTAAAGGTCCTGCCCATGCTGGTCTTCCTCCTCTTGTATCAGGAGCATGAAAGACGTCGTCAACGACCACAGTGAGTACTGCACCTACAACACAGGGTAGGGGGGAGGGAAAAGAGAGTGACACACACACAAAACACGCAACACCCCCACCCCCACCTCACCCACAACACCATGCACACAAATACATGCAGCAACATTACATATACACCCCCTCACCCCCTGGAAGATCGCATGGACAAAAGGAAATTATTGTACTGAGTGTAATCAATAAAAATCAGATAGGGCAATTTAAAAAATCTGTATATACAAATATGTACACCAACTACACAAGTCACGATATTAATCAAATCATTGTCCGTGGATCAATGTCCCAAAATGCATGGGCAAAGCCCACACAAGGTACCTGACTCGAAACGGAGAGAACACTGCAGGGGCATAAGATGGAAAATAAACAGGCACCTCAGGGGGAGGCAGAGGGGGGTACCTCAGCTGGATGAACAAATTACACCACTGCTCCACGAGGGGGCTCCATGCCCACTGATTGGTCCTGGGGAGTGCAAAGCCATAGTCTCTCAAGTCTGTCCACTGGGTGGTTTGCCCACTGCTGTATCCTGGGGAGTGCAAAGCCACAGTCTCTCAAGTCTTTCCAGTGGGTGATTTGCCCACTGCGGAATCCTGGGGAGTGCAAAGCCACAGTCTCTCAAGTCTTTCAGGTGGGTGGTTTGCCCACTGCTGTATCCTGGAGAGTGCAAAGCCACAGTCTCACATGTCTTTACAGTGGTTGGTTTGCCCACTGCTGTATCCTGGGGAGTGCAAGGCCACAGTCTCCCAAGTCTTTCCAGTGTGTGGTTTGCCCACTGCTGTATCCTGGGGAGTGCAAAGCAACAGTCTCTCAAGTGGATGTCAGTCTCCACTGGTTCTGGAGGAGGCTTTGTGCCCAGAGTGCTTCATCCTGCCAAGCACTGTGGAAGTGGATGTATCTCTCCACTGGTTCTGAAGGGGGCTTTGTGCCCATAGTGCTTCATCCTGCCAAGGACTGAGGTAGTGGATGTGAGTCTCCACTGGTTCTGGAGGGGGCTTTGTGCCCAGAGTGCTTCATCCTGCTAAGGGCTCAGGTTGTGGAAGTATCTCTCCACTGGTTCTGGAGGGGGCTTTATGCCCAAAGTGCTTCACATGCAGTATGGCAGGTCCCATTCCCTAACCTGGGTGTGTGTGCCACGAGATTGCCTGGGAACAGGTAGCATGATACACCATCGAGGCAGAGACACACTCCACCCTGCTGTGACTTCGCCTGCAACCTGCAGGTACAAACAGTGCTGGGAGTCCTGCCTCATGGATGCTTGACAGGGTCCAGGACATCTCCTGCAGCCTCGGACGGCTGCCCACTGGGGATGATTGCCATGTCAGCTGTGGTGGCACTGTCTGAGCACGTCACAGGGCTGGTGGTGGTGTTTACGGCGGTGTCTGTGGCAGAGGTGCTGGCGGTGGTGCATGTGTCTGCACCTGTTGAGGGACACAGCAGGACGTCTCCTGCAGCCTCGGACGGCTGCCCACTGGGTATGATGCTGGGGACCGTTGCTGAGGCAGCAGACATGCAGGTGGCGGTGTTGGTGGCGGTGCTCCTGGCGGTGTTGGTGGTGGTGCAGGTGGCAGTGTCCACCGCCGTACAGGTTGATGTTGTGGTTGACAAAAAGGGTGACTCTTGCCCCTCAGCCGGGGCCACCATGCCCTGTCCTGACCTGCTCTTCGGCTTGCGTCCCTTCCTCACCTTTGATGTTGCTGCTGGTGTCTTGCCACTGTCCCCTTATGGTTTGGAGGAGCCCTTGCTTGCTGGTAGGTGCGGCTTCTCCCTCTGGCATGTGGGCACCTTCTTCACCTCGGCAGGTGGCGGAATGGCCTGCTCCTTGGCCTCACTAGGTGCCACGCTGGCAGCCCTGATGGGTGGCACCTGCGATGAGACCGGAGTTGCTGGGACCACTGTGTTTGAGGATTTGGTGGCTGAGGTGCTGGGCTGTGACCTGGACAGCCTGGTTCTAGGTGAAGGAGGGGGAGATGTAGGTGAGGGATCTCAGGAGGTCAATATTCTCTTCACTGAAGGCAGCAGGGCTGACTGGGACTGGGACTGGGGCTGAGGTGCCTGGGGCGAAGGAGATGCCCACCCGTCTGGGTTAGCGGGCACGGGAAACACGCTGAGGGGCTGCTGGGAGGGTGGTGCTGGTACGGGGGTGGCAGTTGTACCTGCTGATGCGGTGGGCACAGAGGTGCCCGCCACCACAAGGGAGCTCTGATCAGAGGAGTAGTCGCTGTCGCCGGTGTATGCTCCTGTCCCTGTCGTGGAGCTCCCCTCACCCTCCGTCCCACTGATGGCTTCAGGCTCCGTTACTTCACCCTCCGGGGCCATGTGGAATGAACCTCCCTCCTGCTCCGGTGCCACTGCACCTCCGCCAGATGATGATAATGCATGCAAGAACAGGGTGACAAAACAAAAAGGGGGGGAGACAGAAGAGACACATGGTCAGTGCATGCAACACCACTACTGTTGGCAGACACAACACACAGGGAGCAGCACTATGCACTAAGCCATGCACTAACAGTGCACGGAAAAAGCACATTCTCAAGGGGGACTCTGTCTAGACCCATTTCATGCACAGCTGGAACCCATGGGAGCCTGACTAGGTGTACTGGACAAATACGACCTTTGGGGTTGGAGTGGGAATGAGGCTGCAAAACAATGGATCTACCGTTGTGCGTCTGCCCTGGCCTAGGGGAACACCCAGGCCATCACCCCCACCCAGACACCTCATCAAGCGTGCAGAGTCAGCTGAATGACAGTGTACTCACCCTCTTGTGGCTGCTTTGATGCCCTCAAGCGCCCATCCAAATCCAGATATGCCATCACCAGGATCCGGTACATCACGGGGGTCATGGTGCGACGGGCACCCCTTCCACGTTGGGAGGCCATCCCCAGCTGGGCCTCTGCTGTCTTCTTGCTCCAGTGGCGCAGGCCCTCCCATCTTTTCTGGCAGTGGCTGCTCCGTCTATGGTAGACCCCCAGGGTCTGCATTCCCTTGGCAATGGCATGCCAAACACCCTTCTTCTGGTGGGTGCTGACCTAGAGGAAAAGTGAAGTTATAATGGATGTTACTCTTCCGTACAGTCCTTCTTACACATTGCCTAAAAACCTCTCACCTTGGCCCAGACATACATACACACACACTATCCTCACATGCTGGCCTGCTCCCCCACATCTTCTATCCACGACACTCCATACAATCATGTGCCATCCACCATGCTCACAGTGAACTCACCTGTTTGTCTGGAGGACCGTACAGTTGCATGTACTAGGGGAGGACCCCATCCACTAGTTTCTCCAACTCCTCTGAAGTGAAAGCAGCAGCACTTTCCCCAGACACTGTAGCCATTGCCGCTTCCAGACACAGGTCACAGCAGCACTAGCAGTGTAGGTCCTCTCCTGTTGAAGGTCAGGTATCAAGTGCGGGAACATATAGAAAATGGCAGCCATGTCCGCGCCGGTGCGTACCGTCATCGACGGCGTAGATCGCCATTGGCTCCTGGAACCCTTAGGGCCCAATGTTAACCAATGCTGAATTGCACCGGGGTCTTCGACCTCCTAACGCGATGGTGTACAATGCCAGCACAGTTACCTCATTTCCCCTTGTCCCACCTTACAGGTCAGGCAGCCGCCATTTCAGGGGGCCACATGGCAGGTCAAATAACTGTGTCACACCTATTTAGGCGAGGAATACTGACAGACAAAGACACATAGAGAATATGGTTTTTGCAAAACAGCAAGTGTTGTATGACCCTCTGCTCACTGTTCTCCTCCATAGGTCACGTCCGCTGGGGCAGGTGATGAGATGGCAGCATCTTCCGGTGTACCGACCCCTGGTGGACCTGTCGACAATGGAAGACAGACACATCATTATCACTTACAGACCTGATTGTGGAACAACTACAGGGACCCCAGGCAAACCCACCAACCCAAGACAATCAGGGACCTGGGGTCAGTGGCAGTGGGCACACAGTTCAGGGGACAGAGGCACAGGATAACAGGGAAGCTGGGAGGACTGCTGTGCGACAGGGGGAGGTCAGGCTCAGGGAACCCACTCTCCACAAGGCACTCTCCAACATCATGGGAGCATACCACCATTCCCAGGAGACCATGGACACGGTACTGGCCAAGTTTCAGGAGACCCAGCGGATGCAGGAGGAACACTACCTTGGGATCAGGGAGGACTTGAAGTCTATTAACACCACCATGGTCACCATTGCAGGGGTGCTGGGAGACCTTGTCAACACCATGAGGGACACAGCGGGACACAAACGGGCCCCTGACACTAGCCTGGATGATGCACAGCCCTCCACCTCCGCCGGCGCTAGTGGACAGGAGGCACCGCCACAGGACCAACAGGCCACCAGCACCCCACCCCCTGCAGAAGGAGCACCAGCCCGCATACAGTCCCTGAGATCCAGGAACAAGACAGAGAACATTGCCAAGACCCCTGCCAGGAAATAAGACCCTCCTGAGTGTCACCCCTCTGTCCCACTTTGTCATCCAGTCCACCTTAAACTGCCATTGCTCCACTTTCTATGCCCCATTGGACAATGCACCTGTGATACAAATAGACGGGGCACTGCCATGGACATTCCTCCACCATCACCCCAGCCCATTTCACACCCCCTCCACTTATTTGCACAGAAATAAACACCCTTGATTCACAAAACAATCTGGAGTCAGTCTGTGCTTTCACAAACGTGTAATTGCAAAATCTCTGGAATATGGCAATGTCAATGTTCTTGTTCACATACCAAGGTTACACAGCTGTAGGCCAGGAGTAAACATAGCAGAGGGCACAAATTGGGAGCCACATCTGTGAAATGGAAAGCCAAAGTGCCAAGTCAGGGTCCATACACAGAGTGAAAAAGGCAGATTTATCCTAGCTCCTACAATAGTATGAGATGTGGGAAGCAGTTCCATCTTCTTACCTGTGTCTCACTGGAAGTATTGCATGATGATGTTGTTTCAGTTGTCTACATCTTCGTCTTCTGCCTCCTCTTCTTCACCATCCACAGGCTCCATAGCTGCCACAAGACCACCAACAGGCCCATCCTCCTGCCAAAAAGGCACCTGGCGTAGCAAAGCCAGGTTGTGCAACATACAGCAGGCCACGATGATCTGGCACACCTTCTTCGGTGAGTAGTATAGGGATCCACCTGTCAGATGGAGGCACCGGAATCTGGCCTTCAGGAGGCCGAAGGTGCATTATAATATCCTCCTAGTTCGCCCATGTGCCTCATTGTAGCGTTCCTCTGCGCTTGTCCTGGGAGTCCTCACTGGGGTCAGTAGCCATGACAGGTTGGGGTAACCAGAGTCACCTGCAAATGTCGAGGGACAACTGTTAGACACACACTAACCCTTAGAGACAGCCCCATACCCAGACAGCAAATGAAACTGTGTGGGGACTTTAGGCTCACCTATTAGCCACACATGGGGGTATATTTATACTCCGTTTGCGCCGGAATTGCGTCGTTTTTTTTGACGCAATTCCGACGCAAAACTAACTCCATATTTATACTTTGGCGTTAGACGCGTCTAGCGCCAAAGTCCATGGAGTTTGCATCATTTTTTAGCGTGGACACCTACGTTGCGTTAATTATATGCAAGGTAGGAGTTCCCGTCTAAAAAATCGACTCTGAGGCATGTGCGTCGGATTTATACTCCCGGGCAAAATTCACGCCTGGGAGTGGGCGGGTCAAAAAAAATGACGTACGGCCGCTTTTGCGCCATTTTTTAGCGCCTGCAAAAGGCAGGCGTTAAGGGACCTGTGGGCTCTGAAGGAGCCCAGAGGTGCCCTCCCATGCCCACAGGGACACCCCCTGTCACCCTTGCCCACCCCAGGAGGATACCCAAGGCTGGAGGGACCCATCCCAGGGACATTAAGGTATGTTCAGGTAAGTTTAAAAAAAAAAAAAAATTGTGGCATAGGGGGTCCTGATTTGTGCCCCCCTACATGCCACTGTGCCCAATGACCATGCCCAGGGGACAGAAGTCCCCTGGGCATGGCCATTGTGCAAGGGGGCATGACTCCTGTCTTTGCTAAGACAGGAGTCATTTCTATGGGGGTTGGGAGTGAAAAAAAAATTGCGCAAATCGGGTTGAGGCTAAAAAATTGCCTCAACCTGACTTGCCCCATTTCTTGACGCCCAAGCCCCATATCCCCCTACGCCGGCGCTGCCTGGTGTACGTCGTTTTTTTTAACGCACACCAGACGGCGCCGGCGGCTGGCGCCGGCTAACGTTATTCAATAAATACGTCGCCCGCATGGCGCTTCAGAATGGCGTTAGCAGGCGCTAATTTTTTTGACGCAAAACTGCGTTAGCGCAGTTTTGCGTCAAAAAGTATAAATATGGGCTATGGTGCCTCTGGAGTTGCCCCATCACATAAGGGATGCTGCTATTCCTCAAAATGTAAGCATCATGGACTGAGCCAGGATACTTCGCATTCCAATGGGAGATGTACTGGTCTGCCAAACACACCATCTGCACATTCAGAGAATGGTAGCTTTTCCAGTTTCTGTACACCTGTTCATTCCTGCGGGGGGGGGACAAATGCCACATGTGTACCATCAGTGGCACCTATGATGTTGAGGATATGTACCAGGGCATAGAAGTCACCTGTCACTGTTGGCAAATCCTCCACTTGAGGGAAAATGATGTAGCTGCGCATGTGTTTCAGCAGGGCAGACAACACTCTGGACAACATGATAGAGAACATTGGCTGGGACATCCCTGATGCCATGGCCACTGTTGTTTGAAAAGACCCACTGGCCAGGAAATGGAGTACAGAAAGAACCTGCACTAGAGGGGGGATTCCTGTGGGATGGCGGATAGCTGACATCAGGTCTGGCTCCAACTGGGCACACAGCTCCTGGATTGTTGCACGATCAAGTCTGTAAGTGATAATGATGTGTCTGTCTTCTCGATAGGTCCACCAGGGGTCTGTACACCGGAGGCTGCCGCCATCTCATCACCTGCCCCAGCGGACGTGCTCTATGGAGTAGAACAGTGAGCAGAGGGTCATCCAACACTTAGGTATCACAATGTGTTTTTTGCAAAAATATTAAAAATTTGCCATGTGCTTTATTCTGTCTGTATTCCTGGCCTAAATAGGTGTGACACAGTTTTTTTGCCAGCCATGTGGCCCCCTGAAATGGCGGCAGTCTGACCTGTAAGGTGGGACAATGGAAATTGAGGCAACTGGGCTGGCGTTGTACACCGTCGTGGTAGGCGGTCGAAGACCGCTGCGTAATTCAGCATTGGTTAACATCGGGCCCTATGGGTTCCAGGAGCCAATGACGATGTACGCTGGCGGTGACGGTACGCACCGACGTTGGACGTAACTGCCATTTTCTAACTGTTCCCTCACTTGATACCTGACCTTCAACAGGAGAGGTCCTACACTGCAAGTGCTGCTGTGACCTGTGTCTGGAAGCGACAATGGCTACAGTGTCTGGGGAAAGGGCCCCTGCCTTCACTTTGAAGGAAACTGGTAGATGGGGTCTCCCCCCAGTACACGCAACAGTATGGTCCTCCAGACAAACAGGTGAGTACACAGTGAGCATGGTGGATGGCACATGATTGTATGGAGTGTCGTGGATGGAAGAGGGTGGGGAGAGGGACAGGCCAGCATGTGAGGATAGTGGTTGTGTATGTATGTCTGGGCCAGGGTGGGAGGTGTTTAGGCAATGCGTGAGATGAACTGTACGGGATAGTCACATCCATTCTAACTTCACTTTTCTTCTAGGTCAGCGCCCACCAGAAGAAGGGTATTTGGCGTGCCATCGCCAAGGACGTCCAGACCCTGGGGGTCTAACATAGACGGAGCACTCACTGTCGGAAAAGATGGGAGCACCTGCGCCGCTGTAGCAATAAGACGGCAGAGGCACAGCTGAGGACGGTCTCCCAATGTGGAAGGGGTGCCCGTCGCACTATGACCCCCCTGATGTACTGGATCCTAGCGGTGGCCTATCTGGAGTTGGATGGGCGATTGAGGGGATCACAAGGGCGTGAGTACAGTCTCATTCAGCTGACTCTGCACGCTTTACGAGGTGTCTGGCTGGGTTAAGTGGGCTGTGGGTTCTCCTAGGCCAGGGCGAACTTGGTAGGGTAGGTCCCTTGTTAGGCAGGCTCTGTGGCACTCCAACCCCAATAGTGGTAATAGCCATCTATACCTAGTCAGGCTCCTGTGGTTTCCAGGTGTGCAGCAAATGGGCTTAGGCATTGTCCCCTATGGGCATGTGAATTTCCTAAGAACTGTTAGTGCATGGCTTAGTGCATAGGGCTGCTCCCTGTGTGTTGTGTCCGCCAACGGTAGTGGTGTTGCATGCACTGACCATGTGTATCTTCTGTCTTCCCCCCCTTTTTGTTTTGTCACCCTGTTCTTGCATGCATTAGCATCATCTGGCGGAGGAGATGTGGCTCCGGAGCAGGAGGGAGCTGCATCCCACGTGGCCCTGGAGGGCAAAGTAATGGAGTCTGAAGCCACCAGTGGAACGGAGGGCGAGGGGTGCTCCACGACAGGGAGAGAAGCATACACCAGTGACAGCGACTCCTCCTCTCATAGGAGCGCCCTTGCAGTGGCGGGCACCTCTGTGCCCACTGCATCAACAGGTACAGCCGCCACCCCCCTACCAGCACTGCCCTCTCAGCAGCTCCTCAGCGTGTGTCCTGTGCCCGCTCCCCCATGAGGGTGGGCATCTCCTTCACCCCAGGCACCTCAGGCCCTGCCCCAGTCAGACCTGCTGCCCTCAGTGAGGAGGCTATTGACCTCCTGAAATCCCTCACTGTTGGGCAATCTACCATTTTGAAAGCCAAGCAGGGTGTTTAGAGGCAACTAATGGCAGCCATTGTCCCTGTGTCCAGCCTCCCACCTCCAACTTCCTCCACCCAGACCCAATCCCCTGTACCTCAGCCTATCCCAAGCACACTATCCGACCAGCATGCACACTCATCAACACACAAGAGTGGACATGGCAAACATAAGCACCACACATCCCACAGGCACTCACACAAGCACCATCCCGGTGCAGATACACCAACATCACTGCCTCCACTGAGTCCCCCTCCTCCACGTCCTCCTCCTCCCTCCCTGTCTCATCTCCACGCACACCTGCATGCACTACATCCTCAGCCACTACCTCCATCACCAGCATGCCCATCACCACACACCGCTGACGTTCAATCACCACACCCACTACCATTCACACATCCCCAGTGTCCTCTCCCAGTGTGTCTGTGAGCCCTCCTCCCAAAGTACACAAATGCAGGCACATACCCACCCAACAGCCATCCACCTCACAACAGCCTCCGGCCCATGCACCTTCAACCAAATTCAGCAAACGTACACCTCCTACAACCACTGCCTCTTCCTCCACTCCCAAACTCCCTCCATCATCCCGTCCCAGTGTGTCTAAGAAACTTTTCCTCGCTAACATTTACCTCTTCCCTACACCTCCCCCTGTCCTTCCCCTAGGGCCAGGCTTTCCAGGTCCCAGCCCAGCACCTCAGCCACCAAATCCCCAAGCACAGTGGTGCCAGCAACTCCGGTCTCATCGAGTGCGCCACCCACCAGGGCTGCCATTATGCCACCTAGCGAGGCCAAGGAGCAGGCCATTCCGCCACCTGCCAAGGTGAAGAAGGTGCCAACATCCCAGAGGGAGAAGCCGCACCTACCAGCAAGCAAGGGATCCTCCAAACCAAAAGGGGACAGTGGCAAGACACCAGCGGCAACATCCAAGGTGGGGAAGGGACACAAGCCGAGGAGCTGGTCAGGACAGGGCATGGTGGCTCCGACTGAGGGACTTGAGTCACCCCTTCTGTGAACCACTACACCAACCTGTACGGTGGTGAACACCGCCAGCTGCACCGCCACCAGCACTGCCACCTGCACCACCACCAGCACCGCCACATGCACATCAGCTGCCTCAGCAACAGTCCCCAGCATCATCCCCAGTGGGCAGCCGTCCAAGGCTGCAGGAGATGTCATGCTGTGTCCCTCAACAGGTGCAGACACATGCACCTCTGCCACAGACACCGCCGCAACCACCGCCACCAGCCCCGCAATGTGCTCAGACAGTGCCATCACAGCTGACATGGCTATCATCCCCAGTGGGCAGCTGTCCGAGGCTGGAGGAGACATCCTGGACCCTGCCCAGCTTCCATGAGGCATGACTCTCATCACTGTTTGCACCTTCAGGTGGCAGACGAAGCCGCAGCAGGGTGGGCTATGTCTCTGCCTCCATGGCATGTCATGCTACCTGTTCCCAGGCAATCACGTGGCACACACACCCATGTGAGGGAATGGGACGAGCCACACTTCATGTGATGCACTCTGGGCACCAAGCCCCCTCCAGAAGCAGTGGAGAAAAGCATCCACTTCCTTAGTCCTTGGCAGGATGAAGCACTCTGGGCACAATGCCCCCTCCAGAAACAGTGGATAAAAGCATCCACTTCCTCAGTCCTTGGCAGGATGAAGCACTCTGGGCACAATGCCCCCTCCAGAACCAGTGGAGAAAAGCATCCACTTCCTCACTCCTTGGCAGGATGAAGCACTCTGGGCACCAAGCCCCCTCCAGAACCAGTGGAGAAAAGCATCCACTTCCCCAGTCCTTGGCAGGATGTAGCACTCTGGGCACAAAGCCCCCTCCAGAACCAGTGGAGAAAAGCATCCACTTCCTCAGTCCTTGGCAGGATAAAGCACTCTGGGCACAAAGCCCCCTCCAGAACCAGTGGTGAAAGGCATCCATTTCCTCAGTCCTTGGCAGGATGAAGCACTCTGGGCACAATGCCCCCTCCAGAAACAGTGGATAAAAGCATCCACTTCCTCAGTCCTTGGCAGGATGAAGCACTCTGGGCACCAAGCCCCCTCCAGAACCAGTGGAGACTGTTATCCACTTGTGAGACTGTGGCTTTGCACTACCAAGGATAGAGCAGTGGGTAAACCACCCACTGTAAAGACTTGTGAGACTGTGGCTTAGCACTCCCCAGGATAGAGCAGTGGGCAAACCACCCACTGTAAAGAATTGTGAGACTGTGTCTTTGCACTCTCCAGGATACAGCAGTGGGCATGGAGCCCCCGCGTGGAGCAGTGGCGTCGTGCGTTCATCCGGCTGAGGTGCCCCCTGCCCCTGAGGTGCCTGTTTCATTTCGATCTGATACCCCTGCAGTGTTCTCTCTGTTTCGAGTCAGGTATCTTGTGTGGGCTTTGCCCATGCATTTTGGGACACTGATCCACAATCAATGTTTGATTAATGTCCAGACTTGTGTAGTTGGTGTACATATTTGTATATACTGATTTTTTAACTTGCACTATCTGATTTTTATTGCTTACAATCATTTAATTTTGTCCTTGCGTTCTTCCAGGGGGTGAAGGGGTGTATATGTAATGTTGTTGCACGTATTTGTGTGTATGGTGTTGTGGGTGAGGGTGGGGGTATTGTGTGTTGCGTGTGTGTGTCACTCTTTTTTCCCTCTCCCCCTCCCCTGTGATGTGGGTGCAGTACTCGCCGTGGTCGTGAGTCAACCGCGTCTTTCATGCTCCTGAAACAGAAGACCAGCATGGACAGGACGTGATTTCGGGCTCCATGGCATCCTGGTTCCTCGTTAGGTGTTGAAAGGTGAGTGGTTTCCTTTTAAAGTACTGTTTCCGCCGTGCTTTTGATTGCGTTGGGACCGCCCCAGAAAAGGTGGCAGATAGGCCTCTTGTAATAGTGTGGGTGGTACATTGTCTTCTGCCTGTCTGTTGGTGGTTAACGCCGCAGTGTTTGTTTCTATCGCCGTGGCAGTCGGAGTGTTAAAGTGGCTGTCTATGTTGGCGGTTTCCGCCATGGTTGTGATTCCATTTTTTTTCCCGCCAGCCTTTTGGCGGTATTACCGCTGCTTTAACACTGACTGCCATGGTTGTAATGAGGGCCAATGTGTGTAAAGCATTCAAGTATCACAGAATAGTAATGAAATAAAACACATTAAACAGCTTAAAAATCCAAAAACAATGTATAATAATAGGCAATATGTTCATCTTTAATTTGACACCAAAACGAAAGAAATTGGATAAGGGGAACAGGAGATATGAAGACAATCAAGACTGCAGACAAGTTTTGGAGCAGTTTGCTGGTCTGTTCTTTTTGATCCCTGGACTCACAAATTGGTGTGTCCATGACATTGACACTGGTGACAGCTCGCCTGTCAAAAAAAAGCTGTACAGGATGGCTGACCAGGTCAAGGCCAGCATCAAGGCTGAGGTAGCTAAGATGTTGGATCTCAAGGTTATTGAGCTCTCTGATAGTCCTTGGTCCAGTCCAGTGGTACTGGTACTCAAACCTAATCCCAAAGGCAGGAAAAAGGAATTAAAATTCTGTGTAGACTACAGAGGTCTAAATGCAGTCACCAAGACTGATGCTCATGCTATACCTAGAGCTGATGAGCTCATTGATAGGTTGGGGGCTGCCAAGTTCCTTAGTATATTTGACCTGACCTCAGGATACTGGCAGATTGCCTTAAATCCAGGAGCTAAGGAGAGGTCAACATTTTCCAGACAACAGGACCGCTTTCAGTTAAAAGTGATGCCCCTTGGCCTGAAGAATGCTCCTGTTACCTTCCAACTGTTGGTGAACAGATTCCTATCTGGATTGGAATATTTCAATGAAGCTTACCTGGATGATATAGCTTCATTTGGTTCCACCTGGGAGGACCACCTGGTCCACCTGAAGGAAGTGCTTCAAGCCCTGCTTCAAGCAGGCCTGACACAAGGCAAGCAAGTGCCAGGTAGGGCAGGGTTCAGTTTTGTATCTGGGCCACCTTGTTGGTGGAGGACATGTACCACCTCTCCAACCTGAGATCCAGACTATCCTGGATAGGGAGGATCCTAAAACCCAGGCCTTTCTTCGCCTGACTGGGCACTACAGGAGGTTTGTTCAAAATTATGGGACCATAGTGGCCACTCGGATAGAACTCACCTCAAAGAAACAGTCCAAGAAAGTCATTTGGACCCCTGAGTGTCAAAACGTCTTTGACACTGTCAAACAGGATATGTGTTCAACACCAGTGTTACTGGCCCCTGACTATAGCAAAGAGTTTCTAGTACAAACAGATGCTTCAGAATAAGGGATTGGGGCAGTGCTAGTTCATGAAGAGGGCCAAGACCAGCCAGTTGCCTTCATCAGCAGGTGACTACTCCCCAAAGAGAAAGGATGGAGTGCCATTGAGAGGGAGGCTTTTGCTGTGGTCTGGTCCCTGAAGAAGATGAGGCCGTACCTGTTTGGCACTCACTTCCATGTACAAATTGACCACAGAACTCTCAGATGGCTGATGCAAATAAGGGGGTAGAACCAATACTATTAAGGTGATCCATTTCCCTACAGGGGATAGACTTCATAGTGGAACATAGACATGGGAGTGCCCATGCTAACGCAAATGGCCTTTCCAGATTTTTCCACTTAGCGGACTACCAGGGTGTAGGTCAGTTCCCATCCCCTTTCATTTGGGGGGCAATGTAGGAAAGGCTTCATTTTTGCCCTGGTCACCCCTAAACCTTTTGGACATAATACTGGTGGGTACTGACTCTTGGCCCTACCATATACTATGGACTTATTGGTGGGTTAATACTGCCAATTATAATTGCCTAATTTGCATATCCACTTTACACAGAGCACTGGACCTGGGACTGGTAAGCAGTACCAAGAGCACAGACAGGAGTCAGTAACCACCAGTATCTGTCCAAAACATTCATGGTTGACCAGAGCAAAAAGGAGGACTTGCCTACAACATAACAATCTCTTCTTTTATGTGTCATCCATGCAGGACAACGGCCATCAGAAAACAGGGATTTGTCATGCCCTCTCCAAGACAGAGTGGACCCTGGGGTTCCACAGCTGGCACAGCACCCACTGTAGGAAGCGGTGGGAAGACCTGAGACTCTGAGCCTGGAAGACTGCAGAGGACCCGCTGGGGATGTTATCTCAAAGAAGATGGGGTGCCTGTCGGACCTTGAACCCTGTAATTTCCCGTATATTGGTGGTAGCCTACCTGGAGTTTGCGAGCATTTGAGGGCAGCAGCCACAAGGCGCTAAGTACAGACTTGAACCTTTTTATCCCTTTACCAGGTTAGGGTATAATGTGAAAGAGTCTATGCTATGACACGGTGGTAAGTGCAAAGGGTCAAAGATCTCCAAGGAACACATTGATTTGCAGTCCCCATCATTGGTACACAAGTATGCACATACTAATTTGCATAGTGCCAAATTACTCTCCCCTGTTAGACCTGGCATCCTTGGCATAGTCTCCCCTGTCTTTTTGCCTCTGCTTCCTGTGTTTTTGACTGTGTGCTGGACTTTGCTTTTGCTGGTTTTGGTACTCTGGGCACTTTACCACTGCTGACCAGTGTTAAAGTGTATGTGCTCTCTGTATAAACTACATGTGTAATTGGCTTGGTCATGGTTGGCATGTTGATTTACTAGTAAGTCTCTTGTACAGTGCACTAGAGGTGCCCAGGCCTGTAAATCAAATGCTACTAGTGGGCCTGCAGCACTGATTGTGCCACCATGAGTAGCCCTGTAAACATAACTCAGACCTGCCACTGCAGTGTCTGTGTGTGTAGTTTTAAACTGTAAATTTGACCTGGCAAGTGTACCCACTTGCCATGGCCAAACGTTCCCTTTTTGTACATATAAGCCACCCCTAAGGTCTGCCCTAGTTAGCCCCCTGGACAGGGTGCAGTGTTTATTAAAGGTAGGAGATGTAGTGATGTATTTTACATGTCCGGACAGTGAGATACTGCCAAATTTGTTTTTCACTGTTGCAAGGCCTATCTCTCTCATAGGTTAACATGGAGGCTGCCTTTAAATATGTTTTAAGTGCATTTTCCCTTTGGGAGCAGATAGGTAGACAGAGTTTGGGGTCTCTGAACTCACAATTTAAAAATACATCTTTGGTAAAGTTGTTTTTTAGATTGTCAGTTTCAAAATGCCACTTTCAGAAAGTGGGCATTTTCTTGCTTAAACTGTTCTGTGACTCTTGCTGCTTGTGTGTTCTCTGTCTGAGTCAAACTGACTATTGGACTGTTTTTGATTCTCCTCTAGAAAGTGACACAAAGGGAGCTGGGGTATACCTTAATGGGTTATCTGGGCTGGAGTGGAGGGGGGAGCTGACACACCTGAATGGACTGTGCCTGCCCTTGCACAATGCAGTCTCCAACCCCTTGGTCTGAGCCTGGAGCCAGGCCTGGGCAATGAAGGATCTTATAAACAACAGAGACTTTCCTTTGAAGTTTGGCTACTTCAAAGGCAGAGAGGGGTATAAGTAGTGGACCCAAAACCCCAAATTTTCAGATTACTTCTGAAACCAAGAGGAACCTCTGACAAGGAGAAGAGCTGACGTGCTGTAGGAAGAGTACTGCCCTTTTGCCTGTGACTGTGCTTTGCTGGGTTGGCCTGCAGTTGCTACTTCTGTCTGAAAAAGGACAACGACTGGACTTTGTGGTATATTCCTGCTTGTGAAATGTCTCCAAATGCTTGGACTGAGCTTGTCTTCTGTTTTAAAGTCTCTGTTGAGACTGCTACCCTGCCAAGTGGTGTGCCCTATCCAGTACCTGGGCCCTTGAAAGGCAAAGTTGTTGTAACCAACGTGGAAATCCAAGCATAGGAGCTGTGCGAGGAAAAGTTTGATGCACCACCTGCAACTTATCTGTAAAAGCAATGCACCACCTGCATCGCAGCTGAATTCGATGCACCATCTGCATCGTGGCTAGGAAATCGATGCATCACCTGCACCGTGGTTGGAGAAACGATGCAATATCCACTTGTGGGTGCTGAAATAGATGCAAACCCCATGCAGCATGGATCCTCATCCTTGTGCAGTCGGATTTCACTTACAACATCGCTGGGTATCAAAATCACTGTGAAGCTGCCTGGATCTGAGGTGCCTGTCCACATAATCAACACATCGCTCTCTTGTGGGAGAGAAACACAATGCATTGCCTGCCCGATAGGAGAAGAAAAGATGCACGGCCTCACTTGTGAGTACGTCATTGACACATCATTGAGCTTTCCGACGTATGCTCACCTGTGCAGCTTTATTTTTGATGCAAACCATGTACTTTGTGTATCACCAACACATCCATTGTTTTCTGTGGAGTAAGACTCTTTTTGCTTTAAAAATTCATACTTTTACTTGTGTATGTTGGATGTTTGCAGTTTTGGTCTTGCTTGATTTAGATAATTATTGGCTATTTTTCTAAACTGGTGTGGTGTCTATTTTGTAGTGTTTTCACTGTATTACTGTGTGTGTTTTGGTACAAATACTTGGGCCAAGCTACCAGGGGGTGAGCAGGGGTTATCTTAAGTGAGTAACTCCCTTACCCTGACTAGACTGAGGCTCCCTGCTTGGACAGAGTGAAAACCGACTGCCAACCAGAGATTCCATTTCTAACATCCCCTCTGTACGGAGCATAAGATAATGCACATGTGACTGTGTCATCGATATACCACTGTGCAGCTTTTCATATCCTGCTGATTGTTCCTTTCCACCTGCAGGTCTAAACTCCCTTCATCATGATGGTAAGTTGGCCAGGTCCCTGCTCTCTGTCCATTCCAATGTCCCTTGATCTATGTCTATGTACAACATAGAGTCTGAAAATTTGAAGTGATTCCTACTTTTCAAATGAATTCTGATGGCTGTCAGCATCATGTGAGGCATGATGTAAATCTGACATTTTGCATGCCATCCATGCAAAACCTATTCTGACCTGTTTCAAGGTGAACCCCCTTGGTAAGTGAGTGATATAAATAGGCCTCTGCAAGGTGTCATCTGATTGGACATCCTACATGTTGGTAACCATGGAGGTATTTTAGACTCCTATTTATTCACATACATTAGTGTCAGAGCAATGGATGTTAGTACCATGTTCATGCTCTGTAGGTGGAAGCTGCTACACAGCTATTTCCTTAGCCATTGTGTTGTAGGCATGATGAATAGGGAAATACATCTTATTCATAGTTACAATCTTAACTGGTTCTTGCAAACATCATGTGTACACTGAAAGGTTCTGTCATGAATGCACATTGTCATGAGTTACCAACTTAGCAGCAGCAGGTGAAGGAGATGGTGCCCAGCCAAGTAGGGAAGCTGCTGGCCATGGGATCTCCACTCACGAGAACACTGACACCGACGGATCTAGTGTCCTGGAGGCAAGGGGAGTGCCACAAGGGAGACTAGATTCAGTTCATCGTCTTTGGAATCGTCCTCCAGTGGAAACTCCCTGGTGGTGGCAGACCCATCTGGGACCACCCCAGCACCATCTATGTCCACCACCCCCTTTCTATCATCGCCCTCGTGTGTAGCTCCCCAACCAGTTCGCTGTGCCCACTCACCCAAGAGGGTGGGCGTCTCCTTTGCTACAGACACCTCTGCCCTGGCCCCTTTTAGCCTTGCTGTCTTCAGTGAGGAGGCTATTGACCTCCTGAGATCTATATTTGTGAGTCACTCGCCCATCGTGAATGCCATCCAGGGAGTGACAACTCAGATACAACAGAGTAATGCATTCCTAGATGGCATTCACAGTGCACTGGCTGGCGTACAGAGATAATTTCAGGCTCTGGCCTCCACACTCATGGCAGCCAGTTACCGTGTGTCTACTGCCTCCCCCTTCCCCACCTGTGGCCGTTACATGGCAGTCAGGAGTGTGGTTGGAGCACCATATAGTGCCTTTGTCTCACCACCTTGTTATTTTATTGGACTGGCCAATGGCCTTGAACTTTTCATATTGATATTTATGATAATGTATTCAGACTAACCAGATGCTGGTTTACTGGTTACATCTTTGTCCTGCTTTTCTTTTCCTAGGTTTGAGTTGTTCATGCCTGACATTGGTTGTGCATGAGTATTTATTTGTATGTGGTGCTTGTGCTTCCTGCATTGTTTTAGCAGTATGTGAGGGTGTGTGCAGTGCTGTGGTCCCCCAGGGTTAGGGTGTGTGTTGTGTGATGGGCATGTGTATATTGCAGACATGTTGCTCTGATGGTATTGTGCGGTGTTTGTGTTGACATGTGTTTGTTGTTGTGGTGTGTGGCTTTGTGTGCTTTGTGTGAGTGTGCTAGTATTGTGCATGATATGATAGGTATGATGTGCTCGCTCTGTGTGTGTGTGTGATGTGTGTGTGTCAATTATTAAGTTGTATGAATGTGTAATTGTGTGTGTTCTTTCCCTGTTGGTTGTAAATTGTGTTGTATATGTGATGTGTTCCTGGCTAGTATCGGTTGTGAGTGCTTGACAATGTGTTTATGATGTTGGAGTTGTGTTGTTTTTGTGATGTTCTGGTATGTTGTGTGGGATTGTGTGAGACTGAGCCTGTTCTGTATTGTGGTGCATAAGTGTGTGCTCTTGACATGTTGTGTGTCTGTGTCCTGGCTGCAGTGTGTGTGCTGTGTATGTGTGGGTGTCTTTGTTGTTGTATGTGAGTGTGCTTGTCAGTGTACTGTAACCTGTGTTTCCCTTGCAGCCTCCTCCTTATGGTATGTTATGTAACTGTCCAAAATGTCATAATATACAACTGTGAAAGGTGAGTGTTTGTACTTATGGTTGCTGTCTTCATCAGCGAGGATTCCGTTGTCTTTCGGTGAGCAGGAGCTGTGGGATGATGTCTAGATGTGGTTCCATGGTGGCTTCGGACCCAGACGATTATGGCTTCATGGAGGTGAGTGTCTCATTTTATACAGTTGATTTCCACATGGGTTTCCATGGTGGTGCAACCATGGCAGGAATGTTGGTGCTGTGCAACATTGTAATAAGTCCGATGGAAACTTGGTCTCTGCCAGCCTGCTGGTGCCTTCAGTTGTCCATGGCGGTGTGACCGCACTGGCTGTCCTGGTGATGCTTTGGCTTTATTGTGTTTGCATCACTGCCAAAGTCATAAATTGGCGGTCCTCTCCTCAAGCCTGTTGGCGGTCTGACCGCCACTGCCAACATGTCAGTCATCGGACTGCCAAGCGCGTAATGAGGCACTATGTTTTCTGGGA
Organism: Pleurodeles waltl; assembly: GCF_031143425.1. Lineage (NCBI taxonomy): Eukaryota > Metazoa > Chordata > Amphibia > Caudata > Salamandridae > Pleurodeles > Pleurodeles waltl. Next base: position 766,143,358 of record NC_090437.1, read on the forward strand.
TTGTTTACTGGAAGGGAAAGAACTCTCTCTAATGCTGATGTATTTTTAAATGATAGATTTCATTGTCCCGTAATGGTCCCTTTATACTCCACGCCTTAAAATATTTAAGTATGCCAAATTATCATACTAGGACAATTATGCAATCAATTGGTCTTTGACAATAGTCAAAATTGAAAAGCTGGTACAGGATATCTTAAAAAAAGACAATTTAGCCCACTTCTAACCATCCGATTGGCCGTGATAGCTCCCTTTTTTGTCCTAATACCAACTGGGAAATAGGCAATGGACACATCATATTTTTCAAGTAAGTAGGTCATCAGTTTGGAAATAATTTTATATTAAAATCTCCTGAAATAACAAGAATAATGTTGGGATATTTACTCAATGAATAATTTATTACATATTCCTGAATTTCCATCCTTTTCTAAATTCCAAAATGTAATCTTTTTGTAAATACATGTTTATCAAGATGAATATTTTTGATTTGTTATTACTTATCAATATCTCTGTAGTGGATACTTCGAAGGCACTTGAATCTATGATGACTTCTGTTTTTGGTTGAGATTAATGTTAATAAACTGCCAAATAGTCAGCCCCCTCCCACATCTTCCCTGGCCTTCTACTGGCCACAAAGGCATTAATATTGGAATTCTCTGTTCACCAGGTTTATGGCAGTAGTTCAATGCTTTCTTCATTAAATGCCCTTCCTTTTTTATTATATCAGGACCATGGCTATTATAACATAACACTGTTAGGTTATGAGAGAACTCTCTATTATACATGATCAGCCCACAAGAACCATGCCTGACCACTCAAATCAGACTCATCCAATTTGTCACCAGCCCAGTGCATATTGTGGATCATAATCTCAACGCTATCTTCACATCCAGCAACAGTGCCAAGTACAGCCACATCATCAAACTCACCTTGATGGACCACGCCATTATTCACTTCTACATCACTAGCCTCCCTGAGCCACATAGCACCCCCTACCATGGCTGGGGCACAGTGTCAGAAAGCCAATGGGCAGGCTCCTCAACACATCCCAGCAGGACACAGCAGCCAACCTGGACAAGGCTGTCAGACATTTCACGTCCTAGATTACCACCTGTGCTGACAAAGTTACCACCATCAAGCCTACCAGACTCAAGGGATCCACCAAACAGATCAGATGGTACACCAAAGAACTGAGTGCAACAAAATATGACTGCAAGTGACTTGAAAGAAAATGGCACAGAAGCACCGATAGCACAGACAGGACCACATTCAAAACAATCCTCAACTTCTACTACCACCTACTGAAAGAAATGCTTAGAAAGCCCCTTGCTGACTTTATTGAGGCCTGCTTCAACCACAGCAAAGGGTTTTTCAGCACTGTCAGAAAGTTCTTAAAAACTGCAGCCAGGGATCACAATATCACGCCTCCCAAGAACTGTGTGACTCACTGGCCACCTTTTTCCACAAAAAGATCTCCATTATCTGCTTCGAATCCTGGCCCCCACCTTCTGACTTCCTCCATCTCCAAGCGCTCACTGAAGCCAAACCAGACCATTGACTTACCACTTAGGGCCAGTTAATTCCCCAGAACAACACTTCCATCAGGAAAACTGTCCACTCAGGAGCCCCCAAGGATTCTTGCCTACACTACATTTGCAACCTCGAAAACACCAGGATCTGCAGCAAGCTGAACACCCTCTTTTAGCTCCCCTCTCACCACAGCCACCAACCCCGAAGACTGGAAACATGCAGAAGTCAAGCATCTTCTCAAGATGCCTTCCACTGACACCCAGGGAACTCAAGAACTACCCCCCATCTCTCTGCCGCCCTCCCGTGCCAAGGTCCTTGAAAACCCATCAACTGTCAAGTCATGGAACACCTGGAGAATACCTATTTCCACAACACCTCCCAATTTAGATTTTGCACCAACTACAGCACTGGAACTTCCCTGATTGCAGCAACAGACAACATCAGAAACCTCCTAGACTGTGGAGAAATGATGGCACTGATCCTCATTTCCCTCGCAGTAGCTTTCAACACCATGTGCCACCACGCCCTGATCAAGACACTGCAACACATCAAAATTCAAGGAGATGCCCTCAAGTGGATCGCCTTCTTCTTCACCAGAAGAACGCAGAGTCCACCTACATCCATGAACCTCCAAAGCCAAAGACATAATCTGCGGGGTCTATCAGGCATCTTTCCTTAGCCCCACACTGTTCAACATCTACATGGCCCTCCTAGCCAATATCATCAGAGCCCACAAACTAAACATCATCTACAGTGCAGATGACACCCAACTCATCCTCTTGCTCTCAGAAGACCTTGCAACTAGAAGAACCGACTCCCACAGTTGTATGATAAGTGTCGCTGACTGGATGAGGGAGAACTGCCTGAAGCTCAACACAGACAAAACAAAAGTGCTGATCTTTGGCAACAACACCACTGTTAGAACAACTCCTAGTGGCCTTTGGAAGTTCGACCTTCACCCAACCGACTACGCCATAAACCTTGGCAGAATCCTAACAGTAAACCACACATGAAACCCCAGAACAACTCAATCTCCTATGCCTGCTATCTCACGCTTTGCATTCTACATATAATCTTAACTGGCTTCCCATCAACACCATATGGACTGTCACTCAAGCCCAGTCGCCAGCAGATGGACTGCGGCAACACATTCTGCACAGGAATCATCACACAGGTTCTGCAGGGACTCCGTACCATACAGAACTCCACTGCCAGACTCAACCAAAACCTCTCCAGGCAAGCCCATATTAACCCTCACCTCAGGAAACTCTACTGGCTCCCAGCATAGAAAAATATGCCAATGCAAGCTGCTAATCCATACCTACCAGGTACTACACAATGAAGGACAATCCTACATCAACTACCACTTGAACTTCCACCAACCATCCAGACGCCTTTGATCTGTTTCATTTCTCTCATGCACACCTCTTGCATCTGCTGAAGCTACAGCATAGGATGATCCTCATCCAATCCTCATAGCAAAAATGTGGAACTACTGCTCCTTTCAACTCTAGACTTCCACCTCTCTCCTAGAATTCAAGAAGACACTCAAGATCTGGCTGTTCAACTAATTTCATTGTGAACCAGTAGGTCCTGCAGCACCAGGATACCTTCCACTAATGTATCAATATGTATTAGTGTGTGTGTTGTAGTGAGTGAGCCTGACTAGGTGTAGTTGCCTCTGAGCATGGGTGGGGGGGTGCCACATGGCCTGCCTTACGAAGGGACCTTGCCTACTAAACACGCCCTGGACTAGGGGAACCCACAGCCCACCCAGAAGCCTCCAATGTGCACTGAATCAGCTGAATGAGAGTGTACTCACCCCATTGTGGCTGCTGTGATGCCCTCAAGCGCCCATCCAACTCCAGATACGCCACCGCCAGGATCCGGAACATCAGGGGGGTCATGGTGCGATGGACACCCCTCCCACACTGGGAGGCCATCCCCAGCTGGGCCTCTGCCGTCTACTTGCTCCAGCAGCAAATGTCCTCCCATCTTTTCCGGCAGTGGTTGCTCCATCTGTAGTGGACCCCCAGGGTCCGGACTTCCTTGGCGATGGCACGCCAAATATCCTTTTTCTGGTGTGCGCTGACCTACAGGAATAGTACAGGGGAAAAGGAGAAGATATAACCGTCCGCACCGTCACAGTCATTGGCCCGCATCCCTACCCTTGCCATGACGCACATCCACTCACCGTCGTTTCATGCACGCCTCATTCCCCCCATCCTCCCTCCACACCACTCCACACAGGCATTGCCCATACAGCATGCTCACAGTGTACTTACATGTTTGTCTGGAAGACCGGAGAGTAGCGTGTACTGGGGTAGGACCCTATCCACTAGTTTCTCCAACTCCTCTGTGGTGAAGGCAGGGGCCCTTTCCCCAGACACATGAGCCATTGCTCTTCCAGACTGAGGTCACAGCAGCACTTGCAGTGTAGGTCCTCTCCTGTCGAAGATCAAGTATCAAGTGTGTACAGTCACCGCCAGCGTACATCGTCATTGGCTCATGGGACACATAGGGTCCAATGTTAACAAATGCAGGATTGCGCCGCGGTCTTCGACCGCCTACCGCGATGGTGACAATGCCAGCGCAGTTACCTCACATCCCCTTGTCCCACATTACAGTTCAGACAGCCCCCATTTCAGGGGGCCACATGGCATTAATTTTAAATGTGTCACACATATCTAGGCCTTGCATACACACTAAGACAGGCACATAGCGGATTTAAAAAGTTGTGTTTTCGTACCTCAGTGTTGGCTGTCTCTCTGCTCGCTGTTCTCCTCCATAGAGCACGTCCGCTGGGGCAGGTGAGGAGATGGCGGCATCCTCCGGTGTACAGACTGCTGGTGGACTTGTTGACAATGGAAGAGCGACATGTAATTGTCACCTACAGACTGGACCGTGCCACAATCCAGGAACTTTGTGCCCAGCTGGAGCCAGACCTGATGTCAGCTATCCGCCATCCCACAGGAATCCCCCCTCTAGTGCAGGTCCTGTCAGTACTCCATTTCCTGGCAAGTGGGTCTTTTCAAACAACAGTGGCCATAGCATCAGGGATGTCCCAGCCTATGTTCTCCAACGTGTTGTCCAGAGTGTTGTCTGCCCTGCTGAAACACATGCGCAGCTACATCGTTTTCCCCCAGGTGGAGGATTTGCCTACAGTTAAAGGTGACTTCTATGCCCTGGGACATATCCCCAACATCATTGGTGCCATTGATGGGACACATGTGGCCTTAGTCCCCCCCCCGCAGGAATGAAGAGGTGTACAGAAACCGGAAGAGTTACCATTCAATAAATGTGCAGATGGTGTGTTTGGCAGACCAGTACATCTCCCATGTGAATGCCAAGTTTCCTGGCTCAGTGCATGACGCTTACATTCTGAGGAATAGCAGCATCCCTTATATGATGGGGCAACTCCAGAGGCTCCGTGTGTGGCTATTAGGTGAGGACATGGACCCTATACAGTGTGACTAAGTGTCTGGGGATATCCCTAAGAGTTAGTGTGTGTCTAACAGATTTCCCTCGACATTTGCAGGTAACTCTGGTTACCCCAACCTGTGATAGCTACTGCCCCAGTGAGGAATCCCAGGACATGGGCAGAGGAACGCTACACTGAGGCCCATATGCGAACTAGGACAGTTATAGAGAGGACCTTCGGCCTCCTGAAGGACAGGTTCAGGTGCTTCCATCTGACAGGTGGTTCCCTATTCTACTCACCAAAGAAGGTGTGCCAGATCATCATGGCCTGTTGTATGCTTCACAGCTTGGCTTTGCGACAACAGGTGCCCTTTCTGCAGGAGGATGGTCCAGATGGAGGTCTTGTGGCAGCTGTGGAGCCTGTGGACTGTGAAGACGAGGAATCAGAAGAAGAGGATATCTACAACAGAAACACAGTGATTCATCAATACTTCCAGTGAGACACAGGTAAGAAGACATCACTGCCTGCTACATCTGATACCCTTGTTCTACCTCTCATCTGTCTATCACTTTCACCCAGTGTATGGACCCTGAGTTGTCACTTTCCATTCCAATTTCACAGATGTGGGTCCCACTGTGTGACATCTGCTTTGTTTCCTCATGGACTAAAGCTGTGTGACATAGGTATGTTGACAATACAATGGATATAGCAGTTTTCCACAGTTATTGCAAATACACATTTTCAAAAGCACAGACTGACTCCAGATAGTTTTGTGATTCAAGGATGTTTATTTAAGTGCTAAATAGTGGAGGGGGTTGTAAAATGGTCAGGGGTGATGGTGGAGGAATCTCCATGGCAGAGTCCAGTCTATTAATCTCACAGGTGCATTGTCCAAAGGGGCATAGGAAGTGGAGCTGGGGCAGTTTAAGGATGGACAGGGTGACAAAGTGGGACAGAAGGATGACAATCAGGGTGGTCTCATTTTTTGGTGGGGTCTTTGCATTGTTCTCTGTCTTTGTCCTGGATCTCAGGGACCGCTTGTGGGGTGGTTCTCCATCTGCAGGGGTGGGGTGCTGGTGTTGTGGTACTGTGGCAGTGTCTCCTGTCCACTAACGCCGGCGGAGGTGGTGGGCAGTTCATCGTCCAGGCTAGTGTCAGGGGCCCCTTGTTGTGCACAGTGTCCCTCCTGGTGTTGAAGAGTTCCTTCAGCACGCCTACAATGGTGCCCAGGGTGGTATTGATGGATTAGAGTTCCTTGCTGAATCCCAAATACTGTTCCTCCTGCAGCAGCTGGGTCTCCTGAAACTTGGCCAGTACCGTTGCCATTGTCTCCTGGGAATGGTGGTAGGCTCCCATGATGTTGAGAGGGCCTCGTGGAGAGTGGGCTCCCTTGGCCTGTCCTCCCCCATCGCACAGCAGCACTCCCAGTTCCCCTGTGTTCATGTGCCTCTGTCCCCTGAACCTTGTGCCCACTGCCACTGCCCCCAGGTCCCTGGTGTTGTTGGGGTGATGGGTTAGCCTGGGTTCCACTATAGTGGTGGACACACTGCTGCTTGACGTGTCTTGGGGACAAAAGTATGGGCCCGCTGGGTGGGTGCTGTGCTGGTTTTTCCAGAGGGGGAGGCTCTGTTGTGGCTTGTACCAGTGTGAGGGGAACCGACTGTCCCGCAGTCCCAGAAGGGCCGGGCTGGTCATCTAGATCCAGTTGGACAGAGCTGCTATCATCACCGTGGGCCTCTTCTGTGGGTGGAGTGGACATGTCTGTAACCTCCTGTCTGGTGACGTTGGGTATGGGTCCTACAGGGGTGTAAAGGCATGATTATTACATCTGTGTGTGCCATGGTGTGCAATGGGTGGGTGACCCTGTACCCCAGTGCTTTTTATTCTTGTGTAGGACATTGTGTGATAATTGTTTAGGGGTCTGTGTGGGTATGTGCAGTGGCCATGCATTGGTGATGGGTGTCCATTCTTTGTGGTTGCATGCCGGGCTTGGTGTTGGGATGCGGTTTGTGATAGTGGGACATGTGTGACGCGTTGGAGTGATGGGGGTGAGGATGAGGGTGGGGGTATGTGATAGCATGCAGGTAGGTTGGGGGATGAAGTATTTAAAGATTTGCCTTACCAGAGTCCATTCCTCCAGCTACTCCTGCGAGGCCCTCAGGATGCAGTATAGACAAGACCTGCTCCTCCCATGTTGTTAGATGTGGGGGAGGAGGTGGGGGTCCGCCCCCAGTCCGAACGAACTGCAATCTGGTGTCTTGAGACCACGGAACGTACCTTCCCCCGTAGGTCGTTCCACCTCTTCCTGATGTCATCCTGTGTTCTTGGATGCTGTCCCACTACGTTGACCCTGTCCACGATTCTGCACCATAGCTCCATCTTCCTAGCTATGGTGGTGTGCTGCACCTGTGATCTGAATAGCTGTGCCTCTACCCAGATGATTTCCTCCACCATGACCCTGAGCTCCTCCCCAGAAAACCTGGGGTGTCTTTGCGGTGCCATGGGGTGGTGTGGGTGATGTGTGGGGTGGTGTGTGTTGTGATGTGTGGGGTGATGTTTAGGGGTCTGTGGTGTTTTGTGCGTGGATGTTGTGTGAGTGATAGTGTTGACTGCCTGTGGATGCTAGTTTGTATATGGTGGGGGTCACTCTCTGGCCTTCAGTCGCAAGGGTTTGTGGGTGAGGTGGGTGTGTGTTTTATATTGTATTGGATGTGTGGGAGTGGTGTGTGTATGTGTATCAGGTGTGTGTATTTCGACTTGTTCAATGTGTTTTTGTTTTGTAAGTGTGTGTGTATTTTGAGCGCAGCGGTGTGTACCGCCTATGGAATACCGCGGTTGAAAGACTGCCGCATGGATTTGTGGGTCGTGACAGTGTGGGTGTATTCCTGTTGGCGTGACAGTGCAGGTTTTGTCATCGCCAGTTTATCACTGACCTTTGGTGTGGCGGACTTATGTGGGTGTCTAAATTTTGGCGGATGCCGAGCTGTGGGTCATAATAGCTCTGGTGGAATTCCACAGCCGCGGCAGTGTGTTGGCGGTCTTCTGCACGGCAGTAAGCGGCATTTACCGCCAATGTTATAATGACCCCCTTAGTTCCTCTTCTGAGAGGATGGCTTCTTTTGGAACTGTCTGCAGGCATGCACTATGGCCAGCTGTCTGACGTTTTTGGCCTTACAATATGTTTTGCCTTAAAAGTTGCTTCTTGTGTAGGGGATCCGATTATCAGCCTCCTCCTTTATCTGTTGTTGGTCATGGAGCCTGTCCTGTGGATATATTAGTGTACCAGTGTTTTGTCTTTGCTTCTCTGTATAGTATTGGCTCTTCTAATGTTCTTTCCTTTAGTCTTCTCTTTTGCCTTTGGACTGTCTTCATGGGGTTGTTGGTTGCCTGTGACCATTCCTGGTGAGTCACTCCGGCTCTACTATTATTAGGACTGGAGGTTTTCCACTTTTCTAGGCCATGGCTCTCTGCATCTTGTGGTTCAGTGCCACCTTGGTTTCTTGGATCCTCCTGGTATGTGGCTTGACACCTTGGATTCTGGAAGGTTTGTGTGGCTGCCTTTCTGCTCTCTGTGGTCATTGAGGCCCTGATTCTGACTATGGCGGGCGGCGGAGGCCGCCCGCCAAAGTCCCGCCGACAAATGACCGCACCGCGGTCAAAAGACCGCGGCGGCCATTCTTACATTTCCGCTGGGCCGGCGGGCGCTCTCCAAAAGAGCACCCGCCGGCCCAGCGGAAATGCCCCTGCAACGGCGGAGTTGCAGGGGTGCGACGGGTGCAGTGGTACCCGTCGCGTATTTCAGTGTCTGCATGGCAGACACTGAAATACTTTGTGGGGCCCTCTTACGGGGCACCCCCTACCGCCATCCTGTTCCTGGCGGGAGACCCTCCAGGAACAGGATGGCGATAGGGGGTGTCAGAATCCCCATGGCGGCAGAGCGCGCTCCGCCGCCATGGGGGATTCTGCAGGGCGGCGGGAAACTGGCGGGAGACCGCCGGTTTCCCGCATCTGACCGCGGCCGAACCGCCGCGGTCAGAATGCCCTGCGGGGCACCGCCGGTCTGTCGGCGGTGCTCCCGCCGACCCTGGCCAGAATGACCCCCTGAGTCTTCTCCATTGGCCTATTTTTCCTGGCTATAAGGTGGTCCATTTGTGCTTGATCTGTCTTTTCCAATGGATTGGTTTAGGCCTCTGCCTGGGGGTGCAGTTAGTCTTTTTCTAAGTCTGTCCCCCTTAACTGTCTCTCTGTGCTGGATGTGGGTTGACTGTGTATGCTTTCTACTGTTCTTCCCAGCTGCATTTCTACATGTGATCTTGCACATCTTCTTGTGTGTGTCTTGCATGCCTTCAGGGCTTTGTTTGTTGTGTGGGGACCGGATCGAAGCCTAGTGCTCTGGTATAGTCCCAATGATTTACGGACTTGGATTAGAACCGGGTGAGAAGTTCATGCACTGATTACTTACTAGTAACTACTTACCAGTGCCTTCCATTCCTATCATTACCCTTTCTTGATCTAATAGGTGAGGCTCAACTTCCCTCCTATGGATCCTCACTGAGTAGTGTTGGCAGGTGTGTGTGGTTGGGACGCTTTTGCTCATTCTTTGCACAGAGGGGCCTGAAAGAGAGACTAGAAAGGAGGAGGGAGAGGTTTTTGTTCGAGTAAGGTGGCGCATGGAGTTAGGTGGACTCACTTTAATTACGTTAAGTACTGGCGTGAGGAAGGTTAATTGGAGGAGAGAAGGCTTCTGAAAAATAATCATATAATCTCTCTTGAAGTGGGGGAATTTCTATACAAGGGTTGAGACAGAGCAGGTTTGCACGCCCTACACTGAGATTGTACTGCTCAATAAAAAGCAAGAACATATAAAATCCTCTAATATACACTCCAAAAATGAAAGCTTCAAACGTGATCGTCAAAAAAATTATATGTTTGATTAAATATTACCTTCGTGATTTCAGATTCCTCGCCCTTCAAAACACATAATTATGTGTCTTTAACAGCGAGTGATAAATTGTACCTTGCCAGAAAAAACAGACAAAAGCAGCCTCTGCTGCAGCTAAGGTACATGTGAGCTGAGCAGCAAAGCAATGAATCATCTGATTTCCGTGACAAGGCCTTTGTATTGTCATGACTGGTTTAATGTGCCTTTGTATCACGTTGCATTAGTGCCCCTAACATGGTTTACAATGGTTACTCCTGTACAGTGCTTGCAACGCATGGTTCGGACTGTTTATCACAATCCAGACTGATCCGATTTGAGTTTTGAAGTACAGTACATATTGATTTGCATACTCCATCCCTTTCCTGTTTATCTTTTTTGCTTGTTGTCGTTTCCCCTGGTGACACAACTCACTCCGAATATAGAAGCATTGAAAGAACACGGAGTGAATTTTTATTCACAAGTTCGTTTTTTTCTCTGTGCTTTGTGAGGGTATTTCCAATGCATTAATTTGTGTTTGTAACCAATATGAAGGATTAGACCTTTCAATTTGAACTAATGTGCAAAGCTTCATATCCTAGTGTATTTTTTACCTTATCTATACATTTTGTATCACGCTCCTGCATGATTGAATTATTTGTAGGCGCCTAAATGTTCACATCAGCTTTTCACAAAACGTGTCTAGCACCTTTATGGTAAATGCAAAAATGGAACATTGTGCAAAGAAATGGGATTTTAGGAGCAAGCCTTGGGTAATTGCAGAACATGTCTGATTTGTAATCTGGCCAAAATGAGTTAGTTCCGAATGCCATGATCTTGTTAGCGGAATTTTAAAAACATGTGGATTTGTTTTAATGTGTAAGGCCACGGGAATTCCGAGGTACCAATGACTTTCTACTTATAACAAGTTAAGTCCCACTTAAGGAATTTATTCCAGCATAGAATTTTTTTTTGTACTCAGATAAAGTATAAACAACACCACCATGGGACATACTATGTAGTGTCCTAATGTTTCAAAGAAGTAACTTGTCCCTATTTTCCTTATTAATAGTTTAATATTTAGACCTCTGATGAATATAGGGGGCATTCGTTTAAATAGTAAGTAGAATGCCACATTCTAAATTGTTACAATAGAGCTGTAGGAACTACCATAGGTAACTACCTATGTCCAGCTACATAATGATAAGTCCGAACCTAAGCATGTTTGGTATTAAACATGTCGGAATCATACCCCAATGCTGTTGCCAGTATTGGAAGTATGATTCCTTGCACTCCGAGGGCTCTGTAGAGGCCCCCCAGCATTGCTCTTACCAGCCTTCTGCGGTTTTTCTGGCAGCCAAAGCTGCTGCCACCCCTCAGACAGGTTTCTGCCCTTCTGTTGCTTGAAAAGCTCAAGCCCAGGAAGGCAAAACAAAGGATTTCCTTGGGGGGAAGGGGGCTTAACAACCTCACTCTTTGAAAATAGATGTTGCATGGCTTGGGAGGGGTAGCCTCCCCAAGCCACTGGTATGCTTTGAAGGGCACCCTTTGTTCCCTCTGTGCATAAACCAATCTACACCGGTTCAGGGACTGCAATCCCTTGTCTGGCACAAAACTGCACAATGGAAATGGGAGTGAGCACTCCCCTTGCCATTGCCACCACAGGGATGGTGCTCAGAGCTCCTCCAGAGGGCTCCTTGATGCTGCCATCTTGAATCCAGGGTGGGCAGAGGCCTTTGGGAGCATCTAAGTGGTCAGGTCAGGCAGGTGACGTCAGAGCCCCCTCCTGATAGGTGGTCACCTAGCTAGGTAACCAGTTCCCCTTTCAGGGCTATTTAGGGTTTTCCTCTGGGGTGGGTCCTCAGATTCAGCTTGCAAGAGTCCAGCAGGACTCTTCTGCAACCTCTACTTCAGCTTCAGGCCACTGGAACTGCGACTGAACTCTCCAGGAACCGACAATCTGCATCCACAACGAAGTCTCTGATTGCAACATGGTTACCGTCAAACTTCTGCAACAGTTCCCCAGCTGTGCATCCTCTGAGGACAGCAAGTCTTCAGTTTGTATGAGAAGGAATCTCCATTGGAGTGAAGGAGTCACTCCCCTGCATCCACAGGCACCAACTGAAATGATGACCGGGTGCATGAATCTCCTCTCATCCTGAGGTACGTGGATCCTGCGTCATGGGTGATAGTCCAGAGTAGTCCTCTTGGTCCTGTCTTCTAGCTCTCCAACTTTGGTGGAGGTAAGCCCATTCCTTCCTACGCAGGACAGTACCCCGTGCACCGCATCTCTTGCAGCTACCAAGGCTTGTTTGCATCTCCTCTAAGGGATCTTCAGGCTCCATGTAGCCCCAGCCCCCATCACTCCTTCCTGTGATGCACAGCCCTCTGCGTGCTTCTCCTGTGGCATAGGACCCTTCTCCAGTTGTGCTCCTTTGCGACTGCTTGTTACTCATCCTAATGGGCCTCCTGTAGAGGATGCCCTTTCTTCTGTGGACTCTCTGCCTTGCTGAGGGTCCCCCCAGGGCTCCCGCCATGGGTTGAGTCCTCCTGGACCTTGCTGGTCCCCAGCAGCTCCACTTTTGTTTCACCGCGACTTCTGCCTTTGCCAGGTCTTGTTGGTGGTGGTTTTTCACACCACTGACAAACTGCAATCATCCATTCAGCATGGGACGTCAACTGCATCCTTCAGGAACTCTTCTCCGGTTCCAGTGCTGCAGGGCTGCCCATCTTCGTCCTACCGTCGACCAACTCCTGCAACCACAGACAGGTGGGTAGTGGCTCCTGCCACCACCGGACACTTCTGAGACTTCTGGATTTGGTCCCTTTCTTCCACAGGTCTTCCTCTTCAGGAATCCACCACTGGTTTCTTGCAGTCTTGCCTGGGTGTTTAATTTCCTTCCTTTTATTCTTTTTGGGTGATTTGGGGAAAATCCAGTAACGTACTCCTTTCTTCCTGGTCGCTGGGTGGCACTGTGGTACTTACCTTTGGGGTTTCCTAGTTCCCCCAGCTCCCCTCTACACACTCCACATACCTAGGTGGGGGTCCTGCATTCGCATTCCATTTTTTTTGTATATGGTTTGAGCTACCCCTAAGGTCACTATTGTCTATAGCTATTAGCACTGTTTTCTATTGGTTCTTATGCCTATTTCTGATTAGTAGTGTACATATCCGATGTGTTACTTACCTCTTATTGGAGAGTTGCCTCTCTAGTACTTTTTGGTAATTGTGTCACTAAAATAAAGTACCTTTATTTCTGTAACACAGAATGTTTTCTTTCATGTGTGTAAGTGCTGTTTGACTACAGAGGTATTGCATGAGCTTTGCATGACTCCTAGATAGGCCTTGGCTGCTCATTCACAGCTACCTCTAGAGAGGTTGGCTTCTAGACACTGACTCCACTATATTAATAGGGGATACCTGGACCTTGTATAAGTTGTAAGTAAGTACCTACTACACACCAGCCAGCTTCCTACAAGGGCAGAATGAATACGTCATTGCTTTTATTTAAAGAGAGAAAGGAGATTGAGTCAACCAAGTGATTTGAGCTAGGAATCTACATCTGACATATGTGCTCCAAGCTGGATTTTGAACACAGTTTACAGTCATGAAGACGCTATCCAGCAGGTCAACTATTACCAGAAAAATGAAACATTAATCCTAAAGAACTTGCAAAATGGGTCCAGGTGTACTATTTACTGGTCACAACATATTAGTCGCAATTTACAACCAATAAAGAATTTAAAGAATCCTATGTACTAATTGATTACATTTTAAAATTCCGAATTGTAGTGAATCACAATCCAACCTACCTCATGAATAGAAATGAGATAGGTTGCAAATTGTTATTCCCTACTTTGGAAGGTGCCACATGGATGGTGGTCTGCTGTGATCACATTTGAATAATGTAAACCTTTGTTTAATACGTTCTAGGGGCCAGATGTAGGTACCAAAAAATTATCGACTCGCAATTTGTGAGTATGTGCGACTCGCAAATTGCGACTCGCTAATAGGAATGCAGGTACAATGTCCGTGTACAATTTGCGACTCGCACCCGGAGTCGCAACGCAGATAGCGAGTCCGCTGTCTGCGAGGTCGCTTTTTGTGACCGCGCAAAAAACGAACTTGCAATTTGCAAGTGGGTGTCGCAAATTGCGAGTACCATATAAGTTGATTGCAGGTGCTGTAGAACATTCCAGAAACCACTCCAGAACACTCTGGAAACACTTCCTGGCACATGATGATGACATCACAGCCAGGAAGTTTACAAATACACCTGGGAGGAGGGAGGACCACACCCATTTTAAACTGCTGAACTGCAAACAGGAGGAACAGCAGCTACAATGGCTGAAACACCTAGAAAACGAAAACTAAAATTCTCTGAGAAGGAGCTGGAGGTGCTGACAGAAGAATGCTGTCAGCACTATGATGAAATCTTCGGAAAGGCAGCCCTCAATGTGCCAGAAGCAAACAAAAAACAACTCTGGCTGGAGATCCAAGAAAAAGTGAACTCCCTCGGGGTGAGCCACAGGAGTGTGGAAGAGATAAAAAAATGGTGGTATGACCTCCGCTCCCGGATCAAGGAGAGGGTGGCAGAAAGGCTCCGGGAGATGAGAGGCACAGGAGGGGGACCATCATCCGTACCACCACCCACACCCCTGGAAGAAAGGGTGGAGGAGACCCTGGAGCAGGAGGCAGTGACAGGAATAGGAGATCTGGACACCTCTGAGCCCACTACATCAACCGGTGAGTACCATGTGATATGCCTGTACCCCCATCAATGCCATACCCCCACCCACCATGTACACAGGGGCATGCACAACCAAGATAGCTCCATTTCAGGGTAGCAAACACCAGAATGATGCATTATGGGAAATGTAGTCAAGTAGGCAGTTCATAGGCAAATGTTTATTAGGAAGTGTGCAACAGATAGTAGACACTGACAGTCTGTTCACCATGTCCCACAGGTCTCCCACAAGACACCATCACAAGCCACAGCAGCCAGCCCCATGAGGACAGCACAGGAGCTGCCACCACTCCCACCTGCACGACCAACACCATTCCTGTGATGTCCACACCTACTGCAACTGTGTTTCAGGAGGCTGCGCCAGCAACAGGCAGGAGTGCCAGAGTAGAGCACACAGGGCATCCACCGCTGCGCAGGCGACGCAGGTTCAGGAGAGCAGGGCTGCAGGCTGTGTCCGGCCGTCCATCTACCACCAACAGCGAGGCACAGCTGCTCCGTGGTCTGCGCCTGCAGAACAACATATTATGGTGTATTAGTGGGGTGCTGCACCGCTTTGTTAGAAGCAATGAGGCCAGCATGCAGCAGCTCCATTACCAATTGGACGTGATTGGCACAAACACTGGGACCTAGCCCTGTCCATGAGGGATCTGGTTGCAGGACTACTGGCACAGGGCGAGGGTGGGCAGCGCAGGGACCGTCAGCTGCTACAGAGGCTTGACAGGATGGCCACATCAATTGGCAGGCTGGCAGTTAACACCACTGGCCTGTCGAGAAGGACAGTTGGCCTCCAAGTAGAAATGGTCCATTTTGAAGGGGATGTGGCTAGAGGCCTGGGCCGGATCACACATGTGATTGATTTAATGGAGGCACGGCATATGTCCAGGGGCACAGGGGACACACCCCAAGACAGTGAAGAGGGCTCTACAGTGAGCAGTGTCTCTGCCAGTGACACTAGGGTGCTCCGGAGTGGGAGTACCAGGCAGAGCACTGCAGAACCACCAGGGACCAGCCAGGCTGGCAGAGGCCGCCGTAGGACATAGACTGAACCCTGTCCCTGATGTTGGGGCACATGACAGCAATGTGCCCCATGCATGGTTTGCATTTTGATGAACATGAACAGTTAGTAATTGTAAATAGTTGTATTTCAGCACATATTAAATAGTTTTTTTGTTCCACTTAACAAATTGAGTTTTTGGTCAATAGGTGAGTATGGTTGAAGTTGACACGTACCTTCCAAAGTATTGGGTTGCGATGTGTTCCCGTCTCAGTCTGCCTTGATTTGCTATACTCCTATCCCCATGATGGCGATGTTGTTGTTCTTGCTCTTCATCCTCTGAATCAGGGTCTACAGGGGTAAGAGGTAGCCCACGTCGGGTGGCAATATTGTGCAGGATGGCGCATGCGACAACAATTTTGAATGCTGTAATGGGGGTATACTGGAGGGCACCTCCACTGCGGTGGAGGGATCTGAACCTTGCTTTCAGCAATCCGAAGGTGCGTTCGATGATGATCCTGGTCCTCTTATGTGCACTGTTGTATCGCCTCTCCGAATCATTGCTGGGTGTTAAGAACGGAGTCATAATCCATGGCCGTAGAGCATATGCACTGTCACCTGTTGGGCACAAACATTACACTGTTAGAAAGTCCTGGTTGGTGTGCACAGTGACCTGTGTGTATGTCTGCAAGGTGTATGCAGCTCTACCTAGGAGGTATCCGTCTCCAAACTCCCCACGTTCCAGGCGTTGGTGTATCCCACTGTGCCTAAAAATATATGAGTCATGGGTACTGCCTGGAAATTTAGCTACAATGTCAGTGATGACATAATGGGCGTCACAAACAACCTGAATATTGAGTGAGTGGGTACACTTTCTGTTGCGGAACAGATGTTCCAGGTTTGCAGGGGGGCATATTTGAATATATGTCCCATGTACACATCCGATGACATGGGGAAAGTTGGCAATCCGGTAAAAGTCCAGCTTGGTGCTGTTAATTTCTGCCTCATTCCTGGGTAGGTATATGAAGTGAGACATGTGTGTGAGTATGGCATCTAGGAAGGCCCTGAGGAACCTTGACAGTGCACTTTGAGATACCCCACCTGCCACAGCAATGACCCCCTGATAGCTACCCGAGGCCAAGAGGTGCTGTGAGCATAGCACTTGCACATGCGTAGGGATGGTGCAGCCGCGCAGAGTCTGGCGTTCTAGCTGTGGTTTTAGTAATTCAATTAATTCTAGTATGGCTGCGCTGCTAAGGCGGTATTTATCATATATCTCTTCCTCAGTTTGCTGAAAAAGAGTCTGCCTTGTTCTATAGATCTTCTCCTGTCTGTGGCTCCTCCTCCTCCTCCTCCTCTGCTGGGCTGCGTGGACTCTCCTCCTCACTGCTATCAGGTACATCTCCACCATCTTGAGTAACCCAGATGCCTTCTGGTTCTCCTTTTATACTTTGGTAATGGTTACCACCTGCTCTGAGTTAGTGGTAAATGGGACATGCAAACTGGGCTTTTTGCGACTAGTCGCAATTTGCGAGTTGCAATTGCATATGGTTTGCGACTCGCAAATTGCGACTTCCTATTTGCGGGTCGCAAAATGGGGTTGCAATTTTTGCGAGTCGGTAACGGCTCGCATCGCTTTTTGCGAGTCGGAAATGGGATTTGTGCATCCCATTTCCGATTTTGCACAGTTGGAAATAGCGATTCAGGCCATTTGCGACTCGCAAAACTTTGCTACATCTGGCCCTGTATTCCTTAAAAGAAACCGATCCAAATATTTTTTCAGTTTGTATGTTTTATCATGGAGTATACGACTACAAATATGGTGTTTTTTCAGCGGCAGCCGGTGAACCTTGAAATTCGCGAGGATTAAATACCAAACTTCAATCTAGCAAGCAAACAAGTTCGTTCTTCTTCTTTTAGATTGTGATGGGGCTCTTCTCGAGGTTCTGAAAGGGCAACTTTCCAGTACTTTTGCTACGTGCAATTTGAGTTTCACCTTGTATGGGGTGCTATCAGATAGTCTTCCTTGAATACGAATATACATTTTTTCTTAAATATGTGGTGAGGCCATTTCTGGGCGCCTGCTTCTCAAAGACAGTCATAAATGTTTCTGAAATAGAATTTCCATGTGATCAGAAAAGATACTGCCAGCCAGATGGATTATCTGCCTGCTGTGCCAACATCTGTAATTTGCTAAGTCATTTTGTTTCCTGGTGTCCTATGATTGAAAGTTAAGATAAATGAGGCAGGTTGTGGAGGTTGCAGCTGAGATATTTTCTTTTTTTCTCGAAGGTGCTTTTCAAAACCCAGAGCGCTGTGTCAGATAGATTAAAACTAGGAAACAATATCTTTCAATGAAGACCCACAATATTAATGTGCAGCAAGAAATGTTAAATAAATCCATTGTCTGCTCTCATTAACCTGTTTTAAACTATTTGGCATTTTAGTTTTCTTTCTTGTAGTAAATTAAATAAATGCAATAAATTATATTTAAGATGTGCCAATGCGCGGTTAGTTTTTCAGTCCTCTTCTAGACAAAAAGCAAAGGTTGACACTGCCCAATTCGTCCTGTGCTTTGTATTCCCTATGTCCTGTAAGAGCCTCATCAGAACATTGGACCCGGCTCCCTAGACAAACGTATGTGCACACGTGTGTGCTCACGTATCTTCAAACGGACGAACAATCTCAAAATATTCAAATTACCAATACACTGCATTAGGCCAGAAGTAGAATGGGGCTAGATTAAGGTTGTGTCGTAGTAGGTCACACATATCTACAACCAGCTACCTAGCCCTGCAGCCTACCTGAAAGGTCCAGAGTGGCCAAATGGCTATAGATAAGCTCAGTCGCAAACAAACTTGTTCACAAAAACTCTTGCTCAAATTGACTCACTCGGCACACTCCCTTCTTTGTTCCTTGTTTTTCCTACTATTTCAGTTTCACTCTGTCGTGCTCTCTCCTCTATTGCATTTATTTCCTACTGGCTTTCCCTCCTTCCCATCCACGGACAGAATGCAGCCTCTTGTATAGTCAGATGGCCAATGCACAAGGTGTCAGTAAACAGCTAAGCCCATAATTATCATTTCTTCAGGCAGGGCAACGCAGCAAGCCATCTTGCTGCCCCGTGCTGAATGAAAGGGAAATAAACTCTTTACGAAAACTATTTATTCTGTTCAACAAAATAGCACAAGTAACCATTTACCCAGTGTGTGAGTACCTTGTGTGCTAATAAGCGTTTACATTACATTTAAAAAAAATTGACACATACAACAAAGATGCAATTGTCAATTTCATGGTTAAAGCAAAACAAATGAGACTACTAAAGTATTGCTCCAGTCTTCCAATCCATTAAAGTAATGTGATTGTACTTCTTATAGTTGCACAGAGGACATTCCTGTCCAAATATTACTGGATGTGTTCGTGATATAAATGACTCCTCCATAGAAAAGTGCCTCATCAGGACTGTGGAAAACTGAAGTGCCTAACAACAGAATTATACAACCATTATAAACACTTAAAACCAAGGTGCTTTTCCTGCTGTAGCATCATGTGAATTAAAGACACAGACCAGGTAGAAAAAAGGACTATACCAAGCAGAGTCCTTCAAAAAAGAGTAATAAAACTTGTTGCCTGTTTCACACCACCTGTACCATGGATCAGTTACACTTGTACAGTGGGCCAATTAGAGCCCTGTCTTCTATTTTTTTTGCCGACATTTTAGGTGTACTGGTGGGGTGGCAACTGAGTGGGGAGTGAGCAGACAAGCCTCTTTCGTTGTGGGCACACCCCCCTACCTCCTCAGGTACCTACAGACGGCGTTTAAGCCATTCAGGCAGTGGATGCCCAGCTGGTGAGAACGCTGTCGCACATTTTACTATTTACTATTGTTATCCTTCTTAGCACTGTTTAAATATACTATACACTGCTTACAGTTCTTGAGAATGTTAGCGAACGTTATAGAATTTTAACCTATGTGTTTACTGTTGTGCTTGCTCATGGGGGGGTTAATGGGCCAGTTAGACCTCTGTCTTCTATTTCCACCATTTTAGGTGCACTGGTGGGGTAGGGATTGAGTGGGGAGTGAGCGGACCAGCCTCTTTCGTTGTGGGCATGCCACTCTTCCTCTTCATGTACCGACTGATGGCATTTACACCAGTTGGGCTGTGGATGCGCAGAGGACGTGCACAGAAGGTGCACCGTTGGCGTGCCAAAGGCAACCCCATCTGTGCCCAACCGGGCGCAGGGGCCAGGGATGCTCCCAGTTATGAAGGAACACCTCCCCCAGGTACAATACACAAGGGAACAACTCATGAACTTTCTCCCTAGAACCCCCTGTGAGACACAGGATGTGTTTCCTCTTTCCCCAGTAGAGGGTGGGTCCTGGAGATGCGGGTGTTGTTCCTGGAGTCCCAGGTAAAAGACCTACACGTTCCCCTTATTTAGGCATGAAGAATCTACCTTGGGAGTATACTCCCAGTTAAAAGTGCCAGATTCACAGAACACCCAAAACCATTTTGGATCTTGGATTTGACTGTTTCTTCCTGACAGAAATCTGGGCTAGAGAGGATTCTGATCCTGACTTTGTCACTGCCCTTCCCGTGGTATATGGAAAGTCAAAGGCTAGATTGACTATACAAGAGGGGCGGAGGGTTGGCAGCTATATTTAGAGATAGCCTCTGTTGTTGTTTTGACCCCCAAGGTGCCCCCCAAGATACTTGTGAAAGAGTCTATTTTGAACTAAAACAAGGAAATCTGATAAGGTTAGAGGGACTCCTAGTCTACCGCTCACCAGGTCCCATGAATAATTTCCTAGAGAATTGGTCTCAAGTCACCGAGCCCCTCATCTCCCTCAAACGATGATACTTGGAGATTTTAACTTCCACCTGGAGGATAGAGAGGATAAGGACACTCTTTCCCTTCTGGATTTCATGTCCTGTTTTGCCTGGACACAATTAGTCACCTTGAGCACACACGCAGCAGGTCATGTACTGGATGGGGTGTTCTCCTTACAGGAACTGGTCACAGTGGGCAATTGTCAGCATCTAGAATAGGCGGATCACTGTCTGATCCCCTTCAGAATTATACATAAAAGTTGTCTAAACCCCAAGAACAAATCTAATATTTTGAGTCGTAATTGGGGGCGAGTCAAAAAGGAAGACTTGTGTCTGGCTTTACTGAGGTGTCAGGAGAGGTTTGAAAGGGGACAGGGTTCTTGGGAACAGAACTTTGACTCCTGGATAAGGGAAGCCATTTAGAAATGTGCACCTCTGAGGGAGATTAAAGTAAAGACAGAGGAAAAAGCATCAGCCCCCAGATACATGGATGATCTCAAGGCCCTTCAAAGACCATGTAGGTAAGAAGAAAGAAAATGTAAATTAGATTTTGGGCTGTTGAAAAAAGCGAAGCTTAGGGAGCTTTGGAGAACATACAAACCGACCATTAGAACTGCCAAATCATGTTTTTATTCCCAGAAAATCAGATGTGCATCGAAATCCCCTAAAAAAATATTTAAAGAGGTTAAGGAACGTGCTGCTCCCCCTCCCTCTCAGGAACTTGACAACTCACACATTTTCTGCAATAGAGTGGCTGAATTCTTTCATGATAAATTCCTAAAAATTAATTCAGATTTTTCTCTCCAAGTATAGATCAGGGGACCTTTTGCCCCATCACCCAAGATGAAACTGATGTAGGGCCTAGACTGACAAACTTTGCTCCTCTAGGTCCCAGCAAAATTAATTCCCTTCTAGCTAGAATTCACTCAGGGTCCTCCAAAGACCCCTGCCCACCAATTAGTAAGCGACTCTATCGCTGTGCCACTGGAGACAATTTTTGCAGAAGTTCTTGACTCAAGGGTGTTTCCACCCACTTGGAAGGAAACAATAATCATGGCCATTAAGAAAAAACCTTGAGGCAAACCAGACGATCTTAAAAAGCTATGCCCCATTGCCCTTCTTCTTATGCTTCCAAAAATTCTGAAAAAAACATATCAACCTAGAGCTGGCCACCTTCTTGCTTAATCATGACTGTTTGGATGTCTCTCAGCATGGGTTCTGGAAAAACCACAGCACAGAATCTGCTCTGATCACCACCACCTATTCCAGTAGGAGACAGGTTGACCAGGGAGGTGGTGCCATCCTGATACTTTGTACCTGTCAATGGCATTGGATACTATCTTGTCCCAAATTTTGCTACACCACCTACATCAGGCAGAACTGAGGGGCCCGGCTAGTAGTATCCTGGAATCTTTTCTCCAAAACAGGACAGTGACAGCTGTGGCGATTACAGCTCAAACCCCTTTCTGCTTCCCTGTGGAATCCCTCAGGGATCGTCACTTAGCCCCACCCTCTTTAATTTGTACGTGACTCCTCTGGCAAAAATAATCAGATCTTTTAACTTCCAGGTGTCTTCATGTGCTGATGAGGCCCAAATTATTATCAATATTCATGGCAAGATATATATTACGGCAGAGAGATTTCAATCTTGCATGAAAGAAATAAGCAATTGTATGAATCATAATTGGTTGAAGATGAATGGGGATAAAACTGAGGTCATCATCTATGGGGCAAACACCCCCGTTTGGAATCATAGCTGGTGGCCCGAGATCTGTGGGACCCTTTCCATTCCTATTTCTGAAGTCAGGAGCCTCGGGTCATCCGCGATTCAGATCTGACTTTTAATTCACAGCTAAATATAATTGTCAGTACCTTTCTTTGGATAATTAGAATTCTAAAAAAAAGTTCTGCCATTTATTCTTCCAGACCTCAGGACGACAGTGGTGCTGGCCCTCATAATCTGTAAACTGGACTACCTTAATGACCTTTATTTAAATATAAACCAACCATCCCTTTTCTAAGTTACAGCTAATACAGATTGCTGCCGCTTGACTAGTGCTTGGGCTGCCGAAATTCTTCTCCATTACAGAATGTATGAAGAAACTGCACTGGCTTCCCATCAGAAAATGCATTACATTTAAGGCCCTGTGCCTGACTCATAAGTCCCTCCACTCTCAAGGAACAGAATACCTACAATCAGCCATTAATTGGTACACTCCCAACCGTCCTTTAAGATCGGCTGGGCTTAGGCTGGCCCAGCAGGAAAAAGTAAAAAAGCTAAATGGGGAGACAAAGCCTTCTCAGTGGCTGCTGTCAGGCTCTGGAACTTAGCCCTTCCAAAAATTAGAGAGATATCGGCCCTCCTGCCATTTCAAAAGCATCTAAAGACTTGGCTGCTCACATTATAGGTCGCTGCTTCCCTTCAGCCTTGTCACCTGCTTAGTGCTTCAATTCCTCTGGTCTGAATGCGCTTTTACAAGTAACCAAAAATAGAAATACAAAATACCATATACATCATGCCCACCAAGTGTCCAAGTAAGAGGAGCCAAGTGTGAGAAAACTGGGCTGATTGAAGAAACCCCCTTTCTTATCGCCCCCATTTTTGGCTGATACTGATGTTTTCTGACTCTGACTGTGCCCTGTGCACTGCTAACCAGTCCCTATGCCAGTGCTCTGTTTAAAATGATATACGCAAATTAGGTCTATTTATAATTGGCTCTATCAAAGTATTTAGAAGTCCTTAGTATATGGACCCTTCCCAAGGGTTGGATGCATTGTAAATGTAAGCAGAGACTTTATAAAATGTGTTTTTATGAGCCCTGGAAAGGGAAAAACTGCAAAATGTGTTTACCCCATTGTAGTCCATTAGATCCATAGGCTTACAAGTCGCATTTCCACCAGAAAAGAGCCAGATCTGTTAGGTTGGGTAACAAGTTTGGAATCAAATCAAAAGTTAGAATGAATCTAACAACTTGCCAAGGTTATTATAACTAGTATAGAGAAAGAGTTTTAGAAGTCTTTCTGAAGTTACTAAAATCAGCACTGTAGTGCCCTTTCCTGATTGGTCAGTCTTTGGCAGCCTCAACCAAGCTGCCTTGAGGAGTGTGAAGTGGCCTGGACTGAAACAATGGATGCATCTGGTGGGAGGAGAATGGCTGCAGCAAATGGCAGAGCAGGATGGGGGAGAGAGACCAAACTGGTTTTCAAAGGAGGGAAAGCCACCTGTGACAGAAACTGGACCTACCCTATTTCCTGTTCACTGACCCAAATGGGTGGCCCAATAATTAGATTAGGAGGGGCTGGAAGGGGTGTGTTCGGGGAAACTTTGCCACACCAGTAGGGGGACTCAGTCAGTTCTAACCGTCAAGGAGAGATTATCTCCATGTGGGATTTTTAAGAATGTTGCTTTCTAGGATTGATTTTTGCCACACTTTGTAGGTAGTGGTCACCCCAGAGAGTGGCACCCTGCACCCCATTAGTCAGAGGCACCCACCTGCTTACCAAACCAGGAGCAATGATAAATATGGCAGAGCTGCTTAATAATTCAATTCCCTGCTGAAAAAAGACACTAAAGAAGAGGGACTGCCGTACTGAACCCCTGGCCTGCACCTGAAGGGCTGCACCCACAAGGACTGCACTTGCTGCACATTTTAGGTAGACTCCTTAAAACCTACAGGTACAAAAGAGCTAACCAGAGTCCCCTACATCAAATCCTGCAAGAACAGCCCAGCTGACCAGTGCCAGTGCCCATTTGAGGATTCAGACCAGGAGCATTCTGGGAACTGTAGTCCCAACTTTCAAGGAGCAACTCTGAGCTTCTGGAACCTTTGATCAACTTTGTGGACACTTCAATGACACAAAAAGAACCTCTGGAAAAAGATCCAGAAGTTTGGAGAAGCTCGCAGCAACTATTGTAAATGCTCCGTAAGTTGAAGAGGTGCATTGTGGGAGCTGTAGTCCCAGACCCAAAGAGGCAAACCAGAGCTTCTGAGCCCTTGGTTGGTGCTGTGGACCACTTTTCTGAAATAAGAAACATTTCTGAAAATAAGTGTAACAGTGTTACATTGTGGGTGGCCTGAACTCTTGACTGTCCAGTGCAACCTTTTTTTAACCCTTTGAGCGCTATTCGCTTCTAAGTACTAGTTTTACTTATAATCTTTAAAAATTAATCTCTCTTGTTCCCTACATTGGATTTTTGTCATTTTGGTGACATTTTAGATAAAAATATTTTCTATGTTTATAGATTTTTATTATGTGTTGTGTTTTACTTATTTACTGTTTTGTTGATATTAAATGCTTTACACACCTGTCTCCTAAGTTAAGCCTAACTGCTCATGCTATCAAGGTTTGGGCAAGGATTAATTTATTGAAACCTTGACTGGACCTACTGGTGTATTGTGGCCTATTGCTAAGTTTAGGTACCTACCTGCCCTCGCCAATAACCCACTTTCTAACAGCTCTTGGTGTCAATGCAACCTTGTGTGGTAGTGATATGCACATTATCAAAATAGTGCTACCCATGTGCGTCTCTAAACTATGCCCTCCATGCTGCCCTAAGCAAGTAGTGGGGTCCACACATGCTGGGCTCAAGAAATCATGCCTTGTCCCCCATGACACCGTGTATGAAGTACACCATACCTGCATGCCCTCTTCCTGACCATGCTCACTTATAGGGGCCTCTAGAATGAGGCTAATTCAATTGTCTGCCAAATCCCTTCTCAAGGGCTCATAAAACAATTAGAGCCATGCTCCTGCAATCATGCCGGCTAAAAGCAGTGAGCCTATTACCTGCTGCATGGGTCATCAAACAACTGGTCCTTGCTACATATGGCACACACCTGCGTCTGTATTCCAGGAGCGAAATATCATGGCTGGCAGGGTGGGGAGAGAAAACCAGGAGTGCTGGAAAACTGGCACCAGTGACTGGGGTAAGTCCATCGCTCTATTGGGAACAAGACAGGGAATGCACATCTAGGGTTACTGGGCAGAGTGAAAAACTGTGTGGACTAATTGGCAACATGCAGGCGCCACTTACAGGACCATGTGAAAGTAGCCTCTTAACCAAGTTCAGTGTCCGAAGTTGGTTCAAAAGGTGGGAACTACGAGAAGTTCTGGACTCTATTTGTGAAGCAAACGTACATAGAAATCAAATGGGTGCGGTTTAAAACAACCCGTCCTGCCAGTCACATGACCCCTAAATTAGTTAATCAAAACACTGGAAAACCAGGAGACCATCTTACAAAGTGCAAACATACATCATTTGTTTAATGGCTACGGGCCCAGGGGTGTGAAAGATTGAATAAAAACATTGAGGTGCAACCTGGTTGAGACACGGCTAACACAGGAAAAAGTCAATGAAAAATTCAAGCATACCAACAAAATTGTAAAAGTAGAAAGCTGCCAGGTGGTTTTACCACATCCATCCATGCTATGGACATAACTTGAAATATCAACAATGTTGCCAATCTTGTACAAGCTTAAATGCACACATTGAGAACACATCAGCTGAAAACATGATCATATTGTTCTACTACACTTTAGCAAATGCATATCTTTACACCCTTAGAGCAATAGACAACTAGAGATGTATTTCCATCTCTAAGATGCTATGAGAGATGCATGCTTGAAAGCCATAAAAAAACTCTAGTGTATTGAAAACATCGCACAAGTACACTGTTGAAACTGATGTAAAAGATATCTTGTTATATTCAATTATAGCCACATCTCGTCTAGATTGTTGAGCCCGTGGCTAGCTGAAACATATCTTTCAAGCAATCTACCTTCTGTTCTGCCTACGATTGCACCAGATGACTCCCCACTGTTGTTTTTCTGGGCCACAAAGAGTACTGACCACCATATGTCGCCTTCTGTGTGGTTACGATTTTTAAAGTGCTCTACAAAAGGGGCACAGGGTGCAGCACATCTGATCCTTGATCTGGGTTGTAGTATATAAGCTTTCACAGACTGGGTTATTTGTTCTATATATACTAGTTTGCATGGGCATACCACACAAGGTACACATTTTTGATGTGCAATTGGAGAACGTCATTTGTTGATGTGTCTTGCCATTAGTCCAATTGTTTTGATTTTACTGATGAACTGGCACCGGCACAGTTAGTACACTTGTGGTGTCCAATGAGTGGGAGCAATGCTAACATTTCCCTGAAATCTCACTTCCCGTAAGTTACAGCCCTTTTAAAATGAGAACAAAGGATTTGTAATTTCTAAAGGGGGTCAAAATCTTCAAATTTCTTTCAATTACAGACCTAACCTTATTGGCTTTCAGATTGTATGTGATATCATTCGTAATGGGAATGTCCTTATTTCATGTGTTATGGACAAGCAATGTTTCTCTTAGTGTAAATTATACACATCTAGAAGCCATCTTCATGAGCTTTTTGGGATACCCTCTACTGATTTGTTATTCTAGGTAGTAGCATTCTCAAAGTAAACATTCCTATTGAAAGAATGTCTCCAAATGCAGAGAAATTGATCATACAGCAGACTTTCTTTCAGAGTGTGTGGTGCCAAAAAAAGTGTAACAAAGTGTTATGATCAGTCAGCTTAGTATACAAGCTAACCTCAATGTTCTCTTCATTCCCCATTATCCATAAGTCTAAGAAATAAATTTTCTTAGTATCACTTTCCCTGGTGAACTTTAATTCTGGTGTCCTCTGATTTATCCATTCATGGAATGCTGTTAAAGTAGAGTTATCTACTTCCCATACCAAAAATACATCATCAATGTATTGAAACCAATGTGTGATGTTTGCTCTCCACGTGTTTTCCTCGTTGCACACCCACTTTTTTCAAAACAGTCCATGACCAAATTTGCTACGTCCAGAGTGAAGCTGCAACCTATTGCAACCCCTCCTATCTGTAAATACAAGTTTACTTTAAATTCAAAGAAATTATTTTTCAAACAAGGACTACCAGAAAATCAGTTGGAATGTCAAGTGGTGTCGGTCTGCTTTCTAGAGTATCTCGTATTACTTGTACCATCTCATCCTGAGGGATGTTTGTATAAAGTGCCTCCATGTCAAAGGTTACCATATACTGTTTCTGTTCATCAAATGACAGAACATCCAGTTTGTTGATAATATCCATAGAGTCCCTAATATATGCCTGCTTCCTAGTCACAAAAGGCTTAAGGAAAACATCTTTATATTGAGCTATCAGATCAAAAAGGGAACCTCTTGCAGAAATGATGGGTCTCCCTGCCGGGAGGGGGGGGAACCCAGATTTTTGTGAATCTTAGAGAGGACGTAAATGACTGGCATTCTACAATCTTGCCTGTTTAAAAAATAAAATTATTTTTTACTGATTCAGCCTTTTTTAATTACTTTAATGGTAAACACATAGACTTTCCCAGTTAATTCCCTTGTAGGGTCCTCTTTTGTCAGGCGGCAGTGGACTTGGTTGTTCAATCGTAACATTACTTCCTGGTCATATTGGATCTTATCCCATACTACTATACCACCTTCTTTGTCTGTTGGTTTGATAAAAGTAGCCTTATTATTATCCAAACTACAGTTGGCTGCAGTCTCTGCCTTGGTGCAATTCTGCTTAAGAGTATCTTTAGTGAAAACAACAAATATATTTTTTTTTAAACACAATTGCACCAATTGTGGTGCTAGAATACCATGTCAAAAATGTAATTTAGGAAAATATTGAGTTTACGTACTTTGAAGTAACTACAGAAATTACAAATCAAAAACATAGTGGCACAGAATATTGTAAAGAAAGAATGTATTGTATGTACCAATAAATAGTTTTAATTATTAATATAAATTATATATATACATGTACGTACTTACATACGTATGTATGGGTATATATATATATATATACATGTATATATATGATTTTTTATATATATATATATATATATATATATATATATATATATTTCAACAAATGGTCCCCTTTAGGCGTGCTCGTAACTTCGGTGCTCACGTCAGGCAAGGACCAGTTCCCTGTATTAATTCACTAACAAATTGACTCAATAGTCAAACATGGCAAGCAACAAGGTCTTGATCATGGTCTCTGTGTATATATATGTGTATATATATATATATATATATATATATATATATATATATGTATATTCACCCCAAAAATCCAAGGTTACAGGGACGTTGTAGTTAGATTCAGAATTTACTTGTGCAAAACCATAGGAATTCAGCAGTTATAGTTAGAGTTATTTCACGTAACTATAACTCACACCCTAAGGTAACCATAACTTGCCCCTTCACCCAAACACTACATTTTCATCAATAATTTTGTTGCTATGTTGCAGTGACAATATCAAAGATGCCATAGAAGGTGTCATTAATGATATAACATGTGGTGTATTTAGCTGTGCATGGCAAAGGTATGAGTTAATCTTACCTTAGGGTATGCGCTATGTGTATTGGAAACAACTATAACTATAACTGCTGAATTTCTATAACGCGTTCCCTCAGGTAACTGTAACTCCCATCTGAGCTGTGCCTTGCTAATTATTGCACAAATTATGACACGCATGAAATTTTTGATAATATCATTGGTAATATCAATGTATTCATTGCAATAACATTTTTGCATGGCAAGGGCACACACACACACACACACACATATGTGCATATATAGACACATATATATATATATATATATATATATATATATATATATATATATATATTTACATATGTGCATATATATATTTTTACAGATATATATAAATACATATATATATATATATATATATACGTATATATATGTGTATATATAAAAATATATACATATATATATGTATATATAGATAAACATGTAAATGTGTATATATATATATATATATACACACACACATCTATATATACATACATTTACATATATATATAGAGATATATTACATCTGTGTGAGAAAACAGGGCTGATTTCAGAGGCCTCCTATCTTTTTGCCCCCATATTTTACTTTTTGCTGGTGTTTTCCTGACTCTGATGGTGCCCTGGGTACTGCTAACCAGTCCCAGGGACTGTGCTCTGTATAAAATAAATATGCAAATTAGGCTAATTATAATTGACTATGCCAACCTACCTATAAGTCCCTACTTTATGGTAGAGCATGTAGGTTTAGGGACCCCAGCGTATGTAGTGCACCCATAGGTGCACTGCTGAGGCGCCCAAGGCTTTTAAATTACATCTATATACAAATTAGACTTTGGAATTAAAAGTACTTCCAAAGTCTTAAACTACTATTTTCTTTTACATATAAGTCACCCTTAAGGTGTGCCCTATGTGCCTCTAGGGTTGGGTGCCATGTAACTATAAGCCGGGACCTCTTAAAAATAGTTTTATAAGCCCTGGTGAGGTAAAACAGCCAAATTAATGTTTCCCTCATTGTAGTGAATGGTCTCCATAGGCTAGAATGGGGGGACTTTATTTTAATTTATAAAGTCCCCTTAAGTGTTAGATATCTCAAGTTTGTTATCAAATTAATTCTTATACTAAATCCCACAGCCCTATAATTGCTGAATTTAATATAACTTGTTCGGTAAGGAGTTTTAAACTTTACCCAAGGACTGCCCTGCTGGACCACAGACCTGTACCTGGACACTGCACTTTGAAGGACTGCACTAGCTGCACACTTGGACTTCGCCACTAAGAAGACTTTGCCTGTCTTTTACAGCTTCAAGAAGTGAATGCCTGTTTGTTACAGGTACAAAGGAGCTGCCCAGAATCCCCAGCATCAAGTCCTACAAGCAGAGCCCAGATGACCAGCGTCTAGTGGCAATTTGAGGATTCTGACCAGACGCATTCTGGGAGTTGCAGTCCCAACTTACAAAGAGCAACTCAGAGCTTCTGGAACTTTGGATCAAGTTGTGGACTCTTCAAGGACCCAAAAAGAATCACTGGAAGGAGATCCAGAAGTTTGGAGACATTTGGAGCAACTCCATAAGTTGAAGAGGTGCATTGTGGGAGCTGTAGTCCCAGACCCTCAGAGGCAAACCAGAGCCTCTGAACCCTTGGCTGGTGCTGTGGACCACTTTCCTGAATCACAAACTTCTGAAAGTAAGTGTGACAGTGTTACCTTGTGTGTGACCCGAACTCTGATTTTGTCCCTTTAGTGTGTGATCTTTTTTATCCCTTCGAGCGCCAGTTGCTTCTATGCACTAGAAAACATTAATTCTTTAAAAAATCATATCTCCGGTTTTCCTTAACCGATTGTAATCATTTTGGTCATTTTAAAGATAAAAATATAATTTATTGATATAAATTGGTGTTGAATTTGTATTGTGTTCTGTGTTTGACTTATTTACTGTTTTGTGATTTTTAAATGCTTTACACACTTGTCTCCTAAGCTGAACCTTGTTTCTCGTTGCCAAGCTACCAGGGGTTGAGCTGGGTTTAATTTATTGAGCCCTAACTGGACCTAATTGGTGGTGAGTGGCCTATTGCTAGGTGAAGGTACTTACCTGCCCTTACCAATGGTCCACTTTGCAACAGTGCAGGAAAGGGATTTACCAGAGTTAAGTTATCTTGTTGAATAACTACATCAAGGTTGGAAGGGTATCACAGGGTTGAGAATATTGATTACTCCTACATATCAAAACCCACACTCCAAACTCCTGGAGGAGGGGTCTACTTTGATGGCGTCGACTGGTAAGGGTATGTTGGGGTTCCTTTCTAAATATGCAGCTCTGGAGCAACAGCAAGTAATTGAGGAAATTCGCAAATTGAAAACATTATTTAATCAATTTCCTGCATAAGCATTTGAAACTTCTATAAAGAAATGGAAGTGAGATTGGGAAAGTATGAAGAGGAGATTAAAGCCAAAGAGAAAAGAAAATTCCTTGGAGACAAGATTGGTTAATCTACAGGACACATTCTTGGCAAGAAATACGGGGTGGCCAGGAAAGAGTTTTGCCAATTAAATTCTTTAAGACAACAGGAGTCAGTGACATCCAAATCCAATTCAGACAACTTGTATGTCTTAGAGGATCAACAGGGTTCAGCCAAATCTAAGGGACAGCCCTTTACCACATTAGAGAAATATAATTTTATACAGCAAAATCAACGCCTATAGCGGAAACCTCCAAAAGGAAAAAGGAGGCGACAATGATAGGAAAACATAATCAGAAAGTTAGGCCCGAACAAGAGGAAACAACATGCTGCATGGAAAAGATACTCAGCAGAGCAGAAGGGATTAATGGGTGGGAACAGTTTAACTGTCCTAAATTTATCCTCCCATAATCTGACATCAGATGAAAAATCCTTGTTAGAACTTGAACTTTCTTTTGTCCTACTGCCAGGTCTTAATTAATTAAATTTGCGAAAGGTTTAAAAAGAAAAAGGCAAAATTTATGATGTATGAGGCTAATTCTGCTGACAGCACAAGTACAGTTGTCACCACTGCTGATTTGTGTATAGTTGATATTGGAAATGGCCTTTCTGCAAGGTCACCACCAAACGTTTTGCCTCCCTCCTTCTCTTTTTCTGACCTCCTTTTGCTGGCTTTAGGACTCTGCACATTTTACCACTTCTAATCAGTGCTAAAGTGCATATGCTCTCTCCCTAAAACATGGTGACATTGGTTCATACCCAATTAGCTTATTTAATTTACTTGTAAGTTGCTAGTCAAGTGCACTACATGTGCCCAGGGCCTGTAAATTAAATTCTACTAGTGGGCTGCAGCACTGGTTGTGCCTCCCACATAAGTAGCCCCCTAACCATGACTTGGGCCTGCCATTGCAGGGCATGTGTGTGCAGTTTCACTGCCACTTCGACTTGGCATTTACAAGTAATTGACAAGCCTTAAACTCCCTTTTGTCTACATATAGGTCACCCCTAGGTAGCCTATAGGGCAGGGTGCTATGTAGGTAAATGGCAGGACATGAACATGTGTGTTCTACATGTTCTGGTAGTGTAAAACTCCTAAATTCATTTTACACTGCTCTGATGCCTGCTCCTTCCATAGGATAGCATTAGGGCTACCCTCATGTACTGTTTTAGTGGTAGATTCTGATCTGAAAGGAGTAGCCAGGTCATATTTAGTATAGCTAGAATGGTAATAGAAAGGCCTGCTTATTGGTGAAGTTGGATTTAATATTACTATTCTAGAAATGCCACTCTTAGAAAGTGATCATTTTCTACACTCAAAACCTTCTGTGCCTTACAGCCTGTCTCCAATCCATGTCTGGCTGGGTTACTTGACAGCTTACTTGTGCATCTCAATCAGACAACCCCAAACACAGGATGCTCAGTCACACTTGCACACATCTGCATACTGAATGGGTCTTCCTGGGCTGAGAGGGTGGAGGGCCTGACACTTACATTTGAAAGGTCATTGGCCTGCCCTCATACAATGGACTGCCAAACCCCCTACTGGGACCCTGACAGACAGGATGGAACTGAAAGGGGACCTGGTGCACTTCTAAGCCACTCTTTGTAGTCTCCCCCACATCAAAGGCACATTTGGGGATTCAAACAAGGTCTCTGACCCCACCAACTTAGACACTTCTGGACAAGATACCACTGGAGAAGAATCCCTGAACCAGAATCTGCAATCTGCCAAGAGGAACTGCCTGGCTGCCCAAAGGACTCACCTGACTGTTTTTCTGCATAGGACTGCTGCCCTGCTGGTGCCCTGCTGTCTTGCTGCCCCCTGGCTCTGCTGAAAAGTGTTCTCCAAGGGCTTTGATAGAGCTTGCCTCCTGTTCCTTGAAGTCTCATTACCAAAAAGACTTAAACTTGCAAAAGACCTCCTTGTGTAACACACAGCCTGCAAGAAACAATGCACAGCCTGCATCGCGGTGAGAAAATCACTGCAGGCCGAACCGCAGCAACGCAGCCTGGCTCCCCGAAGTGGAGATCGATGCAGCTCTAGCTTTGCAACCGGAACTTCGATGCACGGCCCACAGTATCGACGCAAAGCTGAGCTGGAATGACACAGCCAGACTTCCTGAGAGGAATCGACGCAAGCGCCAGCCATGCAGAAGAAATTTCCACACATCGCCCACCGGATCGACGCAGCTTCTGTGGCTTCATCCTGCACGCCTAGGATTTCGACGCATTGTCCCCGAGGCATCCGAAAACCCCGCAACCCAAAGAGGATCAGGGTCAGCGAGCCAGAAATCGACGCAAAGCCCTCCCTACTTGAAAACTAACAACGCATCGTCTGTGTGCCATGGAAAAATCAACACACACCTCCCCGTTTTCCACGCATCTCCGCCGCTGCGTCCCCTTGCAGAGAATTTGAACACAAACCAGGTACTTTGTGCTTGCAAGAGACAATTTTTTGCTTTTTAAAGACTAAAGACTTCTTTTATCATTTCCTACAGTGATAACTCAAAGTGTGCTTATCAAATCTTAATCGTTTTGACCTGCATTTAACCAGATAAATATTATATATTTTTCTAAACACTGTGCAGTGTATTTTTGTGGTGTTATACTGTGTTATTGCATGATTTATTGCACAAATGCTTTACACATTGCCTTCTAAGTAAAGCCTGAATGTTCAGTGCCAAACTACCAGAGGGTGGGCACAGGATAATTTGGATTGTGTTTGACTTACCCTGACTAGAGTGAGGGTCCTTGCTTGGAAAAGGGGTAATCTGACTGCCAACCGAAGACCCCATTTCTAACAGTTGACATAGAAGGTTTGGCAATAGTAAGGGAGTTTGAATTTGGGAATAAGGATTGGGACACAGTGAGAGATTTTCTTTCCAATTTAAGACTGGAGATTGATAGGACAAGCAAGAGAAACCTCAGTCCAAAATCCAGGTACAATGTGGTTATCCCTCATGATAATGTTGATTCATTTCATGAGGCTGTCTCATCTGAGTTCTTGAAATTATAGCATGAAAGCAGGAATGACTTTGCTAAAGATCTAATTAAAGGTGTGAAAGTGGCACTAGAAACTTCCAGGAAGGCCATTACGTTTGTGACAAAGCCTGCAGACAAAGGTGGTAATGTCCTAATGTATGTGAACAAATATTGTCAGGAGGCCAAAAACAGTTTCCACTGTCAGGGAGTTATGAAAACTTTACATTAATGGCCTATAGGCAATCTGTCCTAAGTTATCATTCTCAGTTATCTAAATAGTGTTCCCAGGGCCTGTTGAAAGATGTGGAAGTTGTTAGTACATAGCTATCCCACTAAGGTTATAGGCCAGTTGTTAAAGGAGCTACAGTGATTTTATAAGTGTGGCAAATGTAATGCATGTGTCCATAGTCCCAACAGCAAACGTTTTACCTTACCCACTGGAAGGGAAGGTTAAGATTCAAGTTTATCAACTGCAATTCTGATTATGTGATCTATGTGTTAACTTGCCCATGTGGGTTACAGTATGTGGGGAGTACAACCTTCTCTGTGAAGAAAAAAGTTCTTGAACATTTACATGCAATCAAGAATAATGACTTGAGCTATCTGGTGGCACAGCATTGCAGCCAATTGCACAATGGGGGTGTTGATGGTATGTCTTTATTTGGAATTGACAAGGTTGTGCAGACTTCGAGAGGAGGAGACAGGGAACATGCCCTAAGGAGACTGGAATCTGTTACATCATTATGTTGAATAGCAAATATACGGGAGGACTCAACCAGGACAAGGAACGTTTTATGCATATGGGCTTAGCCCATATCAGTTACAAGTGTTTTCTTGTTGGGGATGATTGGGACTCATGATGATTTGTATATATAAATGTATTTTTGCTACTTATATCTCTTTCTACTATCCTCCCTCTCTCTGATTATTGAATTAAGGCATTTATTAGGCTAGTGTGGGTGGTTGCTGCTATCCTTCTGGGTATTTGTCTATATGATATGCAGCTGTGAAAGATATGACTACATCCAAAACTTAATTCCCAGGAATTTATGGTTTTCTGTGTTTTTCTTTCTTATGTTTATTTTTTCACTTGTTGGTAATTGTATGTTTCTTAAGATCCTTACTGGGGTCTCATTATGGTTCATTTTTATAATATATTCTGGATGATTCTAAGATATCTCTTTGTGTATATAGTAGCCACTAGGTCTGACAATAGTATATTACTCTTTGTTTATTGTGACAACAATGAATATATGAAGGTAAATATATTGCGAGAGTGTCCACTTGGCATGATACACTTCAAAGCATTTTCTCCAAACTGGTTTTGATTATATTACAGGAACATTTTAAATTAATATATTGTTATACATTGTTAGTATATTTTTGTGTCCAGAAAACCAGTGGGGCCACGTGAGTCTTTTTTCTATGCTGATTTAGCATTTATTGCACTTTTTTAGGGGGGGGTTGGGTACAGAGTTACACTGTATGGCTTTAACAAAGACCTTCATGGTCAAAATGCCTGTTTATTAAATATCATTATGGAAGCACCATCCTGGAGCCCCGGCTTGTTCTTTGTGCGTATGCGTTGCAAAGTATATTGGACATAGTATGCGGGTCCTGCACCCGCTGCCAAGCCCAGAACCCGATTGGTGGATGCAGTCGAAAGAACTGCAGGATGCTGTGTTGATATATATATATATAACAGCAGAAAATGCTCACTACCTGGCTCCTGAAGGCCCGAGAGGGGTGGTGCGTCAAAAAACGGAAGAGCACTCTGGATAATTGTAAATAAAAAAAGCAACACTTCCACAGTGAAGATGCACACTCAGGAATTCGCAAACTAGTAATATTTATTAACACTATATATCCATATGTGATGCTATTAATTGTGTTTGACCAATGACTTTGTGTTTCACCACTGCGCATATTAGTTGCTCAATGTTCACCAGTAGCACATTATATGTTTTGTATTCAGCTCAGCTGCCTATTGACTTTGACATGATATTAGACATTACATTTGATATTCAGCTTAGCTGCCTATCGGCTTTGACATGATATTAGACATCACATTTTGTATTCAGCTCAGCTGCCTATTGGCTTTGACATGATATTAGACATTACATTTGATATTCAGCTTAGCTGCCTATTGGCTTTGACATGATATTAGACATCACATTTTGTATTCAGCTCAGCTGCCTATTGGTTTTGACATGACATTAGATATTACATTTGATATTTAGGTTAGCTGCCTATTGCCTTTAACGTGGGGTTAGACATTGCAGTTGAGAATTCAAGCTGCATTTTTCCAAGCTATGTTTTTCCACAAGATGAACCAAGCTGTTTTCTTCACAGCAGACTAGACCTGATAAGAGAGAGTACATTTGGTGTTTTCCTTTCTGCTCAGGCTTGGGAAGAGGAGAATCTGGCCAGTCTCCAAAGGCTTGTGTAGTTTTCCCGAGTCTGAGAGGAGGGGGCACGCTTTTATAAGGATGACTCGGGGCTTCAGAGATTCAGATTCGAATCTGCTTGACTTCGGGCTGGAACTTGGCGCCAGTTGCCAGTCTCCCGTGTGGGTAAATAATCTCTTTCTCGCAGTTGACCGGAGTCATCAACTTGCAGACCCCAGAAAGATGAAGCTTGAAGATAGGTCTCACACGGTGATGAATTTTATTTGTTTTGCTTTGCACTGAATATCTTATATATATAACCTGTTGTGTACATTGCAACTGAGAAGTACTGTGATATATTTTGTTTTCTTGCTGCGACTACTTTTGTGCTTGAAATCTAATAATTCGTCTCTCAAGCACTTGTGGGTGGGGAAGAATTAACAACAATAAAGGTCTTCTTTGAACTCAGAAGTGCATTCCAGAGATGTTCTGTAAGCTCTGATACGAGATAAGTAGGAAGGCAGAACACCATATAGACACTTTTTCTATGGAAACTAGGAAAGTGTTGGAAAAAAGTGGTTTTTGACTTGGCTATACTTTGATGCCGTTTGATGAACATTCGCTAAAGTTTCCAAAAAAGTTTCAAGGTGGGTTTTGTAGGGCATGGAAATTTTAATGGTGATCCATTCAGCGGGGGCTGAGAAAAAGGGGGCATTAAATAAAGTGTCTTTCCCATGTTAATTCCTATGGGTATTTTTAGACATGTCTGCAGCCAGAAACTCTGGATAAAAATTGTAAAGGTAGCTCTTGGTCCAGAAAGCAATTTTATTTTTTATTTGGCATGAATCCGTTCAGTAGTTTTGGAGATATTAAAGGAACGCTGAATTCGTATATCTAGAGGCTTAAACACTTGGCAAATCCTCCCGATCTAATGCTGAGATCTGATTGGCTGCCAACACTTCAACCAGGAAGTGCTGTCTGAAATTTTGAGACTCTGCTTCAGTTTAATCTCAAAAACAAATGAAAAAAAACTGGGGCAGGGTATGTTTACCGCAGCATGCTAGCCTTGGTTCATGGCACCCCCTGGGACCCCACCAGGGCACAAAAAGCATTTTTTTTTATTCACAGCAAAATCTACAATTATTTGTGAATTTTAATGTGAATTTTTTAAAAAAAGAAGTACTGTCTCACATGCTTGCTTTTCATTTTGCCCCCAGGTGGGCCAGGTCCTGGGGGAATAATTATTTTGTGGGTTAAGGAGGGGGCCCATGGGGCCCTTTTCTAAGGCTGTTAAAGCCCCAGGGAAAACCACCTCCCAGGGGCTATATTTAACAAATATCTTAGAGGGCCACATGGGCCCCCCTGTCCCCATGGACCACCACCTCCCAGGGGCAAATGCTAAAAAAAGAATGTGGGGCCTCCTGAACTTACAAAGGCACCGGGGACCACCACCTTCCCAGGGCCAAATTATTAAAATACATGGATGGGCCGCGTGGAACCACTGGGCCTAGGGGACTCCTCTTCCAGGGGCTGCATATTACCAATTGGTGCGAAAGCCACATGGACCCCCAGTCCTGGAGACCACTATCTCTCGGGGGCATAAGCCTTTATAAAACCATGGAAGAGAGCCCTCCCCCTCGGACCACATTCATCCCCGGGGACCACCACTTCCCCAGGGCCGGTCTGTGCTGATCAAAGGAGGGGGGCTGAGCAGCCCCTCTTCTGGAGCCATATATGGCCCTGGGGAATCTACAACCCCACAGAGCTGGCTTTTACTACCCCGAGGTGCCCACTCTCAGGAGGTAGCTGTTTGCTTTTGCTTGGTGGGAGCCGTGACAGATCCCGCCAAGCAAAAGCAAACATGACACTGCTCCCAGCAAGGGGGGCTTTACAACTGCAGCAACAGCAGGTAGAGAAAGAGATGAAGCTATTACACCCACATGAAGGGAGTTGCATTTACAGCAGCTCCCTGCGTGCAGGAGCAGTGCTGGCTCCCGCGGGAGGCAGTGGGCCAGCTGAGACAGTGGGGTTCTTGAGGCTCCCACCACCGTCCCTTGCAAAAAACAAACAGTTGCTTACTTTTGTAAAGTACAAATCATCCATTGTCTTTTTGCTTCAGTTCTACCTTGTAAATTTATTTTATGGAGACATTAGCAGTGTCACAGAAACACAAGGTCATTGGAGACATTTAGGTAGCTGTAGTGTAGGAGATGCACTATACATTTATTCAACGAGGTCGCACTTAATAGTAGAAAATACTCCAGTTGGGTAGACATACTGCACAAAATGCTGCCCTTTTCCTGGATGAATATGCAGGGCAGGATTCATTCTGGCACAATGCTTATTTAACAGAAGGGAAAACATCAATGAAAAGCATTTACAGGTTAAAAAAAAGCAGGTACCCAAGTTGAAGCTTTACTTCTGTAAAGGAGTAATTACCCTAAGTTCTTGTGCATGGTGAAGACAGGGCAAGTTTTTTTTCTCTGCATTTTCACCTTAAAAAGTTATATCTAAGCCTTGATGGAGAGTGTGGGTGTTTATAGTGGGTTTGCCGCAGTCACCCTGTCAGTTGGATATGGCTAAAGGCTGTACATAGTACATGATTGGGTGGTTATAAGGGGTTGGCCACAGGGCCTGTAGCCTACCCCAGGGTGCACAGCCAAAAGCTCTACGTGCTGTGGGATGGGATTAATGTATAATATTTAAAATTACTTACATTTAATAAACAGAAATTCACTGAAACAAAAACAAAGATTACAGTGAAGTTATGGTTAGGGAATAGAATTGAAAAGAAATAGAAAGTCACTAAAAAAAACAGAGGATACAGGGATGTTATAGTTAGGCTCACATTTTAGGCTTACAAAACTATAAAATTCACCTGTTATAGTTAGAGTTATTTCAAGTAACTACAACTTGTGCCCTAAGGTAGCTATAACTCACACCCTCACCATGCACTGCTAAGTACCCCAGATATTACAACACTCATGACTTTTTAATAACATCATTGATAATATCACTACAACATTTTTTGTACAAATATTGATGAGAAAACTGTGCATGGTGGGGCACGAGTTATACTTACCTTAAGGAATGAATTATTGGTACTTAAAATAACTATAACTATAACAGGTGAAATTTCTGTGACTTGTTACTTGAAAATGCTTCACAATTTGTGGATAATTTTATATTCCCATACATAACCAGTCTATCATCGTACATCAGGGACTCCATGGACTCCTTGAATCGGATCAATGATATAACCTGGAAAAAGGAATACATCATAGCAACAGTTGATGTGTCTTTGTACACCTCTATAGCACATCAAGATGGATTGAAGGCCTGTAGATAATGTCTTCGCTTAATATAATTGAGTTTACTAGATCATATAGAAATGTTGATGAACAGCATTGAATTCTGCCTAACAAATAATGTGTTTCTCTTTGAAAGTAAATACTACATCCAAAAGCATGGCACAGCAATGGGTACTTCCTTTGTGCCAACATATGTCAATTTAACCACGGGGAACTGGGAGGCAGAAAATCTATGGACAGAACATAACAATGAAATATGTAGTGAGGTGATTTTGTGGGTTCCCTTCATAGATGACATGTTCTTAATTTGGAAGGAGGGGCTAGTTTAATTCCTACAGTCATTAAATAACAACACCCAAAAACTAAAGTTCACCTTTGAAATGAATGACACCAGAATAAACTACTTGGACACAGAAATGTATATAGAAGAAGAAAATAACAAGTTATGCACAAGAATGCACAGGAAACCCACTGGCTGAAACAGTATCTTATTTGAAAACAGCTCACACCCTAAAGCACTGAATTAGAGTGTACCATATGGGCAGGTCCTGAAAGTGAAACAGAATTGTTATGAAGTAGCTGATTTTGAAGAGGATATCCAATCTCAGTATTAGAGAACACACTAAAAAGTGTGAGCTTGATAAATAAATATGAACCTTTGACCCAGAAATCAACCAGAAAATCAATGAAAGATATAACTATGAAGTATATCATGGACTGTAACATCTCAGACAAAGAAATTACGAAACTATTGTAGGATATCTGGAAAATCATTAACAAAGATAAACATTTAAAGGGATAGGTCTTGGAGCATACAGGGATTATGAACAGAAAAACAGCCTCTTTGGGGGACATTTTGACACAAATTTATCTACCAGATGAAAGTAACAATACTATGAATTGGCTCAAGAGACCAGGCTTCTTCAAGTGTTTAAGATGTAAAACCTGCCAGTACAGCCACAATGTTACCTCATTCAAAACATCAGATGGCAGAATAAAAAAGTTGAAAGAAAGGATTGTACGTGAGACAACACATGTAATGTCAATTTTGGAATTTGATTGTAGCAAAAGATACATTGGCAGCACTGTGAACAAATTCAAGTTGCAAATACT
This sequence comes from Pleurodeles waltl, assembly GCF_031143425.1. NCBI lineage: Eukaryota > Metazoa > Chordata > Amphibia > Caudata > Salamandridae > Pleurodeles > Pleurodeles waltl. Next base: position 766,184,415 of record NC_090437.1, read on the forward strand.
CCAACATTTGAGAGCAATTTCTAACAAAGAGTACAATTACAATCACAATTATGTCATGGCCAAACACATTTGGGAGGATCATGGGGGTGATCAAGATGTTTGATGTTGTTTTAGGATCCATCATGTGAGCACTAAGCCAAGAGGAGGAGGCTGAGAAACAGCGCTTATGAGAGGTGAATCAATTCTGGTCATGCCGTGATCATACTATGGGGACTCAATATTGATACTGAGATGCATATACATTTGTAAATATGCTAACCCCACCTGCATTTGAGTGTATCTATGTTGGAGCATATGTATAAAGTGTGGGTCACTAAGAGTACTTTGGTTGGGACATTTTGAATGACGTGCACATACATGACTGAGCAACAATTGACAATACATATTGTTTATGTCCACAATATTTAGAATTAAAGGCATGGCATCATGTTTTTCTATTCAAATGTATCATGGGGGGCTGAAGAACCATCATGAGCTGTTTTGACTATAAAGGTTCATTGAGCAACAAACAAGACTTTATTATCAGGCAACATGTTTATGAATAAGACCTAATAAATCCTTGGGGCTGTGGTACTTTACCAGGCTTCACATATAGGCCCTCATTCTGACCATGGCGGTCTTTTCGCAAGACCGCCGAGTTACCGCCGCGGTGAAGACCACCGACCGCGGCGGTATGCCGCTGTGCGCATTCTGACCGCTGGGAGCGTTCCGCCGGAAAACCGCCAGCAGCCACACTGGCGGTCGGCGGGAAAGTGGAGACTGGTCAACCTCCACCGCCACGCCAGCAGAACACCGCCCACAGAATTACGACCCACATTTCTGTGTGGCGGTCTTCTGTTGGCGGTCTTCTGTTGGCGGTCACCTCCCCATGGCTCCTGTCACCTCCCGGAGGACCAACGCACAAGGTAAGTTGATCATCCGTGAGGGGAGGGGGTGGGGGGGTGTTGTGTGATGTGTGCGTGCATGGGGGTGTGCGTGTGAGTGTGTAGAGGGGGTGTGTGAGTGCGTGCATGCGGGCGGGGAGTGCTGCTGTGCCTATGGGCAATGTGTTTAGTTCGGCGGGTGCGCATGTCAGCATGTATGTGTGCGGGTATGTGTCCCCGTTGTGTATGTGTGTGTGTAGGGGGTGTGTATATGTGCATGTTGGGGGTGTGTGCATGTCGGGGTGCGTGTATGTGCATGTCGGGGTGGGGGTGGGGAGGGGGTTCGTACCACCTCTGGGGGGTGGCAGGGGGGTGGAGGGTGTGGGGGGAGGACTCGGGGGGGCAGTGGGGGGTGGGGGAGACCCCTATCAGTGCCAGGGAAGGAATTCCCTGGCCCCGATAGTGCCTACCGCCATGGTTCGCATGGCGGTTCCCGAACGCCAGAAACCGCGGCGGTAAGCAGGGTCATGATACCGTTGGCGGTCTTGGGTCGACCGCCGGACCGGAGTGCGCAGACTCCAGCCCGTCGGTCATGACCGCCGTGGCTGTCGGAGTGGGGAAGTGGCGGTCGGTCGCGGCGGTGACCGCCGCGGTCAGAATGCCATTTTTAATACCGCCGGTCTGTTCGCGGTCCGACCGCCGCCTCTCCGCCGACCGCCAAGGTCAGAATGAGGGCCATAATGTTGATGAGTTGTGAGTCCTCTATGGAAAATAGATAATGTACATATAAGATAATCATGCAGCTCTCTGTAGACACCATTGTCAGTGTTTGGGATAATCAGTATATGTTGTGATCATGTACGTTACCAGACAGATTTTGTTATAGCACTTTCATGCTGATTAATGAGGTTTATGAAGTGATATTGTTAAACTGCTAATTCCCTTCAAAAGAATGTGGGTATGTACTAATATGTGTCACCATAATTGTCATATTTGGTGGATCCTTTGAGGACAATAATTTGAATACTTAGCACATGCCTTGATTGTTTGCATTTCAGTGGAATAAAGATACATGAATGGGATGATCTCACAGTTTGTTCTCAATCACACTTTAGAACACCTGAAGTAATGTGCTGGGTCAAGCATTTTTGCAATGGAGGGTGGTGGTATGGAGGGATGGTTCTCTTTAAATGGACATTCTATTTGCATAGCTCTATTGCCTAGTTGAAGGCTTCAGCTGAAACACATAGGCTATTGTTTAATTGTACAAAGCACTTTTGGTGGTTATTAATTCAAAAATAAGAATTGAAAAATAAAACAAGCTTCTGGTAAAATTCTGAATTGTGCCATATTCCTGATTGAGCCTGGGATTGCAGTATAGAGTGTCTCTTACAGTGACTAATTGACTTTTGATATATTTATACATATATATATATATATACACACACACACACAAAAAGACACACACATGCACGCACATATGTGTATATCGTACCTACCGGCGGTCTCCAGTGGTCACAAGAAGATAGTTATAGTTATGAACTAGTTTCGTTAGGATAAAAAATGATTGTTTTGCCAATAACATTGGCACCATCCGATGAATCCTCACCAGATTTTTAAAACAGCTTTGCTACTCACTTCAGCAGCTTTCTTGATAGCTTTGGGTTGTTTTGTCAAGTGGGGCCCCAACAAAAAGGTGGGAGGGCCCAAATTGTGTTTTCCCCTTGCCTTTTTCCAAATAAATTTTAGACACAAGTACATCCTGAACCGCTGGATGGAATTGCACCAAATTTGAAATAAAGCTAGCTCTTGGCCCAAAAATCACTCTTTTTGTGACTTGATTTACATTTTTTCAGCAGTTTGGGATTTATTAAAGGAAAAAGAAATATAGATATCCAGGGAAGCAGATCCTCCATGGATCCAACCTCCCCTTGCTGATATCTGATTGGATGCCAACCCTTAAACCAGAAAGTGTTGGCAGACATTTTTGGACTCCAACTCAGTGAGTCAAAAAAAGAAGTAGAAATTAGGAAAAAGGGGGCAGAGTGAGACTACCATGACCCCCTAGCCCTAGTAATGGTGTCCTACTGTGACCTCACCAGGGCAAAAAACTTTTTTTTTTCCGGTGGAACCAGTGTTGGATCTGTGCATCTGGAGAAAAATGAAAATAAAACCAAGGTTTCCCATGCTCATTTTTTAAAGAGCTACTAGGTGGGTCAGACCCGGGAAGCATGCAGGGTATTGAAAAAACTGAAGAGGGGCGCACACAGCCCTCCTCAGACACCTGAGGGGAAATGTGGACCCCCTCCACAGCCCCACATGGCCCTGGGGACCACCACTCACAGCCAGAAATAAGAATTAAGGGGGTGGGGGATCAAGTGACCAGGCCCTTTGGCCATCCCCTGCCATGCATGGCCTTCGGCGGTGTGTGGCATGGGCTGAATGACTACAGGGGTTTGGTTTCAGGCCAGTCCCTGCAGCCACACCCTGCTATACATGTCCAAAGGGCGTGCATGGCACAGGGTTGAATGACTACAGCAGTTGGCCACAGGGTCTGGTCTGTGGTCGGGCCCTGTGGCCAAACCCCCAGTGTGCACAGCTGAAGGGCATGCATGGCGCTGGGTTTGATGCCTACAGGAGGTGGGTCACAGGGCCTGGCCTGGCCTGGGCGCTCAACCCCTGCCATGCACAGTCAAAGGGCATGTAAGGTGCAGGGTTAGATGCATGCAGGGTTGGCCACAGGACGACCAGGCTCTGTGGTCAACCCACACCATTCAAGGCGGAAGGCAGTGTGTGTCACAGGTTGGATTCCTGCTGGGGGTTTGGGTCACAGAGCAGGCCCTGCAGCCAACCCCCTACACACATAGCCAAAGTTTGTGGCTGGTGTGAGGTTCAATGCCTATAGGGATTGGCTGCAGGTCCTGGGCTGTGGCCAAGCTCTGTGGCTAAATCCGGTCACACAGGGTCTCAGGATGGGCATGGTACAAGGTTGAATGCGTACATGGGGTTGGCCAGTGGGATGGCACTGCAAACAACCCCCACTGTACAAAGCCAAAAGACTTGCATGGCACTGGGTAGCATGCCTACAGGAGGTTGGCTGCAGGGCATAGCCTGTGGTATACCCTCACCTTACATATCCATGGACGTGCATGGTGTGGGTTAGATTCATGCAGAGGGTTTGGTCACAGGCCGGGCCTTGCATCCAACACACACTGTGCACAGCCAAAGGCCATGCATGGCATGGGGTTGGGTGCCTACAGGGGTTGGCTGCAGCACTTCATCTGCGGCCAGGCCCTGCAGGCAATGCCCACCCAACATGGCCAAAGGCCCTGAGTGGTACAGGTTGGATGCTAAGTGTAGAAGTGGTGTAGAAGATGCACCATACATTTACTCAACAAGATGGCACTTACTAATTAGCCAGTAGAAAGTACTCCAGTTAGGTAGACATTCTAAACAAAAAGCTGGCCTGTTCTTTTTTAAATATACAGGGCAGGATTAATTCTGGCATGATGCTCATTTTACAGACATGAAACCTCAAATGGAAGCATTAACAGATATAAACAAAGCAGGTGCCCAAGTTGAAGCGCCACTTCTATAAAGTACTAATCATTCAAATTTCTTGTGCATGGTTAAGGCAATGCACATGTTTTTCTCCATATTTTCACCTTGAAAAGTTGTCTGTAAACCTTAATGAAGGGGTTGGGTGGCTTTGGCCTCCTATTGCGCATAACTGAAAGGCAAGCCTCCTGTTGCGCATGACTGAAGGGCATGTGTGGTACGTGGTTGAGTGGTTATATGGTGATTGGCCACAGGGCCTGGCCTGAATTCAGTGCCTTCTTTGAGCCCCCACTGTGCACAGTTAAAAATCATGTGTGGCATGGGGTTAGATGTGTGTGTGTGGTTAGCAATAGGTTCAACCCCAGCTCTTAATGGCCACTGGCTGTGGATGGCACAGAATTGGATGCGTAAGGGGAGTTGGGTGTAAGGTCTGGGCACAGTCCAGGCCCTTCATATAACCCCCACTGTGCACAGCTAAAGGTAATGCATGCCACAGGGTTAGGTGCATGTGGGGGATTGGCTGTCTGTGGCCAGGCCCTGTGGCCAACCCCTACCAAGCACATACAAAGGGCATCAGTGGTGCTGGATGGATGTCTACAGGAGGTTGGCTGCAAGGCAAGTCTGTGGCTACTTCTGCCATGCACAGTTGATGGGAATCCATGGGTGGTGTTAGATTTGTGCAGGAGGTTGGCCGTAGAGTCTGGCCACAGACGAGGCCCTGTGGCCATCCCTTGCCATGCATGGTCCAAGGTCATGCATGGAAGAAGGTTAGATGCATAATGGGAGCTAGCTGCAGGATCTGGCTTGTGGCCAGGTCCTGCAGCCAACAAGCATGGCACACAGCCAAAGGCCATGCATGGCATGGAGGTGGATGCCTACAAGGGGTTTGGTGACAAGCCAGGCTCTGTGGCCACAGGTGTGTGGCATGGGGTTAGATATGTGTGGGGATTGGCTACAAGGCCTTGGCTGCAGGCCAGGCCCAGTGGCCACACTACCATGCACTGCTAAAGACCATGTGTGGTGTGAGGTTGGATGCCTTAGCGGGTTGGCTGCTATGCCTTGAATGTGGTCAGGCTGTACAGTCAATGTCTGTGGTACACAGTTGATGGCTAGGCATGGCATCATGTTGGATGCCTACAGGGGATTTCATCACAGACCAGGTCCTTTGGCCAACCTATGCTGTGCTTGGCCAAAGAGCATGTATGGTGCAGGGTTGGATGCCTACTGGGGTTTGACAGCAGGGCCTGGCCTGCAGCCAGGAGTTAGATTCAGGAGGTTGGATGTCTGCAGAATTTGCTGCCAGGCCCTGCAGCCTATCCCCACTGTGCATAGCCGGAGGGCATGTGTGGCACATGTTTTGATGCCTACAGGGAGTTGACTGCAGAGCCCGGTCCTGTGGCCAGTCCCTGTTGCCAGCTTCCACTGTGGGATTGGAAGACTAAAGGGGGTTGGCTGCAGGGCGTGGACTGCAGTCAGGCCCCACAGTCAACACTTGCAGAGCATGGCCTGTGGACCTGTGTAGCACAGGGTTAGATGCCTATAGGGGTTTGGTCACAGAGCTGGGCCCTGCAGCCAACCCCCTCAGTGCACGGCCAAAGGGCATGCATGGCATAGGATTAGATGCATGCAGGAAGTCGGCCGCAGGCCCTGTGGGCAACTTTCATTGCACATGGCTAAACCAGGCATTGCATGGCCAAAGCCCTGTGGGTGGCATGGGGTTGTAATCCTAAGGGGTGTTGGCTGTAGGGCCTGTGGTGAAGACCTGCAGCCAACCCCCTCAGTGTATGGTATGAGTTGGATGCCTACAGGGATTTTGTCACAGTGACTAAATCCCACAGCATATGGCTGAAGGCCCTGCTTGGCACAGGTTTAGATTCATGCAGGGGGCTGGCCACATCTCCTAACTGCAGACCAATCCTTGGGGCCAATCCCCCACTGCATTAAAAAAACATAGAAATTCACTGAATAAAATAAAGGTTACAGAGACTTTATAGTTAGGAATTAACTTTTAAAAAACCTTGGAAAGTCACTGAAAAAAACAAAGGTTTCAGGGACGTTTTAGTTAGGGTCGTAATTTAGTGACACAAAACCATAGAAATTCATATGTTATAGTTAGAGTTATTTCAAGTAACTATAACTTATGCCCTTAGATAACTTTAACTTGTGCCCTTGCCATGCACAGCTTATTCCCCCACATATTACATCATTGATGCCATCTTCTATGGCATCGGTGATATAATCGATGCCACATTTGCCGGAAAATTATTATTAGAAAACTGCATGACAGGGGCGTGAGTTATAGTTACCGTGGGGCGTGAGTTATAGGTACTTGAAATAAAGACCAGGAGGAAACCTAGTGTGGTGAGCCAGTGGATCCAGCTTCCTGTAGATTACACTTCCTTGGAGGTCAGCTTGAGCTCTCCACCAGAAGTAAAATGAACCAAACATCATCTGAATCAGCCAACAGGGACAATGGGACTGATCATCCCCAGAACCAAAAAAAAGGAAACAAAGACACACAGGCTTCCAGTACGGCAGGAAATTCACTGTATAATATTCAGTGCTTTCATGGAGGAACACCCCATAATGCCTCAGGAGAGGCTAATCTGAATATGTGTGTGTGCTTCTTTTTGTGGTCCAGTGGGATAGGACCACCCCCAATGAACCTAAGAAGTTTTGACTCAGGTGGTAAGGCTTACAGCAGCCCCACAAAAGTAATTTTAAAATCCATGACCTCTAGGATTGTGACATAAGTTTTAAAGCACTCCCAAGATTAGAGGTCTTATTCTACAGATTACATTTCAGTGCTGTCTAGTGGTGTGTTCTAGGACTGCATTTCATATGGACTGAAGGTGTATAAGGAAGATACAAGGAGTTCAGTACTTAAGGGATGAATATATGGTTGCATTTTGTAATCAGAAAGTAGCTCTTTCTAGGGGTTGTGTTAATGATTGCATTTGCATTGCTCAGAAGTATATAAAAAGCACACAGACACATGTATTGTTCTTTTTTTAAACACTTTACTGATATAATAAAATTGACAGTGATTACTGATCAAGGTGAATATGTTTTATTGACATTAACAACTGCATTTGCACTGTGGTTACTACTGATTATTGCATTTATGCACAAAGTCATGTTTTTTAACACATGGTTTGTTGATTCTGAACCTCTGACCATGCCAATAGACTTACATGTATGGAGCCCCTTCCAATTTCAACTTTTTCTTCAAGGCCTACATCTCCCCGAGGGCTGACACTGATTGTGGGAGTGCTGTTGCACTCCTTGCACAGAGGAGAAGAAGGGGCCAGCGATCCAATTCCAGACTGCCAGTGGTGGTGAGCTTTTCTCTCACTCCACATTCCTGTGTCTGGTGGGAGTAGTGCAGTCATCACATAAGTTAACTCCCTGCCCACAGGAGCGGACATGGTGAAGAGCTGCTGGGTCCTGCAGCAGCAAGACGCATGCTGTTCCAGTGGAGAGCAGACAGGGACATCTAGGAGTAGGGTCCCTGAGCTGCCCCTAGATAATAGAGGCAAGAGTTGTGCCTGGTTAAGACTGGGCATACCCAAAAACAAATAAATCCCAAAAGGAAACAAAGATGCATTGACTTCAAACCAGGAGCAGCTTGCAGTGTGTGGCAGGGGCAGGGTTGTGAGTGGCAGGGGGAGGGAGAAAAATGTATTTAGAAAAAATAGAAACATACTTGCCATTGCTGCTGCTGCTTCTCTTGCCTTCACTGCAGGCTGCAGGCACAGCCTCCCAGCCTGCCCTCCGACCAATCCGACAGCAGTGTTCAGACTGCTCAGAGCACCCCGCCAGAAACTGGGAGCATCTGCCAACTGTCTCCAACCTGTCAACGTAGTGCCAGGTCAGACAGAGCGTAGTGCACGTGTGTGTTTAGCCGCCCGAGACTAGCACTCCCCCTCAGTGCTTGTCACAGCCTGTGGCCCGCACCTTTTACAATAAAACGATAATAAACCAGGTTTATTATCGATTTATTGTAAAAGTCTGCTGCTGGCTGGGCTGGGGGGACAATGCTCCTCTGCCTTAGTGGAGGAGCCGATCCTGCTTCCAGCACAGCCGGAGACCCGCTGTTATAACATTCTCTGCTTCCTTGGAGGAGCACCTCATAATCCTCAGAGGAGGCTTATCTGCATGCTTGTTTGCTTCTCATGTTAGGGCAAGGAGGACAGGGCAAAAACCTATAAACATAAGCAGTGTTGAAAGGGCTGTAAGAGTTACAGCAGTCCCTCAGAAGTCAATTTTGAAAGCACTGAGCCTGTGTTTGTGGGGTCAAAAAATCCATGACCCTTTGCATAATTTTTAAAGTACCCCCAAGACTGGACGTTTTGCTCTTTAGATGGGAGTGTAGCACCCTCTAGGGGCTTGTTTTATGGCTGCATTTAAAGTGGTCTGAAGGTGTAACAGGAAGATACATGGAGTCAAGCACCTCCTAGGGGTTGAATTTATGTTGTGTTTTATGTGATTAGAAAGTAGTACTTTCTAGGGGTTGTTTTTATGATTGCATTTTTTATGGCTTGAAAGTAAATTAAAAGCACACAGACTCTTTGTGCTAATTTTAAAATGCTTTATTGACATAATATTGTTCACAATAATTACTAATCAAGGTGAATACACTTTAGTAACATAAGTAGGTATATTGACATAGTTATTATTGATTGTTGCATTTACACAAAAAATAATAGTGTTTTTAACATGTGGCTTATTGATCTTGAACCTTTTACCAAGTCGATGAATTTACTTGATATGTTTTTATGGCCCTTTAAGAGGTCAATTTTATCTTTCGTATTTTCAATCCACCTAATGAATATTTTTGTAAATTAAGGTGTAGTGTTTAGTGGTGTGTGTGTGTAATGGTGTACTTTTCCTTTTCCTAAAGATAAATCACTGACTCGATGGATGCGTGGTTTGAATGAGGAGGGAGATGACAGCGTAGCTCAGCTGCTCCAGAGTGATTTATTAATCTTATGTAACGACATTAAATATTAGCATTTCTGATGCCTTCAAACAAATTACAGTAACGGAATCACCAGGGTGTGACTAAGGCAGCTGCAACATCTAGTCAGAGCTGATTAAAACAATATGTGCTAGCCCTGGCCGAAATCTTCATTTAGGAATATGGCGCTGTAGGCTGAACTGCCCCTTCATGGACGAGTGGTCCTCATATCTTATCGACATCAGATCTCCTGTTTACTGGCCTCAGACATCAGTAGCAGTCACCAACTTGATGTGGTGCTTCAACTTGGGACGATCAGCTTGATACTTCTATCAATTTTCCTGAAGGAGCCTCATCCAACATAGCGCTGCTGTGTCCAGGTACATAACTACAAACAACAACTTTTATAAGTTCCTTTGCAGGTACTGTCACCTAACAGTGAGTACCTTCATAAATCAGGAAGTGATTATACAACTCTGCCCATTAAAGTGCCCAGGCTATTTGTTGTGGGGAATTGTATTGAATCCACTATAGACACGTATGCTGCCACCTAAAAGCAGAACTTATACAACTCTGCCCAATCTGCTTCCTTTCTGGATGAATGTATGAGCCAGTTAGTCTCTTCTAGAACTTAAGCTGGTCCACACTCTGCTGTACAATGCCTTTACTGCACACAGCATACCATTCAGACCATCTCAGTGTAACATCCACAAACATATCCATTTCCACAGTCAATAGAGTAAGCTCAATCCATCAAATTCACAACATATGATATGGGCCAGGCATGGGACGTATGTTCTTGAATAGCCCTAATCTTAAATAGCACCTGATCTCATGCTTGAGACTGTTATTTACAGTTCAGAAATAGTTCCCATAGCCTCATTAGCCACCTCACGCTATAGTCTTTTGTTAGACAAAGAATCTAAGACAAATTTCAAACACCAATAAGTGGGCCAACCTTGCCTTTGATTCACCCATCAAAGGTAAGAAAGATGGATATCAGCACAACCATGGAAATTATTTTGAAGTCCAAAACGTAGCAACATCTCCCAAAACCGACACAGATCTGATGCAGAGTGAAATATCAACAATCAGGCTGGACATGAAATCGACCAACAGCAAAATTACTGAAGTTAAAGACAGAATCAGCTTCTTTGAGGACTCAAAAACTATCACAAAAAAGGAAATTGTGGGACAAAAGTCCAAGATGGTGTCTCACCAAATATAAATACCTTAGCTTGAGGCCAGTTACAGAAGAGGGAACCATCGTATTTTTGGATGGTCCAAGAGGTCAGAGGACAAAGCTGGCTTCTGCTCTACCTTTTTAGAGTTGTGACCACCTAAAATAACTGGCATCAATTTTACTAAAGAATGAGAGTTGGAAAGAGCCCACTGGTGCCAGTCCCTGCTTTCAAGTCTCAACGCACGGGATGACCAAGAACCATATTCTGCAAACCACTATGCTACCAAAATGTTGAAAAGATCCTGAAATATGTGAGATAAAACAACCATATCTCCTGGAACGGCAATAAAATCGACACTTCTCAGGATTTGTAAGACCCACAGTTGATGCCAGGAAGGGCTTCTTAGCTCTACGCCTGAGACTATGAAAGAAAAATATCCAGCAAGGTTTTGGATTAATGTAAACGGGTTGACACACATCTTCACATACCATAGAAACTTAGCAGAATTCCTAGATGAAAAAGATGATCCTGAAATGGACACCTCATCACAGAACCTGAGCAGCAAGGCACCAAAACAGTAATCGATCTCTGTATGGAATTGATATTTCCAAAATGTATTTCCTTATCTTGATAATTTCCAAGTTGTCATTTTAATACTCAGGCATGTTATTTCTTTAAATCCTCATACCACAGTGTAGCAATCCTTTACAGCATTACGTCAATCTGATTGCTCAGCTAAAAGAACTTTCTTCCTCTCACTTATGACATATAACACACGTGGCCCTGACTTACTTAACTAGGGTCCCTTAGCCACTTCTCTCTCTAAGAGTCCTTTTAGACCCAAGATAGTTAATGTCTCAATATACCTGATGGGGTGCTGCCTCCTTTTTTCTTATGCAGTATGTCTCATCATCTTGTGACTAACGGCTTACTAGCAACTATACACACATCTTTTCAGTTATTCACACAGCTGTCCCTATAGCTGTCAGAGCTACTTCTACCATCTCAACTTACATCTGTGATGGGAAGATACCTTTCACTTAAGAGTCAACAAAGCTGGTGTGGATATAGTGTGTTCTCTCTTATCACCTAGAAACTGTAGTAGGCTAAAATATAGCTATTGTTCACCCTAATTATGTTTATGATCCGCATTGAGCTGGAAATTCCTCCCTATTGCACACTTGACGAGTACAGTTTAGGGTGGGGGTGAGGGAGTTGGGATCAATTTGGGCTTTTTTTCTCCTATAATTCTGCTTTTGTTGAATTGCTTCTTCCTTGTTTTTTACGTAAACTGCCTCATGGCATAATTCTTACAAGCAATTCTCGGTCTGCTACTTATAATGTCAATACATATTTATTTTTAGACCTCAATTGTGAGAACTCCATAGTAAGACTCAACCTCTATTACAGTATTATCAGTTCTAATACCTTAACATGACCTATAGTACCTCAACACAAAATGTAGTCCCTCTGAACACGAAGGGATCATATCACCCTGTGAAGAAAAATAAAATTCTAGACTACTCACATAAACTCTGTGTGGATATCATCCTTCTGTAAGAATGTAAACATAACCAAAACGTCACCTTTTTCCTTTAACATAACTGTCTCTTTGATGTTGCATTAACCTTAATTTCTCACACATCTAGGATTCTCCTGATCTTATCCACTACGGTGGCTGATAATAGTTGGATAATTTCCAAAGTTTCCAAAAATGGAGTTGAACTGTATGTGGCCAATATATATGCCCCTAACCTGTGACAAATGTGAATTCTGGTCTAACCTCACACAAAATCTTCAAAGGATCCCTAACAAATCATTACTCCCACTAGAAATTGACTTCTACTTCCCGTTTGAACCTACTATTAATAGAGACTTTACTCTAGATACACACCTCCGAAATCACAAAATAGTTATGAGAAAACTCAAAACAAAACAGAAAAAGCTTGAAACTGTGAAGATAATAAACCTAGTAGGATGCTTGTTTGTACTTAAAATATGAAAATAAAAACCATAACAACCACATTGAAACAAATCCCAAAATGATCAAAGACACTTTAAATTACTTTTATGAGACACTCTCCTAACATAAAGGCAACCAACTTGAGTGCAAAAAAATCTTAGAGAAAATGACCCTCTCTCAGTGAAGATGACAAACTGGAAATTAACTATCACTAAAGTAACTGACACCATCAAACCCCCTAAGACCAGTAAAGCTTCAGGACCAGAGGCCTTCTCAGTCCAATTTTATAAGACCTTCACTAATGTCTTTAGGGATCTTCTCCTTCAAATAAATGCTTATTTTGCAGACTCCCATAGAGTGAGCGGTACTCCTCCTGTACCAATAATTACAGTCATCCCTAAGGATGCAAAGGCCTTTCCCTCCCCAAAAACTACAGACCAATATCTCTGATCAACAGCAAAAGTTATACAACCATCTCGGCCAGCAGACTTCAACAACATATTGCCAAACTAGAAAAATTCCCTCCTCAGCAATAACACTTGATTACTCTGCCGCTTAATTGATAAAGCCCAGACTCTCTCTACTACCACAGTTGATATTATACTAGACACCAAAAAAGCATTTGCTGAAGTTGATTATGCTTACCTCAAAGCAGTCCTACAGAAATGTAGCCTTGGCGAATCATTCATCAGAATGGTGATGGCTTTATACTCAGAGTTAATGTGCATGCAGGGGGTATTATTTCTAATACCTTTTCATTTAAAAAAGGCACCCGATAAGGTTGCCCCATCTCCCGCCCAATTCTATATAATTGTAGAGCCCCTTCTGTACAATTTAAGGACTAGCGTAAAAAATTGCAGACATTGAGGGCCATATTTATACTTTTTGACGCAAAACTGCGCTAACGCAGTTTTGCGCCAAAAAATTTAGCGCCGGCTAACGCCATTCTGAAGCGCCATGCGGGCGCCGTATTTATTCAATGACGTTAGCCGGCGTTAGCCGCCGGCGCTGTCTGGTGTGCGTTAAAAAAAACGACGTACACCAGGCAGCGCCGGCGTAGGGGGAAGTCAGGCTGAGGCAAAAAAATCACCACAACCCGATTTGCGCCATTGTTTTACGACGCCCATCCCCTATTGAAATGACTCCTGTCTTAGCAAAGACAGGAGTCATGCCCCCTTGCCCAATGGCCATGCCCAGGGGACTTCTGTCCCCTGGGCATGGTCATTGGGCATAGTGGCATGTAGGGGGGCACAAATCAGGCCCCCCTATGCCACAAAAAAAAATAACAAAAATTACTTACCTGGACTTACCTTAATGTCCCTGGGGTGGGTCCCTCCATCCTTGGGTGTCCTCCTGGGGTGGGCAAGGGTGGCAGGGGGTGTCCCTGGGGGCAGGGGAGGGCACCTCTGGGCTCATTCTGAGCCCACAGGTCCCTTAACGCCTGCCCTGACCCAGGCGCTAAAATCCGGCGCTAATGCAGGTTTTTTAGACCCGCCCACTCCCGGGCATCATTTTTGCCCGGGAGTATAAATACGACGCATATGCATCGGAGTCATATTTTAAGACGGGAACGCCTACCTTGCATATCATTAACGCAAGGAAGGTGTTCCCGCCAAAAAATTACGCTAACTCCATGAACTTTGGCGCTAGACGCGTCTAACGCCAAAGTATAAATATGGAGTTAGTTTTGCGTCGAAAAAAACGACGCAAATTCGGCGCAAACGGAGTATAAATATGCCCCTGAATTAGGAAATCTGATGATCAAGGCGCATTTCATGCTGATGGTATTTTGATTGTCACAGAAGAAGCAACTTAATCCATCAAATCATTAATGGAAACTACTAAAGAATTTTCTGGAATATTGGGATGTACTCTTAAAAAATCCAAGTCAAAAGTAACACTGCTAAACAACCTTGGATGCAAGGAGGTATTGGGCAATACAGAGCTCGCCTGGCAACCACACCATATAAGATACCTGGGCCTAGAGTTCTTGAATATCCTTTTGACACCATTAAACATAACAAGGCACTGACAATAAAAAAAAATCACAAACCTGATTGAAGGATGGTCCCCAAAGTTCCTAACATGGTGAGAATAAACTGTAACAGTGAAGATGTTGATAACATCCTTGTTAACTACCTGATCAGCATGTTACGTCTAACACACCTTTAACAAACTAGACTTCTTTATTAACAAATTTCCCTGGCAAAGCAAAAACCCAGAAAGAGAGGGGTATACTGGTCAGGTATCTTCAAGGCTCTTCAAGGAACCTCAAGCTGCACTGGACTAACAGTGGCCGCCTCTGTGCACTGCGAAAAGTCTGCTGCTTAAAGCAGTCACTGTCTATTCTGCAGCACAACAGCACCTTGTATGTTGCTGCTCCCACCTACTGCCATGGTTAGTCTGCTCTCCTGTTGTGAGGTAATTCGTGGCTCTACTATCAGTTTGTCAGGCTGCTGAGTTGGGGTCCAATGAATGCCATCCACTGTGGGCTTAATGATTCAGCTCTGCAGTGGGCTCCATCCTCGCATGCATGCTTCACGCACACACATAGTTAGAGAAGTTACATTTACTATTTTCATTTCAAAGTAAGCAAAAGCAGGCAACGTTTTGCACTTTTTGAAGGGTTCGATGTATTGGAGCCACTTCAATCTAAGCAACAGTTTGAAAAATGCTGGAAATATCTCGGGGCTTAGGTTTACTATTCCAACACTAATCTAAGCAAAAGTAGCGAAAGAGTTGGGTTTTGGAAGAGTTAGATTTACTGTCCCCAATCATATCACAACAATAGTAGGGAAAGTGTTGGACCCTGGAGGAGTTGGAATTACATACCTACTCCAATCTAAGCAATAGTAGGGAACGTTTTGGACTTTAGAGGCATTACATAGAACATTCCAGCTCCTAATCAATGTTTAATAAAACACTAAAATGTTGAACAACATAAAATTATTAAAACAATTAAAACATATTTAAAATATACATTATAAATTAATAGCTACATATAGACAAAAAATAAAATCTTATAATGAAAAATGATTTAAAAAGTATAAAGCAAAATAAATATATATTTTAAATAAATATACTACCCTCCCTAGTACTCTCAAAAACAATAATACAACTTTAGCAACATTCAATTAGTAATTAAAAAACAAATGAAATTAGAAATAAATATGAATTAATTTGTATAAATGTATTACTAAATATACTTCACAATAATTTACAATTAATTGAAAATGAACAAATAATTGAGATAGCAAACATTCCATGAGCATTTAATACTTTATTATCAGGTATTTTGATAAATAACCCAAAAACACATTAGAAATAAAGAACACAATTATTATTTTCAATACTCTCCCACCCTAATCCCCTAGAAACCCAACATCTCATAATTGAATCAGACGTTTGTGTTGAACTTTTAGAATATTTAAAATACATATTAAAATATTGTTTTAAAATAATTTTAAAATTAAATATTAATTAAAATGTTAAATAATTATTATAAACAATGAACACATAAATATTTAATTGACATAAAATGAAAACAATAATTTATATAATTTCCCACTCTATTCCCCCACAAACAAAACAATGTTACTAAAGTATAACAATTTGTTTAATTTGACAATATTTTTGTCAATATATTGTTACACCACAATATTTTGAAAAATATTTCATTTTTACACCATGGTACTATATGAGGCAGCTACATGTCAAGCAAGAGAGCCCAGGAATCAACTTCAAGGCACTCTTTGCATTATGACTACATCTAATTTACAAAAACTAGAACTGTAAACATGAACTGGGCATAAGTGCGGTCCTAAGGTTCCTGCTGCAATTCTAGGCTGGTTCTGGGTATGATCAGCGAGGTGCTGTTGTGTGAAGAGAGTGGCCACCCTGGCTCTCGTAAGCAGGGGTATACTACAACAAGCACCTCATGTAATTCTAGGTTGGTTCTGGGTATGATCAGCGAGGTGCTGTTGTGTGAAGAGAGTGGCCACCCTGGCTCTCGTAAGCAGGGGTATACTACAACAAGCACCTCATATTTGTCCATGGACTGTTCAGGCTGCTATACAAATACTATTTCAAATCAGTTCCATGCAACTTAATCCCGGTCAATGCTCAGCAGGTTTCTTTCATAAGAAATTACTGAAGGTTCATCCACCACCAGGTACCCTGTCCCACACAGTCTGTTCCTCCACCAGAGTGTGACCCTATGCCACTCAGTGCCCTAGTGCAACCAATATCACCTTGACTGGCTCTGCTCCAGACTTGTGGGCATCTCCGTTAATGGTTTTGGTAAATCTCACTGGGAGTTATTGGAGGGTCTCAGACTCTATGGAGTCCTATGCTTTCCTACTCCACTACAGCAATGTAGGCCTCTAAAATGCTGACTGCTATGTCAGAGCAGACCCTAGCTTCTATAGGAGCTTAGGAGAGTTCTCTCAGCTTGCTGAGACCACAGGATTGCAGCCCCATATATATGGCAAAGGGTCAACTGCTGCAATGCCGGAGGGTGCAACACAGCATGGAGCTTCCCAGGGAGCAGCCTTCATAGAAGAGTCTTGGCTTTACCTCCCACTGAGGGCCTTCTTCTCCAGGTGAAGGGCATGGCAGGCAACTCTAATACATAGCTCTCTAGATTTGAGTAAACATAACAGTGATATTTTGCCCTGCTTACAGGACCCTTTAGTTTTTGTAATTATCTAACGTTTTTCACAAAACTTGTGAAATTTACAAAAATAATGTACTGTGCTAAATTCAGTGCCCCCTGAATATAATTTACCAATGACATTCAACAACTAATTTAATCATGTGTTCATTTTCAATGGTTGCCAGTGTTTATACCTAACAGTGTTTATTCATGATATGCTTTAAGGAGGTTGCCTGAACCATAAACTTTAAGGAACTCTTGTATACTGCAATCTCCATAGTTCTTATGCTAAGGAGTACTCTTGATTGGCTTTCTTGATTGGTAGTTCATATTTATTTTCCTGCTCCTGGCAACAAAAATGTCATTTCCACATTTGTAAAACCACATGAACTTCAATAGCCATTGACACACTCTGGCTGAGTTATGCAAGGGTCTGCCTGGTACAGTCTCCAGCCCTCTGTTTCTGTGACAGCACAGGGGGCAAATCCCAATCAGAAGTGGCCTCACCAGAGTCTGGGGGTCCTCTGTTCTTCCAAGATTTATTTCTTGCTGTAAATACAGTTACTAAAGGGAGGTCATAAGAGAGACTTGTGTGCTCCAAAATGTTTTTGTCCTGATGATGACCAGGTGAACAATAAGGGTCGAAATGTTGTTGACGCCTGAAATAACGAATGGACACATGCAGGGACTGTTAATGCTTTTTGGCTTATTGTAGTCATTCTGTATTTCCTTTTTGTGCTATCTTTTTTTTTGTCTTGCCTCACATGGTATATTGTTTGTGTTAAGTATGTTAGTGTACTGCGTGGAGACAATGCTTATGTGTACAAATATTTGAATAATTCTTCTTTTTCTATTAATCTGTGGTGTGGCACCTTTCTTTATTTCTTTACTCCTGGGACTATTGTTGTTAATAATACCAGAAAGTGATAGCCACTGATAGGATTTGTTGTTAACCTAAGAAACGATTCTAACCAACGTCAAGCCCAGGACATGCAATCATGAACCCAGCTGGGAAAACAAACCCTGTTTGGATTTCTTTCTTAGCCAAAGAAAAAATGCAAACTGTGTCTGGCACAGAAACTCAACATTCCTTCCTCTCACAATTCTTCTCTCCCTCTGAGAAGGCCACGGTAAAAACAAGTGTTAATTTATTCTTAGTCTAATTAAGCAGACATTTCTTATATTTGTAAATTATGCCTGCTTGCAACTGTGAGGACATCAGATGTAAAATCCATGGGAGAACTCAGAAATCTATAGATACACAAGCATAGAATATCATTGCATCCATCAGCTCACGACACACAACAATCAAGCCTTAGTTTTAGAAGGTTTATTCACTAGGCAGTAGCAATGCATCACTGAATAATGAAAAATCTAATGAATAAAAATGTAATGTAAATGGAAGCTATGTAATGTGAAATTTTCAAAAGAACCTAAATTCCATAAATAGTTATGATGCATTTTGACACTTATACAGAATAATGGTATACCACAACTGTGAATGGGACTATGTCCAAAGACAGAAATGGCCAAAGAACACAATGTTGGGAAGCGGAAAAAACAGCTAGAAATGAGTTTTATTTTATGGGTTATGACTAAGAGCATTATTTGTGCCTGCAGTTCATTAGCACCCAAGCACATCTACCTGCCTCATATTTTTCTTAAATTCCACATGAATGCAAGTCCAAGCTGATGTGGATTATGTAGATGCCACTATGTTTTCTTACCCAAAATGCCTTGTCAATGATGAACTTTGGTAAAAAAAACAAAATTCACCAACATTTCTGTGTCATAAAGTTGTAGAACCCCAATATTCTCGGAATTTCTTTGACAGTTCATGGTGGAACCCAGTCACATCCCACCTTGGCTATTTCTGTGTCTATATGTATTGCTATTGTGAGATGTGGAACCCCAAGAATATTACTTAAAGCATTTCAAACAGACACTTTTCCAGTGTTGCAAGCAGTGAACATTCTCTCAATCTTCTTAACACGTCTTTGATATGGATACAATGCTCAAATCATGGTATCATCAATATGTATAACAATGCATGACAGCATGTGTCCAGTAGATTTCGAAAAATGTAATTAAAAAAATACATTGAAAGCTGCATAAGCATTGCACAGTCCAAAGGGGAGTATTACTTGAAATATCCACATCTTGTGCTGACTATCACCTTCCACTTATCTCTTGACCGCTTGTTTGGATCCTCAGTAAATTGTAAGCTCAATGAAGGTCAGTCTTGGGAAAGACCTTGGCTGACACAATCTGATACAATTTTATAGAGATCAATGGTAAGAGGTACCTATTTCTGATTGTGATGCTATTAAGTACTCACTAGTCAATGCACAGTCTGAACTCATCCCTAGTTTGGGAGTATAAAGAATTGGGGAAGACGTGGAGAAATGAATGAAACCCTTCTGTAAATTGTCTGTTAAACATTCTTGAAGGATCTACTCATCTTCCCCATTAGCAGATATCTATTCACATGAGAAATGTGTGCTCCTTGGATCAAATCAATAAGGAACTCATAAGGATGATCAGTGGTGGGGTGGGGAGGAGTTGATCTGCTTCTGTTTTGCTGAAGACATTGCGAAAATCCTTATATGCCTTTAGTATCTGAGGTTTTTCTTTTTTTGTGCTATACAACATGTTAAGGAAAGTGTACATTCTGATCAGTTCCAAGGAAAGCAGTTTCCATGTCAGTCATGGGATGAAAAACTGATGCTTTGTTTTTCCAATCACTAGATGGGTTCTATTTTTGCACCCAAGTTGTACCCAACACAATACCAAAAGCTGGAGTTTTAATGAGGTTGAATTGAATGGTATTAAAACATATCTTCTAAACTATTTCCAAATATCAAGTCTCTCAGCATACTTCCTCAGAGATCTGGGTTGGGGTCCGATGAATGCCAGAGATCAATGGTTTCCCATCTATTCTCACAATAGGTTCTGGAATCTCTTTGCCCTGTTTTAGTAGAAAATGTCTTTCATTGACTCTCTGGTACATAAGGCACCCTGAAGTGTCAGTCTATGAGAGACAAGGTGGATTGTGGGCTTTTGTTGGTGAGAATCTGTAACATGAGTTGAAAATGTCCTTCGCTA
The DNA here is from genome assembly GCF_031143425.1 of Pleurodeles waltl. Lineage (NCBI taxonomy): Eukaryota > Metazoa > Chordata > Amphibia > Caudata > Salamandridae > Pleurodeles > Pleurodeles waltl. The sequence goes on from NC_090437.1 coordinate 766,204,702, forward strand.
AATTCTTTACTGATGGGGCACACTTGGAAATAGAGAGAATACAACTGTTTTTCTCCCTTCACAGGGCTTTTTTGTCAGACTGGGACATCCTTTAACAAAATTCCCTTGCTTTAAAAATGAATAAAAATATCTTCCTTTTTTCTTCAATTCTAGTTCTCTTATGATAGCATTCACTGAAAATGTAGCAATTGCGTGGCTTCATCACCAGAACGTATGTCTTCTTTAACTGTCCCGACAAAGACAGTGTCAAATATCTTTGCTGAACATCTTTCTTTCCTTCTCCATGTTTGTTGGGCATATCTGTGTAATGTGAGATCAATAAGCACAGTATTGGTTGTTAGTCTATTACCACTAAAGAAAGACACTTCTTTTAACATTCAAGAAGGACTTAATAGAAGGCCACTGAAGCAGATTCTTCTTTCTAGGTTACATCAGCAAATAACTGCTGGAAACTTCTAATATAGGATAACGGATGCTCCTTGCTTTCTCGAAGGGAGAGTAAGGCAACATGTGTTGGGGGCTTAGATTGTCTCTTAACGGAAATTGCAATAAAATTCTTCATAAATAGTCAAGGTTTAAAATTATTTGAGTCATCCAGCCTTAAACATCCTCACTTAAGTAAGATAACATAAAACTTACCTTTTCCTGATCAGTTGCAGTTTGCTGAGGTTTTGCCATTAAATGCAACTTACATTCAGCCATAAATTCTTGAAAGCGATATGAGCATCAAGAAAATATTTGGGTGCTGCTAAAACTGAAGGTACATAAGGCACTGTTTTTTCCTGACTTGTTATTGAATTGTTCTCTTTTGTATCTGGGACATAGGAGACTTTGCAGCATTCAGTCATCCTCCCTGGATGCAGGGAAGGGTTGATCACTCGATTTACCATCTCTATGAGAACTGTGCAGTATGGATGAGTGACTTCAAGATTTTGTTGGATCATACAAATTGTGCCTGCCATTTCCTTCAGGGGATTGACCTTAGACTCCATTTTACATGACTCTGGCAATTGGAGTGTGAATTGTAGTGAACAGCAAAATCACAACAACCGCTGTTGCCAAGGTATCTTTATATATGTGGTTCTGAAATACACGATCTGACACTATTGCCCTGCAAGAATACCTGATTCTTCCAGTGCTCTGATAGCTAGGGCTATGCATGTGAGGCTAGGGAATGAAGTCTTTCTGGTATGGGTACATGTTTTCCACTCTCCTATGTGCCATTGTTTGCAATTTCTCAGTCTCTTGAGTCCACCTTAAGACCTGACACAAAAGGTACTGTGTTTTGGACTTCTCCCATGCAATAGACCTCCTATAAATGTAGGCAATGTTTTTACTAAAAGAACAGTGGGAATTTTAGAAGGTAGGATTTGAGAGGTTTACTAATGGGGAGGATTTGGAGATTTCTGTTACAGAAATATGAAGAAATTGTGATCCTTCTAACAATACTTTGATATTTCAAGGCATTCTGGTGTTCACACAAGTGACATCACACTTGGCTCTCCTGTGCCTTTAGTTTTCAGAAATCTCTGGTTTTGGTTTGTTCCTGGCTGCTGGTTTACCCTTGATCAAATGCTGTAGATCCAACACATGCTGGGAATCCCCACATCAAAAACATCCACTTGCTTATAGTGGATCAATCCATGTTCAAACCCACAGAAAGCCATACACGGCTGGCACCTTCACACACAAAAAACCCAGGGAAGCACAGATGATGGTAAAATCTTGGCAAAATATGTACTATATGAGGGAGGCTGAAGGCAATTACCATGATTTGGGGATAAATTGCAATTGTGTTTCTCCAAGGTGCTTGTTTTTTTGTCCTCTTTTGTTTTTTCTGAGTGGTATTAGGACATTGAAAGCTTCCTGTAGCCACTTGTAAAGCTTTTTAAACAGAATGTATTGTGCCTAGATCTGTGTTGGCTGTTAGTTGTGTTTCTAAGTATTTAAAATTGAGTTTGTTCTATGGACACTAGGTAGATGTATGTAAGGTTGTCATGGATGTGTTGCTTTGTTGTGTTTTATGTTTTGAAAGAAACTAAATGTAGGTCTGACCATGTGAATAGTATGATGGTTTGAACTGTAACTAGTTTTGGGTTGTAAATGTGACATCTAGGATGTGTCCAGTGATGTGTGTGGGATTATGCACAATCTGATGTAGGTTCAATGTGATTAGGCCAATGATGATATCTTTTTGATAGTCAAACCAGCATATTTTGTTTATCAAACCAAAAGTTGAGGTCCCCAGGAATGCATAGTTTGGAGTGTAGTGTTATAAAGTTTGAAACTGTGTGTCGAAATGTGTCTGGGAATGTTGAATTGCTAGATGGTGGTCTGCAAGGAAGGAGGAAGTTACAGGAAGAAGTTAGTGTAAGGTTTCCTATGGTGATGAGGGCTTCACAACCTTGTATGGAGATGTTGTTAGTTTTGCTGAGATTTATTGCTTCTTTGACTAGTCCACCTCCCCTTTTCTCTATACGGTTTTGTGTGATGGTTTGATAGCCTGGAGGAATGGCTTCATGCAGCACTGAGGCCATGTCATCTTTCAACCATGATTCAGTTATGAAGAGTAAATCAGGGTGTGTGTCAGTAAGTAGGTCCTAGATGCGATGCTTGTTTTTAGACAGTGATCGAGCATTTATAAGTAGGCAGTTTAAAGATTGTGTTTTGGAGGTGGTGTGATTTTGCTTTGTAGAAGAGTGTCAGTATGTTTTGAACTTGTAGCAGGTATGTCATTAGTGCTGATATTAACTGTATGAAGGTCTTAATAGTGTTGGTTTTGCATTGTGTGTTCCTCATCTAGCAGACCTAGAAGTTATTTTGTTGGGTCTTGTGTGTTAGTGGTCGAGGTGACGGTTAGGAGTGACATGGTGAGTTGTGTTCTTTATGTAGAGTAGCCTAGTTGGGTAATTTATGAAGTGATGCAAAATTGTGAAGAGTGTCATGAAGTTTATTTTGTTTGCATCTGTTTAGGGTGGAGTACGGATTAGGGATAGTGGTGGAGCATCTGGGTCATATCCTATGACTCTAAATTGTGCGATAGTTGAGAGGCGGGTGAATTAATGTTGTGTTTGGATGTTTGTGGTGGATGTTGGTAAAGACTGAGAATTTAGGAAAGAAGTTGGTTTAGGATTTGTATTATTTGTTGAGTCATGAGGGTGTGACATCAAGTATTATGAAAGTGTCTGTTATTTTTTTGTTTTTTGTAGAGTGGTGGGAGGAGATATTGATGTAGTGGTTTTCTGTGAATGATTTATATGTGAGATACTGTTGGTAAGTACAGCAGGTGGTGATGTGTTTTGGAGAAGACTGTATGTGGTGTGTAAGAGGGGATGGACAGGTGCTATGCATTTTAGTGTTAGATTTGTTCACAACTGGTGTTTTGTATGAATAAGGAGTGTGTGTCTGGATGTAATAATGTGATGTATGATGTGGCTTTGTGGTGTGTTCGAGATGTTTGGATATGGTAGTTTGAGAATGAAGATAACATAGTGTTGTAGTTGTGGTACAGTTATGTATATGTCTAGTTTGTGATGTTTTGTAGTGGTTGTTGGGATATTGAAATATGTATTTGATTTGTTTGTGGTGTATGACTAGGATGTCTTTGCTGATATTGTGCTTGGAAGTTTGTGGTTGTGGAGGGCTTAAGGTGGTAGCTGATGAGTGAAAAATTAGGCAGCATATTTGGCCCTAAGCCCGACCAGACCTGAACAGGACTAAATAGGCAGCTACCCTTGTCCTATCCATCCTTAGCCTTGACTCCCGGGCAGAGAGACCCTGAGACCTAGGCTTAAATAGCTCTATTGGCAAATGGAACCATAGCGCTAAATCTAACCAATCCGATTCCTAACTCTTAACAGCCCTAGCCTTAAAAGTCAATCAAAACCAAAGCCCTGAGTCAAATAAGAACTCAAGCCTAATTAACAATCAAAACCCTAGACCTGATGGCCAGTCAGAACTGTTACTTTAAACCGTTAGTTCAGTGGCACTCCTAGCCCTAGTAGCCAATAAGAACCATAGCCCTGATGACCAATCAGAACTGTAAACCTAAACCCTTAGGGCCATATTTATACTTTTTGACGTAAAACTGCGCTAACGCAGTTTTGCGTCAAAAAAATTTGCGCCGGCTAACGCCATTCTGAAGCGCCATGCCGGCGCCGTATTTATTCAATGACGTTAGCCGGCGTTAGCCGCCGGCGCTGCCTGGTGTGCGTGAAAAAAAATGACGTACACCAGGCAGCGCCGGCGTAGGGGAATATGGAGCTTGGGCTCCAAAAAATGGGGCAAGTCAGGCTGAGGCAAATTTTTCGCCTCAACCCGATTTGCGCCATTTTTTTCAACTCCCAGCCCCCATTGAAATGACTCCTGTCTTAGCAAAGACAGGAGTCATGCCCCCTTGCCCAATGGCCATGCCCAGGGGACTTCTGTCCCCTGGGCATGGTCATTGGGCATAGTGGCATGTAGGGGGGCACAAATCAGGCCCCCCTATGCCACGAAAAAATTCCAAAAAAATACTTACCTGAACTTACCTTAATGTCCCTGGGATGGGTCCCTCCAGCCTTGGGTGTCCTCCTGGGGTGGGCAAGGGTGACAGGGGGTGTCCCTGGGGGCATGGGAGGGCACCTCTGGGCTCCTTCCGAGCCCACAGGTCCCTTAACGCCTGCCCTGACCAGGCGCTAAAAAACGGCGCAAAAGCACCTGGATGTCATTTTTTTTGACCCGCCCACTCCCGGGCGTGAATTTTGCCCGGGAGTGTAAATACGGCGCACATGCCTCGGAGTCGATTTTTTAGACGGGAACGCCTACCTTGCATATTGTTGGAAAATGGGTTATTGGTAGGGCAGGTAGGTACCTACACCTAGCAACAAGCCACAAACCTCCACAAAAGTACAGTTAGGTCTCAGTAAATTAATCCCAGCTCTACCCTTGGTAGCTTGGCATCGAGCGTCAAGGCTTAACTTAGGAGACAAAGTGTAAAGCATTCAAATATCACAAAACAGTAATTAAATAAAACACAGGAAACAGTTTAAAAATCCAAAACCAATTTATGAAAATAGTTTATATTTTTATCTTTAAAATGACACAAAAACGATTAAAATCGGTTCAGGGGAACCGGAGATATGAATTTTTAAAGTATTATTATTTTCTAGCGCTTAGAAACAAAAAGCGCCAATCGGGTCATCTGGTTGCACCAGGACCGGGGCAAAGTCAAACTTTCAGGCCGACCGCGATGGAACCCTGCTCGGCTACAAGTCGCGGGAGGCCTCGGTTAAAAAGTTACCTTCTGACTTAGTCTTTATTTTGAAGTTTTTCTTCACCGGGACAAACCTGCCAGTTGAATCCGACCTCCTGGAGCCCTTGTCCGGATACGCGAAGTCGGTTTCCTCGGTGGTGATTTTTACCTTCGGACTTAGTCGTTTTTTCGACATGAAAATCTTTCGACCGGGGTAAACCTGGATCTTGATCCGACGTCCATGGAGCCCTTCTCGGATACGATGGCTGGGAGGTCCCGGTCAACTTTTTACGTTCGGACTTAGTCTCTTTTTTGGATGTTTTTCTTTACCGGGATGAACCACGAAGTCAGGCCGGGTCGCGGTTGAGGCAAGCCGGCTAGAATTTCCGCGTCGGGTCGGTCACTTTATGGAGCTTTTTTACAAAATTTGTCAAATCTTCTCCAAACTTCTGGGGCTTCACCCAGATGTTCTTTTAAGGTTCTTTTGGGGTCCACAGCTCACCACAAGGGTCCAGAAGTTCTGTGATGGTCCTTGGGGGGTGCAGACTTCAACTCCCAGAATGCACCTGGCGCAAACTCCTTTTTGGCCACTGGACAGTGGTCAGCTGGTCGCTTTCTTCAGGAGTTGGTGCAGGGGACTCTGGTTTAGCAATTTTTCACCTGTAGCAAACAGGGAGTCCCTCCTTGAACCAGTGGAAGCCAGGCAAAGTCCTTCTTGTGGTGAAGCCCAAGTGTGCAGCTGGTGCAGTCTTTCTGAGTGCAGGGTCCAGGTGCAGGCCAGGGGTCCAGCAGGGCAGTCCTTCTTCTTCTTGTAGTTCTTTCTTCTTGAAATTTGGTGGGGATCTGAGGCGTGGGTGCAGGTCTGCCAGTTTTATCCTTGCTCCTGGGTGAAAAGCAGGGGGGCCCTGGTCCTCCAATCAGGGACAGGGTCGTCCCCCTGTGATGACCACTTCCTGGGAAGTGTGGCAAAAATCCATCCCAGAAGGCAACAGTCTCTAAAAATCCAAAATGGATGAATCTGATTTTTGGAGGAGAGATCTGGCTGAGCCCACCCACTGGTGTGGCTAAAAATCATAAACACACCCCTCTCCTGCCCTCTCCTAATCTAATCAAGGGGGCACCTAGCTGTCTGGGGTTGCAGGATGTGGGGGTGTTGCTGGGTGCTCCAGATGTCCTTCTCTGCCTTTGAAGACCAGTTTGGCAGCCCTCCCCCTTCCTGCCTCACCATCTGCTGAGGGGAGATTCTCTCCCCCAAGCACATTCCTTTGTGTGAAGTCAGGCCACTTCACACCTCATTAAAGTAGCCTGGCAGAAGCTGCTGCAGGCTGGCCAATCAGAGCACAGCAGCAAAAACAATGCAGAGCTGAAATTGGCAACTTTTTAGGTAAAGTCTAAACTTTTTACCTGCACTAGTTATATTAAATCCAACAACTGGAAGTTGTGGGATTTATTATAACAATCAATTTGATACCAAATTCTTGGTATGTAACACTTAAGGAGACTTTAACATTTTAAATAAAGTCTGCCCATTCTAGCCTATGAAGGCCATTTACTTCAATGAGGGAAAAACAAATTTGGCTGTTTTTACCTCACCAGGGCTTATAAATCTATTTTTATAAAGTCCCTGCTTATAGTTACATGGCACCCAGCCCTACGGGCACATAGGGCACACCTTAGGGGTGACTTATATGTAAAAATAAGGTAGTTTAAGACTTTGGAAGTACCTTTAATTCCAAAGTCGAATTTGCATATAATTTTAATTTAAAAGCAGCCAGCAAGGCAGGCTTGCTTTTAAAATGACACTGGGCACCTCAGCAATGCACCTAGGTGTGCACCACCTATGCTGTGGTCCCTAAACCTACATGCCCTACCATATACTAGGGACTTATAGGTAGGTTAACTTAGCCAATTATAATTAGCCTAATTTGCATATCCATTTTACACAGAGCACAGGCCCTGGGACTGGTTAGCAGTACCCAGGGCACCATCAGAGTCAGGAAAACACCAGCATAAAGTGGAAAATGGGGGCAAAAAGTTAGGGGGCCTCTGCAATCAGCCCCAGTTTCTCACACATATCATTCACGCAAAGTAGGTGTCCATGCTAAAAAATGACGCAAACTCCATGGACTTTGGCGCTAGACGCGTCTAACGCCAAAGTATAAATATGGAGTTAGTTTTGCGTTGGAATTGCGTAAAAAAAAACTACGCAATTCCGGCGCAAACAGAGTATAAATATGCCCCTTAGTCCAGTGTAATGCCTAGCCCTTGTAGCCAATCAGAAACCTGGTCCTGGCGGCCAATCAGAACTGTAACCCTAAATCCTGAATTCAGTAGAAACCCTAGCCATAGCAGCCAATCATAACCCTTGCCCAAACAGTCAATCATAACTGTAACCTTAAACCATGAATCCAATAGAAATACTAACGCTAGCAACCAATCACAGAAAGATGTGCAACAACCTATTGAGACTTATGTAAGGGGCAAGTGACCTTAAGCTCAGGCTGTTGGGTCAGGGACAGGGAGGTCCTCCTCTACTCAGAACCTCATTGGATACAGACAGGCATAATCCATAATTTCTAGCCACTGACTTCTACTTTTCAGTTAAGGGCCTATTTTTAAACCACTGAAAACTGGTTTTTGCGCACTTAAACTAATCATTTTTTCAAACCAAAAGCAAGTGCTCCTCATACTTTCCAAGCACAGTTTCTTTCTTTCTCTCACAAACTTAAACGGCCAGTACAGGTGTGAGAGGAAGGCTTAGGTTGCCTGGGAGCTAGAGAGCCAATCACCAAGCCCAGGCTACTGGGGCAGGGACAGGAAGGTGCTCCTCTGTTCAGAACCTCCTTGGATATAGACAGGCACAATCCACAATTTCTAGCTACCAGATTCTCCTTTTCGGGTAAGGGACAATTTGGAAACCACTGAAATACTGCTTTTCACACTCTGAAAATAATCACTCAAGAGCAATGAGATATTGACGGGAAGGTTATACCAACACATCGCTCAGAATGTGCAGAGAAAACAGGTAGTGTGTATGTGTGCACAAAATGACTGAAAATGTGTATGTGCTTTAGCACCCAAAAAGATCTGAAAAAAAAGGTGCACAAATGCCTTGGCAATTAAATGTTTGATGGATTAATTTCAGTTGGTTCAGAATGGCACTACCCATCTTTGATTAGGGCTTAACACTTTAGAACACATTTCTTCTGTTACTAGTACATCTTAATTGTTACAAGTCAAGAAAACAATCTAGCTTAAGGTGCTGTCTATCACCCATCACTCCATTAAATGAAGGATCAAGCCCTTGAGACAGTATTAAAGCTCTATGGCTCAGATGTACTAAGGGGCATATTTATACTCCGTTTGGGCCGAATGTGTGTATTTAAAATTTGATGGCCGAGCCCGCGGATGACAAAATCCCACTGTGTGCATCATTTTCTGGATGCGGGAAACCGCCTTGCGTTAATCTTAAGCAAGGTAGGCGTTCCCGTCCAAAAAATGACTCAGACAGCCGTGCGCCGTATTTATGCTTCCGGGCAAAAATCCTGCACGGCCGGGAGGCGGAGGCGGAAAATGACGCACAGCCCGATTTGCGTCAAAACTTAACGCCTGGGTCAGGGCAGGTGTTAAAATGGGGCAAACACACCTGTATTTAATCAGAACACACAGAAGCAACAGCAGAGCAGCAAAAGGGAGACATGGAGATGCTTCTCATCCAGTGTGCACGCAGACGCAGAGCTCAGCAACAACAACAGCAGCTACCACAACACCAGCAGGGACCCCAAAGGCAGCGCAGAAGGCAGGAGAGGATATTCTGCACCAGGACAACCCTTCATGGCCTCAGGGAACATGACATCATCCAGAGGTACAGGTTGAACTGGCAGGCCATTTAGCAGCTGCTGCGCAACATAGAGCCACAGTTGGCACCCACCTTGCTGACACCCCGCACCATCCCAACAGAAACCAAGCTGCACTTCACATGTTGGCAAGTGGCTCCTTTCAAAGCACTGGCGCCCTGGTTGCCGGAATGTCACAGCCATCATTCTGTGCCTTTTTGCCCAAAGTACTGGATGTCATCATTGGACTCACACCCCGCCACATCTGCTGCCCAAACACACTGCAGAAGCAGCAAGAGACAAAACAGGGGTTTTACCTCATTAATGGATTCCCACACGTCCTTGGTGCCATCGACTGCACACATGTACGCCTTGTGCCACCTGCTGCAACTAAAGACCTCTACCGCAACAGGAAGCACACACACTCCATCAATGTGCAGGCCATTGTAGATCACCAAGGATTGTTCACCAACATCGTGGCAAAGTATCCTGGGAGTGTCCATGACTCATTCATCTTCCGTCACTGTACCATCAATCAACACTTCCAGGATGGATGATATGGCAATGGACTACTTGTTGGTAAGTACAAAAACCTACTTATATACACACTGCACAGCAACCCTCTAGGACACACAACACATACACCACGACAGCAACATGTGGACAGGAACACACTGAGGTCGTGACATCGCTAGACATGTTTGATAGGTCTGTAGTGAACCTGTCACACATCTGAAATTAGTGTAAAGTCAAATGTTAAGACGTCAATGATCACAACATATGTAGAGGTTTAGCTAATTGTCACCTTGCAAAATTTAAGCCTCTCACTGATGTTTAAATGAATCCATTGCATATGTCTCAAGGTATGGGATGTCCAGGGTACATAGATGCTAACGTGTTACCACCACTGTCAATTTGAATCTGTGTATGGAACTATCATCTCACCCCCAGTGAAGACACAGGGACACCTGTATCACAAGTCACAATGCTAGGGAGTGCACACTGTACTGCAAATACCCAAACATACTGCTGACAACCGGTCAGCAGGCAAACTCTTGTTCAGCCAAGGAAACAACCCAATGAAGATGGTACATCCTACAAGCCTAGGAAGCTAGACAATAACACAAAAGAGTCAGACAACACAAGACAACTACTGCCATGCAAGGTGATATTAATGGGGCAAGCAACATCAACATGATCCCAATCATTTTCTTTTTCAGCTGATCAGGGGTATGGGATCCAGCCATAGATTATGACACTATTTGGCAACCCAAGCACTGCAGCAGAGCGTGCCTACAATGAGGCACATAGGAGGATATGCACCATAGTGGAGAGGACCTTCGGCATCCTCAAGTCAAGATTCAGGTGCTTCGACATCACTGGTGGCAGCCTCCTATATTCACCAGAAATGGTCTGTAAGATCATTTTAACATTTGCATACGAAGGAGCATTCCCCTCTTAGAACCAGAGCCACAAATGCCTGAAGATGAGTATGCTGGCCTGCAACCTGAGGGGGAACAACAAAACACACCTGCTGAGTTGCGTAGGCGCCAACATATTGTGAACAATTTATTTTAAAACAACTCACCATCCCCATTGTATTAACAAATGTAAATAAACACCAATAATAATCACCATATCATAGTCTGGGTTATCATTTTAGCTCACCTTTATTTCTAACTATCAGAATAGCAGTGTAGCCTCATGGAGCATTGCTGATATACCGATCAGGACACAGAAATTTCCAAAGCAATTGTGATGCGTATTATACAACAGTCGCATTCACACATACTGTAAATGACATATATCCTGTACATTTCACCTTTGAAGGAAAATAGCAGAGGACCACACCTATTTCACACATACATGTTGGCAACATGGTTCATCGCAGCATATGGCACACAACTAAGACACCATCAGTCTATAAGGGAAAAATATGCCTCATACATGAGGCAGTGGATATGCTATTGCATTGGTAACAGGAATGTATGACCAGACCCTTGACAGCAGTAAGTCGTACAGCAACTATCTTTGCAAGGACTATCTGTGACTAGAGTTCCATAGAAGCATAACATAGACAGCACAAGTGCCACACCTATGACAAGCATTGCGCACATGGCATTCCATGTACATGTCAGCCCATTTCCTAACTCCTGACACACCCATGCTCCTGGTCTCAACCCACCTGTCTGAAGAGGTCCCTGGAATGGTAATATGTGTACCCCGATATTCCCTCCTCTACACACACAGACTAACAATAGTAATCCAGTGTGCTACACCCTTTTCTATGGTATGCCATTGTCATAGTACATCTGACTGCATGGACGTCAGGTCAATTAATACACTGGCTTGTAGTTTCTAAGCCCTGTTATCACCTGTAGATTGCTTCCCGTGTGAAAGGTACTGTTGGCCATTTGAACTGGAATCTCACCCATAGGACTTGTGATAAACTGGGTTAGGAGGAGCTTGGGGGGTTCATATGGCTGGTGTGCCATTTCCTCCCCCTTATGATTGAGGCATGTGGGCGGGTGATACAGGGGTATCACACTGAGGCACGGAGAATCCGGTGGGGAAAGGTTCTGCATCACTTGCAACGAGTATATCAGAGCCAGGGGAATGACCACCAGCTGAAGCACCGCAGGGCTCACCTCATCTCCAGGGAGCAAGATCTGCTGGACCACCTAGGAATTGTGATTGGTGGCTCGTTGGTGATTACAAATCATGTAAATGTGCACGATTAAATGCTCTGTAGTGACATCAGATGATTTGTACAATATCTGCCGGCTATGTTGTTGAGTGTGTGGAATGCTTTGGAAACATACAGGGTCATTGATGGACTATGTTAAGGACCACAATTGCTAGGCAAGTGCTCTGCAAACTTACTGAATACTTTTGCTTAATGTAAGTTGGTGCCGCCTTTGTGTCAGGCAGCAACACTAATCAGGAGCCAATTATGTATATGTAGGTCACATTTGCCAGTGAGGTATAGATTTTCCAAAACATTACCGACCTTTGTTTACGCAACAGCTAGACTGACTTTCGAAACCCTACATGATGCAGAAAATGAGTGCAGTCTTCACGTCAGTTGATGATAGCAATGTGGCCCAGACATATGTCTCATGTGTGTCTGGTAAGTGTGTAAGGAAAGCGATCACGGAAGTTCTGTAAATGTTAGGGATTATTGTGGTCCTTCATCATTTCGGATACATGTCAGATCTGGATTTGGAAACATAGGGAAAAACTGGAAGGTGCCCTCAGCTAACATCTTACACTGGTATTTGGTGTTTGTTGTTCCACCTTTCATTTAGGGATGGCAGGCCAAAGGTATGCACATGGGTTCATATCTCTATGGTTGGTGCAACTCCTCATAGCTGGGCCACATCAAATGAAGAAACTGTAACAACATGAAGGCTTACAAATGTCCCTGCCCCTCTGTACATTGTACCTATGTGTCATACATTTGTCATGGCCACAATGGCTGGTTGAATGGTAATGCACTCCTCAAGGAAACTGGCTTTGGATGTCTCTCTTGGATACACATGATGAGACGAAAACACTCCATTATTATGTCTGCTCACTAATGAAGGAGCATGTTTGCCACCACATGATAGTTAGGGCCACCGCATGTGTGCAGATATGTGTGTACATTTCATTGGAGACCCATGGTATGTAAAAGTTAGCCGTGCTATATTGGATGCAGTATCATCATGTCTGAGTGGATTTACTTACTTATGAAATCTTACACATAGTATTTGTCCTTGGAATTGTTGGTAAGTGCACAGAATATGAGCACATTTCTCCCATCCATGCCTTACAGGTGGACCCGCACCCTACACTGTGGGCGAGGTGGCTTCATTCGAGGTCCCCAACAACTCCAGTAAGTGTTAATATGTCTGTTATTTGTTGTGTTTGCTGGTGATGTGTGATGGACTCCTGTGTGTTGAACAAATAGCAAGTTGTGATGCGCTGGCCCATCATTTGTCTTGTTCCATAAGTGGGATTTAAATTTCTCACCATTTTAGAGTTAGCCAATGCTCATCCTATTGTCTTATTTAGGGATTCTAGGTCAGTCCTGTAGGCCCCGCAATGTGAATGGGGATGAGTCATGTGGATAACACTTGTATCAGCAAGGGTCACACTGGACCTAATCTGTGATTTAGTCAGCCTCTCAAACCCAGATTCTCCCAGAATGGGGCTGCAAAATGCTTACCCACAGACTTCTGCTTCCCTATTCACTAATGTACTGATTAAACTGTTGGTTGAACTTCCTAGCAGCATGTAGCTCCACATGAAGTGCTACAAGTATGTGGCACTTGAGTGCAATGGCCTAGGTGTGCATTCAAATCATAGTCAGGGGTGTTCTTGCATCTCTGTGTTAGTTGTAAGTCATGGCTTACTGGAAGTATATGATGTGGACAAAGGTCTGCATTGCCAGACTTGATTGACAGGCGCTGGGATTGGTCAAGGGTTTGCAGTCTTCTATTTGTAGATACACCTTGCCTGTGGTGTGTGTGTTGAGCCAAACACATGTCCAGCTTTCATAAGCTTCCTGGGTGTCCATGTTGTTTGAAAATGTTAGTTGTTTCTCCACCCCAACACCCTCAAACACAGGCATGGGTTTGTGAATAGTGTACCTAGGACTGATGATACAAGTTTGTTACACAGACATGTAAATCAGTGAATCTTTGGTCTGAACCTAGTATACACACTCAGGTTTAGTACATGAGTACTATACTAGCAGGTCCATTTACAACTTGCAGATCATGTGGCCCTAGATTTCCATCCCGTACACTGACATTTGTAGCCCTAGCATTGGCGTAGGATGTGCTGCATGACTGTTAGCTGACAACTGGCAGAACTCTGATGCCAAAACATGCCAGTTGTTACCCATCTTGTAGGGTTTGGATGTGCTATGTGTGATACAACTTTTGTAGGCTGGCCTGCCATATACTTCCTCAGGGACATTCAATGATCTGTATGATGATATGAGCTGTTACAAGTAGAGTAAATGTATTGTCTTATTTACTTCTTGTGCCATTTCACACAATGCAGTTCCTAATGTGATTTTTTTCATTTGTCTTCACAGCTACTAATATGACACCCATCCAGGTGCCTGAATTCAAGAGGCGGTCAATGCGGTACCAGCATATACTGCAGGTAGAATCGGGGTACAGAAGGATGGCCAGTCGATACAGGAATGAACGGGCCTCCGGAGCCTGGAGGGCATTCCCACAGAGTGGCCCTTCTTTGCCCAGCACAGCCACCACCACCACTACCACCCAGGTGGCACCACCAACAGCTGTGACCGTTGTGGCAACAACATCAGGAAATGCTCCAGGCCCTAGCACTGGACAGGGCAGCCCACAGGCATTGACCATACACAGCCCCACACTTCCTCAGCTGGCACACAGACCACCCCAGTTGCAACAATTGACCCTGCTGCTTTTGTGGACATGCAGTGCAAAATGGACTGTGTCCACAGAAAAATGAGTCGCCTGCGGCAGGATGTTCGCCATATCAACCAGAGGGTGCGGTCCATTAAGCGGACCCTCCGGAGGGCCAACCTCTAGACATTTTTGAAGTACATGATTCCCTCCCCTCCCTCCTCTATCCTTATTCTTATACTTTGTGGGTTTAGGGGGCTTAGTGTTAGGTTAGTATAGGCTGTTAGTTCAGTTAGTATTAGTGGGTGGGGGGGTCATGATTATTTCAAATGTTTTTTTAGTGTGTTGGTGGGTGGGGGGCTATGTTGGGGCTCTTGTGTGTTTTGAAAAGAAAACAAAATTATAAAAAAATGTTTTTACAAAAAAAAATATATTTGTTTAGTATAGGATAGTATGTGTTTAGGTTAGTATCTGTTGTCCTCCATGTGTCCCGTCTCATAAGGGGGATGGGGGGCTGATGTTTGGAACATTTCGTTACATGTGATAAGTAAGTTTAGCTTAGGTTAGTTAGGGACAGTTGTGGGTAATAAGTAGATTAGGGTAGGTAAGGCTTTTGCCCGAGTTTTCTCTTCTGTTATTACCGTTTAACCCCTTAAATGCGGGCGACGGCCACTGGCTGACGCCCGCACTACCTCCCTGGTGCGGGTCACGACCAGTGACCGACACCAGGGAGGGTGTTAATAAATCCTCGGGTGCAACAATCCTCGGGTGCGTTGCACCCGAGGATTTTTTTATTTTTTTTATTTTCCCGGGAGACACGGAAGCTTCCGTGTCTCCCCCCGCCCCCCACCCGCCCCTTTGTGACGTCAGCGCACCGCGAGGCGCGCTGACGTTACAAAGTTGTTTTCCCCATCGAAGCAGGAAGCAGCTTTGCGGCCGCTTCCTACTTCGATGGGGAAAACGGCCTTCCCCACGTTCGGGAAGGCCTCGTAAGAAAGGGGAGACTCTCCCCTTTCTTACGAGGCCTTCCTGAAAGTGTTTCCTGGCCCCCGGTCGCAGCTGTGCTGTGATCGGGGGCCAGGAAACACTTTCAGAAGGCCTCGTAAGAAAGGGGAGAGTCTCCCCTTTCTTACGAGGCCTTCTGAAAGTGTTTCCTGGCCCCCGATCGCAGCACAGCTGCGATCGGGGGCCAGGAAACACCACTAGACGCCAGGGATTTCACTTGGGGGGTCGGCCCGCTCGGAAAACAGGCAGCCCCCCCGGGGGCATATTTTTTATTTAAAAAAAGGTAGGCGCCCCCTGGGAGGGGGGGCGATTGCCCCCCCACCAGGGATTTTTTTTGTTTTCAAAAAATAAAATAAAAAAATAAAATTAAAGGACAAGGGGTCGCCTGTGGGCAGGGCGACCCCCTGTGGGGGCAATATTTTTTTTATATGTTGTAGGGTTTCCCTGGGGGCCATTTTGGCCCCCAAGGAAACCATTCAACAACTAAAAAAAATAGATCTATATATATATATCTATATATATATATATCTATGTAGATAGACATATCTATGTACATGGATATATCTATAGATATATCTATGTAGATAGATATATATATAGAGGTAGATCTATATATATCAATCAATCAATCAAAGTGATTTATAAAGCGCGCTACTCACCCATGAGGGTCTCAAGGCGCTGGGGGGGGGGGGGAAGGGGGGGTAAAGGGGCTGGGAGGTTCACTGTTCGAAAAGCCAGGTTTTGAGGCCCTTCCTGAAAAGAAGTAGGTTTTGGGTCTTGCGAAGGTGGGTTGGGAGGGCGTTCCAGGTTTTGAGTGCAAGGTAGGAGAAGGATCTGCCCCCGGTGGTGGTGTGTTTGATGCGGGGACAGAGGCGAGAGAGAGGTCAGCTGAGCGGACGTTTCGTGTGGGGGTGTGGAAGGTGACTCTCGTTGAGGTAGGCAGGGCCTGTGTTGTGGAGTGATTTGTGTGCGAGGATGAGGATCTTGAAGGTGATCCTTTTGTCAATGGGGAGCCAGTGGAGGGATTTGAGGTGTGGAGAGATGTGTTCGTGTCGGGGGAGGTCGAGGATGAGTCGTGCTGCTGAGTTCTGGATGCATGTAGTTTGCGCTTGAGTTTTAGAGTGGTGCCGGCGTAGAGGGCGTTTCCGTAATCAAGCCTGCTGCTGATGAGTGCGTGAGTGACAGTTTTTCTGGTCTCTGTGGGGATCCATTTGAATGTTTTTTTCAGTATACGGAGTGTGTTGAAGCATGAGGAGGTGAGAGTGTTGATTTGTTGGGTCATCGAGAGGGAGGAGTCTAGGATGATGCTGAGGATGCGTGCATGGTTGGCGGGGGTGGGTGCAGGGCCTAGCGTGGTGGGCCACCATGAGGGGTCCCAGGTGTTTTTGTGTGGGCCAAAGAGGATTATTTCGGTTTTGCTTGAGATGAGTTTCAGGTGGTTGGCTGTCATATATATATCACTTTTGTCAATATGTGTGTGGTTTCCCTGGGGGGAAAAGGGTCCGACTTGTCTAGTGGCAGACTTAGTGCCATAAAGAAGCGCAGAAGGTTTACATGCCTACTGCAAAGAGCAAATCTGTATTTTATGTAAATAGCTGAGTACATTAGTAAAGTCAGCCATTACCTGCGCTATAATACCAATGAAATGTATGTGCGGGGTGGAGGGTGGCCATGGAGAGATGAAGGGCACTTTTGCTGGGTGGTAATGAGGGAATCCGAGGAGGAGGGAGTGGGAGCACCAATAATGATTGTTGGACTGGGCGCAGGAGGTGCTAAAGACTGTGACGAATGGTATGTGACAAGGTGTTTTTTGAGTGTCTTGAAAGTACGTGTTGATTGAGGGAAGAAGCGCAGGTAAGGTGGCCTCTTCTGTTGCACGTATCTCACACACACCATCGATTTTGTGACTGTCTACGTAGGCTAGTGTTTTAGAGCAACAGTTTAGCCAATAGCAGAGATGGCATCTTGATGGATGACTGCTGCCTGCACTCGGGTTATAGAGGACCGCTCTGACATAGGATCAGAGACTGAGACATCAGATACTGAGACAACATCTGAGGGATAGGACAATGGTGCAGACTCTGGGAGTGATTTTTCAGTCAGAGGAGTCCCATTCGATAACTCCTCTTCCAGTACATTATGAGGGAGGTGATGAGGACAGTCCTGCTGTCCCTTCGCAAGCTGTTTGTGCAACTGGGTAATAGTGGGTTAGGCCAACCCCGAGAGCAGGTGAATGCGACGGCAAGCAGAGAGAGAGAGAGTGCTCTCTTGGGAGCTCCCCAATTTAGTTCAGCCCCAAATTCCACCACCCAAATCATTTTGTGGAGACATCAAAATAAACCATGGCAAAACAAACTGGTTTTGTAAGGCAGGCACCTGTGTTTTTGGTCCTGGATTCGGCGGCCATATAGAGAAACACACTAAATCCAAACATTTCTGCAAACTAGACATTCGGGGGAGTCCACAGAGATGTGACTTGTGTGGATTCCCCAAAGTTTTCTTACCCAGAATACCCTGCAAAGCTGAAATGTTGAAAAAAAACTAAATTTTTCTCGCATTTCTGTCACACAAACTACAGGAATATGCTGGGATCCACAACATTCCTACCACCAAGTGACTCCTCACCTGTCCTGATAAAAACACTACCCCACTTGAGTGCCTACACCTAGTGCCTGTGTCAGGAATGGATCACCCCAGGGTCAACAGCTGCCTCACGTAAGGACCAACTTTGACCGTTGTGTGATCTATTCCTGTCGCGGGCACCAGGCCTAACCAAACAAGTGAGGTATCATATTTATCGCGAGACTTGGGGGAACGCTGGGTGGAAGGAAATTTGTGGCTCCTCTCAGATTCCAGAACTTTCTGTCACCGAAATGTGAGGAAAACGTGTTATTTTAGCCACATTTTGAGGTTTGCAAAGGATTCTGGGTAACAGAACCTGGTCAGAGCCCAACAAGTCACCTCATCTTGGATTCCCCTGGGTTTCTAGTTTTCCAAAATGCGCTGGTTTGCTAGGTTTCCCCAGGTGCCGGCTGAGCTAGAGGCCAAAATCCACAGGTAGGCACTGTTTTCTATGAAAAAATGTGATGTGTCCACGTTGTGTTTTGGGCCATTTCCTGTCGCGGGCGCTAGGCCTACCCACACAAGTGAGGTATTATTTTTATCGGGAGACTTGGGGGAACGCTGGGTGGAAGGAAATTTGTGGCTCCTCTCAGATTCCAGAACTTTCTGTCACCGAAATGTGAGGAAAACGTGTTATTTTAGCCACATTTTGAGGTTTGCAAAGGATTCTGGGTAACAGAACCTGGTCAGAGCCCAACAAGTCACCTCATCTTGGATTCCCCTGGGTTTCTAGTTTTCCAAAATGCGCTGGTTTGCTAGGTTTCCCCAGGTGCCGGCTGAGCTAGAGGCCAAAATCCACAGGTAGGCACTGTTTTCTATGAAAAAATGTGATGTGTCCACGTTGTGTTTTGGGCCATTTCCTGTCGCGGGCGCTAGGCCTACCCACACAAGTGAGGTATTATTTTTATCGGGAGACTTGGGGGAACGCTGGGTGGAAGGAAATTTGTGGCTCCTCTCAGATTCCAGAACTTTCTGTCACCGAAATGTGAAGAAAACTTGTTTTTTTAGCCACTTTTTGAGGTTTGCAAAGGATTCTGGGTAACAGAACCTGGTCAGAGCCCCACAAGTCACCCCATCTTGGATTTCCCTAGGTCTCTAGTTTTCAAAAATGCACAGGTTTGGTAGGTTTCCCTTTGTGCCGGCTGAGCTAGAGTCCAAAATCTACAGGTTGGCACTTTGCAAAAAACAGCTCTGTATTCTGTCAAAAAATGGGATGTGTGCACGTTGTGTTTTGGGGCATTTCCTGTCGCGGGCGCTAGGCCTACCCACACAAGTGAGGTATCATTTTTATTGGGAGACTTGGGGGAACGCTGGGTGGAAGGAAATTTGTGGCTCCTCTCAGATTCTAGAACTTTCTGTCACCGAAATGTGAGGAAAACTTGTTTTTTTAGCCACTTTTTGAGGTTTGCAAAGGATTCTGGGTAACAGAACCTGGTCAGAGCCCCACAAGTCACCCCATCTTGGATTTCCCTAGGTCTCTAGTTTTCAAAAATGCACAGGTTTGGTAGGTTTCCCTATGTGCCGGCTGAGCTAGAGGCCAAAATCTACAGGTAGGCACTTTGCAAAAAACAGCTCTGTATTTTGTCAAAAAATGGGATGTGTCCACGTTGTGTTTTGGGGCATTTCCTGTCGCAGGCGCTAGGCCTACCCACACAAGTGAGGTATCATTTTTATCGGGAGACTTGGGGGAACGCTGGGTGGAAGGACATTTGTGGCTCCTCTCAGATTCCAGAACTTTCTGTCACCGAAATGTGAGGAAAACTTGTTTTTTTTTAGCTACTTTTTGAGGTTTGCAAAGGATTCTGGGTAACAGAACATGGTCAGAGCCCCACAAGTCACCCCATCTTGGATTCCCCTAGGTCTCTAGTTTTCAGAAATGCACAGGTTTGGTAGGTTTCCCTATGTGCCGGCTGAGCTAGAGGCCAAAATCTACAGGTAGGCACTTTGCAAAAAACAGCTCTGTATTCTGTCAAAAAATGGGATGTGTCCACGTTGTGTTTTGGGGCATTTCCTGTCGCGGGCGCTAGGCCTACCCACACAAGTGAACTATCATTTTTATCGGGAAACTTGGGGGAACGCTGGGTGGAAGGAAATTTGTGGCTCCTCTCAGATTCCAGAACTTTCTGTCACCGAAAAAGGAAAACTTGTTTTTTTAGCCACTTTTTGAGGTTTGCAAAGGATTCTGGGTAACAGAACCTGGTCAGAGCCCCACAAGTCACCCCATCTTGGATTCCCCTAGGTCTCTAGTTTTCAAAAATGCACAGGTTTGGTAGGTTTCCCTATGTGCCGGCTGAGCTAGAGGCCAAAATCTACAGGTAGGCACTTTGCAAAAAACAGCTCTGTATTTTGTCAAAAAATGGGATGTGTCCACTTTGTGTTTTGGGGCATTTACTGTCGCGGGCGCTAGGCCTACCCACACAAGTGAGGTATCATTTTTATCGGGAGACTTGGGGGAACGCTGGGTGGAAGGGAATTTGTGGTTCCTCTCAGATTCCAGAACTTTCTGTCACCGAAATGTGAGGAAAACTTGTTTTTTTAGCCACTTTTTGAGGTTTGCAAAGGATTCTGGGCAACAGAACCTGGTCAGAGCCCCACAAGTCACCCCATCTTGGATACCCCTAGGTCTCTAGTTTTCAAAAATGCACAGGTTTGGTAGGTTTCACTATGTGCCGGCTGAGCTAGAGGCCAAAATCTACTGGTAGGCACTTTGGAAAAAACAGCTGTGTTTTCTATCAAAAAATGGGATGTGTCCACGTTGTGTTTTGGGGCATTTCCTGTCGCGGGCACTAGGCCTACCCACACAAGTGAGGTATCATTTTTATCGGGAGACTTGGGGGAACATAGAATAGCAAAACAAGTGTTATTGCCCCTTATCTTTCTCTACATTTTTTCCTTCCAAATATAAGAGAGTGTGTAAAAAAGATGTCTATTTGAGAAATGCCCTGCAATTCACATGCTAGTATGGGCACCTCGGAATTCAGAGATGTGCAAATAACCACTGCTCCTCAAAACCTTATTTTGATCCCATTTTGGAAATGCAAAGGTTTTCTTGATACCTCTTTTTCACTCTTCATATTTCAGCAAATGAATTGCTGTATACCCTGTATAGAATGAAAACCAACTGCAGGGTGCAGCTCATTTATTGGCTCTGGGCACCTAGAGTTCTTGATGAACCTACAAGCCCTTTATATCCCCGCAACCAGAAGAGTCCAGCAGACAAAACGGTATATTGCTTTCAGAAATCTGACATCACAGGAAAAAGTTACAGAGTAAAACATAAAGAAAAATGGCTGTTGTTTTCAGCTCAATTTCAATATTTTTTTATTTCAGCTGTTATTTTCTGTAGGAAAACCTTGTAGGATCTACACAAATGACCCCTTGCTGAATTCAGAATTTTGTCTAGTTTTCAGAAATGTTTAGCTTTTTCGGCATTGGTTTCACACCCATTCTTGTCACTAACTGGAAGGAGGCTGAAAGCACCAAATTAGTAAAAATGGGGTATGTCCCAGTAAAATGCCAAATTTGTGTTGAAAAATGTGGTTTTCTGATTCAAGTCTGCCCGTTCCTGAAAGGTGGGAAGATAGTGATTTCAGCACCAGAAACCCTTTGTTGATGGCATCTTCAGGGAAAAAACCACAAGCCTTCTTCGGGAGCCCTTTTTTCCCATTTTTTTGGAAAAAAAGACATTTTCACTGTACTTTGGCTATTTTCTTGGTCTCCTCCAGGGGAAACCACAAACTCTGGGTACCATTAGAATCCCTAGGATGTTGGAAAAAAGGACGCAAATTTGGCGTGGATAGCTTATGTGGACAAAAAGTTATGAAGGCCTAAGCACAAACTACTCCAAATAGCCAAAAAAGGGCTCAGCACTGGGGGGGAAAAGGCCCAGCATCTAAGAGGTTAATAAATATGTAGTGAACTCTTTACAGTATGTGTAAAATGCTTGTAGATCAGGGCCTTTGCTTAAGTGTACATGAATTCTGTTGTATTACATTTGTGTCCTATGCTACAAACACATCCCAACTGAGCAGTAACACTGGCAGCTACCCCAGAGCTACCTTGCAAAGATTTGACCATTCATTGCAACCACCAATCGCAGTTACAATGGATCCCAATGTGTTTTTTTCATTAAGTATGTTTTCAATGGCACATACTGTGCTTCCAGATTTGGTATTGGGGACACTATGTTATGTCTGACTGCAGTGTGATGTTCAAGGAAACCCTTATTAGCTGAGTGGTAGTAAGCACTCTTGTAGTATCATGTTCATGACTCACATAGATCATTTGTGACTCTGTTCAGCATGATTACATATTTGGATGTACACTCAGACACCTTCATTCATGCAGTTTGTTGACTGTTTGCTTAGATTTGTGGGCAATGTTATATGTGTTAGTATTGCATGGTGGCAACCTTTTGCTGCCACTATTTAATGGCTTAGATATCCCTTGAGGAAGCATTATTCTGTCCAACACAGCATTATGGTGTATGGTTTCTCTTTTCATCAGATATTACCCTCAGGAAAGGCAGAGTATGGTACAATCCAGGCCACTGTGCATAGTTAGCAGATTGCATTATTTCAATGACATTTGTATTGACAAGCTACGTAATTTGACAGGAGGCAAATTTCAGTGATCTACTGCACGGTTGATGTGTCACATTACACAGAGACAAAGTGGTTGTGGAAGTGCAATTTATTGAAAAGTGCTGTAGTGCTATATGTACATTGTCCATGATTGTGAGCCCATTATAGTGACATCTTCCATTGTGATCCTACACAAGTGCTAAAGGAAAATGTATTTAACATGCTGGGGTGATGTGTCAGACAGTGCAGAGGGACAGGATTTGCCAATGAGTAAGTGAGAGACAATCACTGGGCAGGCTGACAAGATAAACAGTGGTTTGCAGAAAAGTCATTGAGTACAGTTGTTGCAAGACTGGCATGTTACAAAGAGCTGGACCTTGGTAATAGGTGGCCATGTGGCAGGGACTAGTGCTTCCGGGTACTTTTACGTGTGAAGGTGATCTTTTCCATGTCTTCTTCTTCTGATGTGTGTGTTGCATCCTCTGTCCTTGGTGGTGGTGGTTGTGAAGGGGCAACACACACCTCAGTGTTTGAAGATGTGGAGTCAGACATCCCGGTCGCTGCTACCTGTGAAGGTCTTAAGGGCAGTACTGCTGCAAGGAGGATCTGCTGGTTTTTGAGAATAGCAGCCACATCACGATGGTAGGTAGCCAGGTCGGCCCTGAGGGGTTCAATGTTGCATTCATGCACGCGTTGACAGGATTGCTGTTGTAGGTGTTGGATCAACTGTATTACAGCTGTGCTGATTTCCTTCAGCCTTTTTTCTACTTCCTGCAAGATAGTTGTTCGCCCTTGCATAGCTGCTGCCTGTTCTTCAGTTGACATCACGCACGAACGCACCCCCTCTAGGCTGGCTGCCATAGTTTGCATCCCAACCCGCACCACCTTGGCCAGCTCCCGCTGTACTCCGACTACAGTTCTCTCAAAGCTGGTGCCTGTGTCATCTGAGTCCTCAGCTTTATTGGAGCTGGCAGGTCTTACAATTGGGGTTGTGGGTGGGTCCTCTGTGATGGCTGCTTGTTCTGTGCTCCTCCTTGTGACAGAAGGTGGGGTCTGGAGGGTTCCAAGGACATCTTGGAGGGTCTGGTGGCTGATATTTGTCATCCATGTCATCAGGGTAGTCCTGTACAGGCATATCCGCAGGAGATCCATCGTCCTCTGCAATGAAATAGGGTACAATTAGTGTTTCTGTGTTGGGGCATTGGTGATGTGACATGCCTGCCTTGTGATGATTTCACATTGTGATCTTGTTTCCTGTTCATTGATCCAGTCTTTCAGGTGGGCATTCTCCCAGACCTATGCCCCACCTGCACGTCACATGTATTGTGGTAAGTTATTAGACTTGTCAGCTTCATCTCCTCTAGGTGTTGGTTTAGGCCAAATAGCGAATTGCCACCCTCTTCTCCTACTCAACCCTCCGTCTACATCCATTCTCATGGTGAGACCTTTCACTGGCTGTGGGTGCTCTGATGGCACTAGCAGCACACAATCTGGACCTGCCCCAGTCTCTGATCTTTCAAATCCACTTGTTGAAATGTAGCTTATCCTATGCATTGCATTGTTATGGCACTATATGGATGTTAGCATTGGTAATGTGTACAGCTGATGTTGGAGAATGTGTGGAGATTGGATTGCCCTGATAGTCGTAGCAGTGTCCTATTTCCTCCTCTGACTGTGCAGGTGTATTTCAGTGACCAATTACATGTGTCCTCCCCCTCAATGCTGTTGCTTGAGCAGTATGACATTTGGGGTGTTGCATTGTGACCCAGGCACAGGATGGACCCTGGCATATCCAGCATGGGTGTGACCTTAGTGCTGCGTAGCTCCTACTGTTGATGACATTGGTTGATGTTTGTGGGAACTATGGGCATTCACAATTGACAGGACTGGAACAATTGTCTTGTTTCAGGGGATTGTTAAAGTTGTCATCCTCAACCCACTAATTTAGGTGTGTATGATCCATGGGGACATTACTGCTATTGGCTAATTGACTAGCACACACAGCAGAGGTGGTAGTGGCAACTGTTGTCACTGTTACATTCCAGTTGTCGGTATGGCTAGAGGTTGTTAATTCGGCCCTAGTTAATGTAGGGGGTATAGTGGCTGACGTGTGACGGGATGTCAGTTTGATGTTGTGCCCTTCCCTCCTGGCATGGCTTTATCTTTGCTCCATTGTTGGCATGGCAGCATACCCCCATGGAACTGTTGTTGGCGTTGTGTTATGGTGTGCCCCAGCTTCTCTCTGTACAGGCCATGCCCCCATGCCATACCCCTTTACCCATGCCACTCCATGTATATCATGACTTCCATGCATTTTGTGGTCGGTATTCCCCCCCGGTTGTAGTTGACATTAGCGCATTTTAATTCCCCATACGATTTACAGTGCATGTGTGTTGTCTCCTGGTAGTCTGCGCTGTCCTGTCCTTGAATCCCTGGGACAATCTCCTTAGGGATGATGGCTGTGACCATCTCCTCCATGTGGTCCAGGGCCTCCTGGTGTGCTGGACTCCAGCTCCAGTCTGCAGTGCTGCCTTCCTTTTCCTGGCCATCTTTTCCTTGGTCCTGCACTTGCAGTCATGCCAGCGTTTCTTGCACTCGATGACTGTTCTCCATACTTCTGCCGCACTGTTTATCTTGTCAACAATTTGTTGGCATATTGCCTCTCTCCTACTGACAAACAGTTGGTGCTGGTGTTCCTTCACCTCTTTCACCAGAATCTCCTGTTCCTCTGCACTTAAGTGACACTTTCTTTTCTTCTTAAAACTGTCCTGGGTCTTGTGTGGGTCCTCCTAGTTGGTTCCTAGTCTGTTGTCATCTTCCTGGGGTCTCTACAGGCATCTGGGATCAATTTTGGCTCTCCTCTGCTGAAATGGCTGTGTTTGCGGGGAATTTTGATGCTATTGCATCAAAAAACGCCACATATCCGGTCTGCAGTGTCGTAAATCAACCCAGAGTCATTTCCGCTGCGTTAACCTCGTTTTGCTTTACAACTTGACGCTGCGGTGTGCGTAAAAAAAATGACTTACACCTATGGTTCGCGCCGTCATGCGGCAAAGTATAAACTTGACGCACGCACGGCGCACCGAAATGGTGTTAGCCGGCGGTAATATTTGTTACGCAAAACTGCACCGGCGCAGTTTTGCGTCAAAAAGTATAAATATGGGCCTAAATGTTTTGATGGTCAGAAACACTCAGAATTGGACTTTACTATTGTAAAATAATTTTCAAAATGGAACAAACCCATTTTCGGAGTTGGCTAGGTTTTACTGATTTCTAAGATGAGTTTTGAAATAGATAACAAACCACTATTTGGAAGGGACATGTTATAGGCATGCCTTCCAAATAGGAATCCTATCCCCATATGCATAAATCATTTAGGACTGAAATAGCAGTTGTGAACCATTGAAATGTTTCTGCCCTACTAGTTGGAGTGGTAACTGATTAGCAAAAAAGAAAAGGTGCTCTTTGGAACCTTTCCCCTTTGTGAATGTTGATAAAAAATGTCAAGGGGAGTAGACAGTGATTCAGAGAACCACTTCCAACTCTCAAAGAAACTTTAAAAAAAAATGTTTTATACAATCATCTCCATTCCCTTTAAGTAAATAAAAATGGGCTGCTTTCCAAGAAATATTTATTTATTTGAGGGCAATATCAGACATGGTGGTGTGCTGTCCATTACATACCACAATCGATGTAATAGCCACCAATTGGTGCAAGTCATAATTTGCAAACTACCTCATGAAAATTAATGAAGTAGGTTGGATTGCTTAGATAGGATGGTTTGCAAAATTAAGCTCTGGCAGCAAAACACCTGGTTGCAAATTACGAGTTGTTGTGGCCAGTGCATTTTTAAATCCGGCCCTATACTACTATGCTTTGCTTGTGTGCCAATAAAAACATGCTTATTTTAAACTCAGTCATGAGGGGTATCACTTTGTTTTGCATTGGGTTGATTGTGGAAATTAATTACCATTGATATTCCATTTATAGCTTGAAATAGCTTGAAATCCATGCTGTTCAGCCTTTAACAAGTAAATCAGCCCTTGTTTTTTGTTGTGTTTCATCTCTAGGAAACCATTATGGTCACATCACACAGCAGATATGGATTTTAACATAAAATATAACCCAGAGTGCTTATGAGATTTTCAAAGAAATCCTCTGCACTAGTAGTGAAATTTTCTCCCGTATTCACTCACCAGGAGGTGCCCACATTAAGGGACTGATTTAAGAAAAGTCGTGCTGCACCCAGTACACCTCCACTTTCCTTCTGCCCCTTAACACCCCCCACCACCCCCATATGTGTGCTGTACTCAAAATACAGTGCACCATGGCGCAGTGTAAGGGACAATATCATTCGAATTCCTGATGCTATTGATGTACTCTGCAATGGTAAAGCCATAATTTTGGCACTATTCCTGCAGAGTACAAAGGGCTCCATTGTATTCAATGGCTCTGAGCTGGCATTAAAAGTGCTGAAGAAAATGGGGCAAAGAAATCTCTTTTTCGCCCCCCATGGGGGAACCTCCCCTTTGAATACATTTTGCCTGGCACGGGCATTGCACCACTTTGTAACTATGGCGTGTGTGAAAAGCCTCTTGAGCGCTGCCTTAGTGTTAAAAAAATGACGCTATCATGGCACTAAGGTGGCGCTAGAGCCTCTTAAATCAGACCCAAAGAGTGAAGTTTCTGGGGCAATCCAAAATCCTCAAATACATTTTTATGTTACCCTTCGCCATGGCGAGGGTGTTATGCCCCCTTTGACATTATGCCACCAATAAACTAGTATGTTTTTTTCTAGCAAACATTGTTAGCTGTTTATATTCACTTTCCATCCAGTGATAAATCTCAGTGGTATCAACTGGTTCAGTGTATCACAATTGTTTTTGTTAATCTTTTAAATAAAGTTACTTGGATAGAGGTTATAATTCTGCTTTCCATAAATATATATTTCTAAACATATATTGCATATGCTATTGGAAGGCCTTTATAAGTTTATTAGTCATTTTCGTGACTGTAACCTAAAAATCTGACATATTTCTAGAAATTCTGCATGTGTGATCGACCGCATCTTTAGCACAGATACATAGAGCAACCTCTTGAATTTTATTTTGCTTTTTATGATTCAAGAACACTAATGAGCACTCTGACGACATCACATTTAATCTTTAATATATTCCCCACTCACTGATTTGAACTACCTTTAAATTAGCGGTTTTATATTTTTCCAGTGCAGTATTTTTCCCAAAGTGATTGGTACTCCTTTTCTGTGAAGCACTCGATCATAGCAGCTTTTCAAGATTACTGTCTCTGCTTTAATCACAAAAATAAATATGCATGTTCCCTAAAGGCTTTTGCAAGTTAAAAACAGAAAATAATGTGTTTTCTAAGGGATGAGCGAGCATGTAGGAAGCATCCAAATATATCCTCTGCACGGACGTCCAGTATTATTACTGCATTACAGAAGAGGCAATCACCATTTACATTTTGGTTTCTGATGAGGTGTTTTCCTTGCCAGTATGGAAATCGGCGTATCAGGTGAAGTGCATTAGGTGAAGAAGTGACCGACCCCTCCTGCTTGCAACATCAGGCCTCCTAAAATAAACCACGCCTGCCAATCAGCATGTCCCTCTACTATTCAGAACATTTTACAAGCTGCAAATTTGGTAACTGAGCTAACTGTGAAAATTGCAATTTTAATTAACTGTAGTTTAGAATTATCCCACATAGGTAACCGCCAGTAAAAGATACTGAATTCATGATTGTGTAAATTAGTCCTGCTTAATATTTTTTCAGCACCTTACAGTGATCCTCCTATCCTAAAAGTGCTATGTAGGAGCGTCCAATCTAACTCAAATTCTGCAAAATCATTCAGAAACTGAGTTGGTCGCCATCATTTTCTCTTCGAAATAATTGTTTTCTTGCATTTCCAAATGTTTTTCATGAAAATGCATGGGTTTAGAATCTTTTCAGTGATGGGCAGTTACCAACCCTTTTCCTTACCCCTACTATTTGTCTCACTGTCCAGAACTCCTATGAATCTCCCTGTCACTTGAGTATGTTCACCGGAACCAGTAGGAGTGCGTGTTCTCCATACTGCGGGGTTCAATGGGCTGAACGCGATAGACAAGGGGGTCAAACTTCTGGGAGCTGTATTGCTGGACTGGGGTGGCCCTGGGATTTCCTGTACCTCTTAGTCTGCATTCCTAGATGTCACAGTTTGTCGTTCGGTAAGGGCCCCTTCGGCTCCCTTGATTTGAGGATTGGCGTAACCCAATAATAGGATTGCAGGCATCGGGAGAGCACCTCCATTCCTGCATATGGGGCAGTGTTATCAGTCTGGGCCTCCTCGAAGATGGCACATGATTCTAATAATGCTTCTGCCCTGTCATTCTTTTGACCAAAATGTGTGTTCTTGTGTTTTCCATTATATTATTGTCAAAGGTTCCCTCTTTTGACCAGGGCAGCTCGTATGCCTGAGTGTGTATGTGCCATTCATGGCAAATCTTATTAAGCTTTTAAGCCTGAGAGGATTTTGGTTTGCACATGCTTTCATGGTAATTCTATGTTAAATTTCGATAGATTATAGGGGACGTTACTGTTAGAAATGGGGTTTCTAACTCTAACTCACTCTAGTCAGGACAAGGGAGTTACACACCCAAGATAACCCGTGCTCTCTCTCTTGGTAGCTTGGCACGAACAGTCAGGCCTATCCCAGAGGCAATGTGGAAAACATTTGCACAACACACACAACACACATGATGTGATAAATGCACCACAAAGGAAACACAGCACCAAGTTATAAAACAATAAACTGTATTGTACACATCATTATTAGACCAGACATAACAAGTATCCGTAATACCCTGTTAACACAAGCAGTTGTCAAAACATTACCCAGGAACTATTACCCTACAAAGCCAACACTAGTCATAATAAAACGCATAGGTTACTGGTTGTCTTGCAAAATAAGCATTAATCAGGTTGTCATCATCACTACCAAACTACGCTTATATAAGCCTATGAGTGGTAATCTGATTCATGAATGGTTTATACAGGATGGGTGCCTGATTGCTGTGTGTACTGTGTGTGTTGTGTTCTGATTGACTAAGTGTCCCTCACTACGTGTGGCATATGACTTTTATGGTGTTTAAGAATGTGTACATCCCACAGATCATGAGCATTTTATTGGGGCTAATTTCCTGTGACCATTTGGGTGTCACTGTGCCTATCTGTGAGACTAATCAAGAGTTTCCTGTTTATGCATTTGTTTGCTGGCTACATGCTGTCCCACAATGTGACCTGTCAGTCAGTAGCTTCAGGTCTAGGTTTCAGAGCCTGCCTGACCACGTATGTTGGAGTCGGGTTTGATGGAGACTTCATGTCAGGTGGAGTAGTTAATAGCAATGCAAATTCCTTGAATATGTGACAGTGTCATGGTGCACATTGACTTCAACTTTTCCAATATTAACACCACTCCAGCCTTCTCCTGGTACTTTATGTCTTGCTGAGTCTCTCTCTCCTCTAATGATCACTTTGAGTGACTCCCTTTCCATTCCACGTGACCCAGTGGTATTCCAGTTGGTATCGAAGTAGCCTTGCAGAACCCACAGCATGCCTGTCTTAAATTCAGGGTCACTGAGCGATTCAGGCCTCACATGCCAAAGCGGGATGCTCGGCCTATGATATTGCATCCCATACTCGAGCATTAAGGGGGCATGATCTGGCAAATGTGCACTTGGTAACTTGCCTTCTGAATGTTTATAGCCACATCTGCCGTCAACAAAAAGTGGTCTAATCTGCTATTGCTCATGTGTGGGAGTGTAGCAAGAGAATACTCTGGTGGTTAGATGAAGGTTCCTCCAGATGTCTACTAATTGAGGTCTATTTATGGTCTCCCGTAGGCTTGCTACCAGGCAGGGCTTGGTGCCTCCCTGAGATTGTGCCTGTCCAACCTACCACCTAAGACGCAACTAAAATCCCTGAACCAAATAATAGGCATGCCCACAGATGGGAACAACTCAGCCTATAGTGTCTCAAAGAACCCATCATCATCCATGGTGGGAGAATATATATTGTGGATACACATTTCTCTACCATCTAAAGTGCCATGGAGAAGGATATAACACACTTCTATGTCCACAATGTATCCACACAGGAGAAATGGGACCCCAGGGGCCACCCAAATAGACTTAGGTACTTTCCTGGTGTGAGATGAGTGTGTGGATAAGAAAAGCTGTCCCTCCCATTTCCTTTGCATTTTCTGGGCCTCTCTGTTTTCTGCAGCAAAGCAATGTGAACCCCCACCTGCAACAGATAAGTGTGAGTCTTGTATCTTTTGAAAAACTAGTTCAGTCCTCTAACATTCTGAGTGAACAAGCATATGGGTTCATCAATCATAAGTCATTTTGTGTGTCACATGACCCCAACCCTGCCACTCACATCTAACCCCTCTGCCCACCTCACCCTCCCTGGTACCAATACACCACTTGGTGCATTAAAATAAACATGAACCTTCACCTGCCCTACCAGATCCCTTCCGGGGTAAATACCTACAAACTTAACTAGTGTCTCACCAGTCACTTGTCCACCCCCACCCACTGTGAACTATCTCAACGTGAGTGTGTGGGGGACATAACCTGTGTTCCGTATGGATGATATTTGATAAGGGAAAAACGTGCCGTCCAGTGGCCAATAATGGCGTGAGTAGCAGCTGAACTCTGAAGCTGCCTTGCTGGTCCCTTCACCCACTTCCCAACTCTAAACAGGCACACCACAAACAAAAAACCAGGAAGGGGAAAAAGGAGAGAAATAGGGGATATCAGGAGGAGGAAACGAGAGAGAGGAGGGGAACGACCCCAATAGTGGCTGGCTCCTCAATGGATGTGGCCCAAGTGCTCCACAATTTCCCTCTCCTGGGATAGCCCCTGGTCACCGCTGTTGGTCAATCTTCCACGTCCTATTCTCTGTAGAGGTCTCTGCTCAAGCCACTCCACACTGTACCTTGTCAGTGGGGTGAGAGAAATTCACCCCACATCCCTGTCACCAGGTTGTGGTGTCACCAAACTATAGTGCTGGACCTGGTCATGATCAGTCACAGGGATCTGAGTCTCATCGACTAGGTCCATTCCGGCACTTGAGCACATCCCAGAGGTGACTGTCTCCACCAGTGCTATGGTCTCCTCCCTCACTGGTCACTGCTGTTCCAAGTTCAGGGTGTCATCAGGGTGCACCACCTTTGCTTTCACAGCTGAGGGCTGCATTTGTCTGTTTTTCCTTCTCCTTGGGGCTGCAGCCCCCCTTCCTTTGTGGACACCATCATGGGTACCTCCTGATGTAGTTGCTGGCATCCTGTCACCCTCCTGATCTCCAACTAGTCCCATGTATCTTCTGGCGATGAAAAAAAGTGTGCCTGACCACCATGGATCACTTTCAACTTTGTGTGGTATAACAGCATTTATGT
This sequence comes from Pleurodeles waltl, assembly GCF_031143425.1. Classification (NCBI taxonomy): domain Eukaryota; kingdom Metazoa; phylum Chordata; class Amphibia; order Caudata; family Salamandridae; genus Pleurodeles; species Pleurodeles waltl. The sequence continues at coordinate 766,236,825 of NC_090437.1, forward strand.
AAGACCCATAGCTTTCAATTTTAGTTTGACACCACTAAAGGGTTGTCATTGCAGTTGAACAACCCTACTGTAATGCAGAAAGATGCAGTTGGTTTGATTCTCAAAGGAAGGGTCCTTCCATTTCCATGGCTCCTACAGAATGATGTCCCAGTTCCTGTAATTAAGGATCTGCGATATGACAGTTCTGGGGTTGGCTCTTGCTTCCAGTTTGAGTGGTCAGGGTTCCAGTACAGACACCAGTGTTTTTAATGCAGCCATTTCTTCCTGTATTCTTAATACTTGCTGCTCTGGTTCCACTTTTCTCTTGACCACCTTACAGAGATCATTTTTAATTAGATTTACGTCCTAGGCCATTGCTTAGATCTTTACTTGCGCAGCCGTGCCCAACACTTAAATAGCTGCCAGGATTGGGTACTTGTCGGTGCTTGTGAATCTTGTGGCTGCTGCCACCATCTGCAGACAGGATCTCCACCCACACCCGGGTCAGTGAATTGATTTATCTTCATTTTCTGCACAACTCTGGATACTCTGTCATTGCCCATGGTGCATGTCAAACTCAGCCACACTGTGTCACCACAGAAATCTTGATCACCTGGTGTAATTGGAGGCTACCTGCTCAGTCTCGGACTGCTGTCCACTACCTTTGTCGCCGTGGACCCTCCCTCAGCACCTGTATGATCCTCAGCCTCCCAAGGCACCAGCTGGCTGGGTCTGACCTATGGCCTGTTCATGGCGACCCACCGCAAGTCTCATGGGTTTTTGGTCATGACTGGGGTTCCCTACTTCAGCTCAGAGAGGGTGGCAAAGTAGCTGGTGTAATGCCCACACAAGCAACCAGAGCCATTGACCAATTACTTCCAACAGGGGCAAAGCTGCCTTGTGCGGGTAATAGAGGTCTCAAGTAGGGTCACAGGCCTGCAAGTCCTGTTCTTGTGGGTGAAGGGGGCAACGCGTGTCCAGCAGCCTCCACACCACAAATGTACAGGCAAGGTTGGAATTGGTGGGAAGCTCGAACTAGGAGGGGAGTAGGATTCTCACAGCAACCAGCCCTGTGGCCCACCCCAATCATGCTTGTTGGTCAGCAGCAGGGTCTATAGTCCCTCAGGGATCCCAATAGAGGCACACAGGCAGTCAGGTGTCCTCGGATTTCCACACAGGGTGCAGGCTACTATCTCTCTTGTACTATATAAACTGGATAACTCCACTGGCCTCTACCAGGGATCATCTCTTCCTACTATGAAAAAACAACAACACATTCAGAACTCGGCAGCCAGACTAGCCATACATATAAAGCCACTAGCCCACGTCTCCCTTGCCATGAGATCCCTACATTGGTTGCAGGTTGACAGAAGATCCACATTCAAGATGCTCTTTATCACTCACAAAGCAATACATGGAACAGGACTGCTTTTCATCAGAAATAAAATCACCAAATATGTTCAACAAAGAAACCTCTGCTCAAGATTGACACCCCACCTCAAAACACCACCATAAAGAAAAAGACAATAGGTGGTACATCTTTCTCTGTTGAAGTGGCCAAACTATGGAATTCATTACCCCCAAATATAAGATCCATGGGTAACTATCTCATCTCCAGAAGACTACTCAAGAATTGCCTCTTTCATACATAACCATCATACTCAAACAGCAATGGACAATGGTCTGCATATCCCCGTGTACATAAACATGTTACAATTTAATTATGTGTATATACCTAGATATGTGTGTTTCTATGTACAAATATGTATAATAACTATTTTATTCTCAAATATATACATACTCTTTAGGTCTTTTTAACAAATGTATATTTTACTTCAATTAAATGTATACATGTATGTATTTGAATGTGTCTGTATATATATATATATATATATATATATATATATATATATATATGTATATCAACAAAAATGTGCTCACAACCGGGCTCCAAGCGGCCCTGGAGGGGTGGTGCGTCGCAACCGGCAGAGCACTCCGGTAAATTTTTATACATAAATCCAAAACTTACACAGTAAGACGCACGCTCAGGAATTCAAAAGCTAATAGTTTTTATTTATCACAAAACGCGTTTCGGCTGACAAGCAGCCTTGATCATGTGTATAGTTCAACCAATACACACCACTTTAAATACCCTCCAGGCACAGGCATAGACACAGGACTGAGTCATTTCTTCTCTTGTACATATAAATATAGAAGTAAAAATTGGGTAATATATAAAAAAACTAGTTAATTAAAATAAATACATCTATATATATATACGACCATATATCTCATTGATGAATTATTATTTAACTAGATTACCACAGAAACAATAATATGCCAGATGATAATAACATCATAAATATATATAAATATGGTTATAAATACACATATCAATATAAATACGGCTCATATATACATATAATAAAGAGATATTTTTTAAAGAGATATTATTTTTAAAATGTAAACAAAGCCAATATCTAAATTTCATTCCCTTCTACTTAAGGCAGTATAATTCACACAATATATATATTTTATAAATCTATACCCCCAAATTACTAAGCAATGCCATTATTTTTCTTTTTCATGGAAAATTCAAAAAACATTCTCCATACAAAATCATTGCAAAGCTATACAGAAAAACTTATCACTGTTTCTGTATAGCCAATATCCAGAACACCATGTGAAAGAACAAGCACTAGTGAAATCAGGAATCAAGAATCCATCCGGACCCCTCCATTCTGAAAAGACACAATCAAAACAAATAAATTAAAATAGGACCTAATTAGAAAATCAAGTTACTACCAATTGTGCTATAAAATATATAATATAAGATATAACAGCTGTAGTTCCTTATATCATACTAGATTCATCATATTAATCATCAAATAAGTGGGTATTAAGCTCTTCACCAATAGTCAATCCTCTCTGTGTCTTGGTTTCCAAATCCACAATATATTTGGATTCTTTTTTACGTAAATTCAACTCTCTATTACCACCTCTGTGATGTAATGACACATGTTCAATAACAAAATAGGATAACAAAGTAATATCAGAATTATGAAAATCCTGAAAATGTCTAGCTACAGGATAATGTGGATCCTTTGATGTAATAGCATGCATATGTTCAAGGATACTTCATGCTTTGCAGACAGTGAAAATCGCGACGGGTGCCACTGCACCCGTCGCACCCCTGCAACACCGCCGGCTCCATTCGGAGCCGGCTTCTTTGTTGCAGGGGCTTTCCCGCTGGGCCGGCGGGCGGCCTTTTGGCGGTCGCCCGCCGGCCCAGCGGGAATGCCAGAATGGCATCTGCGGTCTCCTGACCGCGGAGCGGCCATTTGGCGGTGACCGCATGTCGGGCGGCGAACCCTGCCCGCCGCGGTCAGAATGACCGCCTCAGTCCTGTTTCTATGCCTGTGCCTGGAGGGTATTTAAAGTGGTGTGTATTGGTTGAACTATACACGTGATCAAGGCTGCTTGTCAGACGAAACGCGTTGCGTGTTAAATAAACACTATTAGCTTTTGAATTCCTGAGCGTGCGTCTTACTTTGGAAGTTTTGGATTTATGGATATATATGTATATATATATGTATATATATATATATATATATATATGTGAATATTATTCTACTACTGACATATTCATAGGTCATTGCATAGTTCCTATATAAGTTGCTTGATTAAATGCTTCTGTGTTTCTGTTTTTATTTTATCTATCACAGTAGGTACATTTTGTATTAACTATTTATCTATAAGCATTTCACTACTGAGAAATCGAGGAAAGATAAAATACTGTTATAAAAGTACAAAAATAAATTAACTTCAAATAGTGTAACTCTTGAAAGTCTATGTTTATATGATACATCTTCAAATCTCAATATATTATGGCCCTCATTACAACTCTGGCGGTCGGTGTTAAAGCAGCGGTAATACCGCAAACAGACCAGCGGAAAAAAAAAATGGGATTACGACTGTGGTGGAAACCGCCAACATAGACAGCCACTTTAACACTCCAACCGCCAGGGCGTTAGAAACAAACAGCGTGGCGGACACCACCAATAGACAGGCGGAAGACAAAGTACCGCCCACTGTATTACAAGAGGCCTATCCGCCACCTTTTCTGGGGCGGAACCAATGCTATCAAAAGCACGGCGGAAACAGTACAAAGAAGGGAAAACACTCACCTCGCAACACCCAACGAGGAACCAGGACGCCATGGAGCCCGAACTTCAGGTGTTACCCATGTTGTTTTACCTCCTTTTCTACCAGGAGTACAAACGGCGGCGGTAGTGACCACAGTGAGTACTGCACCTACAACACAGGGGAGGGGGGAAAGAGAGTGAAACACACATGCAACACGCAATACCCCCACCCTCACCCACAACAACATACACACAAATACATGCAGCAACATTACATATACACCCACCCACCCCCTGGAAGAACGCAAGGACAAAAGGAAATGATTGTAACGATTGTAATAATTAAAAATCTATTTAGTCAAAACTCCATATTCAGTATAAACAAATATGTACACCAATTACACAAGTCCGGATAGTATACTAATCATTGTCCGTGGACCACTGGGCCCAAAATGCATGGTCAAGGCCCACACATGATACCTGACTGGAAACGGAGAGAACACTGCTGGGGCATCAGATCGAAAATATACAGGCACCTCAGGAGAAGGGGGTCACCTCAGCCTGATGAACGCACAATGCCACTGCTGCAGGAGGGGGATCCATGCCCATTGCTGTATCCTGGGGAGTGCAAAGCCACAAGTCTTTACAGTGGGTGTTTTGCCCACTGCTTTCTCCTGGGGAGTGCAAAGGCACAGTCTCTCAAGTCTCTCCAGTTGGTGGTTTGCCCACTGCTTATCCTGGGGAGTGCAAAGCCACTGTGAGAAAACATGGCTGATTGCAGAGGCCCCCTAACTTTTTGCCCCCATTTCCCACATTTTGCTGGTGTTTTCCTGATGGTGCCCTGGGTACTGCTAACCAGTCTGTGCTCTGTGTAAAATGGATATGCAAATTAGGCTAATTATAATTGGCTAAGTGAACCTACCTATAAGTCCCTAGTATATGGTAGGGCATGTAGGTTTAGGTACCACAGCATAGGTAGTGCACCCATAGGTACACTGCTGAGGTGCCCAGTGTCATTTTAAAGGCAGGCCTGCCTTGCTGGCTGCTTTTAAATTAAAGTTATATGCAAATTCGACTTTAGAATTAAAAGTAGTTCCAAAGTCTAAAACTACCTTATTTTTACATATAAGTCACCCCTAAGGTGTGCCCTATGTGCCCCTAGGGCTGGGTGCCATGTAACTATAAGCAGGGGCCTTATAAAAATAGTTTTATAAGCCCTGGTGAGGTAAAAACAGCCAAATTAGTTTTTCCCTCATTGTAGTAAATGGCCTTCATAGGCTAGAATGGGGAGACTTTATTTTAATCTTTAAAGTCTCCTTAAATGATGGATACCAAGAGTTTGGTATCAAATTATTTGTTGTAATAAATCCCACAACTTCCAGTTGTTGGATTTAATATAACTTGTTCAGGTAAAGAGTTCTAAACTTTACCTGAAAAGTTGCCAATTTCAGCCCTGCATTGTTTTTGCTGCTGTGCTCTGATTGGCCAGCCTTTAGCAGCCTGGTGGCCTGGCTTCACACAAAGGAATGTGCCTGTGGGAGGGAATCTCCCCTCAGCAGATGGTGAGGCAAGAAGGGGGAGGGCTGCCAAACTGGTCTTCAAAGGCAGAGAAGGACAGTTGGAGCAACCAGCAACACCCCCACATCCTGCAACCCCAGACAACTAGGTGCCCCCTTGATTAGATTAGGAGAGGGCAGGAGAGGGGGTGTTTATGATTTTTAGCCACACCAGTGGGTGGGCTCAGCCAGATGTAACCTCCAAAAATCAGATTCAGTCAAGATGGATTTTTAGAGAATGTTGCCTCCTGCGATTGATTTTTGCCACACTTCCCAGGAAGTGGTCATCACAGGGGGAAGGACCCTGCACCTGATTGGAGAACCAGGACCCCCCTGCTTTTCACCCAGGAGCAAGGATAAAACTGGCAGACCTGCACCCACACCTCAGTTCCCTACCACACCCAACAAGGAAGAACTACAGAAGAAGAAGGACTTCCCTGCTGGACCCCTGGCCTGCACCTGGAACCTGCACTCAGAAGGACTGCACCAGCTGCACACTTGGGCTTCACCACAAGAAGGACTTTGCCTGGCTTCAACTGTTTCAAGGAGGGACTCCCTGTTTGCTACAGATGAAAAATTGCTAACCAGTGTCCCCTGCACCAACTCCTGAAGAAAGCGACCAGCTGACCACTGTCCAGTGGCCAAAAAGGAGTTTGCGCCAGGTGCTTTCTGGGAATTGTAGTCCGCACCCCCCAAGGACCATCTCAGAACTTCTGGACCCTTGGGGTGAGCTGTGGACCCCAAAAGAACCTTAAAAGGACATCTGGGAGAAGCCCCAGAAGTTTGAAGAAGTTTGGAGAAGTTTTGTAAAAAAGCTCCATAGAGGGACCGACCCGCTGCGGCAACTCTAGCCGGCTTGCCTCAACCGTGACCCGGCCTGATTTGCTGGTTCGTCCCGGTAAAGAAAATCTCAGAAAAAGAGACTAAGGGGGTCATTCTGACCCCGGCGGTCTCAGACCGCCGGGGCCAGGGTCGGCGGGAGCACCGCCGTCAGACCGGCGGTGCCCCGCAGGGCATTCTGACCGCGGCGCTTTGGCCGCGGTCAGTGCAGGAAAACCGGCGGTCTCCCGCCGGTTTTCCGCTGCCCGTCAGAATCCTCCAAGGCGGCGCAGCATGCTGCGCCGCCGAGGGGATTCTGACACCCCCTACCGCCATCCTGTTCCTGGCGGTTCGCCCGCCAGGAACAGGATGGCGGTAGGGGGTGTCGCGGGGTCCCTGGGGGCCCCTGCAGTGCCCATGCCAATGGCATGGGCACTGCAGGGGCCCCCATAAGAGGGCCCCGCTTGTATTTCACTGTCTGCATAGCAGACAGTGAAATACGCGACGGGTGCAGTAGCACCCGTCGCACCTTCCCACTCCGCCGGCTCGATTACGAGCCGGCTTCATGGTGGGAAGGTCGTTTTCCCCTGGGCTGGCGGGCGGCCTTTTGAAGGCCGCCCGCCAGCCCAGAGGAAAACTCAAAATACCCGCCGCGGTCTTCCGACCGCGGTACGGTATTTTGGCGGCTCCCGCCGGGCGCGCGGTGACCGCGCCCGGCGGGAGTCAGAATGACCCCCTAAGTCAGAAGGTAAAAAGTTGACCGGGACCTTCCAGCCAGCGTATCCGAGGAGGGCTCCATGGACGTCAGATCAAGATCCAGGTTTACCCCGGTCGAAGGATTTTCACATCGAAAAAACGACTAAGTCCGAAGGTAGGAGAAGGGCTCCAGGAGGTCAGATTGGACTGGCAGGTTCGCCCCGCTGAAGAAAATCTTCGAAAAAAAGACTAAGTGTGAAGGTAAACTTTTAACTGAGGCCTCCCGCGGCCTGTAGCCAAGCAGGGCTCCATCGTGGTAGTCCTTAAACTTTGACTTTGCCCCGGTCGAGGTGCAACTAGATGACCCAATTGGCGCTTTTTGTTTCTAGGTGCTAAAAAAAAAAAAATTCTTTAAAAATTCATATCTCCGGTTCCCCTTATCCGATTTTATTCGTTTTGGTGTCATTTTAAAGATAACAATATAATCTATTTTTATAAATTGATTTTGGATTTTTAAACTGTTTCCTGTGTTTTATTTAATTACTGTTTTGTGATATTTGAATGCTTTACACTCTGTCTCCTAAGTTAAGCCTTGACGCTCGTTGCCAAGCTCCCAAGGCTTGAGCTGGGTTTAATTTACTGAGACCTAACTGGACCTTAGTGGAGGTTAGTGGCCTATTGCTAAGTGTAGGTACCTACCTGCCCTTACCAATAACCCATTTTCCAACAGCCACAGTCTCTCAAGTGGATTACAGTCTCCACTGGTTCTGGAGGGGGCCTGGTGCCCAGAGTGCTTCATCTTGCCAAGGACTGAGGTAGTGGATGTATCTCTCCACTGGTTCTGGAGGGGGCATGGTGCCCAGAGTGCTCCACGTGTGTCCGGTACAATTCCCTCACCTGGGTGTGCGTGCCACGAGATTTGTGAGGTTCAGGTAGCATGATACGCCATGGATGCAGCAACATACCCCACACTGCTGCGGCTGTGCCTTCTACCTGCAGGTGCGAACAGTGATGGAAGAAATGCCTCATGGAAGATGCCCAGGGTCCTGGAACTCTCCTCCAGCCTCAGACGACTGACCACTGGGAAGGTAGCCATGTCAGCGGTGGTGCCTATGTCCGAGGACGCTGCAGGGCTGGTGCTTGCAGCAGTGTCTGTTGCGGTGGTGCATGGGTCAGCACCTGCTGAGGGACACAGCAGGACGTCTCCTGCAGCCTCAGATGGCTGCCCACTGTGGGTAAGAGGCTGGGGACTGTCGCTGAGGTTGTAGACGTGCTGGGGTGGTGCAGGTGGCGGTGCTTGCAGCTGTGTCTGTCGCTGCGGTGCTTGTGGCGGTGTCTGTTGCGGCAGTGCTGACGGTGGTGCTTGCGGCGGTGCATGGGTCAGCACCTGCTGAGGGACACAGCAGGACGTCTCCTGAAGTCTCGGACGGCTGCACACTGGGGAAGAGGCTGGGGACTGTCGTTGAGGCTGTGGACGTGCCGGGGTCGGTGCAGGTGGCGATGCAGGTGGGGGGGCAGCTAGCGGTGTTCGCTGCCGTACAGGTTGGCATGGTGGTGGACAGAAAGTGTGACACTGGTCCCTCACTCAGTGCCACCATGCCCTCTCTTGACCTGCGCTTCAGCTTTTGGCCGTTCCCCAGTTTTGATGGTGCCGCAGTTGTCTTGCCACTTTCCCCTTTGGTTTTTGCTGAGCCCTTGGTGGCTGGTACTTTCAGCTTCTCCCTCCGGGATGTGGGCACCTTTTTCACCTTGGCAGGTGGTGGAATGTCCTTGCCCTCGCTACATGGCACACTGGCAGATGGGTGACGCGCTCCATGACCCCGCAGTTGCTGGCACCACTGTGCCTGGGGATGTGGTGGCTGAGGTGTTGGGCTGGGACCCGGAAAGCCTGGCCCTAGGGGAAGGATGGGGGGGGAGGTGTAGGGAAGAGGTCAAAGTTAGCCAGGAAGAGTTTTTTAGACACACTGGGACGGGAAGATGGAGGGAGTTTGGGAGTGGAAGAAGAAGTAGTGGTTGTAGGAGGTGTACGTCTGCTGAATTTGGGTGAAGGTGCATGGGCCAGAGGCTGTTGTGAGGTGGATGGCTGTTGGGTGGGTGTGTGCCTGCGTTTGTGTACTTTGGGAGGAAGGCTCACTGACACACTGGGAGAGGACACTGGGGATGCGTGAATGGTAGTGGGGATGGTGAGTGCACGTGAGCGGTGTGTGTTGATGGGCGTGTTGGTGATGGAGGCAGTGGCTGAGGATGTAGTGCATGCAGGTGTGAGTGGAGACGAGACTGGGAGGGAGGAGGAGGACATGGAGGAGGGGGACACAGTGGAGGCAGTGGATGTTGCTGTGTCTGCATGGGGATGGTGCTTGTGTGAGTGCGTGTGGGATGTGTGGTGTTTATGTTTGCCTGAGCCACTCTTGTGTGTTGATGAGTGTGCATGCTGGTCTGATGGTGTGCTTAGGATAGGCTGAGGTACAGGGGATTGGGTCTGGGTGGAGGACGTTGGAGGGGGGAGGCTAGACACAGGGACAATCGCTGCCATCAGTGCTAAGGCCAGAGCCTGAAATGCTCTCTGTTGGGCTGTCTGCCCAGAATGAATGCCCTCCAGGTATGCATTTGTTTGTTACAAATGCCTCTCTACACCCTGGATGGCATTCACAATGGTATTCACAATGGTAGATTGCCCAACAGTGAGGGATCTCAGGAGGTCAATAGCCTCCTCACTGAGGGCAGCAGGGCTGACTGGGGCAGGGCCTGAGGTGCATGGGGCGAAGGAGATGCCCACCCTCCTGGGTGAGCGGGCACAGGACACACGCTGAGGGGCTGCTGGGTGGGCGGTGCTGGTAGGGGGGTGGCGGCTGTACCTATTGGAGTGGTGGGCACAGAGGTTCCCGCCAATGCAAGGGAGCTCCCATCAGAGGAGGAGTCGCTGTCACTGCTGTCTGCTCCTGTCCCCACCGTGAAGCTCCCCTCGCCCTCCGTCCCACTGGTGGCTTCAGTTTCCATTGTTTCGCTCTCTAGGGCCTAGTGGGTTGCAGCTCCCTCATGCTCCGGTGCCAATGTTCCTCCGCCTGATGATGCTATTGCACACAAGAACAGGGAGACCACAAAAAGGGGGGGAGACAGAAAAAAGACATGTTCAGTGCATGCAACACCACTACCGTTGGCGGACACAACACACAGGGAGAAGCCCTCTGGACTACGCCATGCACTAACCGTTCCTAGAAATTTCAGCTGACCATGGGGTACGAGGCCTAAGACCAATTGCTGCACACCTGGAAGTCACAGGAGCCTGACTAGGTGTAGATGGCTCTTACCACTGGTGGGTTTCGTGTGCCACATGGCCTGCCTCTCAAGGGACCTTGCCTACCAAGTTTGCCCTGGCCTAGGGGACCCCACTGCCTACCTCCCCCATCCAGATACCTCGTAATTTGTGCAGAGTCAGCTGAATGAGAGTGTACTCACCCCCTTGTGGCTGCTGTGATGCCCTCAAGCACCCATCCAACTCCGGATAGGCCACCGCCAGGATCCGGAACATCAGGGGGGTCATGGTGCGACCACGTTGGGAGGCCATCCTCTGCTGGGCCTCCACCGTCTTCTTGCTCCAGCGGCGCAGGTCCTCCCATCTTTTCCGGCAGTGGGTGCTCCGTCTGTCGTAGACCCCCAGGGTCCGGAATCCTTGGCGATGGCACGCCAAATACCCTTCTTCTGGTGGGCGCTGACCTAGAGGAATGGTATAGGGGGAAAGGAAATTACTTACCCATCCGGACCATCATACTCATTGCCCCCCAGTTCTCACCCTTGCCCTGACACACATACACTCCCCATCCCCACATGCAGGCCTCAGCCCCCCACGTATCTTCCATCCACACCACTCAAAACAGGCATTGCCATGCAGCATGCTCACAGTGTACTCACCTGTTTGTCTGGAGGACCGTACAGTTGCATGTACTGGGGGAAGACCCAATCCACTAGTTTCTCCAACTCCTCCAAAGTGAAGGCAGTGGCCCTTTCCCCAGACACATGAGCCATCTTCGCTTCCAGACAAAGGTCACAGCAGCACTTGCAGTGTAGGTCCTCTCCTGTTGAAGGTCAGGTATCAAGTGAGTGAACAGACAGAAAATGGCGGTCACGTCCGCGGCGGTGCGTACCGTCACCGCCGGCATACATCGTCATTGGCTCCTGGGACCCATAAATGTTAACCAATGCTGAATTGCGCCGCAGTCTTTGACTGCCCACCACGACGGTGTAGAACGCCAGCGCAGTTACCTCATATCCCCTTGTCCCACCTTACAGGTCAAACAGCCGCCATTTCAGGAGGCCACATGGGATGGATGATAACTGCATCACACCTATCTAGGCCGGGAATACAGACAGATATCGGCACATTGTGGATTAATAACTTTTCTGCAAATAACACATTGTGATATCTCAGTGTTGGATGACTCTCTGCTTGCTGTTCTCCTCCATAGGGCACGTCCACTGGGGCAGGTGATGAGATGCGGCATTCTCCGGTGTACAGACCCCTGGTGGACCTGTCGACAATGGAAGAGAGAGACATCCTAGTCACATACAGACTTGATCGTGCAACAATCAAGGAACTGTGTGCCCAGTTGGAGCCGGACCTGATGTCAGCTATCCGCCATCCCAGAGCAATCCCCCCTCTAGTGCAGGTTCTGTCTGTACTCCATTTCCTGGCCAGTGGGTCATTTCAAACAACAGTGGCCATGGCATCAGGGATGTCCCAGCCAACAACGTGTTGTCCAGAGTGTTGTCTGCCCTGCTGAAACACATGCGCAGCTACATCATTTTCCCTCAGGTGGAGGATTTGCCCACAGTGAAAGGTGACCTTTATGCCCTGGGACATATCCCCAACATCATTGGTGCCATTGATGGTACACATGTGGCATTTTTACCCCCCGCAAGAATGAACAGGTGCACAGAAACCGGAAAAACTACCATTCTATGAATGTGCTGATGGTGTGTTGGGCAGACCAGTACATCTCCCATGTGAATGCCAAGTATCCTGGCTCAGTCCATGACACTTACATTTTGAGGAATAGCAGCATCCCTTATGTGATGGGGCAACTCCAGAGGCACCGTGTGTGGCTAATAGGTGAGCCTAATGTCCCCACACAGTTTAATTTGCTGTCTGGGTATGGGGCTGCCCCTAAGGGTTAGTGTGTGTCTAACAGTTGTCCCTCGACATTTGCAGGTGACTCTGGTTACCCCAACATGTCATGGCTACTGACCGCAGTAAGGAATCCCAGGACAAGGGCAGAGGAACGCTACAATGAGGCACATGGGCGAACTAGGAGGGTGATCGAATGCACCTTCGGCCTCCTGAAGGCCAGATTCTGGTGCCTCCATCTGACAGGTGGCTCCCTATACTACTCACCAAAGAAGGTGTGCCAGATAATCGTGGCCTACTGTATGCTGCACAACCTGGCTTTGCGACGCCAGGTGCCTTTTCTGCAGGAGGATGGGCCAGATGGTGGTCTTGTGGCAGCTGTGGAGCCTGTGGACAGTGAAGAAGAGGAGGCAGAAGAAGAGGATATCGACAACCGAAACAACATCATCATGCAATGCTTCCAGTGAGACACAGGTAAGAAGATGTCACTGCTTACCACATCTCATACTATTGTTGGAGCTAGCATAAGTCTGTCGTTTTCATTTAATGCATGGACCCTGACTTGTCACTTTGACTTTCCATTTCACAGATCTGGGTCCCAGTTCGGACCCTCTGCTATACTTACTGATGGCCTACAGCTGTGTTACATTGGTATGTGAACAAGTAAATTGACATTACATACATTGGTATATGTGAACAAGTAAATTGACATTGCTCTATTCCATAGTTATTGCAATTACACAGTTGTGAAAACACAGACTGACTCCAGATTGTATTGTGATTGAAGTGTGTTTATTCCTGTGCTAATAAGTGGAGGGGGTTGTAAAATGGGCTGGGGGATGGTGGCCATGATGCAGTGTGGGTGCTGTGTGAGGCAGTGTCTGTTGTGATGTGTGAGGGGGTGTGTTGGTGTGTGTTGTTTGAGGTGTGTGGATGTTGTGTAAGTGATGGTATTGTGTGTCTGTGGATGCTGGTGTTGTTTTAGGTAGTGTCTCTCTCTGGCCTGCTTTCAAATTTCTGGTAGTAAGGGTTTGTGGGTAACGTGGGTGTTTTATAGTGTTGTGGGTGTGTGGGTGTGGTGTGTATATGTGTATCAGGTGTGTGTGTTTCGAATTGTTCAATGTGGTTGTGTTTTGTATATGTGTGTGTATTTTGAGCGCAGCGGTGTGTACCGCCAATGGATTACTGCGGTTGAAAGACCGCCGCATTGATTCATGGGTCGTGATAGTGTGGGTGTATTCTTGTTGGCGTGACGGTGTCGGTTTTCTTATCGCCAGTTTATCACTGACCTTTGGTGTGGCGGACTTGTGTGGGTGTCTGTATTGTGGCGGATTCCAGGCTAGGGGTAATAATACCTGTAGCGGAATTCTGCAGCCACAGCGGTATGTTGGCGGTCTTCTGCATGAGGGTAAGTGGGATTTACCGCCAGGGTTGTAATGATGGCCTATATTCTTTACACAATTATTCCCTTGATTATGTAATCATGTATCTATGTATTTACTACTCTAATCCTACTATACAAGAGAAAAAAACAAAAATATTTTACTCTCTCGAAAGTTTTACTCTGTCTGACCATCACCCTATACCTCAGTCAATCTATGCTCTGTCTCCACTCTCTGACTCACTCCAAACCCAATTTACTGCTCCAAAATAACCTCTCCCAGACTTTTCTCTCCTCTACCTCTCCTGGCTCACCTCAAACCTCAGTTTACAACTATGAACTCCCATGCAACTCTACTAAATTCACCTTCATTTATCTCTCCTTTACTCATCCCAAACCTCATCTTGCTGCTATGATCTCCCAATTAACACTTCTGGATTCTTCCCTCCTCTATCCCTCCATTATTCTAATCAAATGAACTAACAGACTCACATGTCCTATGCTCAAATTAACTTATATATCCCTATACTAATACTACTACAGTACTCATGTTTCCCTATACTAATCCACCACTAATCATTTTGGGTTTTGGAGTAGCGTGCTACCCACCAAAAAGCACTTCTGTGCCTCATCAGGGGTAGTAAGCGATATATAAATACAATTACAATTGCAATACGCTAGGAATTACAACAGAGGGGGCGGGGATCACCAAGTATCAGTCATGGGCCCCCACCTCTTCTCTACCCTGCAGCTGCTCAAGGGGCAAACAAATCCAGGCCCACTGTTGGCAGTACATTTTCTGGGGCCTCAGTCCTGTCGGGCACACAGCAACATCCGCTCCGCCTCTTCAAGTCGCTGGTCCGGAGGTGGTGGCTGTGACTGTCCTCTGTCACCACAATGGCACCCACTAGGCACTGATTGCCAGCGAGCACTGCATGGCCACCATGCAGCTGTAGGGGTCACTGAAGCCACCTCATGTACCCCAGTAATAGTACCAGATCAGGGCACTTTGCTGGGCCTCTGGGACTACAGGATGGGCCACCCCCTCTCAGATGATATGTTAGTATAGATTTACTGAGTGCACCCAAAAGATATAGAGGGTATATGAGGAACACTGCATGGGGTTTATCTGTTTTTAAAAACGATAATTGTAGTTTTCTATAAATCATAAGCAGTGCCTAATGACATACTTCAAATAGTGTAAGTATAAATTATTCGATTCAATATTTCCACATTTCTTGCTGCAGATCATCGGGCAAAAGATGTCTTCTTATTTTCCTCCACAGTAATAGACTGCGGTGGCATCTCCTGTGCCTCATCAGTGACAAATGATACATTTAACATTTTACGAGAAACACTCAAGTAAAAATTAGAAATGTTCATTATTGTCTCTCACCGCGGTGTAGAGACATTTATAAATAGCTACAAAGGTTGCCCCACTTGCCTCAATTACTGTTAGGTTTATTTACCGTCCTTATTAAAGTTGATTTGATTTAGTGCCTGCATTTTCTGCCAAGCCAACATTCTGCCTTATTTTAATTTAGATCATGTAGATTCTATTCATATGGCAAACGTTTCTATTGCCAGGTCGGTCTTTCACGCAATATAAGGTTTTTATACTTCACACAACCTTTCTGCCATCCTTTCTGGATCTGATGCCTGTAAAGTTTGTAGGTTCTTGATTTCAACATCATATCTATCACACTCTATTTTACTTATTGGTCTTTTAGAAACGCTCTGTACACTGTCATTGAGAGCAGTAAATGATTTAAGGTCTAATTACGAGTCTGGCTGTCACAACATTATTCTGGTCATTGCAGTTAGGACCATAAACGTACACACCCATCATGATTTATTAATTTCTTTGAAGTGATGCTTTAGCCTACCTTTCATATGTATTTGCATTATTAGCTACGACGAAAAATTGGGGCATATTCCTTAGCAGGATAACAGTACCCATGATTGAGGATTCTTGCTGACTTTCAACTGAAATTTCTGATACTCTAATATGACTGTGTGTCTCTATTAACATCACCGTTGCTAATATATTAATATGACTATGTGTGTCTCCATTAGCATTACCACATCTGCCCTAGAGTCAACACTTATTACGTGTACACTAGTAACATACTTCGTGTATTTGTTTATTGTGTAGCAGCTCAGTTTTGATTCCCTGAAATTGCAGTAAAGGGATTAGCCATTTTTAGTAGTACATACATTTAACATCTTAACTTGTCTTCTTTCTTTTGGTTGTATGAAAATTCTATTATCATTTTTTCAATTTTCTCCTCACCTTCTGCAACACCTCACGACCTATGGACTCCTTTACAAACTTCGTCACTTCTCTTCCCCTCCTTTCTCCCTTCAAGTCTGAAGCACCTCACCCTGGAAATCCCCTTTGTTTCATGTGCTAAGAGCCTTTCAGCTCCAGTATGTGCAACAACCAGAAAACAAGCATTTGCAATGCAACGTGTCTCGCATTTGCTCGAGTCCTAACTGTACTTTTCTTGCCACATAAATTGAAAGAAAATAAATTAGCTCAATCGTACTATGTAAAACCCAGTGCGATTGTGCTGAAATTGAAAACCAAAAAAGTGAGCGTGATTGCGCTATGTAAAACCCAGCGCAATGGTGCTGCATGGAAAATAAAAAGATAAAGCAGTGCAGAAATCAGGCTGAAAACATGGATCCTCATATGTTTTCAGTAGTTGGCTGGCATGCTCGAGGAGGGCTAAACACTGGAAAAGGCATGACGTATGCATGCCTTCCACTAATGATATCAAGTGGATTTTAAAAAGCAAACCCACAAACCAATGAAAGTGACAGGTGTGACATGGACCTGGTTAAAAGCCCAAAGAGAGATTACAACAGGGACCGAGCGCTTTTATGCTCGTCCCTAAAAATGATAAGGAAAACCTCTCAGTTCCTAAAATCACTTTCTTGTGCTTGATTTATTACTGGTTATACTTGTTTCTACTTCGATCTTATTTTCCTTACCATTTAGGTTTTCCATTAACTTGTCACCTACCTCAGGAATCCAGTGCCCCATATTGCTGCAAATCGTCTTTATGTCTGCTGTTTGTATCTCTTGTATGTGCGATTGGTTTTAATCTCAACTAACTGTGAGTTGATTTGGCCCACTCACTTAACCAATGCTCAGAAACACACTCATTCACCCATACAGATAGTTACACATCCACTGACTCTCCCATATACAGTGACTGACTCTACCACTTTCTCACCCATATTCCCACTCACACATCCATACAACCTATAGTTACACTGACTTGGTGATGGCATCAGTGATGTCGTCAGTGATGTCCCTGACCATGTAATGTGTGATGTAATATATGAGCTTATATGCTGCGCATTACGGGGCACAAGTTATAGCTAGCTCAGGTAACTATAACTGATGAATTTCTATGGTTTTGTCTGAGTAAACTCTGAACCTAACTGTAACAGTGAATGTCTATGTTTTTTCAAAATTCTGTTTCCTAGTGGAACGTCCCTGTAACCTTTGTATTTTTCAGTGAATTTCTGTGTTTTTTTATTGTTTCCTAACTAAAACATCACTGAAATGTTTGTTTTTTCAGTGAGTTTCTACATTTTTTTAAAATGTATTTCCTAACTGTAAATGGTAACCATTGACAGTGGGTGTTTGAGGGGCTGTATACAGAGCTGAGTGAGTATACAAGTAATATTATGGGTTTCTGTGTGGGTGGGTGAGTGAGTGGATTTGTGTGTAACTGACTGTATTGGTCTGTGACTGGGTGTGCAAGTGATTGCACGGGTGTGTTCATGGTTGTGTAAGTGGGTGTAGGGGTGACTGTATGGATCTGTTAGTGGGTGCATTAGTGTCTGGGTTTACCTGAGGCTAGGTCTGTAAGTCTCTGAGTAGGTGTGTAAATCTGTCAGTGGGTGTGTGAGTGGGTGTGTGAGGGTTTGAGTGAGTGTGTGAGTGGATGCATCAGTGTCTGAGTGGGTCTGTGAGTGAGTGCTGGGTGGTGTATAGTCAGTATATGAGTATATGTATTGCTGATTAAGAGAATGCATGAGTGATGTATGGGTGATTGACTGAGTGTATAAGTGTGTGTATGAGGTAGTGAGTGATTGCATAAGATGGTAAGTAGATGAGTGTATGGCTGAGCCACTCAGTGTGTATAATTATATAAGTGGTTGTGTGAGTGTGTGTATGGGTGGGTCATTGGGGGTCATATGAATCTGTCTATGATGGAGTGAATAGTTATCTGAGTGGCTGTATGACTGAGGGAGCATGGGCAAGTGACTGAGTGAATGAATTTTGTGTGTATGATTGTCTAACTGCATAAATGCATGTGAGTGCATGTATGAGTGGGTGCATATATGGCTTCATGGTTTAGTAAGTGTATAATAAGTGCATGTATGAGTGAGTGGGTTCATGAGTGCTGCATGGGTGAATGAAAGAGTGTATGAGTGCATGCATGAGTGAGTGAGTGCATGCATGCGTGTATGAGTGAGGGAGTGCAAAAGTGTGTGTATGAATGAGTGAGTACATGAGTGGTATATGGGTGGTTGTGTGGTTGTCATTGATTACTATCAAAACCAATCCACAAACATATGTATGAGTATGTTTGTTTCCTCATGTATACTATTTTCAATCAGTTTTTCAGTGGCACAAAACTATCTCACAAACTCGGGCCCGTATTTATACTCCGTTTGCGCCGAATTAGCGTCGTTTTTTTCGACGCAAATTCGGCGCAAAACTAACGTCATATTTATACTTTGGCGTTAGACGCGTCTAGCGCCAAAGTATGGGCAAATAGCGTCATTTTTTTGCGTGAACGCCTTCCTTGCGTTAATGAGATGCAAGGAAGGCGTTCCCGTCTAAAAAAATGACGGCGACGCAAATGCGTCGTATTTATACTCCCGGGCAAAAATCACGCCCGGGAGTGGGCGGGGCAAAAAACCCCGCATTTGCACCACTTTTTAACGCCTCGGTCAGGGTAGGCGTTAAGGGGGCTGTGGGCTCAAAATGAGCCCACAGGTGCCCTCCCATGCCCCCAGGGACCCCCCCTGCCACCCTTGCCCACCCCAGGAGGACACCCAAGGATGGAGGGACCCATCCCAGGGACATTCAGGTAAGTTCAGGTAAGTATAATTTTTTATTTTTTTTAATTTCTTTTGGTGGCATAGGGGGGCCTTATTTGTGCCCCCCTACATGCCACTATGCCCAATGACCATGCCCAGGGGACATAAGTCCCCTGGGCATGGCCATTGGGCAAGGGGGCATGACACCTGTCTTTACTAAGACAGGAGTCATTTAAATGGCGTCTGGGCGTCGAAAAAATGGCGCAAATCGGGTTGAGGCGATTTTTTTGCCTCAACCTGACTTGCCCCATTTTAAGACGCCCTAACGCCATTTTCCCCCTACGCCGGCGCTGCCTGGTCTACGTGGTTTTTTTCCACGCACACCAGGCAGCGCCGGTCTGCTAGGGCCGGCTAACGCCATTCCATAAATACGGCGCCCGCATGGTGCTTCAGAATGGCGTTAGACGGCGCTAAATTTTTTGACGCTAAACTGCGTTAGCGCAGTTTAGCGTCAAAAAGTATAAATATGGGCCTCAGTGTATTCATAAGATTCTCAGCTGGTCTGTGAGTGAGTGTCTCAGAGTCCGAGTGGATGTGTGACTGGGTGCATGAGAGGGAGAGTTGGTCTGTAAATTGGTGCATGATGGTGTGACTGGGTCTCCAAATGGGTGTATCAAAGCAGGACTGGGTGAATGGATGCATGAGGGTGTCAGCGGGTCTGTGGAAGGGTGCGGAAGGGTGTGAGTGGACCTATAGATGGGTGCATGAGGGTGTAAATGGGTCTGCAAATTTGTGCATGAGTGTGAGTGAATTTGTGAATGGGTGCATGAGGGGGCTGACTTGATCTGCAAGTGCATGGGTGAGTGTGTGACTGGATCTGCAAATGGTTGAATGAGGGTGTGAGTTGGTCTGTCAATGGGTGTGTGATGGTGTGACTAGGTCTGTGAATGGGTGTGTGAGGGTGTGATTGTTTTTTTGAATGGATGCACGTGGGTGTGACTGGGTCTGTGAATGGGTGCATGAGGGTGTGACTGGGTCTGTGAATGGATGCATCAGGGTGTGAGTGGATCTGCAAATGGGTGCATGAGGGTGTGACTGGGTGTGCAAATGAGTGTGTGAGGGTGCAACTGGGTCTGAGAATGGGTGCTTGAGGATGTGAATGGGTCAGTGAATGGGTATGCAAGGGTGTGACTGGGTCTGCAAATAGGTGCTTCAGAGTGTGATTGGACCTGTGAATAGATGCATGAGGGTGTGAGTGGGTTTGTGAATGGATTCATCAGAGTGTAAATGAATCTGTGAATCGGTGTGTGACAGTGTAAGTGAGTCTGTGAATGGGTGCTTGAGGGTGTGACTGGGTCTGCGAATGAGTGCATCAGGATGTGAGTGGATCTGTGAATGGGTGCTTGAGGGTGTGACTGAGCCTGCAAATGGGTGCATGAGGGTGTGACTGGGTCTCTGAATGGGTGCGCCTGAGCGGGACTTGGAAAATGGATGCATGAGGATGTCAGTGGGTCTGTGAATAGGTGTGTAAAGGTGTGAGTGGATCTATAAATGGGTGCATGAGGGTGTAACTGAGTTTACGAATGGCTGTGTAAGAGTATGAGTGAATCTGTGAATGGGTGCATGCGTGTGTGAGTGGATCTGCAAATGGCTGTGTGAGGGTGTGACTGGGTATTCAAATGGGTGCGTGAGGGTTTGAGTGGATCTGTGAATGAGTGCATCAGGGTGTGAGTGGTTCTATGAACGGGTGCATGAGAGTGTGAATGAGTCTGCTAATGGGTGCATGACAGAGTTACTGGGTCTGTAAATGAGTGCTAAAAGTCTGAGTGGATCTGTGACTGATTGCATGAGGGTCTGAGTGGGTCTGTCAATGGGTGCATGAGGGCGTGACTGGGTCTTGAATGGGTGCGTGAGGGTGTGAGTGAGTCTGTGAATGGGTGTGTGATCTGTGACTGGGTCCATGAATGGGTGAATGAGGGTGTGACTGAGTCTGTGAATGGATGCATGAGGGTGTGAATGAGTTGGCAAATGGGTGC
This sequence comes from Pleurodeles waltl, assembly GCF_031143425.1. NCBI lineage: Eukaryota > Metazoa > Chordata > Amphibia > Caudata > Salamandridae > Pleurodeles > Pleurodeles waltl. The sequence goes on from NC_090437.1 coordinate 766,257,626, forward strand.
ATCAGGGTGTAAATGGATCTGCTAACGTGTGCATGAGGGTGTGACTGGGGCTGCAAATGGGTGTGTGAGAGTGGGACTGGGTCTGTGAATGGGTGTATGAGGGTGTGATTGGGTCTGCAAATGAGTGTGTCAGGATGTGAGTGGATCTGTGAATGGGTGCAAGATGGTGTGACTGAGTCTGCAAATGGGTACATAAGGGTGTAACGGGGTCATTGAATGGGTGCATCAGAGCTGGACTTGGAAAATGGATGCATAAGGGTGTGAGTGGGTTTGTGAATGGGTGGGTAAGAGTGAGAGTGGATCTATAAATGGTGCATGAGGGTGTAACTGGGTCTGCAAATAGGTGCATAAGGATGTGAGTAGATCTGTGAATGGGTGCATTATAGTGTGGCTGGGTCTGCACATGGGTGTGTAAGAGTGTGACTGGGTCTGTGAATGGGTCAGTGAATGAGTGTATGATGGTGTGACTGGGTCTCTGAATGGGTACATCAGAGTGGGACTTGGAAAATGGATGCTTGAGGGTGTCAGTGGGTCTGTGAATGGGTGCGTAAGGGTGTGGGTGGATCTATAAATGGGCGAATTAGGGTGTAACTGGGTCTGCGAATGGGTGTGTAAGAGTGTGAGTGAATCTGTGAATGGGTGCATGAGTGTGTGAGTAGATCTGCAAATGGGTGTGTGAGGTTGTGACTGGATATGTAAATGGGTGCGTGAGGGTGTGAGTGGATCTGTGAATGGGTGCATGAGGGTGTGAATGAGACTGCTAATGGGTGCATGACAGAGTTACTGGTTCTCTAAATGAGTGCTAAAAGCCTGAGTGGATCTGTGACTGGGTGCGTGAGGGTCTGAGTGGATCTGTGAATGGTTGCATGAGGGTGTGAGTGGGTCTGTCAATGAGTGCATGAGGGTGTGACAGGGTCTTTAATCGGTGTGTTAGGGTGAGAGTGAGTCTGTGAATGGGTGTGTGATGGTGTGACTGGGTCTACGAATGGGTGCGTGAGGGTGGGACTGAGTCTGTGAATGGTTGCATGAGGGTGTGAATGAGTTGGCAAAAGTGTGCATCAGGGTAAAAGTGGATCTGCGAATGGGTGCATGAGGGTGTGACTGGGTCAGCAAGTGGGTGTGTGAGAGTGTGACTGGGTCTGTGAATTGGTGCATGATGATATGACTGGGTTTGCAAATGGGTGCATCAGGGTGTGAGTGGATCTGTGAATGGGTGTATGAGGTTATGAGTGAGTCTGCAAATGGGTGCATTAGGATGTGAGTGAATCTGTTAATGGGTGTGTGACAGTATGAGTGAATCTGCAAATGTGTGCATGAGGGTGTAACTGGTAGATGCGTAAGGGTGTGAGTGGATCTGTGAATGGGTGAATGAGCGTGTGACTTGGTCTGCAAATGTGTGTGTGAGAGTGTGACTTGGTCTGTGAATGGGTGCATGAGGGTGTGACTGGGTCTGTGAATGAGGGTGTAAGTGGGTCTGTGAATTGGTGCATGAGGGTGAGTCTAGGTCTGCAAATGAGTGCATCAGGATGTGAGTGGATCTATGAATGGGTGCATGAGGGTGTGACAGGATCTGCAAATGGGTGCCTGAGGGTGTCACTAGGTCTCTGAATGGGTGTGTGAAGGTCTGAGTGGATTGGTGAATAGGTGTGTAAGGGTCTGAGTGGATATGTGAATGGGTGCATGAAAGTATGATTAGGTCTGCAAGTGGCTACATGAGGGTGAAAATAGGTCTGTGAATAGGTGCATCAGGGTGTGAGTGGATCTCAGGATGGGTGCATGGGGGTGTGACTGGCTCTGTGAATGGGTGCGCAAGAGTGTGACTGAATCTGTGAATGAGTACATGGCACTCTGAGTGGTTCTGTGAATGGGTACGTGGGAACTACCTAGGTGAACCGCCAAGCGGGGCTGAAAAAAACATGTGTTTCCCATATTAATTCCCGTAGGAGTTTTGAACACGCCTACAGTCCAAAGCACTGGACCGAATTAGACCAAATTTGGCAGAAAGCTAGCTTTTGGTACACAGACTGTGCATTTAGTTATTTGGTGTAAATCCATTCAGTAGTTTTTGAGATAATAAAGGCAACATACATTTGTATATTTAGGGCCGTAGATTTAGCCCAACATTTTCGTGATGATTGGCGTGAATTTGCGAATGCACGTGCCGCCAGGAATTCTGTGATTGGCTGGCTGCAACATTATCAGAAAGTTGCAGTAGCCATTTTATGTTACAGGACACAGTCCCCGTGGGTCTAATAAATACAATAAATGGTATAAGGGGTCAGGGTGGAGTTACTCTGACCCCAGTGCTGTGATATAGGTGTGTTTAGGGGTCAAATATGCCCTTAAAAACATTTTTTCACGATGCACAATATTCGCAAATGCATCGCAGTTCTTTGCAGGTCCACTCCCAGAGTAACGTTGTGGCAAATATGTGCATATAGGGGACAACAAAAAGCAATGAGAGAGTGAATAACCAATTTACAGACCCATTTGTAAAGCAAGCACTTACAGTCCCATTCAGACCATGACATACCCACTCACAGACCCACTGAGAAACTCACATACCTATACACAGACTCACTTAGATACTTAAGCATCCACTCACATACCTTCTCAGGCTCATGCATCCACTCACACACCGATTGTCAGACCTACTTATGCACTGAATCTCCCACTCACAGACACACAGACCCAGTCAAACACTGGCACACCAATTCACAGACCCACTCAGGCTGACACATCCTCTCACAGACCCACTCATACACTGATGCACCCACTCTGAGACACATCCAGAGTCTGAAGAACCCACTCACAGACGCACTCAGACACTGATGCAACCACTTTCAGACCCAGTCAGACACTCACACACCCACTCACAGACTCATGAAGGCTGATGCACCTGCTCACAGACCCACTCGAACTACCAGGCACCTACTCACAATATCACTCAGACATTCACAGACCCACTCACAGACCCACTTAGACACTCATGCACCCACTCCAATACCTACTCAGACACTCATGCACATACTCACAGACCCAGTCAGACACTGATACACACACTCACAGACCCAATCAGAGTCACGCATCCACTCACAGAACTACTCAGATATTCGCGCATGCACTCACATAGCTACTCAGATACTCATTCACCCACTCACAGACCCACTCAGAGACTGACCTTCTATAGATTTCAACCATGTGGAAATACAGGTTGTTGTGGTATATGCAGCCCATTTTATGGGCTCTGTGGAATGCAGAAACAGCTTTATTAACATGTTTCCTGGCTTTCTAACTCTGTGGACAGAATTGATTTTATCACTTCCATTTCTGTCTTTGGCCCAAGTTGGAGTACACCAATAAAGCGTGAGGGAAAGTGTCATCAAATGTGCCAAGGTATCCTTCATTAGGATTTCTAGTCATATCCTGGTCAGTATGCCAGGGCATTTCCACCACAATGCACAATGATAAGATGAGACGGTTGGCAATCTCTAAAGCTTCTTACCAAAGGCAGCAATTTATACTACTTCGAACCTCTCTGGCCAAACCATCTTATCTCTACACTTGACAAACCCAGGTCCCTTTCAATGCCGCTGTTTGTAGCATACTGACTTGCCAAAAACACATAGCTGTGATCTACAATCCACACTCTGAGCATTGTGAAGTGAAGCAGCAGTAGCACACAGTAGAAGGCTGGAGCAGAGTAAGGCAAATGTTTAAATTGTTAGCAGTTAAAATGGAGGTGTGCTCCTGGTTTAAAAAAATACATTTGATTAGATGCTTTGAATATGCAGGTGAAGAAAATGAGGTCGTGTCTTGAAAGAATTAATAAATATGTTTATGATTGGCTCTGTTAAAAATAAAAAATACAAATAATACAGACTTGGATATGTTTTTCATTTTGTACAGTAAACCAAATCTACTGCAGCTCATTTTGTAAGTACTATTATCCTTCTAGAATGTGCTGTGAATGTGTGACCTACTGGTTCTAGTGAGTTGCTATGCAGCCTATACTGAGTGTATTGGGGAGAAGGGTCTTAAAGAGAGAGTTATCCATTTTTAGAAATTATAGTTTTGTAGCCACATTGTTGTATAAAAATATTTGATTTCCTAGTAGAAAGTACATGAAAGAGTTAACACATACTAACCGTTCACAAGTGGACCTACAGAGGTACATTATGGAAGGTATGTTTTTATTTTCTCACATCGGCAGTATAACACAGTCCAAAGTTGAAAAGTTTGACATTTATGGTTGCTATGTGTAAGAGTGCTGACTCATTTTTATACATAGTTTTGAGAATAACTGAGACTTTTGAATCCATCTAATATCAGCAAAACAATCTATTTCTCTAACAAACACAATTTTCAGGTATGTGAATTATATGTTATTGTGAGAAAAAAAGAGTAGCTTAGAAGATATATATATGTGTGTGTATATACAGTATATATATATGTATATATATATATATATATTAGTGTGGTAGGTTTCATAGATTTCTTAATAGGCAAGTAAAACTTTGAGGTGTTGAGTAGCTCTGTGAGAAGTTGGTTTCAAATATGTTGAAATGGAATTGCAAATTTTCAATATGATGTTTAACTGTATGATCTAATTGTAGAAAAAAGTGCACGCTAAGCCTTAAATTTAAACTTCAGAAAGTATTACAAAATATGAGAGTTGTACATTTCTATACAGGATGTGCTGCTCACACACAAGGGGGCATATTTATACTCTGTTTGCACCGAATTAGTGTCATTTTTTTTAACTCTAATTCGGTGCAAAACTAACTCCATATTTATACTTTGGTGCTAGACCCCTCTAGCACCAAATGTATGGAGGTAAAGTCATTTTTTGAAAGTGGAGACCTACTTTGCCTTAATGAGATGCAAGGTAGGCGTTCCCGTGCAAAAAAAGACTCTATGGCCTTAACGCCATATTTAGGGGCATATTTATACTCTGCGGCATATTTATACTCTGTTTGCACCGAATTAGCGTCATTTTTTTTTTACTCTAATTTGGTGCAAATCTAACTCCATATTTATACTTTGCTGCTAGACCCATCTAGCACCAAGACCCTGATTGAAACTTTTTTTGCACCGCATTAATGTCATTTTATGAAGCAAAAGTGGCGCGAACTTACAAAATATTGGCCCTCATTTATACGTTTTGCTGCAAAACTGCACTAACTCAGTTTTGCACCAAAAAGTTTAGCACCGGCTTGCACCATTTCTGTGCACCAGCCGGGCACCATATTTATGGAATGGTGCAAGCCGGTGCAAAGGGTAGGCTAGAATTTAATAAAATTACTTTAGTGGGGTGGGGCTGGCAGTATAGAAGAAGAGGGTTTAGCACCAAAAAATGGCTTTAGGCAGGTTAGAGTAAAAAAAAAAGACTCTAACCAGATTAGCGTCATTTTATGGTGCTAAACCTACCATGGCACATGACTCCTGCCTTAGAAAAGGCAGGAGTCATGCCCACCACCCCAATGGCCAGCACAGAGGACAGGGGTCCCCTGGACATGGCCATTGCACCCTGTGCATGTATGGGGGCCCATTTCAGGGCCCCCTATGGCACTTTCAAAAATAAAGGCCCATATTTATACTTTTTGACGCAAAACTGCGCTAACGCAGTTTTGCGCCAAAAAAATTAGCGCCGGCTAACGCCATTCTGAAGCGCCATGCGGGCGCAGTATTTATTCAATGACGTTAGCCGGCGTTAGCCGCCGGCGCTGTCTGGTGTGCGTTAAAAAAAAACGACGTACACCAGGCAGCGCCGGCGTAGGGGGAAATGGCGTATGGGCGTCCACAAATGGTGCAAGTCAGGCTGAGGCAAAAAAATCGCCACAACCCGATTTGCGCCATTTTTTTACGACGCCCATCCCCCATTGAAATGACTCCTGTCTTAGCAAAGACAGGAGTCATGCCCCCTTGCCCAATGGCCATGCCCAGGGGACTTCTGTCCCCTGGGCATGGTCATTGGGCATAGTGGCATGTAGGGGGGCACAAATCAGGCCCCCCTAAGCCACAAAAAAAAATAAAAAAAAATACTTACCTGGACTTACCTTAATGTCCCTGGGGTGGGTCCCTCCATCCTTGGGTGTCCTCCTGGGGTGGGCAAGGGTTGCAGGGGTTGTCCCTGGGGGCAGGGGAGGGCACCTCTGGGCTCATTCTGAGCCCACAGGTCACTTAACGCCTGCCCTGACCCAGGCGCTAAAATCCGGCGCAAATGCGAGTTTTTTAGACCCGCCCACTCCCGGGCGTCATTTTTGCCCAGGAGTATAAATACGACGCGTATGCATCGCAGTCATTTTTTAAGACGGGAACGCCTACCTTGCATATCATTAACGCAAGGAAGGTGTTCACGCAAAAAAATGACGCTAACTCCATGAACTTTGGCGCTAGACGCGTCTAACGCCAAAGTATAAATATGGAGTTAGTTTTGCGTCGAATTTGCGTCGAAAAAAACGACGCAAATTCGGCGCAAACGGAGTATAAATATGCCCCAAAATGCACTTACCTGTACTTACCTGGGATGGGGTCCCCCATCCTCGCAGTACCTCTAGTGTGGGTGGGGGTGCCCCTAGGGCCTAGGGAGGGCACCTCTGGGCTTATTCCATGGTGTTCCACCATGGAAATAGGGCCACAGGACCCCTAAGACCTGCCCTGACCCTGGTCTTAAAAAATGGGGCAAAGCAAGCTTTGGCCCATTTTTTGACCCCTCCTCCCTCCCTTGCACCATTTTTACATGGGAGTATAAATATGGTGTTAAGGCCATAGAGTCATTTTTTTGCACAGTAACGCCTACCTTGCATCTCATTAAGGCAAGGTAGGTTTGCACTTCCAAAAAATGACTTTAACTCCATAAATTTGGCGCTAGACGGGTCTAGCACCAAAGTATAAATATGGAGTTAGTTTTGCACTGAGTTAGAGTAAAAAAAAATAACGCTAAATCAGTGCAAACAGAGTATAAATATGCCCCTTAGCGTCAAAAAATGATGCTAATCGGTCAGAATCATTTATTTTGACTCAAAACTGCCTAACGTCATTTTTTTTTAAGCTAGCCTACCCTTTGCACCGGCTTGCACCATTCCATAAATATGGTGCCCAGCTGGTGCTAAAAAATGGTGCAAGCCGGGGCAAAACTTTTTGGGGCAAAACTGCCTCAGTGCAGTTTTGCACCAAAAAGTATAAATAAGGCCCAAGGTGTTTTTCAGTAGTCTGTGACTTGTAGTCCTATTTCTTCAGTTTTAAAAGAGGACTAGAAGACACAGATTTGAAAGGGAAAAATAATGTACTGCAGATATAAGTGAAGCATTAATTGGTGAAAGTTGACAGGTTTCCATTAGAAACCTATTAAGGCACATGTTGACAAATTATAGGGCAATTTTGTATGTGCTTAGATGATAACATATGTACTGTAAAGTAATATTGGGTGAGATGTCTATAACAAGACTGCTTGGTGTAGTTAAATGTGTTGTGTTTAAACATGGTAAGGTCTGCTAGTACAGATGGAGTACATGTTCTTACTGGGCAAGGATGTCATGGCATGTACAACTTAATTATAAAGCATCAATTACTTGTTTTAGTAGATATTACTAATTTCTGAGATATTGGGGGTCATTCCTACCCTGGCGGTCTATGACCGCCAGGGTAGGTGACGGAGGAAGAACCGCCAACAGGCTGGCGGTGCTTCCGGGGGCATTCTGACCGCAGCGGTAAAGCCGCGGTCAGAGAAGGTAAGCCGGCGGTTTCCCGCCGGCTTCCCGCTGCCCCAGGGAATCCTCCATGGGGATTCGGACCCCCTTCCCGCCAGCCTGGTTCTGGCGGTTTTCACCGCCAGAACCTGGCTGGCGGTAACGGGTGTCGTGGGGCCCCCTAACAGGGCCCCACATAGATTTTCAGTGTCTGCGTGGCAGGCACTGAAAATCGCGACGGGTGCAACTGCACCCGTCGCACCCCTTCGACTCCGCCGGCTCCATTCGGAGCCGGCATCCTCGTGGAAGGGAGTTTCCCGCTGGGCGGGCGGGCGGCCTTCTGGCGGTCGTCCGCCAGCCCAGTGGGAAACTCAGAATGACCGCCGCGGTCTTTTGACCGCGGTACGGTCTTCTGGCGGTTCCCGCCAATCTAGGAATGACCCCCATTGTGTGTGTATGTCATAGAGTAAGGTGGTGTGTGCTGAAAATCTCACAGATTTGCTATTGAGATGACTAAGGTATTCTTGCCCTTGCTAGCCCCTATGCAAAGTACTATTTATAGTATGCCACTCAGAAACTAAGTGAGATATATGTTCATAAAAACGAATATGAGCATATTTATATTCTTTTTGCACCACATTTGCATCATTTTTGACACAAATTTGGTGCAAACTGAACTCCATATTTATATTTTGACATTAGACATGTCTAGAACCAAAATGTAGGAGCTTGCACCATTTTTTGGGAGCGTGAACCTACTTTGTGTCAATGAGATGCAAGGTAGGTGTTCCCATCCAAAAAATTGTGCTATCCCCATAGCTCCATATTTAACCCCCTGTTTTAAAATGACAAACGGGTGGGAGGCATGGCTAAATAATGATGCACAGCTTCCTTAGCACCATTATTTAACGCCTGGGTTAGACCAGGCGTTAGGTGACCTGTGGAGACATTTCCTTGGTCAGACAACATGGAATGGTTCCACAGGTGCCCACCCCAAGCCCCAGGAAAACCCTCACCCACACCAGAGGGTCACCACAGGATGAGGGATCCCATCCCAGGTAAGTAGGGCAAGTATAGGTAAGTATGCTTTCATTATTTTTTTAAATGCCATCTGGGGCCCTCACTTGGGGTCTCCTGCATGGCACAGGGTTCAATGGCCATGCTCAGGGGACACTTGTCCCCTGTGCTGGCCGATGGGGGGTGGTCATGACTCCTGTCTTTCCTAATACAGGATTCCTGTTTTTGGTGGTTGTGCACCAGAAAATGGCACTCGTCTGATTAGAGGCATTTTTTGCCTCTAACCAAGCAAGTATCATTTTTTGAGGCACAGCCTCCTTCTTCCTTACCACCACCCCTACCCGACTAGTGTTTTTCAGGACGCTAGCCGGCCCTTACCGACCTGCTTGCATGATTCTATAGATATGAGGCCCAGCGTACATCTGAGAATGATGCTATAAATATGGGCCAAAGTGTGCTTAAGTGATTAAGAAGCATACTTTTCAGTTTTAGAAAGTTACTTATGCACTTACGTGCACCTAATCTAAGCACTCCATACAATACCTCACTAATCTAGGATTTGACCTTCATGTTTCCAAAACATAGATACTGTGTCTCAGCCAGTGACAGAACGACAGATAGACTTGCACATTCAGTCACATATTGACAAACTATATATATATATATATACACAGAGCTATCTAAGGTAATTGCAGACCCAATCACATACCCCTGTATTCAGTGACACAGGCACAGAAGTATTTGTTCAGCCACTAATGTACATATTTACAGAGCCATACAGGTACTAAAACAGGCAGTGACACACTGGCACATGCACTAAAACATGTTCTGGTACTACAAAAGGTGGACACCTACATTCACTGAGATACAAAGGCAAGTACTGACATCATGTTTTCATATATCCAGAGAAATACTGCTTTTTACAGGCCACAGGAATAATTGGTCTGAAAAAAACCCTCTTACAAGTCTCAAACTGACATTTGAGTGCAAATATCTTAGCTGTGTGATATAGTGTAGGTATGCCACCAAGCATAATGCTATGTGCTTAAGTGATTAAGACACATGGGGCCTCATTTACAAGCCCTGTGGTGCAGGGCAGTGCAGCAAGTGTCTTGCTCCGCCACCCTGCACCACTGGGAAATGGCAGAAATGTACTATCTTTACAAAATACTGCACATTTGTGTCATCCCCCATGCGCTGGTGCACAATTTGCTGCCTAGCGCCAAAGCTGGCACCTTTGTACAATGGTGTAAGGATACCTACATTGTGGGGAAGACTGTTTTTGTGCAGTAAGGGACACCCTCCTGCAGAAAAACAATCATGAGAGATGTTTTCCACTTTCTATGTGTGCTGCAATATGCAGCATACATAGAAAGTGGAAAAACAGGGAGAAATAAAAATATTTCTCCCCGTTGTGTCAATTCTAAACCACCTCTGAGGTGGTTTAGGAATCTGATGTATTCCTAGACTTGTAAATTTGGGAATTCTATAGCGTTCCATGGGTGTTGTGTGGTAACACCCACAGCAACACCCATCGAACGCCCCATTTCACACAGTTTTATGTATGAAAGGGGCCCATATTTACAAGGCATTGTTTGATCTTACAGCCTAAAGGTGGTCATCCCCCAACTTTATGCTTGCCTCCCTCCATTTTTCGGGCCCAGGGAAAACTCACAAATATGTTTTCCACTACTGTGAGGCCAGGTCCTCTCATAGACCAGCATTCGAATTGCCCTTAAATACTTATAAGTGGTAGCTTCTGATCTGGAAGGAGTAGCCCTGTCATATTTAGTATAGCCAGAATGGTAATAGAAAACCCTGCTTACTGATGAAGTTGGATTTAATATTACTATTTTAGAAATGTCACTTGTGGAAAGTGGGCATTTCTCTACACTTACTGTTATCTTTGCCATGCAGCCTGTCTCCAATCCACATATTTTCTGTGCTGGTTGACAGCTCCCCTTGTGCATTCCACCATAAACACTCAATACTCAGTCACCTCTGCATTCATCTGCATACTGAATGTGTCTCCCTGGGCAGGAAGGGTGGAGGGGCTCTTTCCCACACTACCAGTAGCCTGCCCTCACACCAAAAACTGATAACCACCACAGGGATCCTAGCAGACAGGACTGGGCTGAAAGGGGAACTTGTGCACTTCAAAACTACTCTTTGAAGTTCCCCCCTGCCTTGCTGCCCAAAGGATAGACACCGAAGTATTAGTTCAGCCATTTACTCACACATTTACAGAGACATACAGGTACAAAAACCGGGAGTCATTTAGTGTCACATGCACTAAAACATGTTCTGGAGATACTATACTTTGACACCTATTTTCAGTCAGATATATAAGCAAGTAGTGACACCATCTTTTGATGTATCCTGAGAAATACTGCTTTTGTCATAGCTGAGGCCCTACTGCTCCAGAACCTGTCTGAACCCTGTCACTGGCTACTAAAATTAACCTGAAAAAACCCTTCCGCAAGTCTCAAACTCTCATTAGTACAAATATCTCACTTGTGTGATATGCTGTAGGCATGCCATCACTCATGGTGCAATGTGCTTAAGTCATTAGAAAACATAATTTTTAGTTTCAGAAACTTAACTATGCACTTCCAGACCCCCAAGGTTAGCACTTCATAGAGTATACCACTCACCAAGGAACTCACATTCATGTTTCCAAAGCATGGATCCTATGTCTCAGACACTGACAGAGCCACAGAGAGACTTCAACATTCAGTCACATATTGGCAGACTGTATGGTTCATCTTCCAGTGTAAAATAGTACACTAATGTAGAACTTCTGAACACACTTTGTCTATATTTAGTACACCACCAAGCACTGTCATATTGACACTGCCAAATTAAACTCCATAAATAAATAAGCACACTATATGTTAAAAGTATGGACATTCTCACATTATCCTATCTTACTCAAGCAGTCACCGACCCATACTGCCACTGACATACGAAGTACAAGACTCATACAGCCAGTCTCACGCAAACTCATTTACCAACATAGCCACTCAGAGGACAACTATGAAACGTTTGAAATAGCATTAAAAAAGACAACTAACTTCTAAAATTCACCAAAAAAAGGTGTCCTGGATGTTATAATTATTAAATACAATTTTATAAAAACAGTACAAATTTACCAAAAAAAACAGAGGTAGCAGTGATGTTATAGTTCGGAAATATAATTAAAAAAACCACAGAAATTCACGAAAAAAACCAAAGGTTACAGGGACTTTATAGCTATGCGCACATTTCACACATACAAAAACCGTAGAAATTCAGCAGTTATAGTTACCTAAGTACCCCTGTAATGCATCCGATTTTGTGACTCGTTATTTGGTTATCTCAAACACCCATGTAGAAAAGTGTGTTTTCCACTTTCTGTGATTCCCAGGGGGTCACAAATAGACCTACCACATTCATATTCATTAGGTAAGTCTTGCTTTGTGGCCCATTGAAAGTCGCAAAAATCACAGGATTGGTGGCCTGTTGGGGAAGCAGACCACCATGTCCATGGGACCACAGCCTGTCTTGAAATGTTTTTGCAAACATTATCAAAGCGGAAGGGGTTGCCTGGGGACCCCTTCCCATTTGTGAATGTGAAGTAAGTGATAAATTGTGAATGTTATACCGCACTTTAGTCACAAAACATTCACACATACCACTGCAATTCATCATCATAACATCCTTTATTTTGGTCACAGATCATAAAAGTAGCAAGAAAACATACAAATACAGAAATACTTCACATTACCCAAATAATGTTTTTCAACAACAATCTTGAATAGCATGATTCACGATATTAAAGATTCCAAATCTTCAACAAACGTTGGTGCCACTTTAAAAAGGAAAAATATAAAATACAGTGTAATAAAATATAAAATAGAATATTGATTCCATAAAATGCATAAAGATTTAGGGTCTGAGCTAGATCTCGGCAGAGGGGTTCCTCTGTCACAATGCTGATGGATATCCCATCTGCTGAAATCTAAATACAATAGAAAACAATGGTATTTAGATTCCGGTGGATGGGATGTCCTTCACAATTGCAATGGAGTAACCTCGCAGCCGAGATTTAAATCAGGCCCTTACTCATAAAGGTATTTAATAAACGTGATTATCTTAAAAACATGCCATTCATGTAACAGGAGTTTTTCTTTGTCGACTATGAATTATTAAATGTGCAAAAGTCCGTTGTGAGATAGCACTATTGTATAGACTGTTTAGCAATCCAGAAACAATCAGAAACTAGGAATTTTGCAACAGAAAACACAATGCATAAACCTGTATATGACCTACATATCTTCAAGGCCAGCTTATAGTGGTTTGTTCCCAAATGTCTACACAGAGGCAGAAACCAGCTCATACATTGTTTCTCATTTCTAGGACAAAAAAAAAGGAAAATGGTCATCCATTGCATCATTTTCCCTGCACACAGGCAGAGCGCACAGCAATCTCGACAGCACCTCCAGTTACTAGAAAAGGATGGTAGGGGTAGTATGCCCAGTCTAAATCTTACATATAATGACCTAGAGAAATGTTTTGAACATGGGCTCATGCTTATGATTTAAGAGGTGCTCGGCCACCCTGGCCCAACTTGTAGAAAGAACCATTCATCAACTCAGAAGATAAATTTTACTTTTTGTCAGAAGAAGAGTTAATAGACTAAGGGTGTTGCCAGAGATCAGCCAATCCCAATGCATAAAGGGACCTTTTTTACATACTTCTCCAATGCATTGTAGCAGAGCTCCTGGTAAACCAAGAATTTCTTTCAGCCCAGTTCTATAGGGATGCAACTCAGGGGTCGATCATAATCTAAGCCAATACAAGAGTGGCTTCACTTGGTCTTGGAGAGTAAATGCTTGAATGTCAAGGTCCACTCTAATAAGACCAGGAGCTTACTCTGGGGACGTTTTAGCACAGCCCTCAAAAACTTGTTTTCAGCCACCTCTAGAGACTCTGTACTGCTGTGACCCCGTAGATAGCAGCAGCCACTGCTTTGGCTCTTCATATTTCCAGTAAGGGAGACACTGGATGGAACCTAGTATTATTTGCAAAACTCATCACAGTGGCTGGTCTATGATTTAGAAGAAACTTACTCTTAGTTAGTTGACTTGTTCAAGAGGCAGAGCCAGATAAATGAATACCCAAATAATCAAAGTCTGCTACTTTGTCAAGTTGTTCTCCCCCCAGCCTCATCATCCCACAAAATTGTCGGCGAGGATGCATTGCCATGAATTTTATTTTGTTTGTGTTAATCACTAGACCATTATTAATGCAGAACAGGTTCAATCTATCAAGCAAGGCTTCCAAGCTGTTAGGGGTGTTCAGCACCAGAAGGGTGTTGTCCGTGAACAACAGTGTAGAGACCTTAACCCCTTCGCTGCCAGGCCTTTTCCCCCTCCTGTGCCAGGCCTTTTTTTGCCTATTTGGGGCAGTTCGTGCTTAGGCCCTCATAACGTTTTGTCCACATAAGCTAACCAAGCCAAATTTGTGTCCTTTTTCTCCAACATGCTAGGGATTCTAGAGGTACCCAGACTTTGTGGGTTCCCCTGAAGGAGGCCAAGAAATTAGGCAAAATACAGTGAAAATTTCGTTTTTTTCAAAGAAATGGGAAAAAGTGGCTGCAGAAGGCGGCTTGTGGTTTTTCCCCTGAAAATGGCATCAACAAAGGGTTTGTGGTGCTAAACTCAGCAGCCTCCCAGCTTTCAGGAACAGGTAGACTTAAATCAGAAAACGCAATTTTTCAACACAATTTTGGCATTTTACTGGGACATACCCCATTTTTGCAATTTGTTGTGCTTTCAGCCTCCTTCCAGTCAGTGACATAAATGGGCATGAAACCAATGCTGGATCCCAGAAACCTAAACATTTCTGAAAAGTAGACAAAATTCTGAATTCATCAAAGGGTCATTTGTGTAGATACTACAAGGGTTTCCTACAGAAAATAACAACTGAAAAAGAAAAATATTGAAATTGAGGTGAAAAAAACATCAATTTTTCTCTACGTTTTACTCTGTAACTTTTCCCTGCAATGTCAGATTATCGAAAGCAATATACCGTTACGTCTGCTGGACTCCTCTAGTTGCGGGGATATATATGGCTTGTAGGTTCATCAAGAACCCTAGGTACCCAGAGCCAATAAATGAGCTGCACCCTGCAGTACGTTTTCATTCTATACCGGGTATACAGCAATTCATTTGCTGAAATATAAAGAGTAACAAATAGCTATCAAGAAAACCTTTGTATTTCCAAAAAGGGCACAAGATAAGGTGTTGAGGAGCAGTGGTTATTTGCACATCTCTGAATTCCGGGGTGACCATACTAGCATGTGAATTGCAGGGAATTTCTCAACTAGATGTCTTTTTTACACACTCTCCTATATTTGGAAGGGAAAAATGTAGAGAAAGACAAGGGGCAACAACACTTGTTTTGCTAATCTATGTTCCCCCAATTCTCCCGATAAAAATGATACCTCACTTGTGTGGGTAGGCCTAGCGCCCGCGACAGGAAACGCCCCAAAACGCAACGTGGACACATCCCATTTTTTTTAAAGAAAACAGAGCTGTTTTTTGCAAAGTGCCTACCTGTAGATTTTGGCCTCTAGCTCAGCCGGCACCTAGGGAAACCTACCAAACCTATGCATTTCTGAAAATTAGAGACCTAGGGGAATCCAAGGTGGGGTGACTTGTGGGCCTCTTAACAGGTTCTGTTACCCAGAATCCTTTGCAAACCTCAAAATTTGGCTAAAAAAAACACATGTTCCTCACATTTCTGTGGCAGAAAGTTCTAGAATCTGAGAGGAGGCACAAATTTCCTTCCACCCAGCGTTCCCCCAAGTATCCCAATAAAAATGATACCTCACTTGTGTGGGTAGGCCTAGCGCCCACGAAAGGAAATGGCCCAAAACACAACGTGGACACATCACATTTTTTCATAGAAAACAGTGCCTATCTGTGGATTTTGGCCTCTAGCTCAGCCGGCACCTGGGGAAACCTAGCAAACCAGCACATTTATGAAAACTAGAAACCCAGGGGAATCCAAGATGGGGTGACTTGTGGAGCTCTGACCAGGTTCTGTTACCCAGAATCCTTTGCAAACCTCAAAATTTGGCTAAGAAAACACATGTTCCTCACATTTCTGTGGCAGAAAGTTATGGAATCTGAGAGGAGGCACAAATTTCCTTCCACCCAAAGTTCCCCCAAGTCTTCCGATAAAAATGATACCTCACTTGTGTGGGTAGGCCTAGCACCCGTGACAGGAAATGCCCCAAAGCACAACTTGGACACTTCCCATTTTTTGACAGAAAACAGAGGTGTATTTTGCAAAGTGCCTACATGTAGATTTTGGCCTCTAGCTCAGCCGGCACCTAGGGAAACCTACCAAACCTATGCATTTCTGAAAATTAGAGACCTAGGGGAATCCAAGGTGGGGTGACTTGTGGGCCTCTGAACAGGTTCTGTTACCCAGAATCCTTTGCAAACCTCAAAATTTGGCTAAAAAAACACATGTTCCTCACATTTCTGTGGCAGAAAGTTCTAGAATCTGAGAGGAGGCACAAATTTCCTTCCACCCAGCGTTCCCCCAAGTATCCCAATAAAAATGATACCTCACTTGTGTGGGTAGGCCTAGCGCCCACGAAAGGAAATGGCCCAAAACACAACGTGGACACATCACATTTTTTCATAGAAAACAGTGCCTATCTGTGGATTTTGGCCTCTAGCTCAGCCGGCACCTGGGGAAACCAAGCAAACCAGCACATTTATGAAAACTAGAAACCCACGGGAATCCAAGATGGGGTGACTTGTGGAGCTCTGACCAGGTTTTGTTACCCAGAATCCTTTGCAAACCTCAAAATTTGGCTAAAAAAACACATTTTCCTCACATTTTGGTGACAGAAAGTTCTGGAATCTGAGAGGAACCACAAATTTCCTTCCACCCAGCGTTTCCCTAAGTCTCTCGATAAAAATGGTACCTCACTTCTGTGGGTAGGCCTAGCGCCCATGAAAGGAAATGGCCCAAAACACAACGTGGACCAAACATATTTTTTCACAGAAAACAGAGGTGTTTTTTGCAAAGTGCCTACCTGTGGATTTTGGCCTCTAGCTCAGCCGGCCCCCACCCCCCCCAAGCCCCCCCTGCCCGGGAGCGACCCTTGCCTATGGGGTCGCTCCCCCTGCGTGACATTGGCGCCAAAAAACAAATCCCCGGTGCCTAGTGATTTCTGCCCCCTTGGGGGCAGATTGACCTAAAATCGGCCAATCTGCCCCCAAGGGGGGAAGAAATGGTCTAAATACAATTTGCCCCCCAGGGCAGCGACCCTTGCCTGATGGGTCGCTCCCCATCTCTAAAAAAACAAACAAACAAAAGAAAAAAAAAATATATATATTTGCCCTGGCGCCTAGAGGTTTCTGCCCCCAGGGGGGCAGAAATGGCCTAAAATAAATTTGCCCCCGAAACTCCCCCCCCCCGGGAGCGACCCTTGCCTTCGGGGTTCCTCCCCCTGCGTGACATTGGCGCCAAAAAACAAATCCCCGGAGCCTAGTGGTTTCTGCCCCCTTGGGGGCAGATTGACCTAAAATCGGCCAATCTGCCCCCAAGGGGGGCAGAAATGGTCTAAATACAATTTGCTCCCCAGGGGAGTGACCCTTGCCTAATGGGTCGCTCCCCACCTCTAAATAAACAAACAAACAAATAAAAACACACAAAAAATATTGCCCTGCTGCCTAGAGGTTTCTGCCCCCCTAGGGGCAGATCGGCCTAATAATAGGCCGATCTGCCCCCAGGGGCGGCAGAAATTGCCTAAAATAATTTCCCCTCCCTAGGGAGCGACCCTTCCCTAAATTCACGCAAAGAAAAAACTCCCTGGTGTCTAGTGGTTTCGGCCCCCCTTGGAGGCAGATTGGCCTCATCAAATTAGGCCAATCTGCCCCAAAGGCGGGCAGAAATGGCCTAAATATAATTTGCCCCCTAGGGGAGCGACCCTTGCCTAAGGGGTCGCTCCCCACCTAAAAAATAAAAATAAAAAACATAAAAAAAATAAAAAAATGATCCCTGGTGCCTAGAGGTTTCTGCCCCCCCTGGGGGCAGATCGGCCTAATAATAGGCTGATCTGCCCCCAGGGCAGAAAAGGCCTTCACGAAAAATGCCCCCCCCCCCTGGGAGCGACCCTTGCCCAAGGGGTCGCTCCCTTATGTCAATTTCTGAAAAAAAAACGAAAAAAATCACTGGTGTCTAGTGGGGTTTCAAAAGCCAGATTGCAGGCAATCCGGCTTTTGAAACCCTGCGACAGACTTCAAAGGGAAGGAAATACATTTCCTTCCCTTTGAAGCCCCTCTGGGCCTCCTCCACGTGATTGAAAGAGAAATGCTTTGCATTTCTCTTTCAATCGCACTGGAAGCAGAGCTCCCAGCGCGATGGGGGAGGCCCCTGTAACAAATCAGCGCACGCTCGCATGCTGACGTCACCAGGGGGTGGGGGGGTCGGGGGTGGAAGGGGATGGTCTTTCCCTTCCATCCCCACCTTGGGGGGGAGGGGGGTGCACAGGGGGGGGCGCGCTAGCGCTCCCCCAAGTTCCCATGTGCCTTGGACGAGGTGACCTCGTCCAAGGCACACAGGAACTGTAGCCTTGGACGATGTTGACCTCGTCCAAGGCACAGAACGGGTTAATACCACCCAGGACTGGGGAACTGTTTTCACAGTCCATCAAGAAGTCAACACTGTTGTTTATAAATAGCAGGAAAAGACTTGGAGCTAAAAAGTGTTC
This sequence comes from Pleurodeles waltl, assembly GCF_031143425.1. NCBI lineage: Eukaryota > Metazoa > Chordata > Amphibia > Caudata > Salamandridae > Pleurodeles > Pleurodeles waltl. Next base: position 766,276,112 of record NC_090437.1, read on the forward strand.
CAGTCTAACACCCTAGTCAAAAGGTATGCGTTCTGTTGTTTTTCCATTTGGTCGTAGTTTCTAGTGTGCAGTCACATTATAATTTCAAGAAACCTAAGAGGAAGGCCAAGATCCCTCAAGACTATCTAGTGCCTACTTCTGGGGACCAACTCAAATGCTGCCTTCAGGGCCACAAAGGATATATTAAGACTGACTCCATTAATACTGTGGTTTGGTATTAGGAAGGGATGTCCTAAACATGCCCATTCCTAATACCAACAGACAAACCCAATTTGTGATTCATTATAGGTTACTGAATCACAAATAGGGCTTTGTACATTAAAAGATGCTTTTTTGCAGTTGTAAACTGTCCAATTCTGTGAATCGGGCCGTTTAGGACCTCAAAAAACTTTGTACATGTAGTCCGCTATGAGGGTATCCTATTTGGCCAGCCAATGCCCAGCACATCCATACCTCTAACTGATCCTAGACATAACCTAACAGGGCTATATGCTCATTTTGACCTAAAATAGGCATTTACTGTGTAGCCATGTTAAGGAATTCATGCCACAGAATCAACAGCCGAAATCATGCCAGAATCAATCTGGCCAGAGAGATAGCTAAGAAATAAATCCCTGTAATGTTATGTGGAATTGTAGGTGAATGTCCCAACATGGCTAAATTCAGACCCCAAGAAATATCTGTGTGTAAGGTCCCATTGAGTTTCCCTAGATACATCACCTAGAGCAGCATGCTGGGAAGACATGAACCACATTTGCACCATTCGCACTTCCTGTCTTGTCCACAGCTTCATGATGTATAAGCAGTGAGGTATATATTAGAAATTGTTAATACATTTAATTCATTCTTAGAGGTACCTGGAGGGCTGACACCTGTTCTGTCAGCTTGTTCTCTTATAAATTGTGCCTTGACTGGGGAGACATGAAGAACATTCTGCTTGAGGAAATTACTAAGTCTAAGATCCTCAGCAGTCACCACTGACCAAAGATGTCTACTCTACTTCTCCTCCCTTAGTTAAGAATCATCTCGTAGGCAGAACAGATGCTCCCCTTCAGTGAACCCCTCATGACAAAATCTAGAAGCCTATATTGTGAGAAGCAAATCTCATCCTTTTTGAGGCTAGCTAAAAAGTGGCAAAATTGTAGATATCTAAAAGGCCCATCCGGAGACGGACAATTGTTACTGTAAAGTCTATATGTCACCCTCAATCATATGCCCCAAGGTGCAAAGATTAGCTTCCTCCCAACACTCCAAGAAGGTTGTAGCCCAAAAAGGTAATTTGATTGAGGAGAGCAGTATCTGGGAATACTTTGTTAAAATAAACTCAATCAGATGAAAGCCCATGAAGGTCCTAACCTGGTCCTCCTAAAGTACGCAGTATCAATCCGACTGGTGTGGGGGAGAATAATATCTTCCCATGGATAATCTGGGAACATGGGATTCAGAATCCAACGCACCCCACTAAGAACCATGGCGATTTGTGACATGAAAGCTGCCACATAATAGACTAACAAGGAAACCCTACCTCTATCCCAGGGAATCTGTAAATTGTGATTGGGTTTCCTATAGCTTCATATAAATGTTTGCCAGCAGGCTTAATTTGTATTGAAAAATACCTTAGAAGATAAAGGAGATGTAACTAAGATTGCACCTCCCAGATAAGCCTAGATGTAGTCTATTCCATTTATTGAAGATCTCAATGGATTACTGATGGATTTTACCAAAGTTGTATTCAATGAACTCCTATTTATACAGAGTCAGTTCTACCCCCAGGTATGTTGACAAATGCACCTACTCCTTGTCTTGAACAGGAGCCAAAACATGTATCAAGACCTGTGTTTTATCAAGATTAAGCATATATCCAGAAACAAGACCAAATTCCGGAGAAGGGGTTATTATAGCCACATTATCCATATTTGGCAAGCTTTCAACTCCATATGGTGTATTTGTGAGCCAGAATAGTGTTGGATACTTGGAGAGCTTTGACATATGTCTCAATTCATGGGGCAAAGAGCTGAGATGACAAGGGTCAGCCCTCCAGGTACCTTTAGAATCCCAATAGAGTTCAAGAGGGTACCTGCGCAGAGAACTTTCACCTTCAAATTGGCATACAAATTGACAAACCAAAGATATACACCAAGGGTTGAAACCTGAAGCTTCCATAACCACCCAAAGAAACATCCAGGAATCCCTGTCAAAGGATTTTTCAGCATCTAGCATTATGATCCCAAAGGGTGCCCCATCAGCAAAGGTCACCTCCAACGTGGTAATTCACATGCTAATATGAGAGGTCGTGTCATGGCCGGGTATAAGCTCATTATGATGTGGATCGACCAGGCAGAAGATCACTGCAGATAATGTGTTAGCCAAAATCCGAGTATAGATTTTAGAATAGGCATTGATCAAAGATATTTTGTGACATGAGCCACACAACATCGGGTCCTTCCCTTTTTTGGGGAAGATGATTGTTGGACTCAACCCTTTTTGCAGGGTCATCCCCAGACTTCATGCCTCCTTCCTCCTAATTTTTTCTGACCAGTTTTTGCTGGCTTTAGGACTCTGGGCAATTTACCACTGCTTACCAGTGCTAAGGTGCATATTCTCTCTGTGTAATTTGAATTGGTGATTGGTTTATCCATGATTGGCATATTTGGCATATTTGATTTACTAGTAAGTCCCTAGTAAAGTGCACTAGTGGTGCCTAGGGCATGTACCTCATATGCTACTAGTGGGCCTGCAGCACTGATTGTGCCACCAACATGCGTAGCCCTGTAAGTATGGCTCAGATTTGCCAATGCAGTGTCTGTGTGTGCAGTTTTAAACTGCCAATTTCACCTGCCAGGCCCAAACCGTCCATTTCAATACATGTAGGTAGCTCCATGGGCAGGCTGCAGTGTATATTAAAGGTGGGACATGTACTGGTGTGTTTTACATGTCCTGACAGTGAAATACTGCCAAATTTGGTTTCCATTGTTGCAAGACCTATCTCTCTCATATGTTAACATGGGGGCTTCCTTTAAATATCTTTTAAGTGCAGTTTTCCTTTGGAAGCAGATAGAGATAGGGAGTTTGTGGTCTTTGAACTTACAACTTAAACATACATCTTTTGGTAAAGTTGGTTTTTAAATTGTCAGTTTGAAAATGCCACTTTTAGAAAGTAGGCATGTTCTTGCCTAAACTATTCTGTGTCTATGCCTGCTTGTGCATTCTCTGTCTGGGTTAGTCTGACAGTTGGGCTGTTTGTGAATCACCTCTAGACAGGGACACAAAGGGAGCTGGGGTGTAGCCTGCATATCCTGATGGGCCATCAGGGATAGAGTGGAGGGAGGAGTGGTCACCTACACCTGACTGGGTTGTGCCTGCCCTCACACAAAGCAGTCTCCAACCCCCTGGTGTGAGTCTGGGGCCAGGCCTGGGCAAGTCAGGATCTTATGGATAACAGAGACTTTCCTTTGAAGTTTGCCTACTTCTGGAACCAAGAGGAACACCTCTGCAAGGAGAAGAGCTGAAGAGCTGGAGGGGGAGTACTGCCCCATTGCCTGTGACTGTGCTTCACTGGGCTGGCCTGCAGTGGCTGTTTCCACCTGAAAGAGGTGAAATACTGGACTTTATAGTATATTCCTGATTGTGAAGAATCTCCAAGGGCTTAGACTGAGCTTGCCTCCTGTCTCAGGGCCATCAAAGACTTCCTCTGCCAGCACTTGGACTCTCTGCTGAGACTCCTGCCCTGCCAAGTGGTGTTCTATCCAGTCCCTGGGCCCTTGAAAGGTGAAGCTGGTATAAAAAGGCTGAAATCCATGGACAGGATGCCATGCGAGGAAGACTTAGATGCACCACCTGCTTTGCGGTGGTGAAAACAGTACAACCCCTTGCAGCATGGTTTTTCCTTCACCATGCAGCCAGATTTCATATACATCATTGTTAGGCATCAAAATCACTGTGAATCTGCACGGATCTGAGGTGCCCCGTCCAGAAATATATACATCACTCTCTTGCAGGAGAGAAAAATGACGCATCACCTATCCGACCGGAGAAGAAACGATTAACTGACTCACTTGTGAGTGAAGAATCGACGTATTGCTGACTTTTTCAATGCACGCTCGCCCCTGCGGCTTTATTCTTGATGCAAACCAGGTACTTTGTGTAAAAGCATCGCTTCGATTGTTTTCTATGGCGTAAGGCTCTTTTTATCATAAAAACTCATATCTTGTGTTGGTGTTAGATTTTTATTGTTTGGTCTTGTTTGATTTAGATAAACTTTGCCTCTTTTTCTAGACTGGTGTGGTGTCCATTTTGTAGTGTTTTCATTGTATTACTGTGTTTGTTGGTATAAATACTTTATAGATTGCCTTTGAGCTAATCCTGACTGCTTGTGCCAATCTACCAAGGGGGTGAGCAGGGGTTATCAAAGTGTGTATCTCCATAGCCCTGAATAGAGTGAGGGTCCCTGCTAAGACAGAGTGCAAACTGACTGCCAGCCAGAGACCCCATTTCTAACAATGATAATGTTATCATGTTATCCAGGAATCTAGGACCTTTATCATGGAATTAAAAGAATTGAAGAGATCACAGAGAACCGCTGCTAACGTATGTGAGAAAGCTGCATAGAATTCTGAGGGAATTAGGTATTGGCCGGAGGCCTCAGCCTGTTGTATAGCCATTTTTGTGATTTCTCTTGGCACATTATTTTAGCACCTAGGCCTGCTTCTTGCATCCTTTAGCATAGTGATGTTTTTCTTGTTTCATTTTTTTATTTCACAATCAGCCACATTCGTGGCAGTGTTTTATTTTCTTTATCTAGTTGTCCTTTAGCCTAGGAAAGCATTACGTTTCTTAGCACAACATTCTTTTCAGTATGTGCTTTCCTCAAGGTGAAGTGATATAGGATTGTCAGCACAAGTGGTACACTGCATCTCTAGTATTCACAGTAACATATATAGGGACATTTTCTAAGAACATTAACCATTTTATTATAAAAACACTTCCCTGTCCCATGCATATTAGAGGGAGGTTCCATCCAAATGACCACAACTGCATGCTGTCAGGCTTCATTACAGCTGCTTGCTGAGACTACCAGTTCCCTGGCACACATGGCGATGATGCCTCTATAGATAAGAGGAATCTTCACCACTGTTTATATTCAGTTATGGAGGATGATGTCTTCCCAGAGGGGAATCCTGAAGGGCATATAAGGGCTTATTCTGCTGTGCTCTAACATAGCATAGGTAGGAATCACATATATTGTGCATAATGAATTGTTTCTGTGTTTCACTCTGCTTGTCACCATTTTGCTTCTACTGTGTATCATCATTCTAATTATTGCATTTAAAGCATCTCACCTAAGATGCAGCTGATTCAATTAATCTTGCTGAACCCTTTCCTGCCTCTGTTTGTCTTTGCATGTGTGAGACTCATGTAACTGAGAGTAAAGGAAGAGATCTGATCCACCGCAATTTCTCTGAGAATTTATCATGTTATGAGCCCAGTGGCCAGAAATCATCCCTGCTCTTGGGCAGAGATGAGGCACTAGTAGCTAGCTGGAAACAGATTAGACCGACAGTTGTCACATGGTGTGGGATTGGACTCAGTTCCTCACAATTCAGGTGATGCTGCCACCCAAATCCAGCAGCCTCATTTGTACAAGAGAGCCAAAGCAACATGGCACCGCCAACGTTTGGTCAGGAACTAATTTTTGGATCCTCCTGAGTATCTCTGTCTCACTATGTGCTAAAGGCACCGCAATACTGTATACTGAGACGTCTGTGATATTGAGGGTTTCTTCCTCAGCTGGGTAGTTAGTACCTATCCAATGCTGTAGATTGTTCAAGCTTGAACCTTAAAAGGATAAATCCCCATTTGGTGCCTTATCTCTAAACAGGTATATCTACCATGGTGAACCTGCAACAGCTAATAATTGCAGTAAACATGTAACCTAACCCTTACCGCTCATGTGTTAGCTAATGGCCTTACAGCCCAGGGGGGTCCTGTAACATTTGTAGTTCAGGCTCATCCACCAATTGATGGGCACACAAATACATTTCATCATTACATCCCTGCTAACATACCTACACCCTACAGAGCATATGCAGACTTAGAGATACCTCTATCTTATCAAGACCATAATTGACTTGATGGCTACTTACCCCACACAATACTACAAGTTAGGTTAGGTCCTCTGAGCAATGATGGTCCTACCTTGCATTTACTGGCCAAACATACACCGCCTTGGTGGTAACTGAGGTTCACCGTTTATATGTTGAACTTACAGCAATATATAGACTGTTAGTTCAGTTGTTAATGCAAACATTAAATACTAACAGAATATGAGCTGCTCCACCATAACCACATGCAGTCGCACCAGGCGTTAACTCTGCAACTGTACATTTGATTATGAGTAAAGTACCCGCCAAACGGTAAGAGATTCCATTTTGGCTAGCTCAAAAAATAAATGTGTAGTATTTCCCAATACGGGATCTGAATTTGGGGATGCAATTAATGGGCAATGTTGCCACTGTATCTTCAATAATAGTAAACAATCTTAAAAGGAAAGCAGTTGCATTAGCAGTGCTCATGCAGCTGCAGGATGTTCCTGTACAGGATCAAGAACGTGAGCTGCCAAAGATTATTTCCAAGAGCTACTAGAATATTGGTCAAGATAGACTGGTAGCCAGACCTATTGAATACCAGTTAAAGGGTGAATACAATAAGGATTCTACTGAGCAAACACCCGAGGGTTCTAAAAAATACTGGGATTATAAAAAACAAAAACCTAAAAAAGAAAGGGGAGAATCTCTGCATTCGGAGACCCCTCAAAACTGCTATGATCTAAGAAATAGAGATAATATAAAACTCCTGATAGGTATCAATATGTTGATACACACTAATCTTGTTCCTTTCAGGACTCACTAGATAAACACAGTGAGGGATTTGTGCAGTCAGAACAGCGAACGGAGAACATGAAATTGAGAAAGGAGTCATAACACTCGTCAGAAGTTTCTGTTAAGAAAGAAGAGAAACTCCCCCAGCAGAAAGCTTAACTCAAAAAGACAAAAGTGGCACTGATTTCTATTCGAAATGCCACTAATGATGAGACCTTTACGGAAGAACAGGAAATAGACAGTGCAGCAGAGGTCACAATAGTTCACCGGAATCTTCGAGGGCATCTGGAGATGAAAGACAACTAATGACTTTTTGCAAGTTGAGACTACGGGCATGCTCATCTCCATATCCGATAGGGTGTATAAACTAAAAATACAATTGGAAGGAGTCATTGAAACACAATTGACGCTTTCTTTTGGGATTGCATAGTTATCATTTATGATATTTTAATGGATGAAAAAGGTTGGCCATCAGTCTTTGTCTGTAATCTCCCACATGGGAAGAGATAACTTTCTTTGAAGAGAACTCAGGGATGATTGGGCATTGGTGCAGGCACCAGTATTATATTGCAATCATTTACAGTGGGATAAGGATTCTCCCTACCAAACAATACCAATTAGATTCCAACCACAACCACAACCTCAACCCCAATATCCAATAAAGAATGAAGCTAGAGCACCCGTGAGAGAAATCCTCACACCGCTATAGTACCTGGGCGCAATTGAACCCTGTGTCTCACCAATAAACAACCTGTTGTTCCCCATAGTTAAACCAGACCATTCATATACAATAGTCTTAGACTACAGACATTTAAATAGTCACACACATTTGCCATTCAAAATGCACACAGTACAGCACTTATTAACAATGTAGTGTGCGAAAAGTACAAAACAACTTTGGATATTTCCAATGACTTTTTCTGCCAAAATATAGCACCTAAAATTAGGGACTTCACAAGTTTTGGCACCTTAGGCTCACAGAAAAAAAATGCAGACTCCCACAAGGGTACAAAAAAGTCCAGGATTGTTTTCAGCTTGTGTCACTTAATTTTACTCGACATTGATCCTAAGGCATTGTTCCATGTAGATGACATCTACCTTACGGACGATGACCTGGTTCAGCATGTAAGACAGGTAAATGGCATTGTTGTGGGATTTGCCAAATTAGGCTACAAATTGTATTGTAAAAAAACAAAAATAGTCTCCCCTAGTGTACTATTTTTGGGATACAAACTATCAGATCAAGGTAAGAGACTAGCGCCCCAATTTTTGGAAAAGTGCACACAACTACAACCACAAAACACTGTCAAAAATCTCCAGTAATTTTTTGAGTTTTTAAACTTTGGCACAACCTACATTCCAGGTTATGCACAATGCATTAAACCATTATATGACTTATTATGTCCTGACTTTTCAAGTAAACATTGGACAGTCAAACACACACGTATTCTCAGAGCATTGCAACAAGACATGCTTGCAGCCATTCACTTACACACAAGATACAACAAAACACATTTGGCCATCAGAGTAATTGCTGGTGCCATTGGTTTCACCTATGTAACATTCAATTAGGGTGATACCATCCCTATTGCATATAAAGCACATTTGTATTCCACAGCTGAACAATGCTTTGCTCCCACAGAAAGAAATGTGACTGGTGTTCAGATGGCTGTCATTAAAGAGAGACCTCTGGCTGAGGGGAAACGCATCATTGTCGTATCTCTGCTCCCAGCCCTTGAGGCTGTCACTTAAGCTAGCATTCCTAATGCTAAGGCACTACATCCACGTTGGATTCAATGGTCAATGTCTCTGACAGCCACTGAGGTTGACTATGTTTTTGTCTCAAAATTACAAACTCAAGAATTTCTTCAATATGAACTAGAATACCCAGTTCCAGCAAACACTTTGCCTGTTGAACAATGTCAAACAATTATGTATAATGATGGCTCAGGACAGCCTGCAATAGGCACTAAACATCAATAATACGCAGCCTGTGCAGTCCTGAGTGGTTACATGAAGGATGGTGAATTCCATCCACAACACCCTTACGAACAGACCTTAGGGGACTGTACTGCACAGCTAGTAAAGCTTAAGGCCCTGTTGATGGTACTGGAACACATGGATCCAGGACAGTTAACACTAATCGTCTGTGACTCAAAATACTGTGTCCAGCCCTTCAATGAATATCCGCATTACAGGTGCCAGAATGGGCTCAGAGATTCCAAAGGTAACACCATCAAACACAAACTTTTGTGATGGAAAGTAGCTGACCTGAAAGAAACACTGCCCAATGTCCATGTAGTTCATACATTGGGACACCAATGTGTTGGAAATCATGTTACAGATAATACCTTGGCTGATGAAACAGCCAAGTCAGCAGTAGCTACAGCTTCTGTTGCTGCAATAACTTGTTGATGGATGAGATTGAATAATGAAACACTAGCTGCTGTGAAAGCTTCGGCAGAAGGCAAGCCCATGCAAAAAGGCATATCCTGCCTAACATTCCTACCGCATATCTAATCTCAGTACTGCCCTAGTAACAATATCAGGGTGGGAGATCCCCAACAAAGATCGAAGACCTGAGTTGATTAAAGCAGCGCATGAGGGAATCGCTGCAGCCCATGCTGGTATGCCGGCTATTATTTCACTGCTACAAGCATGTTATTAGTGGCCAGGTCTGTTCAAACAGACCAAGTAGTATGTAGTTTGCTGTGACTTCTGTCAGCAAATAAAAAGAGTCCACCATCAAACTCCCACCGCAGACACCTCTCTTAGTTTTCAACAACCCCCTACAATGTATGTACCTGGACCGTTGTGGTCCCCTGACACTGGATGGTGCATACAAATACATCTTAGTCACTGTTGACTCATGTTCCCGATTTCTATGGGCATGGCCACAATGCTCGGGTGACACTTAAACTGTTATGAAAGATTTGCAAGTCCTTATCAGCACATATGTAGTTGCAGATTTCCACTCAGACCAGGGCCCTGCTTTCACCTCAAGGGCATTCAGGGACACCATGGCTTCATTAGGTGTCCAACTGTATTATTTGTCTCTGGATAATCCTGAGGGAAACAGTGTTGTGGAGAAAAGAAACTGGGACTTAAAGCAATTGTTAATAGCTAGAGTAGTAGGTAAGGGTCGTAGTTGGCATAATCACCTGTATGGAGTCCAAGGAGCACTTAATAATCTTCCCAGAACTTCACTGGGAGGGCGTACCCCATACCAATGCCTGTTCGGAACACAAATATATGTTCCAGATCTTGATGGATGGTCCTGGTTCCAGATCTTGATGGATGGTCCTGGTGCAGAGGAGGCAGGTGCACCTTTTTGACATAAATGAACGTGTGACTGTTTTGAAGAACTTACAACAGTTCCGTGACGACAACGCATTTGACAGTGCCCCCTCCTTTGGAATGAGGGATGCACCAATAACACCAACAGGCTGGATTCCAAAAGGTTGGGATCTAATGCGTGAAAAGATTTCTGTGAAAAAGGATTTTGGTCCTTCTTATTGTGCACTGATTCCAGTCCTGGGAATATACAGTACCAGAACTGTTTTTCTACCACCGCTGCCTGGTTCTAAAGAAAAATAGCTTTGTCTCCATTGACAATATCAAACTACACTATGTGGGTGATCCTGCACAGCAGACCTAGAAGACTCCCTATCACTACAGACTAGAATGCTCCTCTACAGGTTTTGAGCATCAGCACTGACACCTCTCCAAGCTTTGGGAGGGTAGAAAATGATCTTTAATTAGTCCCTTTAACCTATTCTGCGACAAGTAATGTCAACAATGTTGAGAGATTTTACTCAAGTTCAACTGAAATGGTTGGAATAGTCCATTTTGAACCACCAAGGAAGACTTCTGCCAGCTCTCCTCTTTCAAACACAGCTCCAGTTTTTGCACAAGCTGCTTATGGATTTGGTTTGTCATCATCTTTTTCTTATTAATGTATGGTCATTACCTTCCTGAACACTCTGCAGTCGAACTGGTGGATGACATCCTAAAACCACATTTTTCCTCCTATAAGGTCCGCAGAAACTTCTCCCTAGTGAACATTTCAACTATACTAATTCCTGATGAGATTGTTTGGGATAAAGTATCTTTTGACATATATGGCTCTACGAAGGATGTTCAAATTCAAAATGTATCTAAAGTTTCAAAGAATTATGTGATTATACCCAGAGTAGTTTCTGATGATTGGGATACAAAAATAGTTGATTCTATGCTATCTGAATTAGAATAATGTACTGTACTTGAAAGTGAAGATGTTTATCAATCGAAAGAAAATTATGGAGATATGTTCTGCTATAATGATTACAGACATCATTACATTCACAGAGCGAATACCCTGAAGACTATTTTTAATTATACACAATGAGAACATTGTACAATTCCGCCAATGGGGAGTTTGAAAATGTACTTTGGACAAAATGTAAAAAATGCTGAGCCGTATTATTTTAAAATGCCATTAATGGAAATGCAAAATATCTTATTAACTGATACAAACCGATTTGTTCTGATTCCTTTGTTTCCCAGTTGGCTTTTGAAGGCTATGAATATTGGCTGAACTTCATTGATTTAAAAAGTGTAGGGGGAACTAAAAATTGTCAAATGGGAAAGGAAGCTTTATATGCCTGATACCTGTTCAAATTGTATTTTAAATGAAACTGTACACCAGCCAAGTTGTTTAGGCTTGGCAAAAATTAATGAGTTGAATGTGCCGAGTGTCCCTACCCCTGCTAAATTTTATAAATGGCAAAAATACATTAATGCACATGAAGATCGGCTCGATGTGTGAGTCCAGAATGGAATATTTAACACATCATTTTCACGTCCTGGATTTGTGGTTATTGAGGCCAGTGGACACAAATGGTTGTCACGCACATTTTGTTAACTCCACAGGGGGGTTTTAGAAAAAAAAGACCACACCCTCTCTATGTGTCATTAGAACATTCGGAATATAACAACGCAACATGTAGGGAAATTGCTCCAACAGTGGTTAAAATGCTCCTCACTAGATGGTGTTAAAGAACATCTCAGACTCCTGTCTAATAACATAGATTTGCAGTATTTCCTGCTAGTTACAACAAGAAAACTTAAAAAGGGCTTCTTATATGCAGTTTATAATGAAATTTGGAAACATTCTCAACAAGAAGCTGCTGCCCGGTTAAGGCAAATAGATCAGGAAAACTTCCGGAAATCTTTGGTCGTTGTAGATAATGGAATTAACACCTTGTCCGACCACATTGTTCAAAGTGACATGCCATTTTTACAACATGGACAGAGTCAGCTGGGGTTCCTTACGCAGCTGGGTTGGACATTAGAAACACTGCAATCTGGTCATGTTTCCTGGCACATGTCAGCATGAGGGATACATTTTCTGCATTTAATCTGATGTGACAGCAACAAATAATAGCTAAGGTTGTGGGATGCATTTAAAATGCGTCTAGTACTGCAGGGATTGTAAATTTCTTTAAGGCTGTTGGTTCTGGTTGTGTTTTCACCTTCTCTATATTTGGCTTAATACCTTCAGCCATACACTTGATATTTTTGAATATTTTCAGAGGATTTCTAATTATGTTGGCTATAATAGGTGGGATCCTGCTGTTGCTGTTTTTTAGTCACAATGGCTGTCCCATCGCAACAAGGAGAACTGAAAGCGCTCCCACCAGCGCAACTGTGTAGTGAACGCATGATGCAGTATTTTGGATCACCACTCCTGGAAGAACTGGTCTTTGGTTTTCTTTGGGACTGATTTGATCACATTGCCACCTGCTGAAGTGGAACATTTCCTTGCTTCAATTATCTTGGCTACAATTGAAGATTTTAAAAATGACATTGACAATTAAATTTTGTTTCATTATCTGTTCTGCAGAACTTCTAAATTTACCTCTTCAAATATTTCACATGCTCAAGTGTGTTTGTACTTGTCAGAGTAGACGTTTATGTATATATGTTTCAAAGCATTGCATTTTATTTGCTTTTTAACTAGGAGCTAGTCTGCTCATGCCTGAACCGACAAGGGGAGTGTGCTGAATAGCCTTTTTAGTGATGACTGGGCACGTTATTTTAGCACCTAGGCCCGCTGCTTCTGCCCTTTAGCCTAGTGACATTTTATGTTGCTTAATTTTATTGTTTTGGAATCAGCCACATTCGTGGTGGTGTTTTATTCTTTTTATCTAATTATCCTTTTACCTAGGGAATCATTGCATTTCTTAGCACAACATTCTTTTCACTTTGTGCTTTCCTCAAAGCTTCAGTGAGATAGGATTTTCGGCAGTAGTGGTATACTGCATCTCTAACATTCACAGAAACATACGTATCTTCACTTAGGGACATTTTCTCAGAACATCAGCTGTTTTATTATAAAAACACTTCCCTGTCCTATGCATGTTAGAGGGAGGTTCCACCAGCCAGATGATCATGCTGTCAGACATTACAGCTGCTTGCTGATACTACTTGTTCCCTGGCCCACACGGGGATGGTGTCTCTAAAGATTACAGGCATCTTCACCACTGTCATATTCAGATATGAGTTATGAGATATTCTCAGGGGGGAATCCTGAATGGCACATTAGGGCATATCCTTCTGTGCTCTAACATAGCTTAAGTTTGAATAACATATATTGTGCTTAGTGACAGTATGGTGGGACTTTTCCTATGTTTCACTCTCCTTGTCACCCTTTTGTTTCTAGTGTGTTTTATCATTCTAAGTTTTGCATTTCATGCCATCTTATCTAAGACGCAGCTGATTGAACATATCTTATTGAAACATTTTCTGCCTCTGTTTGTCTTTGCATGTTTGAGACTAATGTAACTGAGAGAAAAGAATGAGACTGGATCCACACGAATTCCTTGAGAAGTCGTCATTTTCCTAGCTGCCCGGAAATGGATTTGGCTGACAGTTGTCACACGGTGTGGGATTGGATTCAGTTACCCACAATTCAAGTGATGCTGCCACCCAAATCCAGCAGCTTCATCGGTACAATCAAAGCCAATGCAACAACCCTTAGCTAACTGACCAATTGTTGTTTTGACTTTGAGCAATGTTATAAGATCTTCAAGTCTACCCCTCTGAGCTTCCCTCAATTTTTGATGAAAATATAAACCAATTAATTGATTAATGGCTTTCTTGGAAGCAAGACAGTTATCCTGACATTGAATACTGGATCAATTACATGTTCCTTTTTGTTGTTGCTAATCTTCTGAATAACATTGTTGCTAACTCTATCATTAACCTAAAAAGAAAGTAATTGACCCATCTCCTTGTTATTTTCACAGCTTTGCAGCTGCCTAGCCTGTATCTTTAACTATACCAAATACTTTTCCTAAGGGCGCTTTGCAAGATAACAAGCTGCTCCAACAGTAATGTAACCATCTATCCATCTTAGCCAACTATGCTTAGCTCTAATCTATGCTTAATTGAGGTTGGTGTAGCACTCATTTGGACCTTCTCAGCTCTGGATACCTTCTCCTTATATATTGCAAACTTCAGTGTGTGCCCCCTGCAACATATGTTAAGCACTTGCGAGACAAAATTAGTGGCATCAGAGCCTGTGTTTGCCTCTAAGTATTTCCTGAAAAACAAATTCATTGATTGATCATATTCCTTTTCAAGGAGCAATATCCTCTCGAAAGTCCAGCCTTGTGGCCCGAAGGACTGGAAGGACCCTTCAACTTGAATAATAAGGAATTGTGGTCTGATATTATTTTTGGATGAACTAGGATGTTAAGATTCAGTGAAACAGAGTAAGAGCAACACATCATCCTGTGAAAGGGATTTATGGGGAGCAGAATAAAAAGTAAGTCCCCAATCACTGAATCCACAATGTCTCCATATGTTGAATAATGCTTAGGAGGTCATAAATAATACCAAAGCATCTCGAAGACACTGCCCCCCATTGCCTAAGTTCAAATTTGCCATCCTTAAATTTGTAGGGTCTTCGTGAGGGCAAGGTCTAACATTAAAGTCACCACAAATTATCAGAGGCTCAGGCCATAAATGTAGTTTCACCAAACTACAGTCATAAATCATCAGGTCATCCTGATTCAGACCATAGACAACACATAGTGAGAAGCAAACCTTCCTGGAGAATTGTTGCAATAAGTCATCTCCCATTGGAGTCAGCTTTGTGTCTTGAAATGTCCACTTATCATCCCGCACAAGAAGAGTGGAATCCCTCTGAACCGAAGTAAAACAAGAGGCACAGAAGACTCTCTAACCCAACTCTCTAATATGCAATAGTGAGAGACACCGCCAACCAATGAGAATACAAGAAGCAGACAATGTTTATTATGGCTCACGGGTGTGGCACCTCATTTCACAGCCTGCCACCTGTGTAGTAATTAAGCAACCTAATCCCCATTCATAGCAGAAATGCAAATGCCCTTCTTATTTTATCATCAGTACAGCTGGCTCATTGAGGGGCATTGTAGCCATGATACTTTGTAAAGCAGGGATAGCCTCATTGAGCTGCCGGCCCCGTCCCACCATTTGATGAAAAAAAGTCAGAGTGAACAAAGAATTCTACCCCACAGGCTCAGGACAGGGAGCCAAGTAAATCTCCTGCCACAATATAAAATTGCCAATATAGATAAGGACACCCAGGGATACAGAGCGGGCTCCCCCTTTGGGGGTAAATGAAATGGAAAGGAGTGCGGCCATTGTATCATACTATCCATATCCCAATCACCTACAGCAAGAAAGGATCCTCAAAGAAGACAGACAATATATCCTCTGGGATTGTCACCTTCTGACCTAGCAGGACTGGCTAAAACTCTGAGATTGTTCCTTTGTGAGTGAATCTCAAGGTCTTCAGCTTCAGACAAGAGACTAGACAGCTAAGAGTCATGCTGCGAAATAGAGGACATGGTTTCACCCACTGGTGTTTGGAGAGCAGCCTGAATTGCCTCAACCTCACTGAAACAAGTGTGGCTGAAGTCAATGGTTTTTGACAGTTTTCTTAAGACATCTTGCATCTTTATATGAGCAGTTTTCAAAGCAAGAGAATTTTTCTGGTACTCCTCCCTGTTCTTTGATAGTAGGTTGTAGATAGCATTAATGTAAGAGCTTCTGAATCCGTTGAGGTAGCGACTTGTCCTCCAGCACCATTACCCTTAGTCATGGTTGCAGAACCAGTCACAGGGGAGGTAGATGGTACCAGCGTGTGAGGAGTAGGAACAAATCCCTGTCTATCAATTTTAGTAGATAAAGCTTTGCATCAAAAAACACAGGTGATAGTGTAGGAAAGCTCATATCCCATCCATAGGAAGACTCGCAGATGCAAAGTAGTGTAAAGCAGTATAAAGTGCTTTTTCTGTTACTTATAGGGCTACTTTCCAATACAAAAAAAGATGTTTGAGACTGGAAGTGCATAATTTATCATCAATTTACTCTGTGTTGTGTCATTCTGTGTGACTTTACGATGGTGCAAAGTTTTGTTAGTTCTGCCGGAGATGTCACATGGTATGGTTCTTTTATGATGGATATGGGTTGTCTGCTTCAGTGGTACAGGAGAATACTTAGAGGATAATATTTCCAAAGTGACATCTGATTGGTGGGGCTGACACTTTCATTTCATGAGATCAGGATGTCAGACTGCTATTTCAGTGAGAATGGAGCATTCCTACAGCGTTTCTTGAAAAGTATATGCTTCTTGGAGAAAATAGAGTTGTTTCTTGTCTCTGACTTTTAAAGTTGGTTTCATGTATTATGTTGATGGATAGAGTGTTGAATTAACTTTGTGAATAGGGCAGATACTTATGCAGCATACGTGTATTAGTAACTTGATCCGAACTAGAGCAAATCAGGAAAGAGTGTTTATTTTCTCAAATGGAGCAGCATATCAGGATTTGTCTACAGTGGTCTTCGTTTATACCGAAATGGCATGTTGTTTCTGTCTGGGGGATAGAAAGCAGACCGTGGTGCAGGAGAGGTTCTTTAGAGTGCTAGTCCTAAAGTAAAATATGTGGAATTCAGCTTCATAAGTTAGTATCTATAGGTTTCAAGAAAAACCAACATGATTTTCCTTTTACATAAGGATTCTAGTTTAAAAAATACATTACAGATGTTTAGCAAATAGAACATCTGTTGGAGCTCATTATTTGATGTGCTATTCTCTACAGCCCAGATCATCATGTGCTATGAATCTCCAGGGGCTCTCTGATGGACTTCACGTAAGCTTTGTGCAAGCCTGTTTCGCATAAGAATGTCACTAATTTTTGCTTTCTGAATTCTAACAGGAAGGATTATGTCATGATTTCTTCTATCACTCCTCCAGTTTTGGGTCTCAACCTTTAACATTTTCTCAAAGTATACTGCCACAGCAGAGGACAAGGGCAATAGTTGTTGTCCCTAAGACAAAGATCATAAAGTTACTTCATTCCATTGTTCGTGAAAGAGATAACTGAGGTGTTCATCCTCAGTGGGTATAGAAGGGAGTGAATAATAGAGTAAATAGGGTCCTATTGGTGATGAAATATCTACATAAGATTGTCTTTCTGATTACAGTTTAAAGAAAAATGTGATATTCAGGATGTATAGGGGATAGATTGATTGTCCTGCATCAGTAAATGCTCTCTATTTTGTGATTATGGAGAGACATTTTCAGTTCTGTGTTCTTCCTCTTGGGCTACAAACAAGCCCCAAGAACATTTACAAGTTCTCTAACTAATTTAGTAGGCTTGCTTTAGGATCAGGTGTTATTTCTCCATCCATATTAAGACACTTTTATTTATCTTATTCTATCAAAGGAACACACTAAATTGTCAATATGGAAACAATTATTGACTTTTTGTAGAAATGTACATTTCTACATTTTTTGGTTAAAAGTCAAGTTGTATAAACTTTGTAGAACCCATAATTCTGTCCACAAATTAATATTGTTTTGTTATGGGCTGGATTTCAGACAAATGCAGTGATCTGTGTGACTTGCCCTATGATTTTCCAAAGGGGGACAATTCATCTGTAGTGGTTTGTCAAGTTCTTAATTGTTGAAAGTTGTTTTCTCATGGCAACAAAGTTCATAAAGCGTAATCCATGTTATGAACAGAATTGCTTTTGTGATTTTTCACATAACATCTGAAAAAAAGATTGTTTTGGTGAAGCCTTCATTGTGGATTTTACAGTAGATAACTATGGTCTGTGATAGGGAGTGGCCTGGGTTTGAAATTTACACAGAGCCTGTATAGGATTATTTGTGAGATGGAAGGAGCTGGTAGCTATCCAGAGAGTCTTGCTCTTCTGGTGAGGAATGCAGCACTCACTTTCATATCAGACAATATGATAGTCATGATATTTCAATACACTATCGAAGGATATCTCTAGAAGCTGTTCCGGTGCTGCAGTCATGGTCTTCAATAGTCCATTCAACATTTGTTTTACAACAGACCATTCATCATTTGTTTTCCTCAGAGCTATTCATTTCCTAGAGGTACATTATGTTCCTCTATATGAAGGAACTTGCGGTTACAACCTTTGCTCTGTCCCTGGCCAAGGAGTTTACCTGGATATATTTTTACCACAATACAAGGGGGGGTAGATGAGGTTTAGAAGGGTGTGTGTAGCAAATTAGGTTTACTGGTTGAGGGCGGCGAACCCTACTCAAGCAAGAAATACTATTCTCTTTACAGTAAAGCACAAGCAAACCCCAAATTAACCTGAACAATGTTTAAAGTGTTTATGCAGTGCACAAACTGCAATATAGTGAAAACACATCACAAGAAAACATCCTATGTTAACTTAAAAATAATTTAATACATTATTTGGCACTAGAACAAGAAAAAGCCAATCAGTAGAACTGAGATATGTAGTTTTTAAAGGTTCAGGTAAAAATGGTGCTTAGAAACAGAAAGCGCAAACAGTGATTATATGGTCGCGGCTGCCTGGGACATGTTAAAAATACAGGCCAACCACCATGGAGTATGGGCTGGATACAGGGATCAAGTTAATCCCACTGAGAATCCTTGTTGCTTCCTGAGAAGTGATACGAAGTCGACGGCAGGGCAGCAGGACAGATGAGTAGCAGGGCAGCAGTGCAGTCCTTCTTGCAGCAGAGCAGCACATCAGGCTTTCTTCTTTGTCTCTCACAGGCCAAGAAGTATACTGATGGGTTAAGTCTGAGGATTAAGTATTTATGCCTGGTGCCAAGGTTGAAATCGGAGAAGTTTCTGGAGTCCTCTCCTACAGATGTGTCTGGAATTTCCTACCTCTCTGCCCTGGCCCTAGTGGGGGGAACAGAAGACAAATGTGAAACCCTTTGTGAGTATGCTGAGGCAGAGTATTTGTGATGTGTAAGTGTAGTAGGTGACAGCTCCTCACCGTCAACCTGACAAAGGTGGCCCATTCTGACAATGCAAATTCCGCCTTAAACTCACTGTCTAAGAGTAATACACAAAGACCAGCTGCCAGCTACGTCTAGTCATGTGACACACATACGAAGCACCAAATGGTTAGGACAAGAATACGCCAACTATCTAAAAATGGCATTTTTAGAATTGTAACTTAAAATCTCACTTTACCATTACAAAAGGTTTCAAATTACAATTTGTAGGAGACCAAACTTTTCTACCTGCTGACAATTGAAGGCTATCACTTATGAAACATAATAATGTAAGCCCTTGCTATCCTGAAGGAGAGCTAGGCCTTGCAGTAGTGAAAAGCTAATTTGAGAGTTTTTCAGTACCAGGATGTGTAAAAGTTTAAAGTACATGTCCTGTTTTTTAAATATACTGCACCATGCCTTGGGGGCTGTTTAGGACCTACTCTGGGCTGACATATTTGTATCAAAAAGGAACGGTCAGATCTGGCAAAATGTTTATTTGTCAGGTCGAAATGGCAGTTAAACTGCACTCACAAACTGCAATGGCAGTCTTGGGATATAATTAAAAGAATAAGGCCCAGATTTATGGTGACCAACGCCATTCCAACGCTGCGTTACCATCATTTTATTGAAGCTAATTTGGCGGTGGAAGGGCAAAAACATGCACCATATTTACAAAAAGGTGCAAAGCTTGCATTGTATTACTTTGCAACCCCTTGTGCCACATTATACCTGCGCCAGGCATGAGGTATGCAAAGGGGGTCTTCCAACATTAGGGGGCAGTAAAAATGGCACAAAGGAATCTCTGAGATTCCTTTGCTCCATTTTTATCGACATTTTTAGTGCCTGCTAAGTGCAGGTGTTAAAAGGAGTCTCCCATTGTGTTCAATGGGCCTCTCAGTGCTCTGCAGGATTATTGTTAACATTTTTTACACTAGTCCAGCAAAATGCCAGACTAGCATAAAAAATTATGACACTAGTCTCCCTGACTACCGCCAATTATACGCCACACTCATGGTGGCATTAGGGGGAGCTAAGGGGTGCAGAAAAAGTGGCCACCAATGTGGCAGACAGAGCGCCACCTTACAACTGTGGTGGTAGCAACATAGTCGGACCGCCAGCACCTCCAGAATTTGACTACATTATGGTCTGGCAGTGCTGCCGGTCCTAATCCACCAGGGCAGTGCTGCAAGCAGCCCTGCACTGGGGATTATGACCCCCCTTCTTTGCCAGCAAATTCATGGCAGTAACACCGCCATGAAAAGTCTGGCAGAGATGGGAGCAGAGGTCCCCAGGGGGGACCCTGCACTGCCCATGCACTTGGCATGGGCAGTGCAGGGGCCCCATCGGCCAGCCCCGCCGCAATGTTTCCTGTCTGCTTTGCAGACAGGAAACATTGTGATGGGTGCTAGTGCACCCTATGCACTACCGCATTTCTGCCGGCTCTATTGTGAGCCGGAGACAATGCTGTAGGCCACTTCCTGCTGGCCCAGCAGGCAGAAACTTAGTTTCCACCCGCTGACCCAGCGGGAAACTCATAATAGCCCCGGCGAGGAGGCTGCCACACTGGCGGCAACCTACCTGTTAGGACTTTGGCAGACAGGCTTTTCCATCCACCAAAGTCATAATCAGGGCCTAAGTGACAGGGCAATCAGTGCTTCAGGCCCCCTAGAAGCATTTTTTTTACAAGCCTCAAGTACATGTAGCACCATATTAGTAGAGACTTACAAGTGAAATAAATGTGCCAATTGGATGTTGGCCAATTTCATCATGCTTAAATGAGAGAGCACAAGCACTTTATTACTGGTTAATGGAGATAAAGTGTGCAGACTCCTAAAAGCCAACAAAAATGGGCTCAGAAAATAGGAGGCTTAATGCAGAAAGGTTGGGGATGTGTAGGAGGCTGGCCTGGTCTGTAAGGGGTACCTTGGGTACTTACACCTTATACCAGGTCCAGTTATCCCTTATTAGTGAAGTAGTACTGTTCTAGCAGCTTAGGCTGATATAGGTAGATATAGCAGAGCAGCTTTGGCTGAACTAGGAGACATGCAAAGCTCATGCAATACCACTTAAAGTTACACAGTACTTATACACAAGTAAAGACAATACTCAGTATTACCAAAAATAATGGTATTTATTTGGGTGACACAGTACCAAAAATATCTTAGAGACAATAGTCCTTCTGGAGGTAAGTATTATACACAATATATACACTAGACACCAACAATAGCAAGTAAATAGTCATAGAACAATGCAAACAGTAGGAAGTCCTAAAGAATGGAATGGGAGAAAATAGATCTAAGGGCAACACAAACCATATACTAAAAAAGGGGAATGTTAATCATGAATTCCCCCCGAAACAAGTGTAGTGTGTGCAGAATAGCTGGGAGAGTAAGAATACAGTAAAGGTAAGTAAATTACCCCACCCCAGAGCCCAGAAAAGCAGGAGTAAAGTACTACATGTTTCCTTAGGACACACTACACATCGTTTTGGGGATTTTGCAGCAGCCAACCAAGTCTACAAGGAACAACTGCTGGATTATTGGACCTGAAGACCTGCAAAGGAAGGGGACCAAGTCTAGAAGTTGAAAGAAGTTCCAGGAAGGACAGGAGCCCCTGCCAACCCAGAAGAGGGTGCATAAGAAGAGTCTCTGGTTAGTAGAAGACTGCAGAAATGCACCCTAGGAAGATGTCAGTGGGGTCCTGCATGATGCTAAAGATGCCCCTTGGTGAGAAGATTGTTGCAGATGAGATTTCGTGTTTGAAGGCACCAACAAGCCTTGGCTACGACAAAAGTGTGTTTTTCACAAAATGGCAATGGATGGACCCAGGAGTGACCTGGGGGTCTCAACACTGTGTGAAGAGGAAGAGGAGGCACTCAGCACTTTAAAGAGCCCTCAGGATGCCAGCCAGCACCCCCAGAAGCTGCAGGATCTTGGTTCAAAGGAGGTGCAAAATGCGGTTGATGCAGCACAATAAAAGGAAGTCCCACGCTGCCAGAGAACAACTCAGTGAGTTGAGCATCAAAGGGTGGGGTGCTGGAGACCTGGGCCAGGCTGTGCACAAAGGAATTTTGCAAGGAGTGCACAGAGGCCTCAGGAGGCGAAGAAGATACAATCCGTATGGGTACCATTGTTCTTGGGGAAGGCAAGGTCTTACCTCCTCCAAATTGCATCATCAGGACCTCAGGATAGTCTATGTTAATGATGTCCAACCTCTGTGTCCTTAGGAGCAGGCTCATCACCGTGAGAGGAGTCCCAGGGTACCAGTCATCGCCTTGGAAGGTGCCTGCTTGGAGCAGGGGAGTGACTCTGTCACTTCATTGGAGATTCCTTCAGTCCTTCTGGTGCAGGATGAAGACAGGGAGTCCCCAGGACATGCACACCATGGAAACTGTTACAGTTGCTGACTTGGAGCTGAGGTTGCTGAAGTAAAGTGTCTCTTGTAGACACTTTGTTGTAGTTAAAGCGTTTCTTGGCGCAGGCTGCGGTTGTTCCAAGGTCAGAAGAGTCTGAAGTTGTTGCAGAGGATTCCTGAAGGAAACTTTCAAGCAGAATCTGTAGAGAACCAACAGGAGAGACCCTAAATAGCCCTGAGAGGGGGATTGGCTACCTTATCAGGTACGGACCTATCAGGAGGGGTCTCTGATGTCACCTGCTGGTACTTGCCACTCAGAGCCCTCCAGAGTGCCCCCACACCTTGCAAAGCAAGATGGCTGACGTCTGGGACACACTGGAGGAGATCTGGGAATCACCCCTGGGGTGGTGAAGGACAGGGGTGTGGTCACTCCCCTTTCCTTTGTCCAGTTTTCCGCCAGAGCGGGAGAGAAGGGGTCCCTGAACCGGTGTAGACTGGTTTATGCAAGGAAGGCACCATCTGTGCCCTTCTAAGCATTTCCAGAGGCTACCCCTCCCCAGCCTGTAACACCTATTTCCAAAGGGAGAGGGTGTGACACCCTGCTCTCAGAGGAAATGCTTTGTTCTGCCTTCCTGGGACTGGGCTGCCCAGACCCCAGGAGGGCAGAACCCTGTCTGGTAGGTGGCAGCAGCTTTAGCTGCAGTGCAAGCCTCAGAGAGCTGGTTTGGCAGTACTGGGGGTCCATGGTGGAGCCCCCAGGATGCATGTAATTGGCTCCCCAATACCAGATTTGGAATGGGGGGACAATTTCATGATATTAGACATGTTACATGGCCATATTCGGAGTTACCATTGTGAAGCTACATATAGGTGTTGACCTATATGTAGTGCATGCGTGTAATGGCGTCCCCACACTCACAAAGTCTGGGGACATGGCCCTGAACTATGTGGGGGTGCCTTTGCTAGTGCAAGGGTACCCTCACACTTAGTAACTTTGCACCTAACCTTCAGCAAGTGAAGGGTAGACTTATAGGTGACTTATAAGTTACTTAAGTGCAGTGAAAATGGCTGTGAAATAACGTGTGTGTTATTTCACGCAGGCTACAATGGCAGTCCTGTGTAAGGGTTTGTCTGAGCTCCCTATGGGTGGCAAAAGAAATGCTGCAGCCCATATGCATCTCCTGGAACCCAATGCCCTGGGTACCCAGGTACCATATACTAGGGACTTATAAGGGGGGTCCAGTATGTCAATTGAAATTGGTAAATGAAGTTACTGGCCTAGAGTGACAAAATTAAAAGCAGAGAGAGCATAAGCACTGAGGTTCTGGTTAACAGAACATACATATTAGGCCACAAACTATGAGCACTGGGGTCCTGGCTAGCAGGATCCCAGTGAGAGAGGCAAAACACACTGACATATAGGTTTTTATCTATGAGCACTGGGGTCCTGGCTAGCAGGGTCCCAGTGACACAGTAAAGACGCACTGACACATACTCACAAACAGGCCAAAAGTGGGGGTAACCATGCTAGAAAGAGGCTACTTTCTCACAGGATGACCCTGAAGAGACAACGAGGTCCAACAGTTTGGCCTTCAGTAATGTTGCTCTTTTGAATTTTATCTGAGATTCCTCCTTACCATCAAACAACAAGGACCTCAAGGGAGGTGTTGGAAATGGCCCGCTCTTCAGAATCGCCTGCAAACCTTTTGCCTTTTACCCTCCTCTTTTTGCTAAATTTGTTTTTGTTTGCCTTACGACTCTGTGCACTTTACCACTGCTAACCAATGCTAAAGTGTTTGTATTCTCACCCTAAGGCATGATTTAATTAGTGCATATCTAATTGTCATGTTTAATTTACTTACAACTCCCTATTGTCGCGTGGGCTCCCATTATCCTAATGAGGCTGCTGGATTTGGGCAGCAGCATCACCTAAATTGTGGGGAACTGAGTCCAATCTCACACCATGTGACAACTGTTGGCCTAATTTATTTCAGGCCACTAGCAGCGCCTCATCCCTGCCCAAGAACTAGGGATGATTTGTGGCAAGCTGGGCACATGACAAGATGACTTTTCAGGGAAATCGTGGTGGATCAAATCTCATCCTTTTCTCTCAGTTACATTAGTCTCACACATGCAAAGACAAAGAGAGGCAGAAAATGGTTCAATAGGATTTATTGAATCACCTGCGTCTTATATAAAATGGCAAAAATTGCAATAATTAGAATGATGAAACATAATAGAAGCAAAATGGAGACAAGGAAAGTGAGACACAGGAAAAGTCCCACCATTCTTTCACTATGAGCAATATATGCGGTTCCTCCATAAACTGTGTTAGAGCACAGCAGGATAAGCCCTAATCTGCCCTTTGGAATTCCCCCCTAGAAAGACATAATTCCCTATACTTGAGAAAGAAAGGCTGTTCTCTATAGAGACACTAGCCCCATGTAGGTCATGGAACTGGTAGTCTCAGCAAGCAGCTGTAACGAAGTCAGTCAGCATGCGGTTGTGGTCATCTGGCTGGAATCTCTCTCTAACGTGCACGGGACAGGGAAGTGTTTTTATAATAAAACATCTGATGCATTTCTGTGAATGTTTTAGACACAGGCCCTCATCATGACATTGGCGGTAAATCCCACTTACTGCCACACTGACGGCAGCCAACATACTGTCACAGTAGGGGATAACTGTTTGGCATATTACGACACACACACACCAAACCTACAGGATGCAGCCACATACACAAATTCGTCAGCCCAAAGGTCAGTGCTAAAGTGTAGGTCCCAACACCCATACAGTTACGCCAACAGAACAACACCCACCACATCATGACCCACAAATCACCACAGCGGACATTCAATGGAGGTAAACCATTGGCGGTACACACCGCTGTGCTCAGAATGGACACCCAAATACTAAACTACACAACATTGGCCAATTCAAACAGCACACACCTGACACCCATACACACACAACACACACCCACTCACACCACTATAAAACACACACCCACATTACCCACAACCCTTTACACATACAAATCATTGCCACCAGACAGACATCAAGACCACTGCGACAAATACACACACACCCATACATCCCTCACGCACTCCAATACGCATCCCCAATCACACCATCCAACACCTACACATTCACACATATCACACAACACCCATGGCCCCACAAAGTCACCCCTGTTTAACAGATGAGGAGTTGCGGGTCATGGTTGAGAAAATAGTCAAGGTAGTGCCACAGCTGTTTGGAGCACAGGTACAGCAGATATCCATTGCAAGGAAAATGGAGCTATGGCGGAGAATCATGGACAGGGTGAACACCGTGGGACAGCATCAAAGAACAAGGGAAGACATCAGGAAGAGGTGGAATGACCTACAGGGGAAGGTACGTTCCATGGCAGTAAGGTACCAACTCACCAAACAGAGGACTGGCAGTGGACCCCCACGTCCTCCCCCACAGCTCACAGCATGGGAGGAGTAAGTCTTGGCATTACTGCATCCTGAGGGACTTGCTGGAATAGCCGGAGGACTGGACACTAGTAAGTCAACATTTAACACTTACCCTCCATACCTGCATGCCATCTCACACCCTCACCCTCACTCCCATCACTCCACTCCATCTCACACACTGCACCAACGCAGATGACTAACCCCAATGCCAAGCCCTGCATGCCATACCAATGCATGGACAGCCCCCCCAGCGCTGCATGGACAACCATCACCAAAGCATGCACAGCATAGGGGAATTAACAATCCCACAATACATCATCATACACAATCAAAGGTGGCAGGGAAAAAGCAACCACAGAGGGGAAGATAGGGATGTACAACATGTCACAGGAATGAAGCATAATATATCAATTACATCCCCATCTGTGCCCCAGCCAATGTCAGTGGAGATGAGGTGCCACAATTATCCAGTCCTCCAACTGAAGATGCCCCCAGTGATGACAGTAACTCTGGACTCCAGGATCTGGATCAACAACCTGGTCCATCAGGGACCACTGGACAGTCAGTAACCCCAGCCCACTCATAGTCCATCACAGAGCATCCCCTGTTAGTTACCAACACCACAGCAGTCACCCAGTGAACCCACACCTCTGTCCCCAGGACAGGTCAATCAGCATTGTGCCCACCTGTACAGGGACCCAGTCCACACCTCATACCCAAGACAATCAGGGACCTGGGGTCAGTGGGCATACCATTCAGGGGACAGGGGCACAGGGCAACAAGGACACTGGGATGACCACTGTGCGCCAGGGCAAGGACTGGCCCAGGGAACCGACTCTCCAGGAGACACTCACCAATGTCCTGGGTGCCTACCAACAGACCCAGGATACGATAGGCCAGATCCTGAACAACATGCAGGGTGACAAGCGGCTGCAGGTGGAACATCATAAGGAGGTCAGGGAGGACTTGCAGGCCCTCAACACTACCAAGATCTCCATAGCAGGGATGCTAGCAGACATGGCCAACATCATGAGGGAATAGGCAGCACAGCAGCGGGCCCCTTCCACTAGCCAGTCTATTGACCTGCCTTCTACGTCCACTGCAGCTAGTGGACTGGAGGCCCCTCCACAGGTCCCAAAGGCCACCAGCACCCCTACCCCTGCAGATGGTGAACCACCCCGCAAACGTTCCCTGTGAACCAGACTGAAACCAGAGACACTTGCCAAGACCAAGACCACCCTGTCACCTTGACACTTTTAACTGACATTGTTCCCCTTCCTATGGCCCCTTGGACACTGGACCTGTGCTACAAACTGACTGGAACAATACCCTGGACTTTCTTCCACCATCACCCCATTCCATTGCACTTTACCCTCAATTATACTGCGCTACAATAAAAACCTGTGAACACAATTTGGGTAACACTGATTTATGTGTCTTAAATGTGCATTTGTGGGAACAGTCACATCAAGTGCAAATGATCTGAACATTGTGATAGCTAACAAATAATGACCTGGAACAGTCTGTAGTGATCAGATCAGGACAATGTTGTCATATCATCAACATCTGGAACATAAGAAGCCATAGGTGACAGTAAGTTGAGATGCAAATGAAGTGAATGGCATCATACCACAGGCACACAGATAAATCAATAGGCAGAGTAATGGTCAGTTCCACTGTATCGCCTGTTTGTCATCAGAAGTATTGTCATATAACTGATGTGCTGTTGTCTTCATCCTCATTGTTTGCCTCCTCATCCTCACTGTAGGCAGAGTCCACAACTGCCACAGGATCATCTCCAGTCCCCTCCTCCTGAAGAAAAGGAACATGTCCTCTGAGGGCCAGGTTGTGCAACATGCAGCATGCCACTGCTATCTGGCAGACCTTTGCGGGTGAGTAGCACAGGGATCCACCAGTCAGATGGAGGCACACGAACCTGGCCTTCAGGAGGCCGAAGGTCCACTCGATTATTCTTCTGGTTCACCCATGTGTCTCATTATAACGGTCCTCAGCCCCTGTCCTGGCATGCCTCACAGGGGTCAGCAGCCATGATCGGTTTGAGTAGCCAGAGTCACCTGCAAGTATTGAGGGACAACATTTAGCCTTACACAATCCTAGGGGAGAACACTGTAAGGCATACACTGACATACAGTGGGTAGGAGATCTGGCTCACCTATTAGCCACACCCTGTGCCTCTGTAGTTGGGCTATCACATTTGTGATGCTGCTATTCCTCAGGACGAAGGCATGATGCACTGACCAAGGATACATTGGAGTGACGTGGAAGATGTACTGGTCCACCAGGCAAACCATTTGCACATTCAGTGAGTGGAAACTCTTCTGATTCCTGAACACCTGTTTGTTTTGGCACGGGGGGACTAACGCAATATGTGTACTGTCAATAGCACCAATGATATTGGGGATATGGCCCATTGCATAGAATCCTGTCTTTACAGTGGACAAATCTTCCAGCTGGGGAAAAGGAATGTAGCTGCACATGTGTTTCACCAAGGCAGACAAGACCCTTGCCAGCACAATAGTAAACATTGGCTGTGATACTCCAACTGCCAATCCCACTGTCACTTGGAAAAAACCAGTTGCCAGGAAATGGAGCACTGATAGCACTTGCACAAGAGGGTGGATCCCAGTGGGGTGACGGACAGCAGATATCAGGTCAGGCTCCAATTGGGCACACAGCTCAGTGATTGTGTCCCTGTCAAGTCAATAGGTGAGTATAACGTGCCTGTCCTCCAGTGTAGCCAAGTCCACAAGGGGTCTATACCCAGGGGTTTGTCTTCTCCCACCATTCATCCGCAGCGGTAGGTATCTAACAGTCACAAGAGTGAGTAGGTTGTCACAATTTGAACAATGGAACCACAATCTCAGTGTACATGTTGCATTTTTGTGATGGGACAGTGGTAATGATAGGTATGTGCAAATCTAGGCAGTGGTGCAGTAAAGGTTAATTTGATGATTGTCCATCTCCATGACATGGCGAACCGCCTGTCCTGTACGTACGGACAGGTGGAAATGAGGTAACTCCGCTGACATTGGGCGTCGTGCTGGAAGGCGGTCTTGCACCGCCGTGCAATTCCTCATTGGATAATATGGGGCTCTATGGAGTACAGTGGCCAATGGGAATCAGCACCGGCGGTGACGGTGTACACAGCCGGGACTTGACCACCATTTTCTATCTCAATCCTCACTTGTTTCCTGACCTTCAACAGGAGAACACCTATACTGTATGTGCTGCTGTGACCTGTGCCTGGTACCTACCATGGCCAGTGTGACTGAGGAAAGATCCCCTGTCTTCACTGTGGAGGAGTTGGAGTGATTGGTGGATAGGGTCCTACCCCAGTACGGAATGCTGTATGGGCCTCCAGACCAACAGGTGAGTACGCCTTGGGCACGATGCATGTGGGAAGGATGCATGGAGATGTGTGCAAGCATCGTGTCATGGGGGTGATGTAATGTGGTGGTGTATATGGTGTGGCTGGACGATGTGTGTGTCTATGGTGACGGAAATGGGTTTGGTGGAACATATGTGTGACAGGCTGGATTGCAGGTGTAATGGTGTCCTCCCGTCTGTATTGCCTCTGCAGGTCAGCTCCCATCAAAAGAAGGGATTATGGCGTGCCATCGCTAGGGACATGCGGACCCTGGGGGTGTATGGCAGGCAGAGCACCCACTGTCGGAAATGGTGGGAGGACCTGAGATGCTGGGCACGGAAGACCATGGAGGCCCAACTGGGGATGGCCTCCTAACTAGGAAGGGGTGCCCGTCGGAACCTGACCCCCATGATGGCCTGCATACTGGCAGTGGGCTACCCATAGCTGGATGGGCGCTTAAGGGCATCACAGCAGCCACAAGGGGATGAGTACAGTGTGCATTACTACAATAATTGGTAGGTGGCATGGGATCAGGGTGGTGGATGTCAGTGGGTGCCCCTTAATGCCAGGCCAGACATTGCAGCACGATCCAGCTCAGGGGTAATGGTTGAAAGGGAAAAGAAGGTAACCTAGCTAGGTTGCATTCCATGTCAGACAGGGCTTAGTGGGTCCCAGGAGGCGTGCAGTTGGTAGTGTTTGGCCCTCATCTTGCTGTGGCATCTAGCTAAATCAATGGCAATGCAATTCATAGTGCTTAATTCTGAACCCTGAGTGTAATTATGCTGTGTATGCCAACAGTGGTGTTTGTGCAGTAATTGACCCTGTGTTCTCTTCCTCTCTCCCCCTTCACCTTCTGTCATCCTGTCCAAGTGTGCATTAGCATCATCTGGCAGAGGAGCAGTGGCACCGGCAACAGAGGGAGCTGCATCCCACAGGACCCAGAAGGCAAAGTCCACCTACGCCAAGGGAATCAGTGGGATGGAGGGCAAGGGGAGCACCACGGCGGAGACAGGAGATGACAACACAGACTCAGATACCTCCTCCGATGGAAGCTCCTTGATGGTGGTGGACACCTCTTTGACCACCCCAGCTGCAGGTACAGCCGCCACCGCTGTACCAGCACCACCCTCCCAGTAGCCCCTCAGTGAGTTGCCCGCTCACTCAGGAGGGTGGGCATCTCCTTCACCCCAGGCACCTCAGGCCCTGCCCCACTGAGCCCTGCTGCCCTGTGCGAGGAGGCTATTGACCTCCTGAGATCCATCTCTATAGGGTAGTCAACCACTGTGAATGCCATCCAGGGGCTGGCATCCCAGATGCAGCAACGCAATGCATTCCTGGAGGGCATCCACGGTGTCTTGATGGCCCAAAAGAGATCGATTCGTGCTCTGGCCTCCTCTCTGATGGCAGCCATTGACCCTGTCCCTACCGCCCTCCCTACAACTACCACTTCCCGGTCCCCTGAACCCCAATCCATCCCATGCATACATGTAGACAGGCATGCACACAAGACAACACACAAGAGTAGCACAGTCAAATACAGGCACCACACTTCAACACACAAGCACTCACACAAACACCAGGCATTTGCAGACACAACCACATCCACTGCCTCCACTGTCTCCCCCCTCCTCCTCCTCTGCCTCCCTCACAGTCACATCCACACTCACACCTGCGTGTGCTGCTACAACAGCCACCATCAGCGTAAACACACCAAGCAGCACACACACCTCACTAGCAGACAGCTCCACAACATCCATGCACGCGTCCCCTGTGTCCTCTCTAACTCTGTCTGTCCTCCCTCCTAAAGCACACAAACATAAGCACTCGGACACCCAACAGCCATTCACCTCACATCAGCACACTCCCCATGCACCTGCACCCAAGTCCAGCAGACGTACTTCTCCAAAAAACCCTCCCTCAACCTCCACTCCCATCCCTCCTCACTCTTCCTGCCCCACCGTCCCTAAAAAGCTTTTCCTTGCCCAATTTGACCTCTTCCCTTTCCCTACCCCCATCCTGCCCTTAAGAGAGGGTCCCAATGACCCAGCCCTGCACCACAGCCCACCAGTCCATGTGGACAGTGGAGGCATCGCCTTGTCATGGAGGCAAGACTGTGATGGTTCCCACTCCACCAGCCAGGAAGGTGAAAGATGCCACTGCCATGAAGGGGAAGAAGCCCTCGACTCCTGCCATGAAGGGGAAGGAGGTCGCACCTCCTGCCATGAAGGGGAAGGAGGCGGCACCTCCTGCCATGAAGGGGAAGGATCCTGCACCTCCTGCCATAAAGGTGAAGAAGCCCTTGACTCCAGCAGAGGCTGGTAGGATGGCAATACCACCACCACCACCAGTGGTCATGGAGCCCTCACCACCAGCTGAGGCAGTGAAGCCCACTCCTCCTGCAGAGGCTGCACCTTCATCTGCTAAGACAGTGCAGCCCTCACCTCCAGAAGAGGCTGCCCAGGATGCACCTTCACCTGCTGACACAATGCAGCCCTCACCTCCAACAGACGCTGGCAGGATGACACCACCACCAGTGGTCACAGAGCCCTAACCTCCAGCTGAGGCTGTACCTTCACCTGCTGACATAGTGCAGCCCTCACCTCCAGCAGAGGGCATGTAGACTACCCGACTGCTGTACAATGACCCCCCTCTAGAACCAGTGGGCAAGTCACCCACCTGAGAGACTGTGGCCTTGCACTCCCCAGCACAAAGAAATGGGCATGGATCCCTCCCCCAGAACCAGTGGGAAAGTCACCCACCTAATAGACTGTGGCCTTGCACACCCCAGCACAGAGAAATGGGCGTGGAGCCCCCTCCCGAAACAATGGGAATGTTCCCAATTTCGACTGAGGTACCCCACACCCCTCATCCCCTTAGGTGCCTGCTCACTTACAAAACGATGCCCCTGCAGAGTTCTGTGCAGTTGATGTCAGGGGACAAGTTGGGCCTTAGACTGCGCCCTGTGGCTATGTGGGCCCTTTGTACTTTGTACTGGGCATTGGCCCTTTGTGGGCATTTGTACATATCATGTGTATGGGGTGGCTTTTCCCTTGCTAATACATTTCCAGTACTTCCGAAATCTGGTCCATGTTTTATTGTGCCATGTGTTGTGTGTGATTGATTTACGTGTGCAGCTGGTTGTGTGTCTCGTGTGTGTGTGTTTGGAGTGTGTTGTGTGTGTGTGTGTCACTCTCGTTTTCCTCCCTCCCTTGTGTGCTAGGTGGCTGTACTCACCGTTGTTGTCTTCGTCGGCGTTGGTGTTCCAGGTGGAGCATGGCGTAGAAGAGCATCGGGAAGAATTGCAGGTCCACTTCCATGGCGGCGGCAGAGTCCTCTTTGTACTTGTTGGTGAGTCTTTCGTTTTCTGTGTCATGTTTCCTCAAGGCTTTTGAAGGCATTGGCGGTTGGAAATTGTTGGAAGATGGGTTATTGGTAAGGGCAGGTAAGTACCTACACTTAGCAATAGGCCACCAACCACCACTTAGGTCCGGTTAGGACTCAGCAAATTAAACCCAGCTCAACCCTTGGTAGCTTGGCAACGAGCGACAAGGCTTAACTTAGGAGACAAAGCATAAAGCATTCAAATATCACAAAACAGTAATCAAATAAAACACAGGAAACAGTTTAAAAATCCAATTCATAAACATAGATTATATTTTTATCTTTAAAATGACACCAAAACTAATCAAATCGGATAAGGGGAACCAGAGATATGAATTTTAAAGAATTAATGCTTTCTAGTGCATAGAAGCAACTAGCGCTCAAAGGGTTAAAAAAGGTCACACTGGAAAGGAACAAAGTCCAGAGTTCAGGCCACCCGCAAGGTAACACTGTCACACTTACTTTCAGAAGTGTTTGATTCCGGAAAGTGGTCCACAGCACCAGCCAAGGGTTCAGAGACTCTGGTGTGCTTCTTAGGGTCTGGGACTACAACTCCCACAATGCACGGTTTCAACTTATGGAGTTGCTCCAAACATCTCCAAACTTCTGGATCTTTTTCCAGAGGTCTTTTTTGTGTCCTTGAAGTGTCCACAACTTGATCTAAGGTTCCAGAAGCTCTGAACTGCTCCTTGGGAGTTGGGACTACAATTCCCAGAATGCACCTTGTCAGAATCCTCAAATGGCCACTGGACGCTGGTCAGCTGGGCTCTGCTTGCAGGACTTGATGCAGAGGACTCTGGGTAGCTCCTTTGTACCTGTAGCAAACAGGGAGTCCCTTCTTGAAGCAGTAGAAGACAGGTAAAGTCTGTTTAGTGGTGAAGCCCAAGTGTGCAGCTGGTGCAGTCCTCCAGAGTGCAGTGTCCAGGTGCAGGTCAGGGGTCCAGCAGGGCAGTCCTTCTTCTCCTGTAGTTCTTCCTTGTTGGAATCTGATAGGGATCTGGTAGGGAACTGAGGTGTACGTGCAGGTCTGCCAGTTTTATCCCTGCTCCTAGGTAAAAAACAGGGGGGTCCTGGTTCTCCAATCAGGGAGAGGGTTCTTCCCCCTGTGATGACCACTTCCTGGGAAGTGTGGCAAAAATCAATCCCAGGG
The DNA here is from genome assembly GCF_031143425.1 of Pleurodeles waltl. Classification (NCBI taxonomy): domain Eukaryota; kingdom Metazoa; phylum Chordata; class Amphibia; order Caudata; family Salamandridae; genus Pleurodeles; species Pleurodeles waltl. The sequence goes on from NC_090437.1 coordinate 766,310,055, forward strand.
AGCAACATTCCTCAAAAATCCATCATGGCTGAAAGTGATTTTTGGAGGTTACATCTGGCTGAGCACACCCACTGGTGTGGCTAAAAACCCTAAACACACCCCTCTCCTGCCCTCTCCTAATCTAATCAAGGAGGCACCTAATTGTCTGGGTTTGCAGGATGTGAGGGTGTTGCTGGGTTTCTCCAAATGTCCTTCTCTGCCTTTGAAGACCAGTTTGGCAGCCTCCCCCTTCCTGCTTCACCATCTGCTGAGGGGAGATCTCCTCTCCCAGGCACATCTCTTTGTGTGGAACGAGGACACTTCACACCTCATCAAGGCAGCCTGGCCAGGCTGCCAGAGGCTGGACAATCAGAGCACAGAAGCAAAAACACTGCAGGGCTGAAGTTGGCAACTTTTCAGGTAAAGTTAAAAACTCTTTACCTGAACAAGTTATATTAAATCCCACAACTGGAAGTTGTGGGATTTATTATAACAATTAATTTGATACCAAACATCTGGTATCTGTTACTTAAGGGGACTTTTAAAATTAAAATAAAGTCTCCCCATTCTAGCCTATGGAGGCCATTCACTACAATGAGGGAAAAACGAATTTGGCTGTTTTACCTCACCAGGGCTTATAAAACTACTTTTATAAGATCCCTGCTTATAGTTACATGGCACCCAGCCCTAGGGGCACATAGGGCACACCTTAGGGGTGACTTATATGTCAAAATAAGGTAGTTTAAGACTTTGGAACTACTTTTAATTCCAAAGTCGAATTTGAATGTAACTTTAATTTAAAAGCAGCCATCAAGGCAGGCCTACCTTTAAAATGACACTGGGCACCTCAGCAGTGCATCTATGGGTGCACTACCTATGCTGGGGTCCCTAAACCTACATGCCCTACCATATACTAGGGACCTATAGGTAGGTTGACTTAGCCAATTATAATTAGCCTAATTTGCATACTGATTTTACACGGAGCACAGGCCCTGGGACTGGTTAGCAGTACCCAGGGCACCATCAGAGTCAGGAAAACACCAGCAGAAAGTGGAAAATGGGGGCAAGAAAGTTAGGGGGCCTCTGCAATCAGCCCTGTTCTCTCACAGAAATCCTGGCGGTTTCCTGTGTCATAATATGGTGGGCGGTACTTTGTCTTCTGCCTGGCTGTGTGGTGTTAACGCCTTGGCGGATGGTGTGGTACATTGCCTGTCTATGGGAGTTCTCATTGCCATGGTCATAATTTGGCGGTAATTACTGCCAGCCTGTTGGCAGTATTTTTGCCACTTTATCACTCACCGCCAATGTCACACTAAGGGCTACAGTGTACCACTAGTGCTGACAACCCTATCTCGCTGCAGCCTTGAGGAAAGCACAAAGTGAAAAGAATGTCTTGCTAAGAGATACAGTGCTTTCTTAGGCAAAAGAACAACTAGATAAAGGAAATAAAACAACACCATGAATGTGGCTGATTCTGAAATAATAAAAATGAAGCAGACCAAAATATAACTAGGCTAAAGGGCACAAGCGGCAGGCCTAGGTGTGAAAATAACATGCCCTGATACATCACTAAACCTATGGACAGCATTTGTCGCTCCCTCCTGCGTAGCCACTCCTGCTGCTGCTTTTGAGCCTCTGAAGAGCCTGCCGGCTCTGAGATCAAGGCCCGCCTCCACCCGCAAGCACCTGCCAGCACCTCATCTATTTTTTCTGTTTTCCTGTATTTCTGCCTGTTTGCACTTCTCCCCACTTTCCGTGCTTTACTTCCTGCCACTGCTGCCCTGGCGGCACCGCCCCCTCCCTGCGAGGCACTTTTCTGCCTTCCCACCTCCCAGCTGACCAATCCCTCCCACCTCCTTCCGCATCTGTGCCAGTCCATGCCTGGACCGTTACCAGCGCCACAGACCCTGGTTCCCACACCACCAGTTGCTCTCCATTCACTGAACACAGGACACTCCATCACCTGCAATCTCGCAATCCCCAGAGACATCCATGGACCTTTCTCCTGCCTCTACTGCCACCGGACTTTCGCCTCACACCAAACACCAGACCTTCCTGCCACAGGACCTTCAGACACCCACCCTCAGCTCCTCAAAAGTATCCTCCTCAACATACTTTCCCTCCACAAGCAAGCCGTAGAACTCTAGGACTACTATACTCTTATTGTTTTTCTCACCAAAACCTGAACAAAACCAGCATCAGAATTGGATTTCACTATGGCCATTCCCAGTGACTACAAACTTCTCCACAAAGACTGGTCCTCCTGACCAGTTGGCAGATTGGCCATCGCACAAAAGACCCCCCTCTGCCTTTCAATCAACACTGAGGAACACTCCCTCCTCAAGGAGCATCTCTACTTCCAGGTCCATGCCACCCCAAAATCCACTGTCTGCTGCATCCTGATCTACAGGCCACCCGGTCCCTGCCCAGCTTTCAGCGATTCCATCATAGCTCCGCATGCACTCACATCCACAAACTACCCTCTCCTCTGCGACCTCAGCTACCTTATTGACAACCACAACGACCACAACACTGCTTCCCTGCTCGAGAACCTCACCACAATAGGACTCAAGCAACTGGTCACCTCACCAACGCACATCGCTGGACACACACTCAACCCCATTTTCTCCGGCAGCAGCAACATCACCATTGACTCCACCTTCACACTGCACTGGAGCAACCTCAGCACCTTCTGCTCCCCTCACAGGAAATGGAGCCAGACCACAGAGGAACAGTTCACCAACACCCTCAGCAAGTTTCCACCCCTGATCCCACAATCCCTGGAGGACCTAGCAGCCTTCACATCCACCACCAAATCCCACCATAACCTTCTCAGATTCTCCAGGAAAGCCACCCTGCAGGACAGTATCAGTGTCACTGCACACAACTGCCGTGGTCAAATAATGTGCCCAACCCCAAGTAGAAGCTGTGAACACCATAAAATCAAGGACATCTATGATAGCTTTGGACCCCAAGACTCTCCGAACCTACCAACAACCCTCCAGCTCAGATCAGCCAAACCCTCACAGATCCTGCACTACTGAATCCCCCTCACCACGGACGAGACCCACTCCATCATGAGCAGCATCCACTCCAGAGTCCCTATTGATCCTTGTCCCACTACATTTTCAACAAAGCCCGTGCCTCAATTGCACCTGAGCTCTGCTACTTCCTCTAATGCTCCTTGGAAATAGCTACTTTAGCCCCAAGGACTGGAAGCATACCAACATCCGCCCGCTCCTGTGGAAATCCACGGGCGACCCCATGGATCTAAAAAACTACTGCCCCATCTCGCTGCTGTCTTTTTCAGCCAATGTTTTTGAAAAAGCCATCAAAGCACAGCTCCGCAAACACATCAAGGACAACACCATCCTGGGTATCTTCCAATCAGGATTCAGGACCAACCACAGCGCAGAGACCGCCCTTCTTGCCACCACAGATGACATCTACCCGCTCCTCGACTGTGGCCAAACAACAGCCCTCATTCTAATGTACCTATCAGCTGTCTTTGACATGGTCTCCCATTACACCCTCTGTTCCATTCTCCACTCAGCAGGCATCCGTGGCAAGGCCAGACAGTGGATACGGTCCTTCCTGACTGGCAGAACACAGAAAGTCAGACTCCTGCCATACCTGTCAAACTGTACGGAGATTAGCTGCAGAGTACACCAGGGCTCCTCCTTGAGCTCCATACTTTTCAACATCTACTTGCCACCGCTCGTATCAATCATTACAATCCACCAACTGAACATCGTCTTTTATGCCGATGATACCCAGCTGATCATCTTACTGACCAAAAACCCTACAATAGCCACAAACAACTTCCACAACGGGATGGAAGCCGTCACTGCCTGGATGAAGGAGAGCTGCTTCAAGCTTAACTCAGACAAGACCAGGATCCTTATCCAGGGACCCTCCATTTCAGCCTGGGATGGCTCCTGGTGGCTGACCACACTAGGCAGCTTCCCACCCCTACATACCCCATATGCAACCTCAGCTTCATCCTGGATTCATCTATCAACATGACCCGACAAGTCAACTCTCTCGCCTCTGCCTGTTTCAACACCCTCCGACTCCTCCAGAAGATCTTCAGATGGATCGCAAACAACTGTCGAAAGACCGTAACCCACACCCTGGTCACCAGCAGACTTGACTACGGCAACACCCTCTACACCAGAACCACCAAGAAAAGCTTGAAAAAACTACAACACATCTAGAATGCCTCCGCCAGACTCATCCTGAAAGTCCACCACTGCAAACTCATCACCAGACACCTGAGAGATCTCGACTGGCTCCCTGTTGAAATGAGGATCAACTTAAAACTCCTCGTCAATGCATTCAAGGCCCTTCATCTACCTTAACCACTGCATTACCTCAACCACTGTATCACCTTCTACTCCCCCACCAGACTTCTCTGTTCCTCTCAACAGGCACTTGCCACCGTATCCCACAAATGGAGGTCCTCTGCTGGAGGAACATCCTTCACTTACCTCACAGCAAAGAGCTGGAACACCCTTCCTCTCCACCTCAAGCAGTCATCATCCCTACTGCAATTCAGGAAGGACCTTCAGACCTGGCTCTTTGACTGAAGCTCAGAGGACCAACCCCACAGCACCTTGAGACCCTCAGAGTGTCTAGTGTGCTTATGAACACTGATTTATTGATTGACTAAAATGGCTACACAACACCAGTAAAGTGCACAACATGGGCCCAGCATCTGTGAATTATATGTTGCTAATGGTCCTGCAGTACTGCTTGTGCCACCCACTTAAGTAGCACTTTAAATAGTATCCCAGGCCTGCCCTTGCAGCCTGAATGGAGAGTCATACTGCCATGTCGATGGCAGCCTTAAACTCCACTTTTATTACATATGTCACCCCTACGGTAGGCCCAAGGCAGCCCATAGGGCAGGATGCTGTGCAAATAAAAGGCAGGACATATATGTTTAAGTTTTACATATCCTGGCAATAAAAAACTCAAATTTGTTTTTCACTACAGTGAGGCCATAGCCAATTGGATGAGAGACAATTGCCTTGAGTTAAATTTCGAAAAAAACTGTACACATCTTTGGAAAGAGCACCTCTGTATGGAACAACAGCTGGTGGCCAGCAGAATGTGGACCAACACCCACTCTGACAGACGACCCACGCAACCTGGGCATCATCCTCAACAGCCCACTAACCATGACATGACAAGTTGACTCAGTTGCTTCCTCCTGCTTCCACATCCTTCGCATGCTCTGCAAAATTCAGATGGATCACAATCAGCACTAGTAAGACTGTCACGCAGGCCCTCATCACCAGTCACCTCGACTATAGCAACACCCGTAACACCAGAATTTCTAACCAGGACCTCAGGAAAATCCATAACATACAGAACACCACAGCCAGACTCATCCTGGACCACCCCAAACAGACCCAATTCACGCCCATCTCAGACAACTCAACTTTCTCCCCATCCAGAGTAGATGTAATTTCAAAATCCTCATGCATGCATACAAAGACGATCCTATATCAACCATTGACTCAACTTCTATCTGCCTGCAAGACACCTGAGATCTGCCTCACTCACCTTTGCATACTCCCCTGCATATGCCACAGTCGCATCAGGAGTTGCTCCTTCTCCTGCATCACTGCCAAGGCCTGGAACAACCTGCCACCCCACCCTGAATGGCACCCTCCCTTGCAAACTTCAGAAAGAAGCTCAAGACCTGGCTTTTAGATGGATACATGGCAGCATCAGTGCCACATACCCCTAGGGGTGATAAAGTAGTGCTTTACAAATGAATGATTGATCAGGAACATTGCATCACTGACTGTGCAGCACATCACCTCCAGTTCTGATGCATCTTTGACTTTGCATGGCTTACAACCTGTCTATCACCTACATTCAAACGATCAGCGATAACACCTCACCTCTCCTGCTCCTAGCATCTCCCTTGAAGTCAATGCAACCAAAGTACTAGTCAGAGGGCAAAGGCTTGACCCTGCATCTGACCCAGACTCCATTGTGATCGGCCTGACTTTTCAGATTTGACCAGATATAGCGCAACCTGATAGCTGGTGTGTTATACTTTTCCAAACTACATTTTTATTGATTATTTGAAAAAATCATATCTCAAGTTCTACTTATTCGATTTTTGTTGTTTTGCTCTTGTTTTGTTAATTAAATTGAGTTCTATTTCTAACAAGGTGTTGTATGGTGTTAGCACATTGGCTCTTTTAAGTTAAGCCTGCCTGCTCAGTGCCAAACTCCCAGGGGGTGAGCACAAGTTAATTTAGGGTGTGTTGGTGACTTACCTTGACTAGGTTTATGGTTTCTGCTTGGACATGTTACATACCTCTGCCAACCAGAAACCCAATTTCTAATACTGGTGATCAGTGGAGAGGATTAGACTTTTGTTAGTTAAGTACCTGATAGTGACTTGGTGTATACTATCATTCCACATACAAGACCATCACATGTTTTTAAATTCTCCTTTTCTCTCAATTGTTCATTTTTCTAACTGTAACTCCTGCTTCACCAATAATTAACTTGGGACTCTTTTTCTTGCGGCATCTGTGATACCTTGTCTGAATGTCCATAGATCTCAACTGCCAAGCATACTCCAGTGTGAGGTAGCAGAAGGAGTTCTGCAAGGAGAGGAGACTGAATGCATACAGGAAAGCTTCCAAAGTAGATCTAGAGATAGCCCTCCCAGACGATGGGGAAGTCAAGAGCCTGCAAGGAACAACAGAGGTGGAGACACATGAGCTGCAGAAGGATCCCCTGCTTCCAGAACAGGAATCAGGATGCCCAGGATGGGGCAGGGAGCAGTGTGCCTTCCAGTGACCTGTCACATATGGAGTTGGATATCGACGCCATTGAGAATTACAGCATGGCTGAGCTGAGAAAGGGAGAAGAAACTGAAAAACCCTAAGGGGTATCCAAAGTTTGAGTATCAGATAGCCCTTTAAACCTGGGAGGAGGTCCCAAGAATGCAAGCTGCACTACAGAAAAAGTCTTAGAAGGACTACTTCACCACTCTCAAGAATGCAGAGCCCTGGCGGTACCTGACCTTAGAATCAGGGACCCAACAGGGTGATGGCTTTGAGAAGGATAAGGAAGGAAGGAGAATGACTTAGCAAAGGCTCAAGAGGAGAGGGGGAGCCCACAGAGATGAGTCTCCTGCTGGACCCAATGCAGGAAGTAGTGTCTGCTCCCACACCCTGTCTTGTGAGAAGCTAAAGGAAACACAGGCTGAGTAAGCCAAACGTTGCAGCTGGTCCAACTGGCTGCAGAGGAGTGAAAGGCTGAGAGAACCTTGGAGGAAAAGAGATTGGGCATGAAGGAGAAAAAATGGCCCATAAGTTTCATCTCAAGGAGCTGGACTTAAAAACCAAGCAGCTGTCAGAGGCCATAAGAAATGGTAGCAGTGAAACCCAGGTGCCTACAGAAGAGCAAGAAGTCTACATACCCATGGACCTGGTACCTGGCTTCATGCAGGGGAATGACTTAGACTGGTGGTTTGAGGCATTTGAGGCATATACCTAGTGATGGTAGGGATGCCCTACTTGCCCTATTCAATGGGGCAGGCTGAGGTAACACACCATGGAAGAGCCCCTTGTCAAGAGTTATGGAGGTATCCCAAAAGAGTACAGGTCAAGATTTAGAGGCAGTCAGAAACTGTCTCACAAGTCCTGGGAAAATTGTGTGTTATGTTTGAAGGCATTGTATGGTTGTGTGAAGGATAATGAAGTAAACACATATGAAGGGCTCTAAAATGTATTAGCTAGAGAGCACATGTTCAGGCACTGTTTTCCAGAGCTATGTCAGAACTTGGTTAATTGCGAGTTCACTGACTCCAGGAAACTTGCAAAGGAGGCAGACCACTGGGTGAGTACCAGAGAGTCTGGGAAAGTACTGGGGAGTAATCCTAAGGAGGGTGGCTCAGGTTCCCCTCAACAGCATGATAGGGAGGTACACAGTGACCTAGACAGGTCCTAGTGTGGTGAGGATGGAAAGGGGTCCTATGTCCCTTCCAAATGCAGGGGGGAGGTTGGGATGGGCAGAGGCCCAGGATGCCCTATTTCCAGCCACAGAGGTTGAGTTGCTCTCAGGTGGGGCACAAGCAGGGGGACCTGGTCTGTACCAAGAATCCATTCACTGATGGGAGCCTCACAATGTCAGAGGAGCTGGAAGGGGAAGCCGCCACAAGTGCCCTACCAGTTCTGTTTTCTGGGGGTACCACTGTCCAGTGTAGGGCACAGAGGCCCAAATGCAGATGTAGGAGTTGGAAACAGTCCACAGTGGGAGGTTCAGGGGTTTCCAGCTTATAGGAAGGTGGCTTTCTTCTAGCATGGATACCCCCATTTTTGACCCATTTATCAGTGTTTGTCAGTGTGTTTTTACTGTCTCAGTGGGATCCTGCTAGTCAGGACCCCAATGCTCATAGTTTGTGGCCTATATGTGTTGTCAATATGCTTGACTGTGTCACTGGAGTTCTGCTAACCAGAAATCGGGTACATATGCTCTCTCTGTTTACCTAATTTGTCACTATAGTTTAGTGACTCTATAATCCAATACAGATTGGCATATTGGAACCCCCTTATAAGTCCCTAGTATATGATACATAGGTGCCCAGGGCATTGGGGTTCCAGGAGATCCTTATGGGCTGCAGCATTTCTTTTGCCACTCAGAAGGAGCTCATACAAACACTCTTTCAGGACTGCCACTGCAGCCTGAGTAAAATAGTGTAAAATAGTGCAAATACTGTTTCACAGCCATTTTCACTGCATCAGGTAATTTATAAATCACCTATATGTTTAACTTTTAGTTACTGAAGGCTAGGTGCAAAGTTACTGTGTGTGAGGGTGCCCTTGCACTAGCAAAAGTGCCACCACGTTGTCCAGGACCAATTTCCCAGACTTCGTGAGTGCAGGGATACCATTATAAGTGTGCACTACATATATGTCAATACATATATGTGGCTTCACAATGGTAACTCCAAATATAGTCATGTGAGGTTTCTAAGATTGTGAAATTAAACTTCCAATCCAAATATGGTACTGGGGGACCAATTCCATGCACCCTGGGGGCTCCACCATAGGCCTCCGGTACTGCCAAACCAGCTTTCTGAGGTTTCCACTGCAGCCCCAGCAGCTGTCACCTCACAGACACGTTTCTGCCCTCCTGAGGATTGAGCAGCTCAATCCCAGGAAGGCAGAACAATGCATTTCCTTCAGGAGAAGGGTGTTACACCCTCTCCCATTGGAAATAGGTGTAACAGGCATTGGAGAGTTATCCACCCAGAGCATTTCCAGAGGCCCCCAGAGCCTCTGGAAATGCTTTGAAGGGCACAAACGGTTGTCTCCTTGCATAATCCAGTCTACACTGGTTCAGGGACCCCAAGTACCTGCTCTGGCGCAAAACTGGACAAAGGAAATGGGAGTTACCCCAAGGGTGGTGTCCATAGCTCCTCCAGAGTGTCCCTGGCATTAGCCAATTGGATTCAAAGGTGTGGGGGTACCTCTGGGAGCATCTGAGTGGCCAGTGCCAGCAGGTGACATCAGAGACCTCTCCTGATAGGTGCATACCTGGTTAGGTAGATAATACCCCTCTAAGCTATTTAGGGTCTCTCCCCTGGGTGTTTCCTCAGATTCGGTTTGCAAACAGCCTGCATCCAACAACTCAATGTGGGACATCTCTAGCACCAAGCAGGAACCCGCAGCTATCTTCTCTGGTGCATTTCTGTACTTTTCTTCCAACCGGAGAATCCACTTTTGCCCCCTCTTCCAGGTTTGCAGGGGCTCCTGTTTCTCCTGGACTCTTCATCAATTCTGGACTTCGTCTCCCCTCTTCACAGGTCTTCAGGTCCAGGAATCCACTGTTGGGTTCTTGCAGTCTTGCTTGATTCTTGCATAATCCTTCACCACGACTTCTAGTGTATTCTCAGGAAACTTGCTGTACTTTACTCCTGTTTTCCTGGGCTCTGGGACGGGATACTTTACTTAACTTTGGTGTTTTCTTACACTCCCAATGCCCCTCTACACACTACACTTGCACAGGGGAGAATCCGACTTTTACATTCCACTATTTTAGTATATGGTTTGTGTTGCCCCCTAGGCCCATTGCAATCTATTGTGTTTTTCATTGTTTGCACTATTCTATGACTGTTTACTTACCTGATTTTGGTTACTAGTGTATATATTGTGCATAATACTTACCTCCAGTGGGAGTATTACCTCAAAGATATTTTTGGCCTTGTGTCACTAAAATAAAGTACCTTTATTTTTGGTAACATTGAGTATTGTCTTTTATTGTGTAGAAGTACTGTGTCACTATAGTGGTATCGCAAGAGCTTTGCATGTCTCCTAGTTCAGCCTTGGCTGCTCTTCTACAGCTACCCCTAGACAGCCTAAGCTGCTAGACACTCCCTACATCTCACTAAGGTGGATCACTGGACCTGGTATAAGGTATAAGTACCTCTGGTACCCACTTCAAACCAGGCCAGCTTCCCACGCAGCTCTGAGAACAGAGCACCTCAAGACTGACCCTGGTGAGGCAGCTTCTAACTGGAGGGCTCCATGCACATGCACATAGGGACACAGAGGTGGGGACTTGTGTCAGGCAAAGTTTTGCATGAAACATACAGATTATGGCCCTCATTATGAACTCTGCAGGAAATCCCGGCAAGTTCAGTGCTGGCGGTCGAAACATCGACCGTCGGCACATTGAAGACCCCGCCAGCCAAATAAACAACATTCTGCTTGACCGATGGGCAGAAACAGTGTTTCCGTCAGCTGACCCAGCGGAATGCAGGGCCTGTACATTGCCGACGGCTCGTCATGAAGCCGTCGGCAACGTAGCAGTGCGGAAGGTGCAGCAGCAGCCATCGCTCATATCACTGTCCGTAAATAGGGAGGTGACATGCACGACGGAGATGTGCACGTGGGCCCCTGCACTGCCCATGCCACGTGCATGGGCAGTGCAGGGGCACCCATTCTGCCAGCATTTCCCTGATGGGCTAAACCGCCAGGGAAAGGCTGGGGGAACACAGGTTCATTATCTGGTGGGCAGCGCTGCTTGCAGTGCTGCCCTGTCGGATAAGGATAAGGAATTCCACCATCGCAAGGCTGCCTGGTGGCGGTAGCCTGGCGGTGGCGGAGTTCCCCCTGTGGCAGTCTCACCATGAACATTATATGGCGGTCCGGACTGCCACCACCGGCATGGTGGTCCGGGCTGCCAGTGTTCATAATAACTCCCTATGTCTCCTTTGCAGGAGTGATGGTACTCCCCTGGAAGACTTGAGGAGCTAGGCACATTTTCAGCCTAAGATATATTCACAAGGTTGAAGGACCAGTTGCAGAATACCACTCCTGAAATTGTGTTAGGTAGAGTGGTGAAAGGGTGCAAGACACATGGGGTTACTGCCCCCCACTCTGAGAAACCACAGAGGTCAGAGACCCATGGATGCCCTGGGGCCTGGCTCTTGACAATGACAGCTGTCAATAGCCTCAGTTGGTTGCTGTCCTTGTGGACAGAATTTTCCTTGTGTTGGGGACAGAAATCTGATGAAGGGATGGAATGGACAACACCACTTTGTTGGACATGGTGGTACTGTCTGACTACTGGGATGAATCTATATGCAAATTAAGGTTAAGTACTGCACAGAAGGGGTACACAGGTAAAGAGAAGGGTTCCCCATGGATCAGACCAGTGGCTTCGGATAGCTTAGACAGAGGGATTCAATTGAGCACAGCAAGGCAAAGGACTGATAAATGCCCTTGCAGTAGAGGGCCCTTGTCCATGTTCTCTCTCTTAAGCATGGACGTCCATCAAGGTATAGTCTCCCCTGGCTTTAGGCTGGAGGGGAGTTATTTTGGAAATGGCCCTTTCTGCATGGTCACCCCCAAAGCTCTTGCCTTTTAACCTCCATTTTTTACTGATTTTTTTTTGTCCTTTGGACTCTGTTCACTTTACCACTGCTAACTAGTGCTAAAGTGCTTGGAAAACATGATACGATTGCTATATACTTAATTGGCATATTTAGTTTACCTATACCTTCCTAGTAAAGTGTTCTACATGTGCTCAGGGCCTGTAAATTATTGCTGCTAGTGGATGTGCAGTCTGCTTGTGCAAGTTACTTAAGTAGCACTTAAAAACATGTCTCAGGCCTGTGATTGCAGCTTGAATGCAGTGTTACACTGCCATGCCAACTTGGCATTTAGAACCTATTGCCAAGCCTTTTTTTACATATAAGTCACCCCTACCTTAGGCACTAGGCAGCCCAATGAGACAGGATGTTGTGTAAATAAAAGGCATAACTGTGAGGCTTACCCCTCTCGTGGGATAACATTGGAGATTCCTTACTACATTTAATAAGCTGTAATTTCTGATTGGGAAGGGGTAGATCTGTTGTGCTTAGTACATATGGAATGGAATGATAAATCCTCTTTAATTGTAAAGTTGGATTTATTGTTACAATTTTGAAAATACCACTTTTAGGAAGTTGGCTTTTTCCTGCCTCTAGCACTGTGTGCCTGCTGCCTGTCCCTAATCAGTTGTCTGGGGTGGCTGAAAGCTGGGCTTTGTTATTCCCTCTAGACAGGCATTCACATGTGAGCTTATGTTTGACTTGATGAGCCCTGATGGGCCATTAACTGGCTTGATGGGGGGAGAAGAGCTAAGCACACCTCCCCACTTGCCTCTGAATAGACCTTGCCTAGTATCCTCACAAAAGGAGTAACTGTCCTGTATTGTCACTAAAGCCAGCTTGTAGCCAGGGCAGAGGAGGAAGGGGACCCCTAGCACTTCAATGCCACTGTTTCAAAGCTTCTCCCACCTTCTAGAAACCAGGCACCAAAGTATAAATACTCAACCTCAAACAGTACCACTTCAGTATACTTCTGGACCTGTGGATACTCTTCCAGGATGAGGGACTGCTGTGCTGCTGCAAGGACTACTACTCAGCTGGACTGCTGCTCTGGAAAACTGCGTTCTTGCTGTGCTGACCTACTGCCTGCTGCCCTCCTTGCCTGTGTGAGAAGGACTGGACCCCCATTGCTTGCACACAGAACCAGAGTTACAACAAGGGCTCGATGGCTTTCCTCCAATTCTTCTGAAATACTTTCCACTCATCACCTACAGAACCTTGACTCTGCCAAATATGAGTGTTGCCCTGCCAAGTGCTGCCAATCCGCATGGAACTGGTGTATCTCCATTGAAGTGGCACATCGGCGCTGCTGTGAGGATCCGAAACATTGCATCGCCTACTGTGCAGTGCATCACCCTCAGTTTCCACACTTCTTCAACTTTGCATTGCTCAGAACTAAAGCATTTCCTGCACCTAAAGGACCATTGATGAAGCATCACCTCTCCTGCTCCTCGCATCTCCCTTGTTGTCGATGCAACCAAGGTACTTTTTAGCAAAGGCTGGTCACTGTACATGACCCTTGCTCCATCGCAGTCGGACTGACTTTTCAGAGTTGACCCAGTCCAGTGCGACCAGGTAGCCATGGTTGGTGCTTTATGCTTTTAAGAACTTCATTTTAGTTTATACTTTACAAATTCATATCTCAAGTTGTACTTATTTGATTTTTTGGTTGTTTTGGTCTTGTCTTGTTCATTAAATTACCCTATATTCTTCTAACTAGGTGTTGTATCTTTTTGTGTAGGTTTCTCACTGTTTTACTGTTTGAGGTGTTGCACAAATACTCTTGCTTATGTCAACTGTTTTATTTTTAATTTTTAATTTATGTGGCAAGAAAAGTCCAGTTAGGAATTTACAATGTTAATAGTTCTAACACAATCAAGCATGAGACCCATTGCATTGCAAATGCTTGTTTAGCTGTAGGAGTTGAATGTTTTTATTTAAAAGAATTTTACTTATCTCCAAATTGATAGAGAGGGGCATATTTATACCCTGTTTGCGCAGAATTAGCGTCATTTATTTTACTCTAATTCATGCAAAATGAACTCCATATTTATACTTTGGCGTAAGACCCATCTAGCGCCAAATTTATGGAGTTAAAGTCATTTTTGGGTCTTTGAAACCTACCTTGCCTTACTGAGATGCAAGGTAGGCATTCCTGTGCAAAAACTTACTCTATGGCCTTAACGCCATATTTATACTCCCGTGCAAAAATGGTGCACAGGAGGAAGGAGGGGTCAAAAAAGCTTGCTTTGCCCCATTTTTTAACACCTGGAACAGGGAAGGCGTTAGGGGACCTGTGGGCCTATTTTAATGGTGGAACACCATGGAATAAGCCCATAGGTGCTCTCCCCAAGCCCCAGGGACACCCCCACCCACACCAGAGGTACTGCAGAGGATGGGGGACCACATCCCAGGTAAGTACAGGTAAGTATTTTATTTTATTTTTTAAAGTGCCATACTCTTACCTGCCTAACGTCTTTTTTTGGTGCAAAGCACCCTTCTTCCATACCGCCAGCCCCACCCTACTAACAACATTTTGTTTTTACCCTAGCCTACCCTTCAGCTTCAGCTTGCACCATCCCATAAATATGGTGCCCGGCTGATGCACAGAAATGGTGCAAGCAGCCTACTAAACATTTTGGTGTAAAACTGCATTAGTGCAGTTTTGCACCAGAGTTTGGTGTCTTCTTTGCAGGTGTCTTTACTAGGTTTAGTCATTCTGGCACTATATGAAGAGAATCAAATGAACAAAGGGTTCCCTGAAGACTGCACATTCATGAGGCTGGACAGGGAAAACCAAATAGTATAGAAGATAACAGCAATCCACCTCCAAGTATAGGCTCTGAATAGTGAGTCCTTTTTATTCAAAACATATAACTAACACATAAACTGAAAATAATAAATAATTTGTGAATTACTTCTCTTTATACAAATACATAACACATCACCTCTTAAGTTAAGACTGATTGCTCTGTGTGAACCTACCAGGGGGTCAGCACAGGTTAATTCAGGATCGTGATTCCTTCTTGGACAGAGTGCATAAATCTGCCAGCCAAGAACCCAATTTCGAACAGGGGGGGTGTCTGCTGAGCTCATTTTCTCTGCAACTCCCCAGCTTTTCTTTCTGCCTGTCTTTCTTTGAATTTTGGCCAGGAGATGAGAGGTTGCGTTTGTTTGTTTTCACAAAAGAGTTAGATATTTCAGTTTGGTGCTCCAGATCTCACTCTACTCCTTACACTTATGATTTTTCTTTGGAGTACTTCACAAACTAGGAATGTGAAAATGGAAGTTGTTTTCTAGACATTGAAGGAATTTTCAGGTTTGATGTTCCTTCTGGATTTTTTTTCCTTGTTTGGTAATTCTGGTCTTTATCAGTGAGTTTCTTTAGGTTATATGTTGTTTTTAAAAGCAACATAAATGTGTAAATTGCATTTATGTCTGATGTTCTCTTTACTTGTAATACATCTGAGTACAGGCGAGCCAATTCTTTCTTGTTGATAAATTAAGGAGCAGATTTACAATACCCTAGGGCCTTTTGGCACCTCTTTAGCATCATTTTTTTTATGCTAAGGCAGCACTAAGTAGTCCACTCCCCCACACCATATAAACACAGTGGTGCAATGCATGCATTGTGGTTGGCATCGCACCACTTTGCAACCCATTAGGCCACATTATGTCTGCACCAGGCATAATGTATACACAGGGGGGAATTCTCCCGCAGGGAAGCCTGCAGAAATGGCACAGTGAAATTCACAAGATTTCACTGCGCCATTTTTTCTGTCATTTTAATGCCTGCCCAAGTCAGGCGTTAAAATGACACTCCTGTATTGGCCACAGGCCTCTCTTTACTTTGCTCCACTAGTGCCCACATTTTGGGGGTTAGTGCAGCAAACTGCCACAATAACATCAAAAATGTAGACGCTGTTGTGGTAACGAACAGCATGGTGCATCGTATTGAAAGTATGGCGCAACCATGATGTCGTTAGGGGGCAGAGGGGGACGCAAGAAAAATGGCACATTGGGACTGATGGGCCACTTTCTTGAAAATATGGCCCTACGTGTTTTCTGGGGCATGTATGACAAGGCTATATTCTTCCAATTGGTTGTCAACATTTGACTATCAGATTCTAGAAGAAATTGTTTTGTCTGTACAATTGGATAATTAAAAGGCGAGGAAATTGTTAGTAGCAGAGGATCGTGGTTAATCTCTAGTCTTTGCTCCACAGTCATAGCCTTCACGAGGTATCAAGCCTCTAGATTTAGTAAAACAGAATGAGTTAGGTTTTCTCAAATCCCAGATCTTTATGTGTTGTTTGCTGGTGTGTTGAGGTGGTGTGCCTCTTTAGCAGGTGAAGAGCAGTTGAGACAAGTAGAATGCTGAATTTTTCACCATTCTCATTTGCAGTACTTTATGCTTGGTAGGGGAATACCCCAGGTTACTGTTTAACCCACCAACTCCCGATTAGCCATTTTTGGATGGGGCTTGGTGCTGAAATCGCCAAAGACAAGGGTAATGTATTTATTGGCTCTGTTCATCCTTATTGATTCATGGCATTTACTTCACATGCCTGGCAAAGTAAGAGTGTCTTTCAGGTTTCCTAGAGCAAGGAAAACATTGAAGATATCAAGTACCCAATTGTCCTTTTTTAGGTCGAGCATAGCAGTGTGCAAGCAATGCTTTTCCAACATGTTGGTATGTATCTGGGCTTTTAACGAAGCCCACTTCACGCCCATCACTATCACTCATTTGTGAGCTTGTCTTTCAAAAATCCTTTGTTTTTGTTGGTAAATGCTTTATGTTTGTCCCTCCTTGGGGCAGTTTTGTTAGCGCCTTGGCCATCGACCCTTTTACATGGCTAATTGCATGACTGCCAATAACTTTGACTGCGAGCAAACTTATTTTTCCTCTTGTCTCTCTCCTTCGCTTGCTGTGGTGCTTTGAATCGGCTCACTTATGTCAACTGTTTTACTTGTTATCAATTTGTGTGGCAAGAAAAGCCCATTTAGTAATTTACAATGCTAGTAGCTCTAACTCGAGCAAATGTGCCATCCATTACATTGCAAATGATTGTTTTCACTGTGGAGAACAGGATGAGGAGGGACGTGCTGCACTCTTTTTGTATGAAACAAGATTGCAATAACAATTATGCCTGTAGCTGTTACACGTTTCTTTTCCTTCTGTCACGTTTCAGTTATATCCCTAGGGGTTCATATTTTACCATGCAAAATGTAAACAAATGACTACAGAATTAAATAATAATAATAGCATGTTCTACATGTTGTTTGCCAACTTGTAGCTTTGTGAAGAAGGCCAATTAACTACTTGTGCATCTCGGTGCAAAACCTTCTCTTGTGAACGTCAACCTAGGTACAGATTCATACAGTGAAGCAACACTCTAAAAAGAGGTAATGCAGCCACTAAGTGGCACCAGATAACCCTTCATTTAAGGCAGTTTCCATGTCTGATAGGAGTTATAGAGAGGTCTGAAAGTGGAATGATAATTGTGCCAGAAGCTGTAGGGCCCTCTAACAGGACTGCCTCGTTTGCAGCACCTAGAGACTGCTTGGTTTGCAGTCAGCCCCATAAAATGACTTTTCTCTCTGTCACTCTAGTCATTATAACTAGTTTATTTCTTTCTAGAGTACACACCCTCTGTATTCACATACAAAGGAATAAGCACAAACATATGTTTTGTTTCACTCAGCCTTCTTCAAAGGGAGGGGAAGGAATGGGCCATTCTAAAAATGATGTTTAGTATTTAAGCCCTGCCTCATTCAAAGAAAGCCCCAAGTCACAAGGGGATAGTAATTCCAATCCTTTCCTTTAAGAAGTTCATTTTTTTTGTTTTGCTTTTGTCATTATGAATCCAGGGCAAAAAGTACCAGAATGCAATGTACAAATTTGACTTGCATAAGGCACTTTGGTCTGATATGTGGCCAATTAAAGAAATTGGCCCATTGAAACTGACCAAAAATCCCAATTTCACGTTGCTCCTATTTTAGGTCGAGCATAGCAGTGCACAAGTGCTACTTTTATGACGTGTTGTTATATATGTGGGCTTTTAACCACACCCACCTCACACCAATCACTTTCACGTTTGTGGTTTTGCCTTTCAAAAATCCTTTCTTAACATTGGTAAATGCTTTATGTTTGTCCATCCTAGGGGCAGTTTTGTTACTGACTTGGCCATCAACCGCGTTACATGGAGATTGCACATTTGCCGATAGTTTGACTGCAAGCAAACTTCTTTTTCCTTTTGTGTGTCTCCTCACGATCATGGCTCCGCGCTCACGATCATGGCGGCCGTGGCACTTTGAATCACCTCGCTTATGTCATTTCACCTGTTTTATTTTTCATTTTTAATTTATGTGGCAAGAAAAGTCCAGTTATGACTTTACAATGATAATAGTTCTAACTCGAACAAACGCAAGACCTATTGCATTGCAAATGTTTGGTTAGCTGTAGATGCTGAATGTTTTTATTTATGAGAATTTTATTTAGCTCCATATTGATACAGAGTTTGGTTGAGACCCAAGGGGTTAGGTCTCCTTTGCGACTGTCTTTACTCAGTTTATACATTCTGACACTATATGAAGAGAACCAAGGGCCAGCTGTAGGAAAATCCTGAATTGCGACTAGCAAATTGTGAGTCAGAGAGACTCGTGTCGCTATCATTATTAATGAGGTGGGTCGCTATTTGCGACCCCCTTGCGACTCGCAGCACTCACAGAGATGGTGGCCTGCTGGAGACAGCAGACCACCATGTCTGTGACTGCTTTTAAAAAAAGCAGTTTGTTTTTTTGTAATGCAGCCCGTTTTCCTTAAAAAAAGGTTTGAGGCATGGAAGGTGACACAAATCTGCCCTGGGTCAGTTCAGATTGTGAAATATTTTTTAAAAAATGACAAAACATTACGCTAAGTAAAATAATATGGCACACTTCACAGAAGGCAGCATGGACCAGGTAGCAGCAACAAGAACAACAACCCCAGCACCAGCCAGTATGTTCAGACAGACTCCCAGGGAAAGAGGAAGAGAAAGTGGAACTTCAGTGAGGAGGAAAATGGCAGCTTAATCACTGAGGTGACAGAGCACCAACATCAGCTCTTTATTACCTCAAAATCATCACTGGGGAGGAATTAAACCATTTGACAGTCCATTGTGAACAAAGTCATCAGTGTGGGACAAGTGAAGAAGACCGTCACTGATTGCACAAAGTGCTGGCACGATTATATATGCTGGACAAAGGAGAATCTGGCCAGCAACCTGAACCAACACCATGTTGCAAGGATGTTTGTGTCACAGACACGATTGTCTCTGTACAAGAATGAACACCCTCACACACAAAAAGAATAATGTCTGACTTTGTTCTCTTTCCATGTGTGATGCAGAATGCAGCACACATGGAAAAAGGAAAAAGCAAGGAGAACAAAAGATACCACTCCTCATTACGACCCCCCTGGGGAGTTGTAAGAACTTGTCACTTTCCCTGGGTCCCAGAACCTTGCAAATCAGGGAATGCAACAAAACCTACAGGTTTTTGATTTGAAAACCCACTGAAATGCCCATGGTATGGCCCCCTGAGGCAGAGTAAGGCATGCACAGCCTTGCCTCACTCCATATCTAAAAGGCCAGAATAAGCTTTGCAAAGTTGCCTTTTGTGGCCGTGCAGAAATGGATCTACAGCTTGCTCTGCCAGTGTGTCACAAAAAGTGATGTACCCATGGTGGAAGTTGCATGAAAATATGCCCCATGGACTGGAACAATACATCACCGGAACCCTATACAAGCTGACAGGAACAAAGCAGGCCACCTTACACCATGAGGCCACTGTGTCTTACATGGGCACATGAACATAAATATGCACTGTAACAGAAACCAAGGGCATGTGTTTGTGAAAGGAGAAACATCTCACCTGAGTGGGGGTCAGGTGTATGGTATGTGAGTATCAACACATAGAAACATGTGTCACACTATGCAGACACCTAAGTCTGGCAATTATCAAATGTGTTGAGTGTCAGGCTAGCAACCTGCCTAGTGTGAAATTGACCATAGCCTCAGATTTAGCACACATTGTCCACTGTGCACAATGATGGAGCCAAAAGTATTTCCAATCATTTCATATGAGTAGACAGATATACAAAGTACCTGGTAGGTACATGCCCTCACACATTCCTGTAATCTATCAAGGTATTTTTGGTGTGTAGAGGTGTGCAAGATAAGGGTTACAAAATCAACCCTTTCCCATATGAATGAACAATGTGCATGATAGACAGCACAACAAGGCAGAGTGCCATAGTTTACAGTGTGAAACCAAGATTGCAGAATCATTACAAATGTATTACCAAAGCCACATCGCCTGCACAGGAGCAGTGGGCTAAATAATGGCCACAGAGAATGCAGACACCATGAGGATTAGGTGTAATCTGAACAGTAGAGATGTCAACATGTTAAAACAAAATCACTATAAGCATCATGAAAAATAATGCAAATCACCTTGGCAGATGGAAACCTGATGTCTTCTCATAAATCCAGGAATTATAGGCCCAGTCGCCTGTGTAACTGAGTTGCAATATGTGCCATGACACAAAGGTATGCCTTGCCACACAGTGGTTGTATTAAGAATGCAGAGATACCGCCATCTGAAAGGCAGCGGCAGTACAACTTGAACTCAATTCCTCCATACAACAGTCATTCTATGCATCAATGTGGTATTGAAAGTCAAACTTTAGCAAGTCAGATTGTCAAACAGATTACTCATGTCAACATCTAACTTAGTACCCATTAACATTGCTCTCTCTCATTGCAGAGGATGTACCTACATCTCCTGAGCAGCTGCCTGTCAGGGATGATGATCTGGCGGAGGTTGACAGTGTGCTAACCCTTGATCAAGACACCCTCTGGGACATCCTGGCCTCCTTCAGCACAGCATCTCTGGGTGTGAGAAGGGTTGACAGTATTGCAGGCTCTATAGGGTTCTACCCAGCACCCAACAAACACCACCTGCTACCCCACCCCAGACCTGGACTCCAAGGACCCCCAAGTCAAATCCCAATGTTGTGCAGTGGGAGTTCAGTGGGAGATGCACGATTGAGTGTGGGTGAGGATAGAGAATATATCAGGGACCCTAGAGGCAGTCCATAGGTGCCTCAATCCAAATAAGGATCCCTTTCCCGTTATGAGAGGCACCTACCTTCCGCTCTGTGGACTCCAATAGTCCCTCGTTAACATCGCTGGTGTCATGAGGCAGAGGCAGAAACAACCTCCCTGCCAAAGTGGCACCAGCGAGGTCGTCAAACAGCTGGAGATGATAAGCAAGATCCTGGAGACCATGAAGCAGAAGCAAGACACATACATTGCCACAATGGTTGCCTACCACCACAACTTTGGTGCTGTGCTGGCAAACTAGCCGGCCCTTCTCAGTGCAGTGCTGCCTCACTTGTTGGCACAGAGGAATGCTGCTGCAACATGGGGCTCCACATCTTCAGCTCTTGATGTGTGTGTGCCACCATTGCCTCTGGCACCTACAACCCCACCCTCATGGGAAGCACCACACACATCAGGGGAGGAAGATGTAGACTTTACCTCTTCCCATTGTAAAACTGCCTGGCAGCCTTTCTCTGTGCCAAATTGCCAGTTTATCATTTTCTCAGTGCTGATGACAGTGCCATGAACTTCACAACTGGTACTGTCCTCAATTTGCTGTTCCACCTGCTGATCACTCACATTTGTGGACTGTCATTGTGGCATATCTTCCCTATTGGAAAGTTGCTCTTTCTCTTTCTCACTGAAACACTCCTCACCTCAACATGTCCAGTGCAATAGATCCTTCATGGACTCTGTCTGGACGTTCCATGGCTTACAAACATTGTTGGTGTTGTTGATCCAAGGGCTGCCACTTGCACCTTGCTCCTATGTGTACTTATTTACCGCACAAATGCCACTTTCATGGCACACTCATATTGGATGACTCCTTAAGTGACTAAGTCGCAAACCTGACATTATATACTCCTTAAGTGCTCCACCCAGTTACCCATGTATTCAAGCACTGCCATGGAAACACACATCATGTGCTCATTACAGCAGAAGCATATATGATAACCACCACATACTTAGTAAGGGATCAGTTGTGAAAGTAACTTAAAGATCTTTTTATGAACTTTAATTTGGCACTTAAAATCTAACCTAACACTAACCTACACTAAAAAAGTAATCCTAAATAAATTATGCCTAACCTATCCTATGCTACGTTACCTACTCTACCTCAACTTACAACTAACCCAAAGTATCAAACCTTAACTTATACAACTCACAACATATACCACATCAAACATATCACACATAACCCCACCAGCCCCCTTAATACACATTAGGACACAAGACAGACAAGCACTACACCTCTACTTAAACTAACTAAACATTTAAACCTACACAAATATATATTATTTTGGTTTATTCGGATTTTTGTGTTTCTTTTTTGTTTATTTTACACTTAATATAGACCTCCCTACCCACTAAATGACCTATCTACCCATATCCCCAACTAATAATGATAAAACATTAAAATCTACAAAAGCACTAAAACTAGCTTCCACTATACCTATTCTACAAACAACCCTAAACTATGCTAAAATGTCATAAAAAAGTTAAACAAAACAGGAACTGGGTGGAGACAGCAAGTTTGAGATGGTCCTACATTTGGGCATCAGTCCTGTTCACAGTTTGCTTCAAGTTTCCAACCATCTTCATTAATGTAGCCATCTGCTGTTCCAAGGAAACCAGCTTCAACTTCACCTCTGCATTGTTTTTCAGGCCCTGCTGCTCAAAATCAGTCCCTGGTCCTGGTGTTATGGTGACTGGTGGTGGTGGAATGGTTGGTTGTACTGCTTGAAGATCAACTGTTTGGGACCACTGAAAGTAAGCAATTGTGCCCAGCCTGTTCTGCATTTTTTTGTCTAGAGGTAGTGATTGCCATATTCCAGCTTCCTTACACTGATCGTGCTTCATGCCCACATGCCTATTCCTAGGCAACCTTTTGGTGTTGACGGTACCATTCCAAATGGATCCAATAAGATTTTTCTTGTTCCTTAATCATAATTCCTTTGGAGAGGAAGGACATATGTAATAGACCCAGATGAATGTATCACATTTATCAACAATTACATGCGTGAATAAGTGTTAGAGCCACAAGTGGTATGTCCAACCAATAAAATGCACCTCTATGGGACATAGCATGACCAACTTTCATCATAGGCATCGTTCTTTTCTACAGTTACAATGCTGAAGTGACCATGTCTTGGCCTTGTGGGTGGGTACATGAAATGGCTGTGTCTGGCATCATAAACCTTTTCACATGTAAGCATGAAGACAGATTGGGAACAATGATGGTGTGTGCACATGGAATGGTGCACATGATTCATCTAGGTACTCATGTAATTGGGATATGAAATATAGCCAAAAACCTCAGTGAAGGAGTAATGTGTAGCAAGTACACATATTGTGCATCAGCAATGCTTCACTGATATGGCAAGAACACAAGGCCACACACATTGGAGCATAACATGACTCAATGGCAGGTAGCTTTGATGGACTATAGCTAGCTAGCTCCAAATCAGCATACCTGTTTGCCACCCCTCCAATGCTGACTCATGGACGTACCTGGAACACTTTGACTGAAGTCATGTAATGGCATCCTAAATATTGTAAGTGATCCTTTTCATGGCCAAGTGTCTGTCCATACATTTTACTATGGAATATAACCTAAATGCACATCAACTCATACTTATTCCATGTGATGGGTGTGTGTACGAATGTCCTGGATCTCATATCTATGAGTTTGTAGTCCTGTACATTGGAGGTAATTACCTGAACAGGTTTGATGGGGAAAATTCATGGGGGAGGCAGTACGGGCAACAACATCTGTAGTTCAACTGTGAAATGGACTATAAGCAGAAAACACTGTGCACGCGTGCCTGTTGTACTGAACACATTGCTCTTGTTCTGCAATAAACATACCAAGGGTATCGTCAGTCAAGGGGATTTTGGTATATGAGGGCATGAGTCAGGCATGTAACAACATTGGCATATGTGGAATGGTGGCATGTCCCACATCAACCCATGACAGATCTGTCTGCAATGAGTTAGGAATTAACACAGCTTGTGTGGCCCGGCCACAGAAGATTTACCGCATATTGCCATCTGGAGGCTTACACTAGCAATGTGCATCAGGCATGCAGATATAAGTTTGATCCTCCATTTCGATGTTCACATCTACTTTTATTACAACATCTTTCATACAACCATCCTATTCCTCCTTCCTATGTCCTACCGCTTTTGTATACCTACATGTCAGGTATATTTTCACTGCTGGCTAATAATCCGAATTACACATCTCACTGCAAACTACATACATGGCCACACACAATCCTTAGAGAACACATAAACCACCAGGTGACACTTACTGGTAACAGTTAGATCACAGAAGCTGTCCACTTAGCCCCAGGTAAATAGGTTGGGTCCACCATAAGACAAGAACAAGGTACATTTCTCTATTAAAGCTGAACATGTACACTGTGTACTTATGAAGCACAATAAATTGACTTCACAAATGTCTTGTATTGTCTGAACATTGGACATGTAGCATGAGGCAAAGTTGGAATGTCCTAATGATAGACTTATATCTGCCATACTGCAGGGCGGTCAGATGGTACCAGGCACATCACAGAGTGCAGACAAGGTACCGGTCCCTCATAAATTTCCACAGGGTTCAAGGCTGTCTTGATTTGATAGATATGTGAACAGTCCACTTTGAATGACATTACTCTGCATAGCATGGAAATGCTAAGGACTGCTCAGGTAAATACCTGTTCTTCACAAAGATACACAATTCTGTACCCATGGTCACATATCTTCTTCCCTTGGCTCCTTACAGGCAACCAGTGAACGGAAAATTTGCAATTAACATTCAAGGCCTGTACAGGCTAAACAAGGAATCAGGACCATTTGTCCTAATGCACGCATATGTGTGATGCTATAGGTGTTAAAGCAAATACCTTGTCTAACCGGACATGTGCATGCCCTCTCTGCAACACAAATGCCAGGTGGCCCATACAGTTTAGAGTCAGTAATGACCTAGCATGCTGGATGAAATTATTCTCTACACAACGGCGGATGGGTCACACAGTATCTATGGGCCTGGCTGACACAGCATGGTCTGTTTCTGCAATGGTCATGCCACTGAAAACAGGGTCATGTGGCCTGCACTGTTAATTTTAGTGTGTTTCCCTGTAGTAGGCCATTTTATCACAAAAACAAGTATGAGCCTACATTTGAAGATAAAACATAAAACATGTGTGCAAATAACACACAGTAACAACCTCATTGTATATATGGACTTACCAGTTGGGCCACCAAACTCAATCTCCAGGTGATCAAGGAGATCAGCCTCATGACCCACAACATCTGCCCAACTGTGCTTCAGTTGACGGATGTTCCACTGGACATTGAAGACATGATCAATTTGGTATTGCACCTTCTCCCAAAGTTGTTGCCCCTCTTTGATAGAGTAGCCTTGCTTCACCCTGCCTCCACTCCCAATCATGTTGGGCAGGTAATGTGCCAACAACCACACCAGGCCACCAAATTCATCCTCCA
Organism: Pleurodeles waltl; assembly: GCF_031143425.1. Lineage (NCBI taxonomy): Eukaryota > Metazoa > Chordata > Amphibia > Caudata > Salamandridae > Pleurodeles > Pleurodeles waltl. The sequence continues at coordinate 766,335,600 of NC_090437.1, forward strand.
ACATGTTTCTCACTCTACCCCTGCCCAACTCCCAAACTATCTACCCTAAACACACCCAAAAAATAAACTAACCATTCCCACTACCCCTAAACATCTGGACCCCTAAATGGACAGAGACCCAACAATATAGTACACAAAACTACACAATATACAATATAAACTACACAAAGGGCAGTTTACAAACACAACAGGGACAGGTGAGACACCAACATGACCAAAGAACAGACCACTTCTCAAAAGCACACTCAAAACACCTTCAACACACACCACAGAGAATGAAGACTGTAAGTGAAAGTGAAAGTCAGTTCACTGTCCCTGGTTTGCAGTATGGCTGAGCCACTGCATAATTTTCTGTGTGGATGCATCACGTTTCCCACCTAAAATGCCACTTTTTCACCAAATGCTTTTTTAGTTTGACACATTGCTTGTGACATATGCAAGCCCGAATTAGACACAACACATTATAAAAGGGAAGGTATTGGTTTTGATGCTTTGTAGTTGATGAAAGATTTTGGGCAACACTCTTCCTACTAAAGTGTCATGTTTCTACCTAAAGCATCACTTTTTCACCAAAACCGTTGTTTTGTATGACTCATCACTAATGACGTAGGCAAGACACGAGTTAGACATAACACATGACAATAGATGAAGCGTTGTTTTTGACTCTTTGTAGTTAATGACTCAATTCCATGTATGCTCTGCCTCCTAAAGCATCACTGTTCCTACAAAAGCATTGTTTTTTATGACGCATCGCTAGTGACATAGGCAAGGTGTGGGTTACATGCAACACATGTACATGTACAATGCAATGGTTTTGAGGGTTTGGTGGTGATGCATGGCCTCCAAATAGCGCTTTATTTTCAGTCCGTCACACTTGTGACCAATACATATGCTTTCCTTGATGCGACTAGCCCTTTGTGTGTGGTATATTATGATGATGGTGCAATCTATCAAAATTATCACAGGGTTCACTTTTGTAACTCAATTTCACTCTGCTAACATGCATGGAGTCTTGAGATGTGCTGCATGTGCATGATACCAGTACACATGTGTGACTCCTTGTTTTCATGTTGCAGACACTTGGACAGGCAACATATTGCTGTGTGTGACACAGACTAGTTGTCATTTGTGCATATCTTGCCATCATCAACATGACAACAGTTTACATAATGGTTGAATTGAGGTAGTTATCAGAGTAGCTGTCATTTTTAATACCAGATGCAACACTAGAATGCAAATGGTATCCATATTTACAGATTGTGGGCATATTTGTAGTTCATACCATATATCAGCATTGTACGTCACTGGGTGATTATGTGCGTAAAACACACTCAGAAATATAAAGTCACTGACTACATAAGCCGGTCCACATTGTATGATGCATCCACCTCATAGATTGAAGGTCTAGATGGTCCAGTAGTTTGCTAGGGAATCGGTCACATGCTCATATGTGCCTGATATCATACAGCAGAGTATGATGTCCAATGAGCCACATATGTTGTAGTATTGCGCACACATGTACTGTCTTTTCTTGGTATCTGGCACTAGGTGTCCCACACACAAATTACACTTGTAGAAATAGTTCATCCATTACTAGTACACATAACTTTGGTCTTCATAAATCCAGTTTGAATAGATTTAACAAGTGTGATGTCTTCCAAGTAGGGATATGTTCAGTATTTCCCTGCATCATAATTTGTTGATAACAGAGAGGGCTAATGTGACCGTAGATTGTGGTTAGGCATTCATACCAGATGGTCATAAGTGAAGTCATCGCCAGGTTATACCACTGTGCATTCTACTTTGCCAGGAGTGACATCACATGTAGCATGACCTACACATCTATTTGTCTATTACTTTAGCTTCATGTCCTGAACAAGTTGGACCACATGTATGGAGCTATTGGAGTCACAAAATTGTTAGATTCAAGGTACGACTGAACAACACAGTCACATCCATTCCTGCATGTGTCAGTTGCATCCTTGCCTATTGGTTGAGGGGTGTGGTTATCTTGTGGCTTGGTAACCAGTCCAGCACTAAAACAGAATGGGAGTCAACAATAGTATGTATTATGTGAAACACAACACTGATGTAGCTATATGCTGACAAGCTTTTGTGTAGTATATGTGGACTGTGTGCCATGACCACCCTATGGGCCTCTGTTCACAGTCATGGGGCAATCAGGTCACTATACTGCCCTCTATGACTGTGATTCAGTGAAGAAATGTGATTATGTGAAACACACACAATCAGTATTTGCATGCGGTTGCCATTTACAGTTCCTTGGATTGTAATGGGGTGTCTGACAGTCAGTGCACAGTTGAATCACACATAATCAGTAAATGTGCACAATATTGTGCATTGCCATAAACATGCTTTTGGCACAGGTTATTGACATTGTTTTTGATCACATGATGTTGTTCTGTGGTGTGAAATACTCATAACTACCTATATTTCTGATTGGCCAAATTCAAATAGGTGAGATATCAATGTATGGCTGTTTACAGTATCAGTAATATCAAATGTCCTTACACATTTGTAGTTATTAATTATTTCCATTATTACAGACTATGGGGGTCATTACAACATTGGCGGTAAAAGCCGCTTACCGCCGTGCAGAAGACCGCCAACACACCGCCGCGGCTGCGGAATACCGCCACAGCTATTATGACCCACATCTCGGAACCCGCCAAAATTCAGTGATAAACTGGCGAAAACTAAACCTCCACCGTCACACTAACAGAAATACGCCCACACTAACACGACACACGAATCCACGCGGCGGTCTTTCAACTGCGGTATTCCATTGGCGGTACACACCACCACATTCAAAACACACACATTTACAAAACACAACCACATTGGACAATTCGAAATACACACACCTGAGACACATACACACACCACTCCCACACACCCAATACAATATAAAACACACACCCACATCACCCACAAACCCCTATGACAAAAATTGAGAACGAAGCACAGAAAGAGACACCACCAGCAAGTACAACAGCATCCACAGGCACATAACACCATCACCCACACAACTTCCACACACCTCACACAACACACCACTACAGATCACTACACTTATCACCAAATACACCACCCCACACATCACCTACACCACCCCATGGCACGGTAAAGACACCCCAGGTTCTTGGAGGAGGAGCTCAGGGTCATGGTGGAGGATATCGTCCGGGTAGAGCCACAGCTATTTGGATCACAGGTGCAGCACACCTCAATTGCAAGGAAGATGGAGCTATGGCGAAGAATAGTGGACAGGGTCAACGCAGTGGGACAGCACCCAAGAAATAGGGAGGACATCAGGAAAATGTGGAATGACCTACGGGGGAAAGTGCTTTCCGTGGTCTCAAGACACCACCTGGCGATTCAGCGGACTGTCGGCAGACCCCCACCTCCTCCCCCACAACTATCAACATGGGAGGAACAGGTCTTGGCGATTCTGCATCCTGAGGGCCTTGCAGGAGTAGGTGGAGGAATGGACTCTGGTAAGTCAAATCTCAACTATTACATTCCCCACCCTACCTGCATGCTATCACATACCCCCACCCTCGCCCTCACCCCATCACTCCAACTCTTCACAAATGTACCAATATCACAAACCAGCCATCCCAACACCAAGCCCTGCATGCAACAACAAAGCATGGACACCCATCACCAAAGCATGCACACTGCACATAGCCATACACCCCCCTAAACCATCATCACACAAGGCCCCACACAGGAATGCCAGCATTGGGGTACACGGTCACCCACCCATTGCACACCATGCCACACACAGATGCAATAATCATGCCTTTCCACCCATGCAGGACCACTACCCAACGTCACCAGACAGGAGGGTCCTGACATGTCCACTCCACCCACAGAAGAGGCCCACAGTGATGACAGCACCTCTGTCCATCTGGATCTAGATGACCAGCCCGGCCAATCGGGGGCCTCGGGACAGTCGGTTCCCCTCACACAGGCACAGGCCACCACAGACCTTCCCCCCCTGGAAACACCAGCACAGCACCCACCCAGCGGGCCCATACCTCCGTCCCCAGGACACGTCAATCAGCTGTGTGTCCACCACTACAGGGAACCCAGGATAACCAACCACCCCAACAACAACAGGGACATGGGGGCAGTGGCAGTGGGCACATGGTCTAGGGGACGGAGGCCCAGGAACACAGGGGAACTGGGAGGGCTGCCGTGGGACAGGGGGCGGACAGGCCAAGGGAACCCACTCTCCCAAGGTCCTCTCTTCCATCATGGGAGCATACCACCACTCCCAGGAGATGATGGCAACGGTACTGGCCAAGTTTCAGGAGACCCAGCGCATGCAGGAGGAACAGTATATGGGCTTCAGGGAGGAACTCAGAACCATCAGCTCCACCCTGGGCACCATTGTAGGGGTGCTGAAGGAAGTACTCAACACCAGGAGGGACACTGTGGCACTCCAAGGGGCCCCGGACTCTAGCATGGACGATGAACTGCCCACCACCTCCGCCGGTGCTAGTGGACATGACGCCCCGCCACAGGACAACCACACCAGCACCCCACCCCCTGCAGAGGGAGAACCACCCTGCAAGCGGTCCCTGAGATCCAGGAACAAGACAGAGCACGATGCCAAGACCCCTGCCAAGAAATGAGACCACCCTGATTGTCATCCCACTGTCCCACTTTGTCACCCTGTCCATATTGAAACTGCCCCAGCTCCACTTCCTATGCCCATATGGGCAATGCACCTGTGAGACTAATAGACTGGACTCTGCCATGGACACTCCTCCGCTATCACCCCTCACCAATTTAACTTCCCCCTCCAATATTTTGCATTTAAATAAACACAACTAAAGCACAAAATCATCTGGAGTCTGTCTGTGATTTCGAAATAGTGTATTTGCAATTACAGTGACAAAATGTTCTTGAAATAGTAATGTCAACATACCTATGTCACACAGCTCTAGTCCAGGAGGAATGTAAGCAGATGACACACGTTGGGACCCACATCTGTGAAACCGTAAGGGAAAGTGACAACTCAGTGACCATACACTGGGTGAAACGAACAGACAGGATAGAGTTAGTAGTGTAAAAGTACATGTAGTAGGCAGGAATGTATTCTCACCTGTGTTTCACTGGAAATATTGCTGGATCACTGAGTCCCTGTTCTGCATGTCTTCTTCCTCTGCTTCATCCTCATCACTGTCCACAGGCTCCACAGCTGCCACAACACCGCCATCTGAACCATCCTCCTGCAGAAAAGGCACCTGTTGTCGCAAAGCCAAGTTGTGAAGCATACAGCAGGCCACGATGATCTGGCACACCTTCTTTGGTGAGTAGAATAGGGATCCACCTGTCATATGCAGGCACCTGAACCTGGCCTTCAGGAGGTAGAAGGTCCGCTCGATCACCCTCCTCGTTCGCCCATGGGCCTCATTGTAGCGTTCTTCTGCCCTGGTCCTGGGATTCCTCACTGGGGTCAGTAGCCATGACAGGTTGGGGTACCCAGAGTCACCTGCAAATGGCACGGGACTACTGTTAGATACACACTAACCTGCAAGGGTAAACCCCATACAACCATTCCCACTGTCTTGCTTCCAGGGGCTCACCTAATAGCCACAGACGGTGCCTCTGGAGTTGACCCATCACATAAGGGATGCTGCTATTCCGCAGGATGTAGGCGTCATGCACTGAGCCAGGTAACATGGCATTCACATGGGAGATGTACTGGTCTGCCAAACATACCATCTGTACATTCATAAAATGATAACTCTTCCAGTTTCTGTACACCTGTTCACTCCTGTGGGGGGGACCAATGCCACATGGGTCCCATCAATGGCATCTATGATGTTGGGGATATGTCCCAGGGCACAGAAATCACCTTTCACTGTAGGCAAATCCTCCACCTGAGGGAAAATGATGTAGCTCTGCATTTGTTTCAGAAGGGCAGACAACACTCTGGACAATATGTTGGAAAACATAGGCTGGGACATCCCTAATGCCATGGCCACAGTTGTTTGAAAAGACCCACTTGCAAGGAAATGGAGCACTGACAGCACCTGCACTTGAGGGGGGATTCCTGTGGGATGGCCGATTGCTGACATCAGGTCTGGCTCCAACTGGGTACACAGTTCCTGGATTTTGGCACGGTCAAACCTGTAGGTGGTTATCAAATGTCTTTCCTCCATTGTCGACAGGTCCACCAACGGTCGGTACACCGGAGTATGCCGCCATCTCCTCACATGTCCCAGCGGACGGTGCCTATGAAGGACAACAGCGACCACAGAGTCAAACAACTCAGAGGTACGTACCCACAGTTTACACAGAACACCAATCATACACAAAAGGTGGCCTGTATATGTGTTGAGACTAGGCACAGGTATGTGTGATGCAGTATAAAATGAGGCCATGTGGGCCCCTGAAATGGCGTCTGCCTGACCTCTAAAGTGGGACAATGGAATGTGAGGTAACTGCGCTGGCGTTGTACACCGTCGCGGTAGGCGATCGGAGACCGCGGCGCAATGCTGCATTGGTTAACATTGGACCCTATGGGTCCCAGGAGCCAATGACGATGTACGCCGGTGGTGATGATACGCACCGCCGCAGACGTGACCGCCGCGGACGTGACCAATCACTCAATACCTGATCTTCGACAGGAGAGGACCTACACTGCAAGTGCTGCTGTGACCTCAGTCTGGAAGAGACAATGGCTTGTGTGTCTGGGGAAAGGGCCCCTGCCTTCACATCGGAGGAGTTGGAAAAGCTCGTTGATGGGGTCCTCCCCCAGTACACGCTACTCTACGGTCCTCCAGACAAACAGGTAAGTACACATGGAGCATGTTGTATGGGCTATGCCTGTGTGAAGAGGGCTAGATGTAAGAAGAAAGGGGGCAGAGTGCTGCGTGCATGAAAGACGGTGGGTGCATGTGCCACATGGCAAGGGTAGGGGTGGGGGCCACTGACGGAGCAGTTGGTAATGACTTCTCTTCTTTCCCTGTACATTTCATGTAGGTCAGCGCCCACCAGAAAAAATATATTTGGCGTGCCATCGCCAAGGACGTCCGGACCCTGGGGGTCTACCACAGAGAGAGCCCCACTGCCGGAAAAGTTGGGAGGACATTCGCCACTGGAGCAAGAAGACGGTGGAGGCTCAGCTGGGGATGGCCTCCCAACATGGGAGGGGTGTCCGTCGAGCCATGACCCCTCTGATGTTCAGGATCCTGGCGGTGGCCTACCCAGAGTTGGATGGGCACTTGAGGGCATCACAGCAGACACAAGGGGGTGAGTACACTCTCATTCAGCTGACTTTGCGCGCAGTGGAGTTGTCTGGGTGGGGGAGGAGGGCTGTGGGTTTCCCTAGGCCTGGACGAGTTTCGTAGGCTAGGCCCCTCCGTAAGGCATGGCCCTGTGGCCCCCCACCCCACCTCTGTAGAGTGCCAAGTACAGCTATTCATTCCCCTGTGCCATCTATGCGTGCAGATGTTGTCCATAGCCTTGTAGGCCATTTCCCAGGAATTGCACTGTAGAGCCCAAGAGCGTGGCGTAGTGCAGGGGGCTTCTGTGTCTGTCTTGTCCGCCAACGGTAGCGGTAATCCATGCACTAAACATGTCTTTATTCTGTCTCCCCCTCCCCTTTTTGTGGTCTACCTGTTCTTGTGTGCATTAGCATCATCAGGTGGAGGAGCAGTGGCACCGGAGCACGAGGGAGCTGTATCCCACATGGCCAAGGAGGGCCACACTACGGGCTCTGAATTCACCATTGGGACGGAGGGCGAGGGGAGCTCCACAGCGGGGACAGGAGCTGAGACCAACAACACGGACTCGTCCTCTGAGGGGCGCTCCCTTGTGGTGGTGGCAACATCTGTGCCCTCGCATCTACAGGTACAGCCGCCACCCCCTCTACCAGCACCGGCCTCCCAGCAGCCCCTCAGCCTTCGCCCCATGCCCGCTCACCCAGAAGGGTGGGCATCACCTTCGCCCCAGGCACCTCAGGCCCTGCCCCAGTCACCCCTGCTGCCCTCAGTGAGGAGGCCATTGACCTCCTCAGGTCACTCACTGTTGGGCAGTCTACCATTTTGAATGCCATCCAGGGTGTAGAAAGGCAGTTGCAACAAACTAATGCATTCCTGGAGGGCATTCATTCTGGTCAGGCGGCCCTTCACCGAGCTTTTCAAACTCTGGCCTCAGCACTGATGGCAGCCATTGTCCCTGTGTCTAGGCTCCCCCTCCAACTTCCTCCACCCAGTCCCAATCCCCTGTATCTCTGCCTATCCCAAGCACACCATCAGACAAGCCTGCACAAACCTCACCACACAAGGGAAGCTCGGGCAAACATAAGCACCACACATCCCACAGGCACTCACACAAGCATCACACATGCAGACACACCAACATCCACTGCCTCCACTGTGTCCCCCCTCCTCGTCGTCTCCCTCGTCCCTCCCAGTCTCGTCTACACACACACCTGCATGCGCTACCTCTACAGCCACTATGTCCCTCACCAGCACACCCACCAGCACACCCCGCTCACGTGCAGTCACCACCCCCACTACCATTCACACGTCCCCTGTGTCCTCTCCAAGTGTGTCTGTGATGCCTCCTCCCAAGATACACAAACGCAGGCACACACCCACCCAACAGCCATCCACCTCACGACAGCCTCCAGCGCATGCACCTGCACCCAAAGTCACCAAACGTACACCTCCTACTACCACCACCTCTTCCTCCACTCCCAAACCCCCTCCAGCTACCCATCCCAGTGTGTCCAAAGAATTTTCCTGTCCAGCCTTGACCTTTTTCACACACCTCCCCCACCCCGTCCATCTCATAGGTCCCGAAGTAGCATCTCAGCCACAACATCTCCGGGACCAGTGGTGCCTGTAGTCACAGGTATGTGGAGTGCACCGGCCATCAGGACAGCCAGTGTGACACAGAGCCACAGCACAGCCAGCCCCCCGTGAAGCATCAGAAGTTGGCCAGTGCCCGGCGGGAGAGGGGGAAGACTCCAGCCACCAAAGCTGCTCCCAGGGGTCCCGTTGGGAGTGTGGAGTCAGCTGTTACACCTCCCAAGGTGGGGAAGGGCCACAAGAAACCTGGCAAGTCTGGGAAGAACAGCAAGGCGGAGAAGACCGCCATCATCCCCGCTGCCCAGGAGGCCACCGCCAGCCCCATCCCAGCTCCCCAGGAGGGCCCCGCCAGCCCCAGCCCAGCTGCCCAGGAGGGCCCCGCCAGCCCCAGCCCAGCTGCCCAGGAGGGCCCCACCAGCCCCATCCTAGCTGCCCAGGAGGGCCCTGCCAGCCCCAGCCCAGCTGCCCAGGAGGGCCCCACCATCCCCAGCCCAGCTGCCCAGGAGGGCCCCGCCAGCCCCAGCCCAGCTGCCCAGGAGGGCCCCGCCAGCCCCAGCCCATCTGCCCAGGAGGCCACCGCCAGCACAAGCCCCGCTGGGCCATGAAGGACCACCAGCACAAGCTCCGCTGGGCCATGAAGGACCGCCAGCACAAGCCCCGCTGAACAGGGCACCACCAACTCAAGCACCGCTGAACAGGGCACCGCCAACTCAAGCCCCGCTGGGCCATGAAGGACAGCCAGCACAAGCCCCGCTGGGCCACGAAGGACCGCCAGCACAAGCCCCGCTGAACAGGGCACCACCAACTCAAGCACCGCTGAACAGGGCACTGCCAAATCAAGCACCGCTGAACAGGGCACCGCCAACTCAAGCACCGCTGAACAGGGCACCGCCAAATCAAGCACCGCTGAACAGGGCACCGCCAACTCAAGCACCGCTGAACAGGGCACTGCCGTCTCAAGCACCGCTGAACAGGGCACCGCCAAATCAATCACCGCTGAACAGAGCACCGCCAACTCAAACACCTCTGAACAGGGCACCGCCAACTCAAGCACCGCTGAACAGGGCACCACCAAATCAAGCACTGCTGAACAGGGCACCGCCAACTCAAGCACCGCTGAACAGGGCACCACCAACTCAAGCACCGCTGAACAGGGCACTGCCAAATCAAGCACCGCTGAACAGGGCACCGCCAAATCAAGCACCGCTAGCCCATGAGCCGCAGGGGCACTGACGCAACTGGGTCCGTCACAGGGTGAGTGAGGCACTCTGGGCACCAGTCCCCCTCCAGAACCAGTGGAGAGATCCATCCACTACCTCTGTCCTTCACAGGATGAAGCACTTTGGGCACCAGTCCCCCTCCAGAACCAGTGGAGACTGGTATCCACTCGAGAGACTGTGGCTTTGCACTCCCCAGGATTGAACAGTGGGCAAACCACCCACTGGAGAGACTTGAGAGACTGTGGCTTTGCACTCCCTAGGATTGAACAGTGGGCAACCCACCCACTAGAGAGACTGTGGCTTTGCACTTCCCAGGATTGAACAGTGGGCAACCCATCCACTGTAGAGACTTGAGAGACTGTGGCTTTGCACTCCCCAGGATTGAACAGTGGGAAACCCACCCACTGTAGAGACTTGAGAGACTGTGGCTCTGCACTCCCAAGGATGGAACAGTGGGCAAACCACCCACTGTAGAGGCTTGAGAGACTGTGGCTTTGCACTCCCCAGGATTGAACAGTGGGCATTGAGCCCCCTCGTGGATCTGGCATCGTGCACTCATCCGGCTGAGGTGCCCCCCTTTCCTTCCCCCTGAGGTGCCTGTTGTATTTCTATCTGATGCCCCTGCAGTGTTCTCTCTGTTTTGATCTGGTATCGAGTGTGGGCCTCGCCCATGCATTTTGGGCCCAGTGGTCCACGGACTATAAATGGTGCAATACCTGGACTTGTATTATTGGTGTATATAGTGTATATGTATTTTGGAGTAGTGTATTTTAATAGATTACAATGGTTACAAACATTTCCTTTTGTCTTTGCATTCTTCCGGGGGGCTTGGGGGGGTGTAACTGTAAGGTATCAACATGTATTAGTGTGTGTGTTGTAGTGGGTGAGGGTGGGGGTGGGGGTGGTGTGTGTGTGTGTCCCTGTTTTTTCCCTCCCCCCCTCCCCTGTGTCATAGGTGCAGTACTCACTCTGGTCTTCGCCGCCAGCGTTCGTGCTCCTGGTACAGGAGCAGGAAGACTATCGCAGGTAGAATTTGGAGTTCCGGGTCCATGGTGTCCTCGTTCCTCGTGGAGTGTGATGAGGTGAGCGTTTTCCCTTCAAAATTCCTGTTTCTGCTGTGTTTTTATCCGCGGTGGATCCGCCCTGGAAAAGGTGGCGGATTGGCCTGTCATAATAGTGTGGGCGGTACATTGTCTCCCGCCTGTCTGTTGGCGGTGACCGCCTCACTGTTTGTTTGTACCGCCCTGGCGGACTGAGTGTTAAAGTGGCTGTCTTTGTTGGTGGTTTCCGCCACGGTCGTAATTGGAACTTTTTTACCGCCGGCCTGTTGGTGATCTTACCGCCGCTTTAACACCGTCCGCCAGGGTTGTAATGAGGGCCTGTGGCCCTCATTACAACCCTGGTGGTAAATCCCATTTACTGCCATGCCGACAGCCGCCAACATACCGTGAACGTGGCGGTAGTCCACCACAGGTATTATGACCCACACTGAGAATACCGCCCCAATACAGATACCCACACAAGTCCTCGAGACCAAAGGTCAGTGATAAATTGGCGATAGCAAAACCCACACCGTCACGCCAACAGGAATACAACCACAGTATCACGACCCACGAATCAATCCAGTGGTCTTTCAACCGTGGTAAACCATTGGCGGTACACACCGCCGCTCTCAAAATACACACACGCTTACAAAACTACACCACATTAGACAATTCAAAATACACGCACCTGGCACACATACACACACCACACCCACACATTCACACCACTATAAAACACACACCCACAATACCCACAATCCCTCACAACCAAAAAAAGAGACCAAGCACAGAGAAACAATCAAAGAGTACACACTCAGTCAGAGGCACAGAACACCATCACTCATACACCATCCACGCACATTATATTATGCATCCGAACACATCATTCCACACATCACCACACACATATCACTCACACCACTTCATGGCACCTCCAAGACACCCCAGGTTTTCTGAGGAGGAGCTAAGGGTCATGGTGGAGGAAATCATCCGGGTAGAGCCACAGCTATTCGGATCACAGGTGCAGCAGACCTCCATTGCAAGGAAGATGGAGCTATGGCGGAGAATCGTCGTCAGGGTCAACGCCGTGGGACAGCATCCAAGAACCAGGGATGACATCAGGAAGAGGTGGAATGACCTAAAGGGGAAGGTGCGTTCTGTGGTATCCAGACACCAGATAGCAGCACAGAGGACTGGCGGTGGACCCCCACCTCGTCCCCCACAACTAACAACATGGGAGGAGCAAGTCTTGGCGATCATGCATCCTGAGGGCCTCACAGGAGTAGCAGGAGGACTGGACTCTGGAAAGTCAAATCTTAACTACTTTATCCCCCCCACCCTACCTGCATGCTATCACATACCCCCACCCGTACCTCACTCCCATCACTCCATCACCTCACATCCACCCCACCATCACAACCAACACATCCCAATACCAAGCCCTGCATGCAACAACAATGCATGGACACCCATCACAGCCCTGCATGGACACCCATCACCACAGCATGCCCAGTAGAGAGACTCACCCAGCCCACACAATCAGCAATCACACAAGACCAAGGCGACAGGGAAAGTACAATTCTATAAGGGAAACACACCCATTGCACAAGATGGCACACACAGATACAATAAAAATGCATTTGCATCCCAACAGGACCCCTACCCAACGTCACCGGATAGGAGGTGCCAGCTACATCCAGTCCCCCCCAGAAGAGGCCCACAGTGATGACAGCAGCTCTGCAAGCCTGGATCACGAAGACCAACCTGGCCCATCAGGCACCTCTGGACAGTCGGTTACCCTGCCACAGTCCCAATCCTCCACAGAGCCTCCCCCTCAGGAACCACCAGCACAGCACCCACCCAGCGGGCCCATGCCACTGTCCCCAGACACGTCAATCAGCAGTGTGTCCACCACTACAGGGACCCTAGGCAACCCCACTAACTCAGGACAATCAGGGACCTGGGGTCAGTGGCAGTGGGCACACAGTTCAGGGGACAGAGGCACAGAACATTTGGGAAGCTGGAAGGATTGCTGTGCGACAGGGGGAGGACAGACCCAGGGAACCGACCCTCCACAAGATACTGTCAAACATCATGGGAGCATACCACCATTCCCAGGAGACCATGAGCACGGTACTGGCCAAGTTTCAGGAGACCTAGCGGCTGCAGGAGGGACAGTACCTGGGGATCAGGGAGGACCTCACAAAAATCTACACCATCCTGGTCACCATAGCAGGGGTGCTGGCTGATATGGGCAAGACCACGAGGGAGCCAGTGGCACAACAAAGGGCCCCTGACACTAGCCAAACCGATGAACAGCCTTCCACCTCCGCCGGCGTTAGTGGACAGGATGTCCGCCACAGGACCAACAGGCCACCAGCACCCCATCCCCTGCAGAAGGAGAAACACCCCACAAACCGTCCCTGCGATCCAGGCAGAAGACAGAGAACATTTCCAAGACCCCCGCCAGGAAATAGGACCCTCCTGATTGTCTCCCTTCTGTCCCACTCTGTTACCCTGTCCACCTTGAACTGCCATTGCTCCCCTTCCTATGCCCCTCTGGACAATGTGATGCCATGAGACTGGACTCAACCATGGACATTCCTCTACCATCACCCCAGCCCCTTGCACATACCCCTCGACTTATTAGCACCTAAATAAACACCCTTGGAACAAATACCGATCTGGAGTCAGTCTGATGATTCACAAATGCATTAATACAACATTATCAAAGCATTGCAACGTATATGTTCATTTACTCATACCAATGTATGACAGTTGTTTGGCAGCAGTACACATAGCAGAAGCCAGAATGGGGTACATAGATCTGAAAAAAGGAAACCCAAAGGGATCAGTCAGCATCAATAGACAGAGGGTAAGAGGCTGCCATGTACAATGTCCTAAAGTATACTGTAATGTGAAGAGGAGTTACAGTCTCTTACGTGTGTTTCACTGAGAGTATTGCAGGATAATGTTTCTTCTGTTGTCAATATCTTCTTCCTCTGCCTCCTCTTCCTCACTGTCCACAGGCGCCACTGCTGCCACAAGACTATCACCAGGCTCATCCTCCAGCAGAAAAGGCAGCTGGCGTCTCAATGCCAGGTTGTACAACATACAGCATGCCACGATCATCTGGCACACCTTCTTGGGTGAGTAGTACAGGGATCTACCAGTCAGATGGAGGCACCGGAACCTGGCCTTCAGGAGGCCGAATGTCCTCGCAATAATCCTCCTAGATCGCCCATGTGCCTCATTGTAATGCTCCTCTGCCCTTGTCCTGGGATTCCTCACTGGGGTCAGTAGCCATGACAGGTTGGGGTAACCAGAGTCACCTGCAAATATCGAGGGACAATTGTTAGACACACACTAACCCTTAGGGACAACCTCATACCCAGACACCTACTCATTCTGTATGAGGACCTTTGGCTCACCTATTAGCCACACCCGGTGCCTCTGGAGTTGGCTCATCACATATTGGATGCTGCTATTTCTCAAGATATATGCGTCATGCACAGAGCCAGGATATTTGGCATTCACATGGGAGATGTACTGGTCCACCAAACACACCATTTGCACATTCATCGAATGATAGCTTTTTCTGTTCCTGCACACCTGTTCATTTCTGCGGGGGGACACAAATGCCACATGTGTCCCATCAATGGCACAAATGATGTTGGGGATATGTCCCAGGGCATAGAAGTCAGCTTTCACTGTGGTCAAATCCTCCATATGGGGAAACAATGTAGCTGCGCATATGTTTCAGCAGGGAAGACAACACCCTGGTCAACATGTTTGAGAACATTGGCTGTGACATCCCTGATGCCATGGCCACTGTAGTTTGAAAGGAGCCACTTGCAGGAAATGGAGCACTGACAGGACTTGCACTAGAGGGGGGATACCTGTGGGCTGACGGATAGCTGACATCAGGTCTGGCTCCAATTGGGCACACACTTCTTGGATTGTGGCCCGATCAAGTCTGTATGTGATTATAATGTGTCTGTCCTCCATTGTTGACAGGTCCACCAGGGGTCTGTACACCAGAGGATGCCACCATCTCATCATCTGCCTCAGCGGTTGTAGCCTATGGAGGAGAACGGTGAGCAGAGGGTAATTTACCACATAGATAGCACAACTGTGTCTGAATTAATGTTACAGAAGCAGTGTGTGAAATAGAGAGTCAGTATATGCGGCAATATGTGCTGTGACGCAGTTAGGTGCAATGCCATGTGCCCCCCTGAAATGACGGCTGCCTGACCTGTGAGGAGGGACAAGGGGAAATGAGGTAACTGCGCTGGCATTGTGCCGCATCACGGTAGGTGGTTGAAGACCACTGCGCAACTTCGCATTGGTTATCATTGGGCCCTATGGGTTCCAGGAGCCAATGGCGATGTACACCGGCGGTGACGGTATGCAGCGCCGCTGACATCACCACCATTTTCTACCCATTCACTCAATTGATACCTGACCATCAACAGGAGAGGACCTACACTGCAAGTGCTGCTGTGACCTGAGTCTGGAAACGACAATGGCTCATGTGTCTTGGGAAAGGGCCCCTGCCTTCACTGTGGAGGAGTTGGAGAAACTGGTGGATGGGGTCCTTAAACAAGTAAGTACACTGTGAGCATGATGCGTGGGAAATGCCTGTTTGGAGTGGTGTGGATGTAAGTCACATGTTGGGGGGTGCTAAGGCGTCCTGGCCTGACTGCTGCATGAGAGGTGGTAAGTGTATGTGCGTCAGGGCATGGGTGGGAACTGGTGGGCAATGAGTATGACGGTCCTGATGGGTAAGTAATTTAATTTTCCACTGTCTTTACCGTCTAGGTCAGCGCCCACCAGAAGAAGGGTATTTGGTGTGCCATCACCAAGGAGGTGCGGACCCTGGGGGTCTATCACAGGTGCAGCACCCACTGCCGCAAGATATGGGGGGACCTGTGCCGCTTGACCAAGAAGACGGCAGAGGCCCAGCTGGGGCTGGCCTCCCAATGTGGAAGGGGTGCCAGTTGCATCATGAACCCCCTGATGTTCTGCATCCTGGCGTTGGCCTTTCCGGAGTCGGATGGGTGCTTGACAGCATCAGAGCAGCCACAAGGGTGTGAGTACAGTTTCAGAAAGCTAACTTTGCGCACTTTAGGAACTAGATGGGTTGGGGATGTGGGCTGTGGGTGCTCCTAGGCCAGAGCGGTCATGCCAGGGTAGGTCCCTTGTTTGCAGGCTCTGAAGCACCCCTAACCCAATGGTACAAGTGGCCAACTACTACTGGGCAGGCTCCTGTGGATATCAGGTGTGCAGGTGCTGGCGTTAGGCATTGTACTCCATGGGCTGGTGACAACCTTAGTGAGTGGTTGGCCATGGCCTAGTGCATAGGGCAGCTCAGTGTGTGTTGTGTACGCCAACAGTAGTGGTGTTGCTGGCATTGTTTCCTCTGTCTATCCCCCCCTTCTTGTTTTGTCACCCTGTCCTTGTGTGCATTAGCATAATCTGGTGGAGGAGCAGTGGCACCGGCGACGGAGGGAGCTGCATCCCACATGGCCCATGATGGTGAATCCACGGAGGGTGAAGCCAGCAGTGGGGCGGAGGGCAAGGGGAGCTCCATGACGGGGACAGGAGGGGATACCAGTGACAGCGACTCCTCCTCTGATGGAAACTCCCTGGCGGACATCTCTGTGGCCACCCCAACAACAGGTACAGCTGTCAAACCCCCCCACCAGCACCGCCCTCACAGCAGCCCCTCAGTGTGTTTCCCGTGCCCGCTCACCCAGGAGGGTGGGCATCTCCTTCATCCCAGGCACCTTAGGCCCTGCCCCAGTCAGCCCTGCTGCCCTCAGTGAGGAGGCTTTTGACCTCCTGAGATCCCTCACTGTTGTGCAGTCAACCATTCGGAATGCCAGCCAGGTTGTTGAGAGGCATTTGAAACAAACAAATGCATACCTGGAGGGCATTCATTCTGGTGTGGTAGCCCAACAGAGAGCATTTCAGGCTCTGGCCTCAGCAATGATGTCAGCCATCGTCCCTGTGTCAAGCCTCCCCCTCCAACATCCACTTCCAGACCCACTCCCCTCTACCTCAGCCTATCCGAAGCACACATGCAGACTGGCATGCACACACATCAACACACAAAAGTGGCTCTAGAAAACATAAGCACCATACATCATCCCACAGGCACTCGCACAAGCACCATACCCATGCACACATACCAACATCCACTGCCTCTACTGTGTCCCCTCCTCCTCTTCCTCCACCTCCCTCGCAGTAGTGTCTCCATTCACACCTGCATGCACTACATCATCATCCACTACCTCCATCACCAGCACGCCTATCACAACACACCCCTCACGAGCAATCACCACCCCCACAACCATTCACACGTCCCCTGTGTCCTCTCCCAGTGTGTCTGTGAGCCCTCCTCCCAAAGTAAACACACACACAGACACACACCCACTCAACAGTCATCCACCTCACAACAGCCTCCATCCTATGCACCTTCACCCAAACTCAGCAGATGTGCACCTCCTACAACCACTACCTCTTCCTCCACTCCCACACCCCCTCCATCTTCCCTTCCCAGTGTGTCCCAAAAACTTTTCCTAGCTAACGTTGACCTCTTCCCTACACCCCCCCCCATCCTTTCCCTAGGGCCAGGTTGTCTAGATCCCAGGCCAGACCTCAGCCACCAAATCGGCATCCGCTGTGGTCCCTGCAAGTCCGAGCGGATTGAAAGGGGCACATGTCAGGGCTGCCAGTGTGACACCTACAGATGGCAAGGACTACCTGATTCCACCACCTGCCAATGTTAAGAAGGGGCCGGCATGCAGCAGGGAACAGACGCACCACCCGCACAGCAAGTCCTCATCCAAAAAAAAGAGAACAGTGCCAAGGTCCCAGCAGCTAACTACCAAGGTGGGGAAGGGACACAAGAGCCAGGGCAAGTCACCTCAGGGCACGAAGCCTCCCGGTGAGGGGCTGGTGACCACCATTTCTCCAGACAGGCTAGCAACCTGTACCACGGTCAGCACCGCCGCTTGCACCGCCACCTGCCCCGCCATCTGCACCACTCCCTGCACCACCGCCACCACAACAACAGTCACCAGCATCCTCCACAGTGATCAGCCATCCGAGGCTGCCGGAGACGGCCTGATGTCTCCCTCCACTACTACAAGACACCTGCACCATGGGCAGCACCGGCAGCATCTCCACCGCAGACACCGCCACAGCCACAGCCCACTGCACCGCCATCTGCACCACCACGTGCCCAGCCGGTGCCACTACATCGGACATCAGCAGCATCCGCAGTGGGCAGCCGTCCAAGGCTGCAGGAGACGTCCTGGACCCTGCACACATCACACGAGGCACCAGCACTGACACTATCAGCAGTTTGCAGCCTAAGGCGCTGCAGGATGGAGTGTGGCTCTGCCTCCATGGAGTATCATGCTACCTGTTCCCTGCACATCTCGTGGCTCAGACACCCAGGTGAGGGAATGGGAACTGCCACACCCCAGTGCAGCATCACTGGGCACTAGCCCCCCTCCAGAACCAGTGGAGAGATGCATCCACCCCCCCTTTCCTTGGCAGGATGAAGCACACTGGGCAAAAGGCCCCCTCCAGAACCAGTGGAGAGATGCATTCACTCCCCCCATGCTTGGCAGGATGAAGCACATTGGGCACAATGCTCCATCCAGAACCAGTGGAGTGATGCATTCACTCCCCCAATCCTTAGCAGGAGGAAGCACACTGGGCACAATGCCCCCTCTAGAACCAGTGGAGAGATGCATCCACTCCCCCAATCCTTGGCAGGATGAAGCACACTGGGCACAATGTCCCCTCCAGAATCAGTTGGCAAACTACCCACTTGTGAGACTGTGGCTTTGCATTCCCCAGGACCAAGCAGTAGGCAAACCACCCACTTGAGAGACTGTGGCTTTGCACTCCCCAGGACCAAGCAGTGGGCATGGAGCCCCCTTGAGGGGCAGTGGCGTAGTACCATCTTCCGGCTGAGGTGCCTCCCTCCCCTTCCCCCTGAGGTGCCTGTGTTTTTTCGATTTGATGTCCCTGCAGTATTCTCTCCGTTTTGAGGCAGATGTCATGTGTGGGCTTTGCCCACGATTTTTGGGACCACTGGTCCACAGACATTTACAAGGGATAGTGTGCGGCCTTCTATACATAATGTAAATATTTGTATATACTGATTTTTTTTTTATTTGATTGCTATATCTGAATGTTCTAAAATATCACTGGTTAAACTCATTTCCTTTTGTCCTTGCGTTCTTCCAGGGGGTGATGGGGTGTATCTGTAATGTTGTTGGATGTGTTAGTGTGTATGGTGTTGTGGGTGAGGTTGGGGGGTGGGGGTGTTGCGTGCCGCTTGTGTGTGTCACTCTCTCTTACCTCCCCCCCTCCCCCCCTCCCCTGTGGGCTGGATGCAGTACTCACCTTCGTTATCGCCGCTGCCTTCTTTCTACTTCCTGGTGTATTAGTAGATACACCAACATGGGGAAGACCTGCAGTTAGGGCTCCATGGTGTCCTAGTTCGTCGTGGAGTGTCGGAAGGTGAGTGGTTCCCCTTCAGTATACTGTTTCTGCCATGCTTTTGATGTTGTTGGTACCGCGCCGGAAAAGGTTGCGGATTGGCCTCTTATAAGAGGGTGGGTAGTACATTGTCTTCCGCCTGTCTGTTGGTGGCGACCGCCGCAGTGTTTGTTGCTACCGCCCTGGAGGTCGGAGTGTTAAAGTGGCTGTCTATGTTGGCGGTTTCTGCCGTGGGCTCGTAATCCCATGTTTTTTACTGCCGGCCTGTTGACGGTGTTACCGCCGCTTTAACACTGACCGCCAGGGTTGTAATGAGAGCCTATGTTGCCAAAATATTTGAGACTGACATATGTTCCATCCAACATGATCCGTCCTCTTTAAAGAAATTCTGAACCATATTGCCCCCTAGACAAGTCCCAGCAATGGTACCAATATTTTCCCCTCTGCCCCCATCATCAGGGATATCCTCCTCCTCTTGTTTGGGCACATCATGACACCAGTCCCATTGGGCATTTTTCCACACACAGATATTGTGCAACTCACAGCACACAAGTATTATTTTGCAGACTGTTGGTGTAGAGTATAGCCATTTTACCAGTTATTTAATTGTTGTTAGCCTATCCGGCCATAACAATAATCACACAATAAATATCAGTCCATCACACTCGGTAAAAATCACATTGAATAAAACGTCTCAATAGAAAGGGAAAACTGTGCTTGAATTTTTGATTTAACATGTGCCGAAATGTATCCGATTTGCCCTGCATTATCATAAAACTTAATGTATAGCCATAATTTGCATAAAACTTAACTTATTCTAGAAAAACATTATAAATCTAATATTTAAATATCTTGTTCTGGCACAAATCATTTGGGACCTTACGGTGCCTGCCAACCGTTTAATAGAAGCCCGAGGCCTAACCCAGTTTTACAACACCCTGCACCGATTTCCCAAGCTAGATAGCTATGGGATAACACAAGCAGTTATGCTTGTGCCAACTGTGGGTGCATTGATGAACGTAACTTCCATGCTTCCAATATATAATTTGAAACCTTTGTCACAATGTGTTTCTCGTCTGATCGCATACATAACACTTCCGCCTCATTGCACTTCCTAACTCCATAGGATCTAAAAAGTGGACGTAAATACAATTTGCGGAGTTTAAGCGTGAAGTGACATAATAAAAGGAAGTGGGAAAGTGTTTCTGGGCCACCATGAAGACATGGACAACATTCTAATCTACCCAGAGGAACGGGTTGCCATCTGTTGGTCACCGCCATCACAGGTAGTGTACCCAAGCGGAATTTAAAATAGAGAACCCTTTTTTCCTCCGGATAAATACTGTCTATGAATATTGCTGGTTTAAGCTCTTGGTTAAACAAAATATAGCGCTTAAATGAAGGGCTAAGTGTCTCACACATACTCTCAGTCTTTTGCTCCCAATATGCCTTTTTTATGACAGCTAAACTAGGCCTTCTGATTTTTTCTGGATGGAGCCAGAGGTCTTCCTGGCCGATAGCAGCCAGGGTAGTTGAGATGTGTTTGAACCAGGGCAATTTCCGATGGCTTTGTAGCTTCATGATGTCCTTAAGTACGTCTCTATATGGTTTGAGTTCCTCTTTTGACCAAATACGGATCCAGTATCTTATTGGAGCCAGAGCAATGTAGTCCTCAACCTTTCTCATTTGTAAATCAATTCTTATTGCGTTCATTGGTGTGGCATTGCCTAAACAAAGTAATCGGCGTAAAAATGTATTCTCGGTTACTTGTATTGATGGAGTCTTTCTGAATCCCCAGATCTCTGCGCTGTAAAGTGATGCGGCTCTTTCTTTTGTTTTGTATGCGAGCAGTGCAGAACTCACAGAATGGTTGCCTGTAGCTTTTGCAAATCTGAGTACTGCTCCAGCTTGTTGGGCCAAGGAGATGCTACTTTGATAAATTTGTGGTTTCCATGTCTGTTTTTCGTCTAATCTGCAACCGAGGTAATCATAAGTAGCCACTCGGGCCAAAGGCTTGTTGTTTGCCCTAAAGGTCGATTGCATCGTCTGTTTTTGGTTAAGAATCATAAACTTTGTTTTCCCCTCATTGATTACCATGCTCCTTGAGGTGCAAAATGATTTGAAACCCCTGAGTAGTCGATGCATTGCTATCTCCGTTCTTGCCAGTAGTACAGCGTCATCAGCAAAGAGCAGGATAGGTATACTTTCATTGGCTAGTTTTGGCACATCCAGATTTAATTCCCTCAGGTCTTGACTTACTTCATTTATATTACAATTGAATAAGGTTGGGGCCAAAACACAGCCTTGTTTTACACCTCGCTCGATTGGAATTTCTGCCGTATAATCATTTCTCGTAGTATATCTGACCCTGGCAGTATTTCCTGTATGCAGTAGAATTAACAGCCTTAAAATTTTTCCCTGTATGCCCATTTCTGACAATAACTGCCATAATGTTTGGCGGTTTACGCTATCAAAGGCTGTTTGAAGATCCACAAAGACCAGATATACTGGACAATCTTTTAGGGTGGCATATTTAGCGCAGATCATGTTTAGCTTAAAAAGTTGATCTGTTGTACTTTGGCCTCTCCTAAAACCAGCATGGTGTGTTGATATTAAATCTCCATCCTCTAGCCATTGGTCTAGGCGCGACTGAATCATTTTGGCAAAAATCTTTCCAACACTATCAAGCAGTGAGATAGGCCTGTAATTGCACACCATGTCCAGAGGCCCTTTTTTGTGAATTGGAACAATTATTGATTTCTTCCAAGAAGTAGGGATTACCTCGTGGTGCCAAACACTGTTGAATAGACGGGCTAGAGCAGGTAGCCATAACGTTAGCTGGTTACGGTAAGCGTCTGAAGGGATACCGTCTGGGCCTGCAGCCTTGTGCGGCTTTTGGAGGAGAATAACTTGTTTAATCTCTTTCTCACTGAATTCCGGTATTAACTCCATTGCACATCGAATGGCATGGGTTACTTGCATGGAATTTGTGCTGGGAAATTCGTTAGGGACTAGTTCATTCTGGGTTTCATTTACTGATCTAACAAGCCGATTTGAAGGTACTGCATAGGTCTTTTGAAGTGGAAATACCTTACTTGATCTTTGATTTCTGCCTACCAGCCCTTGAGTAAGACTGTTTGAGTTATTGGTACTCCCGGATGCCGTCTTGGCAACTTCCTGGTACAAGGCGGTAAAATGCTTTACCCAAAGTTGTGGGTTGATATTCAGTTCTAGGTTTTTCGAAGGACCTTCGCATCCCCACCTGACTATCTCCCAAAACTTTTTGCAGTTCCCTGACGATATTGCCTGCAGTAGAATTTTCCAGAGTTTATGTGGGAATATCTTCCTTTTGTGTCTCAGTAATTTTTTGTACTGTTGCCTGCATTCATGAAAATATTGCTCATTAAAGTCATTCAAATGCCGATTCTTTAGTGCTTGTGATAAGGTCTTTTTTAGTTTCAAACACTCTTCATCGAACCAGCCCTCCATCGTTTTAGGATTAATTTGAAGATGCTTGGTCTTTTCCTTTGTTGTTTGTAATAGCAGATTATTAAAATTATGCAGGAGGGGTAAAGCTTCGTTAACTGGTAGATTTAAAAACGTGCTAAGTGATAGCAACCAGGTTTGACTAGGTGCACGCGTATAAGGTTCATCCTCATTTGACCTTAATATGTTTTTCCTATTTGGTCTCATGGTTATTGTTAAGCTATTTCCGTTGAATGGAGACTCGGCCTTTTCCGTTGAATGGAGACTCGGCCTTCCCTGGGCTCGTGTCCGGATGGACTATCTCCATTAGCAGTGGGTCGTGATCACTCTCAATCCTGTCCCTTATTTCCATATCGATGACATAATGCCAGGCTTCGATGTTTATTGCCATGTAGTCGATCATACTTTGCCTTTTTCCAGTTCGCAAGGTAGATTTAAAAGTTCTATCTGAATTTGTTCTTCCGTTTAATGTGCGGATTCCTCCTTCTATTAATGCTTCAAAATTAGTTCTCCTTTCTTGGAGTCTTTACAACATTGGATGAGGGGCGTTGGAATATTCCAATGCGCGGTCTTCCTCTACTACTTGTTCATCCCAGAGGATAGAATGAGATTTAGTGTTGAAGTCACCGCATATCAGTAAAAAGGTTTTACAAGGCTGGGGAGAACGGTTGTTCGTATGACCTAGTGCTGGGTTTCTCCAACCCTTAGTTCTTTTATTTAGGATATGTTCCTTAAGGAGCCGCACACCTGGCATGACTTGGACCCGGCTCATAGGAGGGAAATACACATTTACTATTTTGAGTGACCACTCCTCATATTTTACTGCAAGCGTCTGGATTTCCTTGCTTAATACAGCATGAGTTACTACGGAGTTTCCCAGTAGTGAAGTTCTGATCCAAATGATCAGGCCTCCCGATGGTCTTCTTTTTTTTGCTTGATAGCGGGTGAGTGGAAAGTGGAGAACCCATCTAGGTCAATAGCATTAATAGACCAAGTTTCTTGGAAACAGCTGATGTCTTGTTTTTTTATGAATTCAACCCAGTCCTTATCTTCCATTTTGATTTTTAAGCCTGCAATGTTCCAGCTTAGAATTTTTAATATAGGACTAGTTTTATCTTTTATGTTCAAGCCGTCCATTTTTTGCTACAAGCTTCTAGATGGTTGATCTTCGTAATTCTGCGACTGTGGGGGATTGCTCCTGCTGTTTCTAGGGGAATTGGCCAACAGGCAGAACCTCATATTGCTCAGATTTATTCGTTCAGGGAGTTGTTGTTTGGAGCTAATTGCTCCCTGGAGTATCGAACCAGAATTGCCTTTTACCTCTTGCCTACCCAACATGTTTTGGTTTGGAGCTTTTTCAAGAAATATTGTTGGATATGGTTCCTTTTGTGGAATAGCAATAGATATTCCCCAGGTCTTCATCATGTTAGAACATTTTAGGATCTGTTCTGCTATCCAAGGTGAGGCCCAGACTGTTTCTGTTGATTCCCCGTTCTCTAATTCTTTTTTTGATATGAATCTTACTGAGAGGAGGTCTTTGGTTGTTACATTCTGTACGGCTGGCAGGGAGTTGACCAAATGTAGGATATTAGACCTGTTCAGGATGTCATGACTTCCTCTTGAGGAGTACTCAGGGATAAACGTTCAAGCTCTTTAGTTATTTCAGTGCGGATCTCAGTATGCCCGCCACCTCCCTGCGACCGTCTTCCTTGGAGTTGATTATCTTCATTTTGTCTGTTATGAGTGGTAACTGCCCGACCAGTCAATGTTCGTTCTACCTGGCCTTTTTCCCTCCCAAGTTGCAACTCTTTGTTCCTATGTTCTTCATAAGGTTGCCTTTTTGGAGGCCAATTATCCCTTTTTCCTTTAGTTTCCAGGTCCAGCGCTGGGCGCAGTAGGGCAAGCGAATCAGTGATCCACCCAGGCCTGTTACTGAGATTGTGATTTCCAGGGCTAACCTGAGAGCAGTATTTTACCTTTGCCCGGGGTGCAGGAACCGGGGCTATTGTGTTGTCCACGCACATGGTTGTTCTTATACTTTGTTTGCTTCCTATGCACTATGGGGTCTCTGCCCTTCTGCTTTCACCTTTGCTGTTGTCTTGTTCTACCCCCTCAGTAATGGAGTTCGGAGGCTGCTGGCGTTTTCCATAGTGGTCTCCTACTGTATTTGAGTAATGTACCTGGGCTGAGTGTTCTATTTTTATAGCTGGGAGGTACTTGTCAATGGCGGTACTTGATTTTGATGTTTCTGGGCTCCATTTGGGTTGTCCATTGACTAGGGAGTCGTTTGCCTCATTTGTCCCATGATTTGTACCAGGATCTTTTTCAGACCTCCTTCCTTTATCTAAGTCATGCCCAGATGCTTGGTATCCCCTGGGGCCAATGGGTATACGGTTTATATGGGAATGGTGAGTGCAACTTTTGTCGCACAGTAATCCAGGATTTTTATTTATGAAATTAATGACTTTGTCAGTAGGTTTCTCGAGACTCTCAGACTTAATGTTTTCATCTCTATGCTGCTGTTGGGCAGACTCATCACCTATGTTCCTGATTTCCCCTATTGGGCTTATCTGTTGTGGCATGTTTGAAGCCTTTTTTGCTGGTACTTTTTTATTTCTTCTAGCTTTTTTCCATGTGTTTTTCCATCTGCCTATTGGTTGAGGCCTTTTACTCGGGGTCCTTTTTTCTACTGTATTTGAGGCTTTGATTCCAAATTCAGGACTTCCGTTGGTTCTCTCCATCTTGTCTGTCTGGTTTTTTGCATCTGGGCAATTCTCTCGTCCTGGGCCAGAGTGCCCTTCTCTATCTTCCCTGTCTATTGGCCTTTCAGTTAATCTAGATTCTGTTTTTCCTGACTCGTGATTGCACACCTGTGTGCTTTTAAGGCTATGTTTGCAATCTTCGATTATGTCTTTGATTACTTTCGGGACTTCCAGTAATTTTTCCAGCAGTGGTCCACAGGCTTGTCTATCCGTCTTGTCCATTTTGTCAGCCACTGCCTGGTGCAACAGGTTTTCCCTTATTACGCCCTCTACTAGGGCCATCCTGTAATCTATAGTCTGTATTGAGGTTGTAAATTGTTTAGTCAGCTCAAGTTGATCGTCGAATTTTTGAGACTGGGCCATGATAGTTGTTGCAATTGAGCCCAGTGTTGTACATATAACTTTCATGATGCTAAGAATTGGTTGATCTAATGAGAGATCATCTCTGTTTCCCCAATTTTGCCCACTTTGCTCGTTGGTTATCTGGCCTTCTAAGTTCTTATCATCCTCTCCTCTGTGGCCTTTTATTATGCTACCTTCCAGGAAGTTTAGATCTTCTGATGTTATACTGTTTAGTTGGGGGTCTATATTGCCAATAACGGAGTTGTCAGGCGAGGACAGCTCCAGACTAAAGGAACTACTAATGAGTCTGCACAGCGTTAAATTAGTTTTTACAGTTTGGCTTTCGCAGTGAAGCTGTGGCGCTGAAAGTTTATGGGTCTGTTTAGGTGGTAATTGTTCTATTTCAGGACCCATTATGTTTTGGAGTACTATAAGTTCTGCTTGGGCACATCGTGGAGAGAATGTTAATGAGGAATTCCCGGAGTTTAATAGTCGCCATTTGGGGTTCAGGATAAGCTGATTCATTGCTTTTTCTTTGCTCTCCCGAAAAATTGCCCCACTCTGGGAAGTTATTTGACTCCACTTCGCCATCCCCGAGGGGGTTATTGATTGGACAGGATAGTCGCGATAAACCAGCCGATCGCTGCTGGAATAGGCGAATATCCTGGTGCCCGGTCTCTGAAAGCTCCAGTTCACCCCCCCCCCCACGTTATTGCCACCCTGTTCCCCCGATGACTGTAATGGGAGGTCACTAGCTTTGGAACTTTGCGTTTGCGGCTGTTCAGAATTTAAGTTAACTTGGTTATAGTAGTTAGTAATGGTGTTTATCTTTAATTTAGTTTTCCTTACTCCCGTGGTCCCACCCGGGCCCGGGTGCATCGGTGTATACTGTTGTCTCTTACACAGAGGACTTACAAGGCCCCCCACAGTTTCTCCTGCAGTTTCTCCTGCGTTCAGTATTGCACACCCCATATCATCGGAGTCAGTATGGGCTGGCAGGAGAGGCACTGACACCGCTTCTGGTGTCCCACCCAACTCTTCTCCTGGTTCGCTTTCGTCGCCGGGAATCCCGATTTGGGCACCCTCTGCTGTGACCTCTCCTTGATTTATGAATCCCCCCTGGGATAACTGGATGATTCCAGGATCCTGGTCCTGGTCCTGGCCCTGGTCTAACCCCAGATCTTGTGAACTGTTGGATTCCTGCTCTGATCTTTGGAATTTCACTAGGTGAACGAGTGCCTCCCTGGCCTCCCTGGCCTTCTTTGTTTTTCCTCTTGTCCCAACCATCTTCAAGGGCTTCTCCGTTTCTCCGTTCACCGTTCGCCATCCCCCCCTTGGTTCCTTACTTACTTCCTTACTTAGTCTTTAGGAGAGACCACCAACCGGACCACCAGCAACGCCAGGTTTGAGGTCGAGGCTAGAGCTGGGGCTGGGTGAGGCGACGCGACTAAACACCAGCACCAGGGCTGGGACCGGAGGACCGGAGCCGGGGGGGATCAAGTGGCCAAGGAGTGTCCCGCACGACAAGATCCGACCAGGGAGCCCCCAGAAACAGCAGGAGCAGCTGCTCACCCGGTCTCTCCCGGTCTGCTCACCTGGTCTGCGGGGGTCCACAGGGGAGGGCAGCAAAACTCCCTCTGACTCTCCTTCAGGCTCTCCTTCAGGCTCCTTCTGGCTCCTCCTGGCTCCTCCTGGCTCCTTAATCTGGGCCAAGACAGCAAATCTGGCGCTGGAAAGGAGCAGGGGGGGCACACTCAGCCGGAATGCAGCCGGGACACACACAGGCGAAAAGCAGTCCTCCCCCGGCTAGCACCCCCAAAATCGCCGCAGCAGCGCGTCCGCGGCTCACACTCCGCAGCAGATCCAAGACGTGAGCCACCCGGCATCAGCGTCCACCCAGTGATACACCCAGCAGTATAGCAGCCAGCCACTTCACATATGAAGGTGGAAATAACATGACTTGAGTAGGCCAAAAGTCTGTGCACCAATGCCCCTGGACAGTGCCTTATTGTACTTGCACTGTGCTTTGGTCTGGGGATGTGTAAACTGGGCCATTACCCAGGCCTGCAGACCATATCCTTGGTCAGCTGAAAAGACAAAGGGAGAAAAGTCAGTCAACCCACTTTTGACAGACAAACACAGTGGATTTGTATGTCTTGCAACATGTGCATTTGATGTTTGCATTACAGATGTGCCCAGGTGAATAGTACAAGTATGAGGTACACCCCTCCTACATGTGCACTGTGTGAGTTACCACACACAGATATGTCCATTCAGTCATGACTCATTTGCTGTTGTTGCGTCAGTCCTGTACTTCATATATACTTACCAGATTGGCCATTCTGGGATCTCTCGTTTATGATGGAGTGGCAGAAGATGTTTGTTTCATGCACACTTCCTGGATATTTCGCAAGGACACTGGTGAACAGGACACAATGATCCATGATTACCTGAATGTTCATGGAGTGTGTGGGTTTCTGGTTCCGGTATATATGTGATGTAACTGCAGGGGGAACAATTTGCACATGTGTGCAGTCCATGCTTCCCAGCACACGTGGGAAGCTGGCAATGGGACAGGATCCTTGTTTGATCTCTAGCTGAAGTTGTAGCATGTTGAGCAAGAGGACGTACTCTGGTGTTAGACTTATGATAGCATCCAGGAAAGTGTTGAGGAAAGCCGAGAAGAATGATTGGGAGAAAGAATCCACTCTGCTATAGTGATCTGGAAAGACCTTGATGCTTGCAATGTAGAATACAACCATGAATGTTACCTGTGGCAGGATGTTGTTGGACCTCCCATTTGATGGTTGGAGCATAAGTGATGTCTGATACAGCAAACTGGACAATTGATTACCTCCGCAGCCAGTAGTTTGTGATGACTTCATCCTCCCTTAGGTCAATGAGGCTAACCCGCTACTGATAAATGCACTCCCTTCTCCTGCACTTCCTTTGTGGTGGTGGTGGGTGGGAGGTGTGTGTGGTTTGGGTAATGGGGATGTGGCCTTCTTCTTTACACTCCCAGCTGCAAAATGAGGATCTCCATATTGTAGCTGAGCTCACCAAACTGCTCTGTCTCACTTCTCTTTATATTCCAATGTCAATGTGTCATTTCCTACATCTGGATTACTGATGCTCAGCACTTTTGACACATTTGTACACTTGCAGTAACCTCCCATCTGATGCGTCACTTTTCAATGTACTTGTAAATATTAATGCATAGGTTTTGCGGGGAACTTACCCAGGAACGCCTACCTTGCATACATTAATGCTTACATGATTCAGTCAGATCAAGAGCAGGAACATTTGATGCAAGATGACATCGTGCTGGATGTGTCACCTTATACATTTTTTATGCATTGGTGCTGTAAGCCCCTTGTAAATACATCCCCAAGTTTCTCTTTTCTCCACTGATGACAGCAAAGTTCATTACCAGGTACAGAATACACAAACAGGGGGCAATGGTTCCACAAACTGCATATTTGCCAGCCAACAATGCAAGAGTATGCAGGTAGCATCCTGCAGAAGCCGGTTCGGCTATAACATTGCCTAGAAGTGGATGCATGAAAACAGAGAGAGAACACTTTTTCATTCCAAATGGCAAAGCAGCACAGCAGATGAATGCCTGCCCTTGAAGCTGACAAAACAGGAGGGTACTGCGGAGTGAAAAGGTACTCTTAATATGTTGCCTCAAAAATACACTCTGTGGGAAAGCCTGTATCAGGATCCAGGATAGCCCAGGCACCCCCTGGTCATCCACTTGCAGGGGAGCATTTTGCTTAATACCATGCCTAAATATCCTCAAATAATGAAATAAACACCTATAAGATTAGCCATTGTATCACTTTTTTCAAATAAATTATTTAAATCTTGCATAAACAGCACATGTTATTAAATCAAAACACATCAGCTTGGGTGGTTGAAGGCTGCAAATATTTCAATGTTTGTTGACTTTGGCACTTAAAGTAACTAAATTTGTGCCTTGTAACAGTATGTCTGTTTTCTTTCAGGACATTAAAGCAGAGACCACCACCCACCCCAGCATGGTATCTGTGCTGAGCTGGAGGCTGCAATGCAGGTAGGGTCAATAAATTGTATTCACTGGTCATCAGGTTGATGGAAGAACAGCCTTGATATGTTCTGAAAGAGGGGAACTGGCGTTGTGCCAAGTACATATGGCTCTGGTCTGCAATTTTTCACGACAGACATGGATTCAGACTATGGAGGGGCAGTAGGAACAACTCCCACCCATGCTTTACCTTACCCCGCTCCATTGCCACCCACTCATTCTTCACCACTCCACCTCTGCAGGCACCACTGAACAAAATAATGTTAATGATATCAGAGTATGTGTTTGCCTACCTATCTGAAAAACAGGTGCAGGAATCAATTTTAAACATATCACCACAACTAAATGCAGACAGCAAATTGTCAACAAAGGCTTAAAAAGGGAAAATGAAAGCAAACATATATAACATAGGCACTATGGTGGTCATTATGACATTGGCGGAGACTGTTAAAGGGGCGGTTATACCGCCAACAGGCTGATGGTAATTATTGCCAAATTATGACCATCACGGTGATACCTCCCATAGATTGCGAATGTACCACACCAACCGCCAGGGCAGGAACAACAGCCACCACGGCGGTAGCCGCCTACAGCCAGGCAGAAGACAAAGTACCGCCCATCATATTATGACATAGCAAATCGCCAGGGTTTCCGGGGCAGTTCCAACGCCATCAAAAGCCTGGCGGAAACACTTCACAGAAGACAAAAGACTCACCATCAGGAACACAGAGAATTCCACCACTGCCATGGAACCAGAACTCCAAGTCTTCCCGATGCTCTAACAGGCCATGGCTGTCCTGGAACACCAATGCCAATGAAGACGATGACGGTGAGTACAGCCGCCTAGCACACAAGGAAGGGAGGGAGGAAAAGGAGAGGGACACACACAAGCACAATGCACACCATTCACACGCATACACAGAACCAGCTGCAGAGTAAAACGAGTGTCACAGGACCCACGTTAAATTAATGCATGGACAACAATTAGAATGTACAAACACTGTAATTTGCTGCCAACAGCCATCATAATATAAAATTAAATGTAAATCCAGGCGTCAATGTCCAGATTGGACCAATGGACAGTCCAAAATACAAAAGGACAACATGGCCACAGGGCACAATCCAAGGTCCAACTTAACACCTGACATTATCCGGACTCCACTGTTCAGGGGCATCATGTTGGAAATAGGTAGGCACCTCAGGAGGAAGGGGGGTGCGGGGCCACTTCAGATGAAGTGGGTAACATGCCCACTGGTTCTGGAGGGGGCTCCTTGCCCAATTGTCTCTGGAGGGGAGTGAAAGACTGCAGTCTCTGAAGTGGGTAACATGCCGACTGGTTCTGGAGGGGGTTCCTTGCCCAATTGTCTCTAGAGGGTGGCCTACATGCCCTCTGCTGGAGGTGAGGGCTACTGCTGGTGGAGGGGGCCTCTTGACTCACTTTGCTGGTGGAGTGGGAACCTTCCCTTTCTTGGGTGGTGGAGTGGGTACCTTCGCTTTTTTGGGTGGTGGAGTGGGAACTTTCCCTTTCTTGCCTGCAGGACTAGGAGGTGCCTCCACTGTCCCCATCTCCTGTCCCTTGCTTTTCACCACCTTAGTCCTCCCTTTCTGAGGCAGAGGTGTGCTCACAGTAGGAGTGGCAGCCATCACACTCTAGGGCCCATTTGTGCCAGCAGCTGAGGATTTGATGGGAGCAGTGACTGACTGTTTGGCTGAGGTGCTGTGCTGGGTCGATGGGACCCTGCTGTTACAGACAGGAAATGGGTAGAGGGGGAGGGGAGAGGTCAAGATGGGCAAGGAAAACCTTCTTAGGTACGTTAGGGTGGGATGTGGGATAAGGGATGGGAGTGGAGGTTGAGGGAGTGGTTGTCGGAGGTGTATGTCTGCTGAACTTGGGTACAGGTGCATGGACAGTGTTCGTGTGTGAGGTGGATGGCTGTTGGGAGTCTGAGTGCATGCGTTTGTGTCTCCTAGGAGGGGGAAGACATGGTGAGAGAGGACAAAGGGGATGCGTGGATGGATGTTGTGGAGGTGTCTGCAAGTGAGGTGTGTGTGCTGCATGATGTAGTGATGGTGGTGGTGGCTGTTGATGCAGTGCATGCAGGTCTGAGTTCAGATGTGACTGTGAGGGAGGAGGAGTAGGAGAATGGGGAGACAGTGGAGGCAGTGGATGTGGATGTGTGTGCAACTGTCTGTTGTTTGTGTGAGTGCTTGTGGCCTGAAGTATGCTGCCTCTGTTTGACTGTGCTACTCTTGTGTGATGTTTTGGGTGCATGCGTATGTGTATCTGTGCCTGGGATGGGTTGGGGTTGAGGAGACTGCGACTGGGAAGAGGTAGTTGGAGGGGGGCGGTAGGAAAAGGGACACTGGCTGCCAGCAGAGAGGAGGCCAGAGCCTGAAATGATCTCTGTAGGGCCGCCAAACCACCTTGGATGCCCTCCAGGAACTCACTGCATTGCTGCATCTGGGATGCCAGTCCCTGGATGGCATTCCCTATGGTTGACAGCCCTACAGAGATGGATGTAAGGAGGTCAATAGCCTCCTCACTGAGGGCAGTATGGCTCAATGGGGCAGGGCCTGAGGTGCCTGGGGTGAAAGAGATGCCCACCCTCCTGGGTGAGCGGGCACAGGGAACTTGGTGGGGGGGTACTGGGAGGGTGGTTCTGGTATGGGGGTGGCAGCTGTACCTGTAGTGGTTCCAGAGGTGTCTTCCACCACCAGGGACCTCCCATCGGATGAGGTATCAGAGTCAGTGTTGTAACCTTCTGTCTCCGCCATGGTGCTCTCCTCCCCCTCTGTCCCACTGGTCCCCTCTGCGTCAGTGGACTCTGCCTCCTGGTCCCTGTGGGATGCAGCTCCCTCTATCGCCGGTGCCCCTGCTCCTCCACCAGATTATGCTAATGCACACATGGACAGGACCAACACCACAGATGGCATACACATTACCATTATACACAGGGATCACGATTGGGCACTACGCATCGGGCTGGCATTCCACTGGCTAGGTACCACAGCAAGATGAGAGCCAACCACTCCTCCTGGGACCCACTAAGCCCTGTCTGACCTGGAATGCCACGTATCTGGAATACAAGATTTTGCGATTCACCCATTTACCTTGTGCTGGACCACACAGCAATGTTTGAGCTGGCATTAAGGGGTACCTACTTACTGAATCCCACCACCTGGACCCCATGGCAGCCAAAAAAATGGTTGTCACGCTCACTGTACTCACCCCCTTGTGGCTGCCTCAAGTGCCAATCCAGCTTTGGGTAGGCCACCGCCCGTATGCGGGCCATCAGGGGGGTCAGGTTCCGACAGGTACCCTGCCCTCGTGGGTCTGCACGTCCTTGGCGATGGCACGCCACAATCCCTTCTTCTGATGGTCGCTGACCTGCAGAGGTAATACAGACAGGAGGACACCATTAACCAGACAATCCGGCCTCTTACACATATGGCCCACAAATTACATTTCCCTCTACACTAACAAACACATCACCCAGATCCCTGCATGTACACTACCACCAGACATACCCCACACCTTGTTGCATGCATCGTTCCCATGGTGTAATCACCTGTTGGTCTGGAGGCCCATACAGCTGTCCATACAGGGGTAGCATCCCATATACCAGGTACTTTAACTCCTCCGAAGTGAAGGCAGAGGCCTTTTCCACAGTCACATGGGCCATGGCAGGATCCAGACACAGGTCACAGCAGCACACGCAGTGGAGATGTTGTCCTGTGGAAAGCCAGGAATCAAGTGAGTTTATAGATGGAAAATGGCGGTCGCGTCCACGGTAGTGTACACCGTCACCACAGCCGGTGATCCTCATTGGATGCTGTACTCCATAGAGCCCCATGTTAGCCAATGAGGAATAGCACAGCAGTGCATGACCACCTTCCGCCCAACACTGACGGAGTTACATCACTTCCACCTGCCCCTACATATAGGACAGGCGGTCGCCATTTTATGGTGGTGGTCAACATTCTGAAATTGAAAACTGCGTCATTGCTGTCAATTGGACATACATTGCCATTTACATTGTCCAATTACATACAACCTCAGTTACACTGAAGTGGTAGTTCCATTGTTCAGTTTTTCACTCCCTTCTCACTTCTGTGTCCCTTAGGTACATACCACTGTCGAGGAATAGGAGGAGGAGGCAAGACCCTGTGTAGAGACCCCTTGTGGACTTGTCTACACTGGAGGACAGACACATAATACTCACCTATAGACTGGACAGGGCAACAGTCACAGAGCTGTGTGCTCAATTGGAGCATGATCTGATATCAGTTATCTGTCATCCCACTGGGATCCCCACTGTTGTGCAAGTTCTATCTGTGCTCCATTTTTGCCAACTGGCTCTTTCCACATGACAATGGGATCAGCAGCAGGAATGTCACAGCCAATGTTCTCAATAGCGCTGGCAAGGATTTTATCTGCCTTGCTCAAACACAAGTACAGCTACATTGCTTTCCCACCAGTTGAAGATTTGGCCACTGTGAAGGCTATTTTTCGTGTTCGAAAAGGGTTGTGGGTAATGTAGGTGTGTTTTATAGTGCTGTGGGCTGGTGGGTGTGGTGTGTGTATAAGTGGAAGGTGTGTGATTTTAGTTTTGGCCAATGTTGTGTTGTTTTGTATTTGGGTGGCCATTCTAACCGCGCTGGTGTGTATGACCAATGGTTTACCACTGTTGAATGTCCACTGTGGTGATTCGTGGGTCATAATGTGGAGTGCGTTGTTTTGTTGGCGTGACAGTATGGGTTTTCTTACCAACACTTTACCACTAACCTTTGGTCTGGCAGATATGTGTTTGTGGCAGTATTCTGTTGGTTTAATGTGTGTGTGTCATAATATTGTAAACGGATGTTCGCCTCCGTGACAGAATGTTGGCCATCATCACCACAGCGGTAAGCGGGATTTACCGCCAATGTCATAATGAGAACCGATGTGACAAATACACTGCCATTCTTTAGTTTATAATGTTCAAAAATATACTTCACACAAACACACAAACCTGGCAGGGACAGGCATCTATAAATAGAGACAAAGGTGGTCATTCTGACCGCGGCGGGCGGCGGTTGCCGCCTGCCATGCGGTCACCGCCAAATGGCCGCTCCGCGGTCAGGAGACCGCGGATGCCATTCTGGCATTCCCGCTGGGCCGGCGGGCGACCGCCAAAAGGCCCCCCGCCGGCCAAGCGGGAAAGCCCCTGCAACATAGAAGCCGGCTCCGAATGGAGCCGGCGGTGTTGCAGGGGTGCGACGGGTGCAGTGGCACCCGTCGCGATTTTCACTGTCTGCAAAGCAGACAGTGAAAATCTTCATGGGGCCCTGTTAGGGGGCCCACGACACCCGTTCCCGCCATCCTGGTTCTGGCGGGATGACCCCCAAAGTATTGACAAAGTCATTATGGTTCAATTGTAACATCAGCTGACAGACCTAGGGGTCATTTTGAGTTTGGCGGGCAGAAAAGACTGCCTGCCTGCCAAACTCCCGGGGTCTACAACCGTTGGCCCAGCAGGGAACAGTCTACAATATTGATGCTGGTCATAATGGAGCTGGTGGCAATGTTGCAGTGTGTAGGGTGCAGCAGCACCCATCACTCTTTTCACTGTCTGCACAGTAGAAAGTGAAAAGTCTGATGGAGCTGTCCATGGGCGCCCCTGTACCCTGTCTCTGCCAGCTTTTACATGGCAGTACTGCCGCCATGTAAAAGCTCATGGAGAGAGGGGTCCTAATTCCCAGGGCAGTGCTGGGGAGGGAAACTGTAGGTGCGGGCTGTCCAACTGTGGCACTTTCACCATGGTCATAATGTGACAGTCTGAACACCATCAAAGCAGTTGGAGTACTGCTTTGGAGGCAGTCAGACCACCACTGTGGCCCTGGCGGTCTAAAGACTGCCAGGGTCATAATGAGGCCCCTGTGTCTTTGCCAGTGTTTTTTTTTTTTAGTCATCTTTTAAGGCAAACCAGAGTAAGACGAGCAGCATGCACCTGGCAGCCATCTCCCTAGAGCTTTGTTTTTGCTTTTAGAAATGAATTCCAGGATGGAAACTAAGGGCCTGATTCAGAAAGGCAAGCTTACATTGTTGATTAAGTTTGCATTTTTTTGCTATTCATAAATTGCAAGTCAATAGTAAGTTTACAAATGCGAAGTCTCCAAACTCGGGATGGAGAGTTCACAAAGACAATTATAGGACAGGCTGAGGATTGTAGTACCACAAAAAGTAGCACAAAATGTGAATCACAAATTATTTGCAGAGTCTTAAACCTCAGCCTGTCCTACATTTTATTTTTATGTGTGCAGTTCAATGAGGCAACTGCCAAGTGTGGTCATATGTAAGCATACATTGGAGTTTTCAATGAGTAATGGACACACGCAACCCAGGAAAAAATGGCCAACTTTTTGGTTATAATGTGAAGAGAAAAGGGAGGATAAAGTATTATTTTGGGAGGGGCAGGGAGAGCTCTTGAAAACAGTTGTCCCCCACTCTAAAAAACAGAAACACCATTGTTATTTGCAGAATCAACTTATATAGTACGAACTAGGCAAAACCCGAAAATGTATGAAGCCAAGCTTGTTGCATGGTGATTAATTGGTAATCAAAACTCCTCACAGAAGGCATTTAGGTTTTTTATCATCTTCATTTTACATAAAAAAATAATAAAAATAATTACAACGTTTGATTTCATTGTGTATTTGTTTTAATATTTTGTGTTAAGAAGTGTTGAAAGGTATATAAAAATAAATGTCATGTTATACGTTTCTGGTATTCTGCATCTGTCAATAACAATATTATTTATTCTGCAGTTGCAACATTTCAAATCTCTGTTTAAAATTATGAATGAGTACATTTTTCTGTCTGAACTTTTTCTACCTATTCAGATGTGAATGCTAGAATTTAAATCCTCAATTCAAAAAAAGAAAATATATACATATGCATCTCCACACCGGCTCTTTGTTAGCCCATGACATGGCGGCACAGTGTGATCCACTTCCAGCATATCCGATCAATAATTTTACTGCAGATGTGAGTGACATTATCAATGATGTTATCAAAGATGTCATGAGTGCTGTAATTTGTGCGTTAATTAGCAGTGCATGCCGAGAGTGTGAGTTATAGTTACCTTAGGGCACGAGTTATAGTTACTTGACGATAATTCTAACAGGTGAATTTCTATGGTTTTGTACATTTAAAATGTGAACCTAACTAAAGCATCCCTGTAGCTTTTGTTTTTTTCAGTGAATTTCTATGGTTTTGTTAATTCTATTTCCTAACTATAACATCCCTATAACCTTTGCTTTTTTTTGTGAATTTATATGGATTTTTTAATGTATAGTAATTTCCATTACTATACGTCAATCCAACTACCAGCACACACAGCCTTCAGCTGTGTGTGGTGGCTGTTGGCTACAGGGCCTGGCAGGCCAAGCCCCTATAAGCACCCAGCATTGGACTGTATACTGCCTTTGCCCCTGTGCAGCATGGGTTGCTGGCAAGGACTCGCCTGCAGCCAGACCCCGCGGCCAACCCCCTAACCACCCATCCCTACACTGTGCATGGCCCTTTGGCTGAAACCTGTCTCTCTGGATGTGAGAATAGGTGTAAGAGTGTATCTGGGAGTGAGAGTGGCTGCGAGAATGTCTGTCAGGGTGTGAGAGTGCATACATCAGTGTTTTAGTAGGTGCGTCAGTGTGTGCACTGGTCTGTGATGGGTGCATGATGCTGTCGGTGGGTCTGTGAATAGGTATGTGAGAGTCTGATTGGGTCTGTGAGTGGCTGCGTGAGGGTCTGACTGGGGATGTGAGTGGGTCCATGATAGTCTGACTGGGGTTGTGAGTATGTGTGCGAGGGCCCCAGTGGGTCTGTGAGTGAGTGCGTGAGTGAGAGAAAGAGATTGAAAGAGAGAGAGGCAGAGAGTTGTTTAGGTTTTGATGGATTTTATATACATAGAATGAGATATTTCTGAACAAATAGAAAAGAATAATGTATTTACCAGTTAAAAAGAGTGAGATCACCTTTCAGTATGAACCTTAGATTTTTGAAGTTTAAAAGAAATTAAGTGAGGAAAATGATCATGGACACACTTGGAGTAGTACTCTCAACTGTCAGAGTGAGGGTCTGAGAACTTAACCATTAGGAAATAGGTGACTCCGTATTGTGCTTTGTCCAGCCATAGCTGTGACATTCAGCCCACAAACTTCGAGAGGAAGGAGACATGAATATTCCATCACTAGGAAGGTTTCACAGTCTATACACTAGTAAATAAACAGACTCAATGCCTTGAGATGGTACGCTTTGAACCATTAACCTACTGGGTGACAGGCCAAGAGCTTTACCAGTAGGTCAGAAGAGAGTCTCTTCTGCTTTGCATCAAAATGTAATTATAACACCTGAACAGCACATCTTGCTAGTCTAACTCTTTGAAGTAATTGCCTGAAGAGACCATGTAATGGCGATCTATCTCTCCCATCGCATTATGAGATGGAAGAGAGAGAGTGACAGGACTATGGGGAGGAGCCTCAATGCCCCATAGTCCTAGCTGGCTCCCTGCTTCCTGCAGGAGTTAGAATTTCTCCCAGAAGCAGGCAGCAACATTTAATAGCAGCTCTCTGCTTGTGGGAACAATGGTTTCATCTATCTTCCTGCAAGCATTTGCATGCCGGGAAGACAGATGAAAACTCTGCTTTCTAACAGCTGGAGCTGTTTGACAGCTTTTGCTTGGGGGAGGCTGTCAATTCCAACCAACCAAAAAGCAAACAGCTATGTCCGAGTGTTGGCATCCCGGGACATAGCAGGAGCCGGCCCTGGGTCCCCAGGGCCATCATTGTCTCCTCAAGGAAGGGCCCCACAGCCCCCCTCCATGGTATAAAGTCCCGGGGAGGTGGTGGTCCCTAGGGTGCAGGGGAGGCTGCCTGGCTCCCACATAATATTTATGTCAAGTCCTGGGGAGTTGGTGGTCCCTGAGGCTTCAGGGGTAGCCACACAGCCACCCAAACCATACTTCTGTAAAGCCTGGGGAGGGGGTGGTCCCCGGGGCTGTGGGGGGGGGCTGTGCAGCCCCCCTGCATAAAGCCCCGGGGAGAAGGTGATCCCCAGTGCTGCTGAAGAGGCAGGCTGCCCTACCCACATTAAACTAGCAATGCCCTCGGGACTTCGCCCACCTGGGGCTTCAGAATAACAAAGCACGGGAGCCCGCGTTTTGGTTTTAAAAAAAATGTTTTCCAGATCCATCACATAAATGTTTTAAAAAATGCCTTTTAGCTCTGGGGGTTCCAAAGATAGCTGCAAACACTTCCTGGTTTGAAGTGTTGGCAGCCAATCAGAATTGTGCATTCCATTGTGCGAGCTCATTTTTTTTGCGGTTGTTGCCGGCAGAGATCTACACATCTTTTTTCCCTTTCATATCTCCAAACCTATAGAATGGATTTACACCAATTAAGCAAAAGCAAAATCTGCATACAGAAAGCTAGCTTTCTGCCAAATTTGGTGTAATTCCATACAGTGGTTCAGGCTGTTAACATGTTCAAATGTCCTATGGGAATTAACATGGGAAATGTAGCTGTCAGTCTCTCCTCAGTCCTGGGACCACCACCTCCCTGGGGAATTGATCAAATTGGGTGTGGAGGGAGCCTGTGGCCACCCAGCAGCCCCGGGGACCACCTCCCTGTGGCAAATTGAAAAAATAGAAAGGGGGTTCATTTCAGAGCCCTTGTAGCCCTAGGGGTCACCATCTTCCTGGGGCTATACTTGTTGAATGGAGGCCATGTGGCCCCTCTCAAGGAGCCATTGATGGCCCTGGGGACTGCCACCCCCCAGGGTCGGCTCCAGTTATACACTGGGGTACTTCCACAGCTGCAGCCAAATTACAGCACACATTTTTCTGTCAAAGCAGTTTTCAAAAGCGGAGTTTTCATCTCTGTTCCCTGCACGCAGAAAAATAGACAGTCTGCGTTTGTGCTGTGCAGACCATAACTGGGCTGCAATGTGCACCGCAGTGGACCAGATGGAGGCAGCCACTGAGACTCATTGCCATCGGACGACAAGGAGAGGAGGACCCCCGGGAAGACCCAGGTAAGTCCTCGTCTCTTTTTATCATTCTTGTGCACACTGCTGCACAAACAAGGACTGAAGCTGCAGCTTTTGCTGTTTACGGCCCTGGCCTGCAGTGTACTTGGGGCAGGCCGGTGCACAAGAGGCCTGGCAGCTTTCTCTGCGTATGGCTTTGGCCTGAATTCAGGCCAGGGCTGCAGGCACTGAAAGAAATCTGCAGGTTCAGTCCTCTTGTGCACCGGCCTGCCCCATGTGCACTGCATGAGGGACAGGCCGGGTTCGTAGACAGCGAAAGCTGCTGCTTCAGTCCCCTTTCCTGAATTCAACCAAATCTTGGAAGTGCTTAGCAGGGTTGGACCTGGCTGACCTTGCCGACCTAGCGCCATTCCGAGAGATTGCGCATTCAGGACTTCGCAGGCCACGGAATGCCACTTCTGTGGAATTCCAGAGTTTTTTTTCAATTCAGTGAACTCTGCCCAGGCTCATACTGAAAGGTGATCTTAGTCTTTTTAATTGACAAATTAATTTTTATTTTCAATTTGTTCAGAAGTATTTCATTCTAAATATATCATCCACCAAAGCCTTATATCTGCGCGGTGGTGGTTGGCCACAGGGCCCTTGCCTACAGCCAGGTCTGGAGGCCACCCCCCTACAACCACCAAAACTTACACTGTGCACAGCCTTTGCCCATGTGCAGTAGAGGTTGCCCTCAAGACCTGGCCTGCAGCCAGACGCTGCATCCAAACCCCCTAACCACCCAATCTGTGCACAGCCCTTTGCTCATACATGGCTGGAATTAGCTATGGCCTCTCTGGGTGTGACAATAGGTGTGAGATGGTGTATCTCGGGGTGAGAGTGTCTGTCAGAGTGTCTGTCTGGGTGTGAGAGTGTATACATCAGTGTTTTAGTAGGTGCGTCGTTATGTGCGAGAGTCTGTGTGTGGGTGCATGAGGGTGTCAGTGGGTCTGTGAGTGGGTACAGAACTATCTGAGTGGGTCTGAATGGGTACGTGAAGGTCTGACTGGGGCTCTGAGTGAGTGCATGAGGAGCTGAGTGGGTTTGTGAGTGGGTGCGTGGGTGGGTCTGTGAGTGGGTGTGTGAGTGTCTTAGTGGATGCCTAAGTGTCTGAGTGGGTGCATGAGTGTGAGAATTGATTGAAAAAGAGACAGAGAGATTAAGAAAGTAAGAGGGGGCAAGATAGAGTGTTTTAGGCTTCGATGCCTGATATACTTAGAATGAGATATTTGTATGCAATTTAAAATAAAACATGTATTTTTGTTTTTAAAAAAATGTTTAAAAAAACGTATTTAGCAAAGAAAATTTTAATGAGTCCAGCTGGACTCTAACCTCCAAGGATCAGTGTGAAGGTCTGCAATCTTCACACCAGGCTACGGGGGTTTTCTTGTTTAAATGTTTTTCCCTTCATGGGATTCTGGGACAATGACAGCACCCTCAAGGCCACCCTCAGTCCCTATTTATTTTTATAAATATATATTATTAAACAAAAAATGAATAGCCTTAAGGCTTCCCTTGCTTTGACAGCAGCTCATTTCATCCATGTCCACTGCAAAAATAATAAATAAATATATACACACACACATATATATATATATATTTTTTTTTATATATATATAATATATATATATATATATATATATATATATATATATATATATATATATGCATTAGTTCACACAATTCTTACACACCGAGTAAATACATGAGATATTTATTAACAATTAGTGCCCACACATCTCTATCAGATTCTTGTTCAATAGCCAGTCACCAATAACTGCCAGGCTACATGCGTAACAAAGGTCCAAACACAAGTAAATACTTTCAGAGAT
The DNA here is from genome assembly GCF_031143425.1 of Pleurodeles waltl. Lineage (NCBI taxonomy): Eukaryota > Metazoa > Chordata > Amphibia > Caudata > Salamandridae > Pleurodeles > Pleurodeles waltl. The sequence goes on from NC_090437.1 coordinate 766,377,795, forward strand.
CACTATGTCACTGAATGTGTTTGTGGGTTTGCCCATTATTTTGAGAAGGAATGATCTGAGGCAGAGAGGATTTTTATGCAAATGGTTAATGTCTTTTCAACGTCCAGCCAAGAAGAGGCTTCAAAATTCTAAGTTCCACCTGATGTAATCTTGTCATGGTTTCTGAGTGGTAGTAGGATAGTGATACAGATGCATGCCTCTCATAGGCTTTTCTAGCCTCTACTAGGCTGCCCTAGCCTCTGTGAAGATATTAGGTGCTCTACATTTTTTTGCAACTGAATCTTTTCAAAGTCAGTCTAGTGACATTGCAGGCATCTTGCAAGCAAGCCAGTCCAGATGCTTTCATCAGTTCCTGAGACACATCAAAAGAAGCATGCATCTGTACATAGGCACATCACATTCACTGGTGGGAAGGCAGAGGGTTTGTTCAGGAATTGTATGCCATTTCCCACATCCCACATGTGCTAGTTGCTATTGATTGCACCTATTTGGCACTTCAACCATCTTACCAGACAACACACCTTTTCTGCAACAAACACCACTGGTGCAAAGTCAACTTGCAGGCTGTGTGATGGCAGTGGCTGCTTCACTGATATGCGTGCTGTGTTTCCAGGCTGTATTTTGTTGCTCGAGGTCAGTTCTACTAATCAAACTACCCAATGCAGTTTGTGAATCGGCCCTATGTTTTTAATTTGAAAATAAACAATGTACTTACAAAGTTAGTGACTTAAACGTGGCATGTAGTCTAACTCCCAAACAGGACATGTATACTGTGTACAACTTGAGTTGGGAATATGGTACATGTGCTGCTTATTTTTCTTGCTCTCTTTTGGATATTAGTCAGGTGATTTCCACACTAATATTGCTATGAGGCCCTAAAATTACAAGAGAAGACAGACACTAGTGAGATATGTTTTAAATTAACAGATTGTTTGAGTTGGTTCAGGTGAATGATCAAAAGCATTTATTGTGCTTTTGTGATTTAGAGAATTATAACAGTAATTATTTCTGTGGTACAACACCATAACACATACAATATTATTAGATGGTTTGATTTGATTTGCAAATATTGTTAAATAGAATTCAGTTTGCTGAAAAATCTGAATCTACAGGAACTCAGCAACAGAACTGATCCAACCGTCGTCAAATGGGAGAACCCGCGCAAGGGCTCCCATTGTCCTTGGTTTGATCCATTATTCTTTGCTATGCCCAGCCACAAAAATGTAATTCTAGATTCCCCAGGTGTCTAGGTTACAAAATCGAGAGCTACCTACATTCTAAAAAGAGGATACATTTTGGTGGAAAAATATGCTGCGTCCATGTTGCTTTTTGGGCCGTTTCATGTTGTGGGCAGTAGGTCTACCCTCACAAGCGAGGTACCATTTTTATCAGGAGACATGGCTAAATGCATGATGGAAAGAAGTTTGTGACTCCTCACAGATACCAGAACTTTTCATCACTGAAATATGAGGAAAATGTATTTTCACAGTCAAAGTTTGAGGATTACAAGGGATTCTGAGTAAAAATCTGTGGTGAGAGCCACACAAGTCATTCCACCCTGAAAGCTCCTGGGTATCTAGTTTTCAGAAATGTATAGGTTGGCTACGTTTTCCTAGGTGCCGGCTGAGCTAGGGTCCAAAACCTTGAGCTGCCCACATTGGAAAAAGAGGGTAAGTTTTCAGTGCAGAAAAGGGGATGCATCCGTGTTGCTTTTTGGGTCGTTTCCTGTCCTGGGCACTAGGTTTACTTATATGTGTGAGATACCATTTTTTTGGGAAAACTTGTGGGAGCATAGAATAGTAGAACATTAACTATTACCTATTGGATTTACCAGCATTTGTGCCTTTTAAAGTTATGCCAGTGTATAAAAAAAGATGACCTTTACCAAAAATAATGCAAATCATATGCTAGTACGGGTACCCACAGATTCAGAGATGTAGAAATAACCATTGGCCCTAAACTCCGTATCTTGGGCCCATTTCAGAAATTCATGTTTCCCTGATGCCCAATTTTCACTCTTCCTATTTTGCTATAAGAATTGGTCTATATTCGGCATTCAATGAAAAATCGCTGTAGGAGGCAGCTTATTTGTTGGCTCTGTGTACCTTGTGTTCTTGTAGAACCTACAAACCCTATGGGCCATATTTATACTTTTTGACGCACAACTGCGCCAACGCAGTTGTGCGTCAAAATTTTTAACGCTGGCTAATGCCATTCCAAAGCGCCATGCAGGCGCCTTATTAATGGAATTACGTTAGCCGGCGGAGCTGACTGGTGTGCGTAAAAAAAAATGACCCACACCAGGCAGCGCCGGCGTAGGGGAAAATGGAGCTTGGGCGTCAAAAAATGGGGCAAGTCGGTCTGAGGCAAAAAATCTGCCTCAACCCGATTTGCGCCATTTTTTTGGACTCCCACCCTCCATTGACATGACTCCTGTCTTAGCAAAGACAGGAGTCATGCCCCCTTGCCCAATGGCCATGCCCAGGGGACTTATGTCCCCTGGGCATGGTCATTGGGCATAGTGGCATGTAGGAGGGCACAAATCAGGCCCCCCTATGCCACAAAAAAAAAATATATATATATACTTACCTGAACTTACCTTAAGTTCCCTGGGATGGGTCCCTCCATCCTTGGGCGTCCTCCTGGGGTGGGCAAGGGTGGCAGGGGGTGTCCCTAGGGGCATGGTAGGGCACCTCTGGGCTCCTTCCGAGCCCACAGGTCCCTTAACGCCTGCCCTGATCAGGCGTTAAAAAATGACGCAAAAGCGGCTGAACGTCATTTTTTTTGACCCGCCCACTCCTGTGCGTCATTTTTGCACGGGAGTTTAAATAAGGCGCACATGCCTTGGAGTAATTTTTTAGACGGGAACGCCTACCTTGCATATCATTAACGCAAGGTAGGTGTCCACGCTAAAAAATGACGCAAACTCCAAGATCTTTGGCGCTAGACGGGTCTAACGCCAAAGTATAAATATGGAGTTAGCTTTGCGTCAAATTTGCGTAAAAAAACCCGGCGCAAACAGAGTATAAATATGCCCCTATATATCCCCACAACCAAAAGGGTCTAGGTGATGTAATGGTGTGTTGTTTTTGGAAATTGCCATTGAAACAGAAAGTTACAGATGAAAACTTTGTCACAAAAGTCTTTTTTTTCTGACTCATTTTCAATATTTCCTTATTTCAACAGTTATTTTCTTTGTGAAAACCTTAAAGGATCTACAGATATGACCCCTTGCTGTATTCAGAATTTTGTCTTTTCTGGATCACTCATGGGTTTTACATTGGTTTCTACCACAAACCGGAAGTAGGTTGAGAGCACAAAAAATAAAGAAAATAGGCTACCTCTTAGAAAAATGCCTAAACTGTGGTACAAAATTTTGTTTTTTTGATTCATCTCTGCATGTTCCTGAAGGATGGGAATATGGTGACTTTGTACAATAAACCATTGATGGATGCTATTTTTAGGGAAAAAACAGACACTTTGAGTTGAGGCACTTTGGGGCATATTTATACTCTGTTTGCGCCGGAATTGCGTTGTATTTTTTGACGCAAATCCGACGCAAAGCTAACTCCATATTTATACTTTGGCGTTAGACCCGTCTAGCGCCAAAGATCTTGGAGTTTGCGTCATTTTTTAGCGTGGACACCTACCTTGCGTTAATGATATGCAAGGTAGGCGTTCCCGTCTAAAAAATGACTCCAAGGCATGTGCGCCTTATTTAAACTCCCGTGCAAAAATGACGCACAGGAGTGGGCGGGTCAAAAAAAATGACGTCCAGCCGCTTTTGCGTCATTTTTTAACGCCTGGTCAGGGCAGGCGTTAAGGGACCTGTGGGCTCGGAAGGAGTCCAGAGGTGCCCTACCATGCCCCCAGGGACACCCCCTGCCACCCTTGCCCACCCCAGGAGGACGCCCAAGGATGGAGGGACCCATCCCAGGGAACTTAAGGTAAGTTCAGGTAAGTATATATATATATTTTTTTTTTGTGGCATAGGGGGGCCTGATTTGTGCCCCCCTAGATGCCACTATGCCCAATGACCATGCCCAGGGGACATCAGTCCCCTGGGCATGGCCATTGGGCAAGGGGGCATGACTCCTGTCTTTGCTGAGACAGGAGTCATGTCAATGGAGGGTGGGAGTCCAAAAAAATGGCGCAAATCGGGTTGAGGCAGATTTTTTGCCTCAGACCGACTTGCCCCATTTTTTGACGCCCAAGCTCCATTTTCCCCTACGCCGGCGCTGCCTGGTGTGGGTCATTTTTTTTTACGCACACCAGTCAGCTTCGCCGGCTAACGTCATTCCATAAATAAGGCACCCGCATGGCGCTTGGAATGGCGTAAGCCGGCATTAAAAATTTTGACGCACAACTGCGTTGGCGCAGTTGTGCGTCAAAAAGTATAAATATGGCCCTTTTCTGTATTTGTTTTTTTTAAAATTAAACCTTTTGCTATATTTTGCCTATTAGCACAGTCCCCTCCAGGAAATTCAACAAACCCAGGGTACTATTAGAATTCCCAGAATTTTGGGAAAAAGGATGCAAATTTAGCATGGATAAATTACCTGGAAAAAATGTTATTGAGCCCTAAGCACAAACTACCCCATATAGCCAAAAAAGGGCTCAGTACATGGAGAGAAAAGGCCCAGCAGCTAAGGGGTTTAGGACAGTCAAGTCCTAAATGGGGCAGATAGACTGTGAGTTTCAGCAGAAAGGGAGTACCTTCTCCACTAAACTCTAAATCACCCACTTAGTGCCTGATTTAGGTCTTGGCAGAATCGCTCCCACACTTTTCTGTCTGATAAGACATCCCTGACTAGGCAGTCCACCTGCTTTATTTAGATGCTGGCGGGCCCATACACGAAAACCTGTTGGCGACCCACCATCAGCACCAAAATGTTACACTCTCTTCGATGGTGCCATCGGCAAAAAGGCAGTTTTTCCAGCTCGCCAGTCACGATGTGCCTTCCTGCTGATGTAACTATGGCAACTAATCCTTCACATCTGAGTTGACAGATTGGAATGGATTAAAACACAAAACTCACCTTTTTTATTTCTTTTCACTTCCCTTACCATCATGAACCCGATCATACAAGTCCTTCTTTCGCTGCTGCCACTTTACCTTTCAGCAAATTAACCCCCTTGTCACCAGAATCAAAGGTGGGTGTCTGTTTTTACCTATATCCATTGGATTGTCTTTTTCCATTAGCTCTGGACTAGTGCATTTGTAATTCATACTTACAAGGAATAGCAGAATATTGTGCACTGCATATGTCTGTAATGTGGTAGTTTCAGAAGTTTAAAGAAACATACCGCTATATTTTATTTACATTCACAATTTTGTTCCAAGCTGCCTTCATCCTAATGGACACCTACAAAAAAAAGTCACATTAATCCCAAAGTCAAAATGTGTCCATACATGTGTGTGTCATCTTTTTCCCTAAGCTATCAAATCAAACACATATGCATTACACATTATTGGAACAACATAGATTTAATAAAATGTAAAAATTGTACTAGACAGGGCAAAGAGTTGACTCATGAGAAATGTTAAAATCAACTTCAAACATCTCATATATGTATTATTCAATGGCGGACAGTAATATTAGGAGGGAGGGGGGCGGGCAGGAAGCGCACTCACACTCATTCATTCACACACGCACATCCATTCACAATACTCATCAACATTCAAACATACATGCACTCACCAAACATTTGTTTAAAAACACACACACACGCACAAAACACACACACACCCTCTCCCCCTTTCATCTCGGGGCTCCCAGAAGGGTTGGGACTGCTGCATTCCCTCACTGGCTGACTGGCTGACCTTAGGTCAGCCAATGAGGGAAGGTAGCAGTCATAACTTCGTCACAGAGTGGGATCAGGTCAGTGAGACTTCTGACCTCACCCCCCTCTATGATGAGGGGGTCACTGATTGACACTCGCCCTGGGTGCTTCAAGGATTAAACCTGAAGTGCCCAGGTCAGAGTCAATGGGTGACGCTTCCCCTTGTCACCGAGGGAGAGGGCCTCAAGGCACCTTTGCTGACCCTAGGAGGTCACGCCCATAGGAGCTGTTACCTCTTCAACCAAACAAAGTTTAGCTCAGGCAGCCAGAAGTCTGCGCAAATCATGCATGTCTGGCTCCTGGCTACCTGAGCTGAACATGAAGAGAGTCTGCCAGGCTGACCTTTGCTCTCCTCACAGGCACTCTTCATGAGGGGCAAAAGGTGGTGGTGGGGTGGCCCCTCCACCCTAAAGGACGGGCTGCGGTTGGTATTAATGCCACATTTTCTCATTGTTTAGTGCATTTTCTTTATATCATTAAATCTTGTTTAACTCTATTTTTTTTAAATGTCTAATGCATATATGTTTATTAACACTTATCATTTTTAAATAAACAAACCTGTATTAACCCCATTGGTGTGGGTGTCAATGTGTGTGTGGTTTCGCTGTGGGCTGCAATCGGCCCCCAGGGAAACCACACCCACATATAAAAGTGATATCTTTACACATATGTATATATATATATATATATATATATATATATATATATATACATATATATATATATATATATATATATATGAGCCACCAGATGTCTTGTGGCTTGTGTTTTCAAAGCAATGCACATACTCTAACCAACACGTTTTAACTGTAGCTTTTAGGCAGCAATCAGAGTCAAGATAACTCTTGTGATTATGTTTCTGCTACAAAAAAGTTTGACTTTTGTTTAGTGGCAGTTTTGATGCCATAAAGTAGCGCAGAAGCTTTATATGCCTACTGCAAAGATCATATCTGTATTGTTTGTATATAGCTGAGTGGATCAGTAAAGCCAGCCATTACCTGTGCTATAATGAAATGAAATGTTTGTGCGAGGGGGGCTATGGAGAGATGAAGGGCACTTTTGCTGGGTGGTAGTGAGGAAGGAAGAACTTATGGGAATGGGAGCACCAATAATGATTGTCAGACTAGGTGCCAGAGGCACTAAAGACTGTCACAACTGGTATGTGACAAGGTGAAGTAATAGTGTGTCTTTTTTATTTTTTTGAGTGTCTTGAGAGAACGTTCTGATTGAGGGAAGAAGCGAAGGTAAGGTGACCTTTACTGTTACATGCATCACACACACACCTGCCAGCAATTTTGTGACTGTCTACGGAGGCTAGTGTTTTAGAGCGACAGTTTAGCCAGTAGCAGAGTTGGCGTCTCGTTTGATGACTACTGCTCAAACCACAACTCAGGATGTAGAGGACAGCTCTGATGTAGGATCGGAGACTGAGACAGCAGATACTGAGACAGCATCTGAGGGTTAGCACAATGGCGCAGACTCTGGGAGTGATTTTTCAGTCGGAGGAGTCCCATCTGACAACTCCTCTTCCAGCGATTCTGAGGAACGTGATGAGGACAGTCCTGCTGTCCCTTTGCAAGCACAGTCTGTGCAGTGGGACAATAGCGAGTTAGCCCAACCCAGAGAGGAGGTGCATGCAGCGGCAAGCACAGAGTGCTCTCTTGAGAGCTCCCCAACTTAGTTCAGCCCCAAATTTCACCACCCAAATCATATTGTGGAGACATCAAAATTACCTATCCCAAAAACAACCTGGTTTTGGAGGGCAGGCACCTGCATTTTTGGTCCTGGACTCAGCGGCCATATCAGGAAACCTACTAAACCCAGACATTCCTGGAAACTAGGCACCCGGGGGAGTCTACGGAGGATTGCCTTGTGTGTATTGCCCAAAGTTTTCTTACCCAGAATACCCTGCAAAGGTGAAATGTTCAACAAAAACTCTATTTTTTCTCACATTTCTGTAACACAAACTACAGGAATATGCTGTGATCCACAAAATTCCTACCACCCAGTGTTTCCCCACCCATCCTGATAAAAATGCTACCCCACTTGAGTGACTATACCTAGTGCCTGCCTCAGGAATGGATCACATTCCCAGCAAAACTGAGGGTGATGGCCAAAGGGGACGCACAGTTTTTTACCACACTGGAAGAAGTATGGCAGTGGACAGACACTGAGGGCCAGATTTATACTTTTTGACGCTAAACTGTGCTAAATCAGTTTTGCTTCAAAAATTTTAACGTGGGCTAACACCATTTCTTAGCTCCACTGTGCATCAAATTTATACTTTGACGCACAGTGGTGCTAAGAAGAGGTTAGAGTAATTTTTTTTACGCTAACCATTGCACCTTGTCGTAAGGCGAAATTATGTTAACACAGGAAAAATGTCTCTAATACGATTTGTGACATGGAAAACGTCTCAAAATAGTTATGTGCCATTTTCCATCGCAATAGCCTCAAAAAGCGTCGCAAGTGCAGCAAACAGTGCTAAGGAGCTCCAGAATGGATCCCAGAACCCAGAAGAGACCCCAGGGAGACCTCAATCTACCAGGAACCAGCCAGGAGGACACAAACAAGACCCAGGGGAGAGACAAGAAGAAGAGGAAGTGTCACTTCAGTGCAGAGGAGCATGAAATACTGGTCAGAGAGGTGACAGAGAACCAGCATCAATTATTTATCACCTCTTAATTGCCAATTGAAAGGAAAGAGGCAATATAACAACAAATTGTGGACAAGATTAACAGTGTGGCAGAGGTCAGGAGAACTGTCACCAAGTGTAAGAAATGCTGGCATAGCTGGAAGCACAGGACAAAGGAGAAAATGTCAAGGAACAGGAAGGCAGCACTGCAAAACGGAGGTGGGAGTCCAGCACCGCAGGAGGCTCTGGACAAGATGGAGGAGATGGTTACAGCCATCATCCCGGAGGACATCATCACAGGAATCGCAGGACAGCGCAGACTTCCAGGAAACAACATTTATGCCGGGTAAGTTGTGTGGGGGACACAAATGCCTTAATGGCACGTGCAAGAAGGGGGAGGTACATACCTACTACACAATGCATGTCAGCCCTGGAAATAATGCACTGGAAAGGGCAAAGGGGCACGGCACGGGTGCACTGGCTGTGCAGGGGCATCTAGAGGCACAGAACAACACAATACCAACAACCTTTGCATGGGGGTACACCATCAGGCAAAGACTGCTAGAAATGCTATAGCAGACCAGGAGGGTAGGGTAGAATGTAAAACTGGGCTTCTGTCATAGACAGCTGTTATTGTTAGAATGTGAACTAGACAACAATACCCAGTCTCAGGCCATTGGCTCAAGTGGCATTTACCATTGACAACACTTGCCACTACTACCTGTGCTGTGTGTGCTGGTCAATTTGTCAATGCCAGTTAGGTGCCCATGGCACAAACACACTCAAAATGAGGGATCAGTATGACTATGTGATCAATTCCCTTCAATCCCTATCCAAGTGCAACACCTGTCAACTGCTCATGTCCATAGACTCAAACATCAGACACTGTCACATACATTATGAACTTCACAGCAGTAATCTCATAGCCATGCTGCACATTCCAGGGTCTACCCCTGTGCCTGTGTCACAATTGCTACAATGCCACAGTGCAACATCTCAGATGTCATAGTGCTAAGACAACAGCATTGAGGGGGAGGACAAATGTGTGTAGCTAGGGAAACACACACGCACAGTCATAAGAGGAAATGGAACTCGGCCAGGCCCATCAGTGCAATGCAATGTAGCACACATACGCAAACATCAACTTGAAAAAACCACCAATGCTGTCACCTCTATTGTGTCATGCCAATGCAATACATGGTATGGTGCTAGGTCTCAGCACTGTATAGGTGTATGTGAAACATGATAGACTGGGACAGGGCCATATTGTTATGCGTGGTGCATGTGGCATCAGCACACCAGCATGCATTGCAAGGCCTCATCATGCTAATTGAATGGGAGGGTTGATTAGGACAAGAAGGTGGCAAACTACAATTTGGACAGAACCTACACCTAGAGGACGCAGACAATTCCCCAAACTGACCACACTACATGTGACATGCAGGTGGGGCATAGGCCTAAGAGAATGCAAACATTAATGACAGGAACAATGAACAGGAACCCATATTACAATGTTCCACCAATAGGAAGTCAGTGACGTCCCAGTACAACTGCCACAACAAAGACACACTAATAGTACAATATCTCATTGCAGAGGACGATGGCTCTCCTGTCGATCTGCCTGTCCGGGACTACCCTGATGACATGGATGACGAGCTGACAACCATCAGCCAGGAAACCCTCCAAGATGTCCTGGGAACCCTCCAGACACCACCTCCAGTCGCAAGGAGGAGCACACATGTAGCAGCCATCCCTGAGGACCCACTCACCACCCCAATAGTATGACTTGCCAGCTCCAACACAGCTGAGGACTCTAGTGACACTGGGACCATCTTTGAGAGGACAGTTGCTGGAGTACAGCGGGAGATGGCCAAGGAGGTGTGTATGGGGATGCAAACTATGGCCGCCAGCCTTGAGGGGATGCGCATGTGCATGATGACATCCGCAGGTCAGTCAGCAGCCATGCAAGTCCAACAATTACTACTGCAAGGACTCCAACAGTGTGTGAGGGACCTCACCACTGCAGTGAGGGAGTTGCCACAACACCTGGCCTCCCAATCTTGCAGCTGCATGCATGACATCAAGCTGGACTCCCTCAGGTCAGACATGGCTGGCTACCACAGGGATGTTGCTGCCATACTCAATAACCAGCAGCTCCTACTTGCTGCAGTTATGCCCTATATAGTTCCACAGTTGGTAGCTGTCGGGAAATTGGAGTCCACTTCTCCAATCAGTGAAGTGTGTGTTGTCCCCTTAAACCCACCACCACCACCATAAAGGGCAGAGGAGACGACAGACACATCAGAGGATGAAACTGTGGAACAGATCACCTTCACCCGTAGGAGTACCCGGTAGCACCAGCCCATGCCACATGGGCAGTGATTTTCCTTTGTCCTGTGCTTGACAACATGCCAGTCTTGCTACAGTTGGTAACATGCACTCTTCTCCGACACTCTGTTAACCTTACCAATATGGACTGCAATTGTCTCTCACTACCCAATTGGCAATTAATGTTCCTTTGCACTGATGTCCAATGACATGTCCCTCATCCTTGCACTTGTGTTGCGTCACAATAGAATGCTTCACACTAATGGACTCACAAACCTGGACTATGTAAATATTGCACTACAGCACTTTAAAATAAACAGCACCTACACATGTGATGCATGTAACATGTCAGTGGTCACAGAATGTCAATGCAAGAGGGCAGAAATAATGTGGGCAGATATTTATGCACAAGGGTATGGATTTTTAAATGTTGACCACATCCCCTACAAGACAATCATTGTGTGTGTGACATTTGGCTCAAAACATACATGCCACACCCACAACATACAGCAGGAATGGCTGTGTAAGAGTGTTTGGCCAATAATGTCACCTGGGAGTACAATTTAAACCCATAGGTGTCAATTTTGTATACTTAACCTCATAAGAAATTGACACCACTCAGTTTATCAGGGTTCACATGAACATCAGTACTCAAGATTCCAACACAGGACCCAAACGATGACAGCTATACCTGTCCAATACATGGGAACCATAGTCACCTTGAGTGGTTGGTACAATGGATGGCAGATGCATAGAGATGTATCTTTGTTGTAGCTGTCAATGTGTCAGCTCAGTTGGAAGTTGGAATTAACATGTCAAGAGTGGGATGTGGATGTAGGACCGAATACACAGGCCAACACAAATTTGGCACTGTACACTCATGCAAAGGCCCAGATCCCCAAGCATATGACACATGACATAAAGGAATACATAAAACTTTATTAACTATGTATAAAAGAGAACTTAAAACGATGCCACACATATATACTCACCTAACCTATCCTAACTATACATTACCCACAACTGGCCCTAACTACCCTATGCAAAACGTACTTACCACAAATTAACTAAACACTCTAAACATTTACCCCCACCCCCTATACATGATGGTACACATGTAGGACAACATATACTAACCTTAACAGATACTAACTAATACTAAACAAATCTATATTTTTAAAAAAAATTATATATTTTATTTTGCTATAGAATACACAAAAGCTCCAACATCAACCCCCACCCACCCCCTCAAGCTAACATGGAATAATATAACCCCTCGTCCCTCAACCTACTTATCCTATGTAAACTACTAGCCTACTCTAACATATCACTAAACCCCCTAAACTCATTAATAAACAGGCTATGGACAGAGGAGAGAGGGGAGGGAATTAGGGTGGAGGCAATGCAGGAGTTTTGTCCTCCTCAGAGTTTTTTTAATGGATTTTTGACTCTGGCTATTCCTAACAACGTCCCGCTGGAAACTGTCAATTTTCCTTAGGACCTTCTGCATGTCCCTCTGTAGCTGCTGATTGCGGCCATGTCTAAAGCAGCTACTGTGGTGACCTGTGTCCCTGATGTTGTCGCAACTGCAAGTGCCATGGTCAGGGTGCTGGAAGTGATGGTGCAGCAGATGTTGGGGCTGTAGCTCCCGAGGTTGAGGGTGCAGCAGGTGGGGTTGATATACTGTTGGCCACTGTGCCACTGCCTGCAGTCATGCTGGTGGCGACACCTGTTGTGGCCAATGTTGCACCCCCTTGGCTAAAAGCCTGCCATGCTCCTGTGGTTCTCTCCCGATGATAGTGTATTGCCATCAATCTAAAGCCAGACTCCACATCCAGGACATGCCTGTATCTCACTGCCTGCCTCTGGAACTCTCTAGTCTCTGCTGCATTCATGCTGGCAGCTGTAAAAAAGAGACAGGCAAACATTAGTGTCATCATTATGTGATGCATGTACAGATGATAATCTCACACTATACATCAAATTGCACATGCAGCCCAAATCACAGTACAGATGATACATTGTCCCTGCTGAATGAACTGTCAATGCAGCCTACCCAGAAAGTATTTAACAGCATAGCAAAGCACAACAAGGTGTGTACCAAATAAAGTGATCTGTGCATTTATGTAGTGCAATGTGTCACAATGCAAATGCAGTAAGTACTTAACATGGGCCAAGCCGACTAATCCCTATCATCTGGATCAACTTCAAGGCACACAAGACCTTTGATTTGTATGTGTAATTGGCAGGATGGTATGCAGTTGCTAATCATAAGGGGTCAGTGTTATTTGGGACACATGCATGCTTGAATTAGATGTCTGTCATTCACACTGTGACCATCACACCTACCTACATATATGTTCTCCCCCTATCCCTGTGCCTCAAGGGGTATGGGCATGCAATACATCATCACAACTGTCAAGGATAACCAGAAAGCCTTGTCCAGCTGTACATGGATTTAGTGAGTGGAAGACATGTAATGAGGCTTGCCAACTAGGAGTGAGGTATCCATTGGTCAATCACGTCTACATTCATGTTTCCATTTGTGGACAACTATCAACATCTGATCTGTGTAGGAGGCTGGCCTGGCTTGTAGTTGGTACCTTGGGTACTTACACCTTGCACCAGGTCCAGTTCTACCTTGTTAGTGAATGTAGTAGTGTTCTAGCAGCTTAGGCCGATAGAGGTAGCTATAGCAGAGCAGCTTAGGCTGAACTATGTGACATGCAAGGCTCATGCAACACCACTTATAGTTACACAGTACTTATACACAAGTAAAGGCAATACTCAGTGTTACCAAAAAGAAAGGTATTTGTTTGGGTAACACAGTACCAAAAATATCTTAGAGACAATACTCCTTCTGGAGGTAAGTATTATACACAATATATACACTAGGCACCAACATTAGACAGGTAAATAGTCATAGAACAATGTAAACAGTAGGAAATCCTATAGAATGCAATGGGAGAAAAAATAGGTCTAGGGGCAACACAAACTATACACTAAAAAAGTGGGGTGTGAATCACAAATTCCCCCTAGACAAGTGTAGTGTATGCAGAATCACTGGGAGAGTACAAATACAGTAAAGGTAAGTAAATTACCCAACCCCAGAGCCCAGAAAAGCAGGAGTAATGTACTGCAAGTTTCCTAAGGACACTCTACACCTTGTTTTGGGGATTTTGCAGCAGCCAACCAAGTCTGAAAAGAACAACAGCTCGATTATTGGACCTGAAGACCTGCAAAGGATGGTGACCAAGTCCAGAAGTTGAAAGAAGTTCCAGGAAGGACAGGAGCCCCTACCAACCCAGAAGAGGGTGCAAAAGAAGAGTCCCCAGTTAGTTGAAGACTGCGGAAGTGCACCCTAGGAAGATACTAATGGGATCCTGAATGATGCAAAAGATTTCACACAGTGTGAAGATTGTTTCAGATGAGATTTCGTGTTGGAATGCACCCACAAGCCTTGGCTACGTCAAAAGTGCATTTTTCCTCAAAATGGCACTGGATGGACCCAGGAGGGACCTGGGGGTCTCAACTCTCTTTGAGGAGGAAGAGGGGCCTCTCAGCACTTCAGAGAGCCCTCGGGATGCCAGCCAGCACTGCCATAAGCCGCAGGATCCAGATTCAAAGGAGGTGCAAAATGCAGTTGATGCAGCACAACAAAAGAAGGTCCCACGCTGCTGGAGAACAACTCAGAGATTTGAGCATCACAGGGTGGAGTGCTGGGGACCTGGGCCAGGCTGTACATGAAGGCATTTTGCAAAGAGTGCACAGAGACCTCAGGAGGCGAAGAAGACACAATACACAGTGGTACTGTCATTATCTGGGAAGGCAAGGTCTTACCTCCTCCAAATTACGTCAGCAGGACCTCAGGACAGTCTATGTAGATGATGTTCACTCTCTGTGTCCTTAGGAGCACACTCGTTGCCATGAGAGGAGTCCCAGGGTACTGGTTGTTGCCTTGGATGGTGCTTGCTTGGAGCAGGGGAGTGACTCCGTCACTCCACGGGAGATTTCTTCAGTCGTTCTGGTGCAGGATGAAGACAGGGAGTCCCCAGAGCATGCACACCATGGAAACTGTTGCAGTTCTTAACTTGGAGCTGAGGTTGCTGAAGAAAAGTGTCTCTTGTAAACACTTTGTTGCAGTTACAGCGTTTCTTGGAACAGGCTGTGGTTGATCCGAGGTCAGAAGAGTCTGAAGTTGTTGCAGAGGATTCCTGAAGGAAACTTGCAAGCAGAATCTGAAGAGAACCCACAGGAGAGACCCTAAATAGTCCTGAGAGAGGAATTGGCTACCTTATCAGGTATGGACCTATCAGGAGGGGTCTCTGACATCACCTGCTGGCACTGGCCAGTCAGAGGCCTCCAGAGTGGCCCCACACCTTGCAAAACAAGATGGCTGAAGTCTGGGACACACTGGAGGAGCTCCGGGCACTACCCCTGGGGTGGTGATGGACAGGGGAGTGGTCACTCCCTTTTCCTTTGTCCAGTTTCCCGCCAGAACAGGGGAGAACGGGTCCTTGAAATGGTGTAGACTGGTTTATGCAAGGAGGGCACCATCTGTGTCCTTCAAAGCATTTCCAGAGGCTGGGGGAGGCTACCCGTCCCCAGCCTGTAACACCCTACTCTCAGAGGAAATGCTTTGTTCTGCCTTCCTGGGACTGAGCTGCCCAGACCCCAGGAGGGCAGAACCCTTTTTGTGAGGTGGCAGCAGCTGTAGCTGCAGTGCAAGCATCAGAGAGCTGGTTTGGCAGTACTGGAGGTCCATGGTGGAGCCCCCAGGCTGCATGGAATTAGCTCCCCAATACCAGATTTGGAATGGGGCGACAATTCCATGATCTTAGACACCTTACATGGCCATATTCGGAGTTACCATTGTGAAGCTACATATAGGTATTAACATATATGTAGTGCACGCGTGTAAGGGCGTCCCACACTCACAAAGTCCGGGGGAATGGCCCTGAACTATGTGGGGGCACCTTTGCTAGTGCAAGGGTGCCCTCACACTTAGTAACTTTGCACCTAACTTTCAGCAAGTGAAGGTTAGACATATAGGTGAGTTATAAGTTACTTAAGTGCAGTGAAACTGGCTGTGAAATAGTGTGTGCACTATTTCACGCAGGCTGCAGTGACAGTCCTGTGTAAGGGTTTGTCTGAGCTCCCTATGAGTGGCAAAAGAAATGCTGCAGCCCATATGGATCTCCTGGAACCCCAATGCCCTGGGTACCTAGGTACCATATACTAGGGACTTATAAGGGGGGTCCAGTATGCCAAGTGAAATTGGTAAATGAAGTCACTGGCCTACAGTGACACATTTAAAAGCAGAGAGAGCATAGGCACTGAGGTTCTGGTTAGCAAAGCCTCAGTGACACAGGTAGGCACTACATAGGCATACACATTAAGCCACACACTATGAGCACTAGGGTCCTGACCAGCAGTATCCCAGTGAGACAGGCAAAAACATACTGACATACATGTGAAAAATGGGGGTAACATGCCAAAGAAGATGGTACTTTCCTACAATCTGCCTGACCCCTTTCCTAAATCACCCACATTGATGCAAGCACACATCTGGCCTTGATCTGCATGCACGCCTAAAACATACCACATAAGTACCACGTAAATGGAGTATGAAATTTGGGGCTAGATGCTGGGGGCAGTCACCCATACAGTCCTACATGTACATTACAATACAGGGATGCACAATTTTGTGTGGAAAACTGATGCATCACTGTCTACTGTAAATTAGGAATGACTTGCTGTCAATATTCTGACACTGGACCACCTCCAAATCAAATGTGGGCCTACATGTGGCTACCAATCACCTTGTTCACCTGCTGCTGCCTATTGATCTCCAGTCAAGTCATATATCAGATTACCTGCCAGCTCATCATATCTTGCAATGAGTCCAACACACAAGAGTCAATCACACAATAGCTGCAATCACAACACATGACAGACATTTTCACACTTACTGGATACATCTGGGTCCTCAAATTGAGCCACTTCCCCGATGGTATAGGGGCCGGTCCACCTGTAAGACATGAAAAGGAGATATATACTGAATGTCTGATCACTGTACAAACGTGGGAACAACATATCACAGTGTGTGACATTTTATATGATTGAGCTGCATATCAGGCATGTAGACACTCCAACAGGCATGCCACTGCAAACTTGCATTGACACTGACACTCCAGTGAGTGATAGACACACATATGCACACATGCAGTGGCCCTAACAATCCCGTGGTGCTAAACCTGACTACAAAGTTTTGTTGCTAATCCATTTCAGATGGTACTCTATGTCATGATTTGTAATTGGGTGACCACTGCAATGGCACTTCCCTGGTGCACTGCAACACAAGTGACTCAGGTATTGTGGCTTGTGCATCAAGGAACAATGAATAACTGTGTGATGGACATGTGGGTCAATTTTCTGTCAGCAATTATTGTGCATTCAGTGGTCCATAACAAATGTGGCACAGTTGTATGTAGGCAACAAATGCCCCATTGTCAGTGTCCCCTAAGCCGTATATGCCCCCTATGCCAACACGATGGAAGGGATCATGTGTGTGTAATGATGACAATGTAGCGCTAAACATGGATCACCCACTTTGCTGTCCCAAAAATGTGAAATATGGTATGCTGACAGTGTCTTAGCTGATCATCATTGACAGAATGTATGGGCACAGGTGTAGTCATTGCACCTGAAATGTGTCACTCAGGGCCATATGTACCTATATCAGGTTTTGTGATTCACACAATGCGAGAATTAGCAACGAACAGTTAGCAAGTTGGATGATCAGAGGTAGAACACTCAAAATGACTGTTTGCAATTCAAAAATGTGTTAGCAAATGACTTACCTCTTGAATAATGATGAGGTAGGTCCCATTTTGCAATACCCTTGGGAATGGCAGCACTCACAGGTATGCTAGCCTGCTATTTCAGCAGGGGTGAACAGAAAATATTTCAAAAACCTATTTTATTGCTGAAATACATTTTTTGAAGCAGTCAGTGGTCTGTGGCACAACTTCATGCTCAGAATCTTTTTTGGCCATGCATTCAGAAAGAGGAAGGGATCCCACGGAGACCCCTCCCCTTTTGCAAATGGATTAGCACCAACTTGAAACGGTTGGTAACTGCAATTGCTTAGTGGCAGCATTTGCGCCCAAGAAAAAAACAAATAGCCGCCTGCATCTCAAAGATAGGATATGAACGCCTATTCCTAACTGCCAATAGAAAACCCTGTTTTGTGATTGTGCAATGTGATAGCAGAATGCCAAATTTTAGTTTGTGCATTTGAACGAATATTTGTCCTGACGTAAACACAAAAATTCAGTAAACTAAGCCGTTTGTGATAGGTATAAATAGCTTGGTACATATGGCCCTGAATAATAGTCAGACATGGCTCAACGAAACTCTGGACTGCATTGCTTGACATGTATAAACATGTGTAATACATCTCAGTACTGGTCCACTAAAAGTTTGTTCAACTTGCATTCAACCTGGCCACAAACATTGCATGCAGCATGTCAAGACATCTGCTACTGTCACTCAGGAGCTTTCTATTGTACACATTTGTCAATGTAATACTCACTAACAGGGCCACCGATCACCACACCCACTTGGTCCAGCAGGTCCTGTTCTTGGGGCAACAGGTGAGCCCAGCGATGCTTCAGCTGGTGCTCATTTTGGGAGGTGTTTCAGACTCATTTAAGGTGGAAGAGCACTTTCTCCCAATGCAGCCGTCTTGCCTCTGTGTGCTACCCCTGTATCCCATGGGCCCCTGCCTCCAGCATCATTGGAAGGAAGTGGTACACCAGCCACACAAAAGCCCCAAGCTCTTCTACACCCATGCGCCCCAGCCTCCCCCTTCCCGACATGGTACAGTACATTATTTAAAGAAAAAAATGAAACATAAAGGACAAGAAAGTAGAAAAAAGGAAACTTACAAACCCAAATGACAGACCAAAACTACCCCAACTAATCTAACCCACAAACAGACACCTGACTGTACAAATACAATTCAGACAACAATAAAAGACACAAAAACACTTACACAGGTACAAAATACAATAAAGATACACCAAAAGACAAGAGCAAGAACAACACACAGCCACACAGTCAAGAAAAATCACAGACTGCAAACTGAAAGTGAAAGTACACCCACTGTACCATGTCTGTAAACAGGATTTCCTATTACATCACTTCCTGTCCCCTTTCCTCCCCGTTTTCCATCTTGCGTGTATTTTTTTTGATGCATACGTAGTTTGTGTGAATATTTTCAAGGCATAACCTGCATGTGCGGCAAAATCTCACTCATTACCGGGAAACTACAATTTTTATGGATATCCGCAGGGGTGGTTTGCACTGGTGAAATTAACGCTAGGGACCCATTGATGTTTAGTATGTGTTTGCATGTTTTTTCGATGCATTTGGGTCAAAATGTCTGACTCAAACTGTGTTTGCATGATTTTTCATTATTTAACCTGCATGCAGCCTTTATCTAGATGAAGATATGATGGTATGGAGTGCAGTGTGTGTTCTAGTGTTTGGCCACATGTGGTAGCCCATGCAACTGCGGCCCACATTTCTACTATCTTTGCGCAGGATTTCCCTTTTTTTCGGACGCAAAAGCATCGCAAAGTTATGAAATTTAAATGGAAGTTTGTGCTGATTTTGCGTCAATAAATGATGGCAGGGCTGCGCTACAAAAGTATAAATCATGGCATGTGTGTTTTGTTTGTGAATTGTTTGTTACAACTATGTGTGTGCTTCTGATGGAAAGGCATGCAATACATTTGTCGTAATGTTCATGTTTGAATGTGTTACAAATGGGTATCAACATCGGATGGCAATCAAATCATGATATGTGTTTGTAATATGTGTTGACTCATTTGCTGTGTGTAGTTGTTTGACTTTGGGGACATTACATTTCCCATGACAAACAATACACAGGGAAGATCGAGAATGGCTGGTGAGGGCTATGTCAGATATGTTACCACTCATAATTGTTGGCTACGACTTCATGGTGACTTGTGTGTAAAATACCCATAAGTCAGGCATTTGCACATGTTTGGTAGGTACAGTGTTTGCGACACAGAGCCGCAGTTCCAATCATAAAATTGTTATGTACACATCAGTTTGACTAACGTAAATTACTGATGTTCCTCCTAAGGCTGTGGTGGACCAGCAGCCCTGGCTGCATGTGTTCACATATATTCAGAGGTACATTATACAAAAGTGTCCAGTTCAAGTGTGTGGGCATGTGTACCCTGTGTCAGTATTGGGCTCGATGGTGTTACCGTTTCGTGCAGGTCTAGTCAGGAGTCTGTTGGAGCAACCCTTGAGTTCACAGAGTATCTTTCAAAGCAGATTTGTCCTAAAGCTGAAGATCAGCTAAAGTTATACAAGGGGATACAGCAGCTATGGTATGGCAGATAATACAGAAGAGTGAAGACAGAGCAACCTTAGTGTGGACAAATAAGTAATGGATCAGTAATGGACAAACATGCAGGGCTCATCACTACGTTTGTACGCATGGTAGGGCTCAGAACTTCCCACAGCAACAGGGAACATCAGTGCCTCTGCAGATTAATCTCATAGCTAGTTACCACGCAAGCCCCATTGAAAGGTGGCAGCAGAAATGAAACTATGTCTCGACCCTCAGGGCACAAACATGGATTGTCCTTACATACACGAGAATAGCCCTTATTTGTTGGGCTGGAGACACAGTAACTAATTCGGGAATACAGCCACAGCACAGTGTCACTGTTAGGCACTAATGAATACATACAAAACTAGACAAAGGATGGGGGCTTGATTAGCCTCCTGGAAACCATGTGCTAGTACAAATACAAAATTAAACAATTCTATACAGTTGAGGACTGATAGTACACTTACCAGACACAATGAACCAAGGGGAAACAGAGGGCAAGGGAACCAACTGAGAGGCAAATGCAGGCACATGGAACAGGCTCTGGTTGACGCAAAGACTGGAACAGGTCTAGCTAGCAGGTAGCAGGCTCTGTCAGGAACCAACATGAGCAAGGCTGAAAAACAGGGAGCAGTCTGACTGGAACAGGCAGGAACAACACTGTGGAAATGGAGAGCAGTTTCAGGAGTAATCAGGACTGTAACACAATCCAACAAGGGCTCTGGTACACAAATGAATTGTACTCCAATGCACGATGAGGAGATTCAGGGAATGGCAGCTACTAAGCAGTTCCAGGCTGCAGCAAGGCCAGGGCAGAGTCACATGGCTGGGCTGCATGAGAGAGCTCACAGGTGAATGCAGCTTCAGTCTCATAGAAGTCCTGGAGGAGAGGATCCAGTATAAGGGGACAACCAGACTTTTCCCATGGGAAGCTATGGACAGAAGATTACAGGTCTTACCGACTACCAGGCAGAGCATTATGGGACCTGAAGTCCAAGCAGGCTAATCTTGTGCTTCTATGGCATGCCATATCGAAAAGGGAAGCAAACAGGAGTCAGAATGGGAGTCTTGGTGAGTGCTAATGATGATTCCCAGGGTACAGATAGTCTGTTAAAGTGCCCCCTAGAGAAGGGAGGGCAGAGACGTAACACATGGCAGTGGCAGGACTTATTACCAGGGATGGGCTGCGCAGGGCATGTGTTGTGACCATTGCTTGTCATACCTGGGACATTCATGCTATCCATTTTCGGGATTGATGCACCTCTTGTCACACAAGCTCCTTGCAGAGATAGCAAATGTCACACTTACTAATGTCAGTGGTCTGTTCATACATCCCTGTTACCAATGATATTTCACATCCACTGTCTCATGTATGATGCGCTTATTTACCTTATGATTGTAGATGTCATCGTTGTGTGTCATGTGCTACAGTAGACCATGTTGACAACATGGATGTCTGTCATATACTGCGGTCCTATGATTTTGCCCTTCATTTACAAACTGTGCTGTACAATCATACGCATCACATGTGATGTTGCTTCAGAAGTAGTCAGATTTTCCTTTGTGACATGCTCCCTGAGGAAATACTCGCATTCCTAAAGAACATGTGATGCATAAATGAGTACCCAGAGCAGGATTGAGTGATAAAGTGAGGTGTTTAATTCCACATCATAAAAACGTTTTTACAGTGACTATTGTTGAAAAACGTTTTAAACTATCTCCTGTCTGTGATGCATTCCTGCAGGTGTATTTGGATGTTCCCCCTCATTTTCCCTGGCACCATCTGCCTCCTCTTCCTCCTTAGGCAGTTCTTATTCGCGTTCATGCAGGGGGATGTTCCTCCTAACACAAATGTTGTACAGGATTGTACAAGTCATTATTATCTTGCAGACCATTTCTGGGGAATATAGGAGGCTGCCTCTGGTGATATCCAGGCACCTGAATCTGGACTTCAGGATGCCAAAGGTCCATTCAACAATGGTGTGTGCCCTCCAATGTGCCTCATTATAGGCACGCTCTGATGCTGTGCTTTGTTTCGGGAATGGGGTCATGATCCATGGCTGGCTACCATAACCCTGATGAGCTGAAAAAGAAAATAGGATTAAGTATTTTGTTGTTGCTTGCACCAGGAATGTCATGTGGCATGGCAGTTGATATCTTGTGTCATCTGTGACTCATATGTGTTTGTGGCATTGTGTGAGATCCTGGGCTTCTATGAGGTTCTTTCTGCATTGGGTTGTTTGACTTGACAACTTGTGTTTGGCTCATTGACCTGATGTCTATGGGTTAGTTTCAAAATGCAGTTCAGGGTGTATTTCCCATGCGTTGTATAGTGAGCTACATGTTTTAGTGTATGTTCATTAGAGGGGACATAATACTTCCACACACACAATAGATTCCAATGTGGTGGTAACATGGTTGCACTACTATTCCTGGACATCCAATCCACTTGGACATATGTCATTTGCAGATGAAAACCAGAAGTGAGGCCCTTTGATTGGGCTTGGTGGTAAAGCCCAATACATCTCCCTAAGTTGGCAGCTCGGAGGTGTTCAGTATTGACAATGCACAATACAGAATTGTCCCATGTTTGACTTGGTTCTATGAAGACCTTTGTGGTTCTCTCTGCCAGTGGCTCATTGTAGGAGGCTGGCCTGGCTTGTAGTGGGTACCAAGGGGTACTTACACTCTGTACCAGGTCCAGTTATCCCTTATTAGTGTAGAAGAGGTGTTTCTAGCAGCTTAGGCTGATAGAAGGTAGCTATAGCAGAGAAGCTTAGGCTGAACTAGGAGACATGCAAAGCTCCTACTACACCACTGGTGTCATATGCACAATATCATAAGAAAACACAATACACAGATATACTAAAAATAAAGGTACTTTATTTTTATGACAATATGCCAAAAGTATCTCAGTGAGTACCCTCAGTATGAGGATGCCAAATATACACAAGATATATGTACACAATACCAAAAATATGCAGTAATAGCAAATGGAAGTAATGCAAGCAATGTAAAGTTACAGTAGATTGCAATAGGAGCACATAGGTATAGAGGCAACACAAACCATATACTCCAAAAGTGGAATGCGAACTACGAATGGACCCCAAACCTATGTGAGCTTGTAGAGGGTCGCTGGGACTGTAAGAAAACAGTGAGGGTTAGAAAAATAGCCCACCCCAAGACCCTGAAAAGTAGGTGTAAAGTGCACCTATATTCCCCAGAGAGCACAGAAGTCATGATAGGGGAATTCTGCAAGGAAGACCAACATCAGCAATGCAACCAAAGTGGATTTCCGGATGAGAGTACCTGTGGAACAAGGGGACCAAGTCCAAGAGTCGCGACAAAGTCGAGAGTGGGCAGATGCCCAGGAAATGTCAGCTGAGGGTGCAAAGAAGTTTCCACAAGATGGTAAAAGCTGTGGATTCTGCAAGAACGAAGAGGGCTAGAAACTTCCCCTTTGGAGGATGGATGCCCCACGTCGTGTAGAAGCTTGCAGAGGTGTTCCCACACAGAAAGACTGCAAACAAGCCTTGCTAGCTGCAAGGGTCGCAGTTAGGGTTTTTGGGTGCTGCTGTGGCCCAGGAGGGACCAGGATGTCGCCACTTGAATGAGGAGACAGAGGGGGCGCCCAGCAAGTCAGGGAGCCCTCACAGAAGCAGGCAGTACCCCCAGAAGTACCGGAAAAGGCATTTGGAAGAGGAGTGAACCGGAGTTCACCCGAAGACACAAAAGGGAGTCCCACGACGCCAGAGGACAACTCATGAGGTTGTGCACTACAGGTTAGAGTGTCGGCACCCGGGCTTGGCTGTGCAAGAAGGAAATCCTGGAAGAGTGCACAGGAGCCGGAGCAGCTGCAAATCACGCGGTACCCAGCAATGCAGTCTAGCGTGGAAAGGCAAGGACTTACCTC
The DNA here is from genome assembly GCF_031143425.1 of Pleurodeles waltl. Lineage (NCBI taxonomy): Eukaryota > Metazoa > Chordata > Amphibia > Caudata > Salamandridae > Pleurodeles > Pleurodeles waltl. The sequence continues at coordinate 766,401,951 of NC_090437.1, forward strand.
CACCAAACTTGGACTGAAGAGTCACTGGACTATGGGAGTCACTTGGACACAGTTGCTGAGTTCCAGGGACCATGCTTGTCGTGCTGAGAGGGGACCCAGAGGACCGGTGATGCAGTCTTTTGTTGCCTGCGGTTGCAGGGGGAGGATTCCGTCGTCCCACTGTAGATTTCTTCAGAGCTCCTGGTGCAGAGAGGAGACAGGCTACCCCCAGAGCATGCACCACCAGGAAACAGTCGAGAAGGCGACAGGATCAGCGATACAAGGTTGCAGTAGTAGTCTTTGCTACTTTGTTGCAGTTTTGCAGGCGTCCTGAGCAGTCAGCGGCCGATCCTTTGGCATAAGGGGAAGAGAGAGATGCAGAGGAACTCTGATAAGCACTTACATTCGTTATCTGAAGAATTACCCAAAGCAGAGACCCTAAATAGCCAGAAAAGGAGGTTTGGCTACCTAGGAAGGAGGATAGGCTAGTAACACAGGTAAGAGCCTATCAGAAGGAGTCTCTGACGTCACCTGCTGGCACTGGCCACTCAGAGCAGTCCAGTGTGCCAGCAGCACCTCTGTTTCCAAGATGGCGGAGGTCTGGAGCACACTGGAGGAGCTCTGGGCACCTCCCCTGGGAGTGCAGGTCAGGGGAGTGGTCACTCCCCTTTCCTTTGTCCAGTTACGCGCCAGAGCAGGGCTGGGGGATCCCTGAACCGGTGTAGACTGGCTTATGCAGAGATGGGCACCATCTGTGCCCGTCAAAGCATTTCCAGAGGCTGGGGGAGGCTACTCCTCCCCAGCCCTGACACCTTTTTCCAAAGGGAGAGGGTGTAACACCCTCTCTCTGAGGAAGTCCTTTGTTCTGCCTTCCTGGGCCAGGCCTGGCTGGACCACAGGAGGGCTGAAACCTGTCTGACGGGTTGGCAGCAGCAGCAGCTGCAGTGAAACCCCGGGAAAGGCAGTTTGGCAGTACCCGGGTCTGTGCTAGAGACTCGGGGATCATGGAATTCTGGCATTGGGGTGACAATTCCATGATCTTAGACATGTTACATGGCCATATTCGGAGTTACCATTGTGACGCTATACATAGGTAGTGACCTATGTTGACTGCACACGTGTAATGGTGTCCCCGCACTCACAAAGTCCGGGGAATTTGCCCTGAACGATGTGGGGGCACCTTGGCTAGTGCCAGGGTGCCCACACACTAAGTAACTTAGCACCCAACCTTCACCAGGTGAAGGTTAGACATATAGGTGACTTATAAGTTACTTAAGTGCAGTGGTAAATGGCTGTGAAATAACGTGGACGTTATTTCACTCAGGCTGCAGTGGCAGGCCTGTGTTAGAATTGTCAGGGTTCCCTATGGGTGGCAAAAGAAATGCTGCAGCCCATAGGGATCTCCTGGAACCCCAATACCTCAGTACCATATGCTAGGGAATTATAAGGGTGTTCCAGTATGCCAATGTGAATTGGTGAAATTGGTCACTAGCCTGTTAGTGACAATTTGGAAAACAGAGAGAGCATAGCCACTGAGGATCTGGTTAGCAGAGCCTCAGTGAGACAGTTAGGCACCACACAGGGAACACATACATATAGGTCACAAACTTATGAGCTCTGGGGTCCTGGCTAGCAGGGCCCCAGTGACACATAACAAACATACTGAAAACATAGGGTTTTCACTATGAGCACTGGGCCCTGGCTAGCAGGATCCCAGTGAGACAGTGAAAACACCCTGACATATACTCACAAACAGGCCAAAAGTGGGGGTAACAAGGCTAGAAAGAGGCTACTTTCTCACACTCATGTGCAACCGTGCACCTACACTATGAACTTGCTCCAGGTAACCTGGCTAACTGCCTTGGGGAGGTGGATGTATCTGTGCAGGAAGGGCCATCTCCCTGTACATCTGTTATTTAGATGGAGAATTGGCTCTTTCAGTATGTGCAGCAGTGTGCAGTTTGCGTTAGTGTCACATCAATATGTGTTCATAGCACAGTCCACTTCCTTATTGCTAGCTGGAGTGGTGTGTGATGTTGGTACTGCCTCAGTATTTCCATATCACCTACATGTGAGTCAGCATAATCATGCTATGTGTCTCATGGTGTTTGACCTGCAGAAACACGCATTGCACACCCCTTCTACAGTACTTTTTGATTGGGAGGGTGTAGGATTGACTATTTGGCCTAATGTAATAGTAAATGGTTCATCTTCCAAGTTGTACTTCCATTGCAGGCCATGTTGTTGTCACTGTGTGGTCTCACATTGGTCCTTTGTAGCTCTAGAGTGGCATTTATTGTTATTGGCAGCCGTCATTTGTCCATAGGTGTGCATCCCATTGTGTCAGGGTGTCCAACATAACTACCTGTATCACACCTCAGTGTCTTCCTGGCCACGTATCAATGTAGTGGTGTATGTATTGTGTGTCCTACTGAGTTGCTGCGCGGTGTATATATTACCAGGTTTATGGACTCACCGAGAAGAAGGCCATTGCCATATCATCTGTCCTGGAAGTTCCGATTGATGGTGCTGTGGTGAAAGATGAAGGAATCATGTACACTCCCAGTATACTTGGCCAAGATGTTGGTAAACAATCCCTGGTGATCAACACTGGCCAGCACATTTATGGAGTGGGTGTGCTTTCTGTTGCGGTATAGATGCTCTGTTGCAGCAGGTGGAACAATCTGGACATGGGTGCAGTCAATAGCATCAAGCACATGTGGGAAGCCATGTATTTGATAAAACCCCTGTTTTGTCTCCTGCTGCTTCTGCTGTGTGTTGGGGAAGCTGATCTGGCGGGGTGTGAGGGAGATGATGGCATCAAGGACCTTGGGAAGGAAGGTGGAGAATGAGGGCTGTGATACCCCAGCAACCAGGGCACTCATTGTTTGGAATGAGGCACTTGTAACATAGGCAGGACCGCTAGCAGCTTTGTCACTGGTGGAATATTGTGTTGTGTCTGCCGGCTGGCTGTTATCTGCGGCTCAATTTGGCACAGCAGCTGCTGTATGGGTTGCCAGTTGAGTCTGCACCTCTGGATGATATCCTGTTCCTGAGGCCCAGGAGGTTTGTCCTGGTCCTGAAGACCCTCTCCTGCCTTCTGCATTGCCTTTGGGGTCCACGTTGGTGTGGTGGTAGCTGCTGCTGTTGGTCCTGTGCTCTGCGTCATCTAGCATGCTTCATGAGTAGCACCTCCATGTTGTCCTTCTTGAGCAATGATGTTACTTGTGTGTGTTTTCCTTAAGTAGTGATGTGTTTGCCCCATCTTAGAGCCTGTCCTGACCCAGGCGTTAAAATTTGAAGCAAATCGGGCTTTGCATCATTTTTCAGGTTCGCCTCCCATTTTGTTTGCCCTGTTGGATAAATATGGCATACTGGTGTTTGAGTCATTTTCTGGGTGGGAACTCCTACCTTGCATCTCATTGACACAAGGTGGTGTCACAGATCCAGAAAATTATGCAAACTCGCATATTTTTTACGCTAGATGCCTAAATTGCATCTCATTGACACAAGGTGGTTTCACAGATCCAGAAAATGATGCAAACTCAGATATTCTAATCTGGCGCAAACAGAGTATAAATATGGGCCTCTTTCGTCACCAGGAGAGAACCATCTCACGGAAGACCTGCAACCACGGCACCAAAAGAGATCCCAACATAGCATGACCCACAAATTGATGGCCCCTTCCACCAAAGAGGTACAAGGGGAAGGCCAAAAGCTGATGGAGGTGGTGGCCTCTCTGAGTGGACCAGACCCCGGTTTACCCCAGGTGGTGGGCGGGGAAATGGAGCACTCAGGATTGGATCAAGACTCAGATATAACGCGCACATCAGATGAGACAGGACCGGAAGTGACTCCAGGGACATCAGACTGCATCATCTAACTCGCTCATCTCTGAATTTATCGTGAGGACCAGGGTCGGCGCCAGGTGACCTCCAAGACTCGCCTGGGAATCATCCTCCTGTTATGAAAAAGTTGAAAGGACAATTAGAGATGACAGAACCTGCAGGACGGAGACTGAGCCCAACAACACAATCACGAATATAAGACGGGAGACAGGGAACACGGCAGAGTCCTCTAAGAGAACTTGAGGACCGCCCCCAGATTCGATAGACTAGTTGAAGTAATTGTTTAGGTTTGGATGAGAGACAAAAACCCTTTTGTCCTGGGGAAGGGGAGTTGGGAAGTTACTTGTTCGGTTAGGTTTATAGGGCAACGTGAGTCACAGAGTTTGGGAGTTTTGTATAGAAAGGTGTGGTGCGGGAGGATACGGCTGTTGGTTGTCGAGGGAGATGGGATGGGCACAGAAGCGGCTGTGGACCGGACTGTGGTATGGCTACGTTGGACTCAGAGAAATTCATTTCATGGAATGTACGGGATATGCACACAATGGTCAAAAGGTATAATTTATTTTCATACTTTCAGAGGAGAGGGGTCCAGGTGCCAATGCTTCAGGAAACACACTTAACGCAAGCAGAGGTGAAGGCTATTCAGAAACGATGGAGGTCCAAGTCTACTACACCTCTCACTCTGCCTATGCCAGAAGGACACTAATATGGATACGAATGGGGGTCCCATTCCAATTGCTGGGTAGTCCCATTGACCCAGAGGGGAGATTTGTACCAATTCTGGGGAGATTAGAGGGTAGGGCGCTGGCAATGATTAACGCTTATGCACCCAACTCGGAACAGGGCACATTCTTTGCACAGCTTTCAGGCCGCCTAGCGCCATTCCTACAACTCACTAATACTGGGAGGAGATTTTAATTGTGTGGCGGACCCCATTAAAGACTGCTCCCACCCTACTCTTCGCTCACTAGAGAGGCACGGCAATTCACATCCTGGCAATCTAAATGGGGCCTGGTTGATGCGTGGCGAAGACTGTACCTTGACACCAGAGATTACTCGGATTTCTCCTATATACATGAATTACATGTTCGGCATGACTCATTCCTGTGTACAGCAGATGTGTTCTCTCATATACACAACGCTGAATACCTGGCTCACACTATCTCAGACCATAACCCAATATTGCTATCACTAAAGTGGGGTCTGCCCCTCCTCCTTATCCCCACATGAAAATTTAAACTGGAATCGTTAGAGGATATACAATATCAGTGGGAGGTGAAACAACATATGTCTCAATTTTATATGGATTATGAGGCCACAACCATCAATCCTTTCATAGAATGGGATGACTTTAAAGTAATGCTGAGGGGAAGGTGCATAGCAGGATCGGTAGGGGTGCATAGAACGCTACTTAGAGACACCATATTGGCAGAGAACAAACTGAGAGAGGCAGAAAAGAGCAGACCAGAGAATCCAAACCACCTGCATAAAATATTAGAGCTCAAAGAAACAGTAGAGGAGTGCGTTGAATGTCTTTGCTGCTTCGACTATAGGAATTACATATCAAGAGCACACGGGGAGAGGGACAAGGCTGTCCGTATGCTGGCGTGGGTGTCATCTCCAACTCATAGAGCCTCATTTATTCTGGAAATGAAAATAGACATACGGGATAGCCTCTATGAACAGGAAGAAATGAATGCACATTTCCTAGCCTTTCAGGAGCGGCCATATAAAAGTACCTTTTAGTATGATAGAGAAACCACAGAAGCATACTTGGCCCAGATGCCACTCTCCACACTTACTCCTGACACAGCAGAGCAGTTGGGAGGAGCCATTACTCAACAAGAAATCAAGGGGGCCATCAAGGAATTATCTAGGGGGAAGACACCAGAAACAGGCGGCTTCCCGGTCGAGTTCTATGCCATGTACGTAGAACAGCTGGAGGCCTTCTATATGTTCGCCAGAGAACAGGGAATAATTCCGGCGAAAGCAAGAGAGGGAGTTGTGGTACCCCTACTAAAACCTGATAAAAATCCAACAGAATGTGGCACGTACAGACCATTGTCCATGCTGAATTTGGACTACAAGATTCTTAGTAAGATCTTGGCGACAAGACTCTTCCCTTACATGACGAAGCTGATACACCCAGACCAGGCAGGCTTTGTCCTGGGACGAAACACAGCGGATAACATACACCGATTGTTGGTTGTCATGAGGAACCCCTCCTATGATGAAAATATGGCGGGCGTATTTGCTGTAGATATTGAGAAGGCTTTTGATAGCCTAGGATGGGGCTTCCTTTACACCGTGTTGGCCAGGATGGGCTTGGGGTCCGAATACATTGCATGGGTGTGGTTACTATATACCAAGCCCACAGCCAGAGTTTGTACAGGATGGACAATATCAGAAAGCTACACAGTGGTGTGGGGCACTAGACAGGGTTGCCCCGTCTCCATTGCTGTTTGCAATAGCGATGGAGCCATTCGCAGCTCGATAGGGAGAAGGAGGTCAGGGAGTAAGAGAAGGTGGAGGAAGCCTGGGGAATATGCATGGAGCCATGCCAGGGGCCCAGCTGATGCTCTCCAGGTTTGGTACTCTTTCAGGACTTGGAGTAAATTGGTTCAAGACTTGGTTGTTCCTGCCAGGTCCTGCTGCGACGACCCCCATGAGCTGAATACTGTAATATGGGAACGGCACTGTCTCTCTTACCTGGGGGTTAGGGTGTATCACGACCCACAAGACAGCTTTGAGGGAAATGTAGGGAGAGCCTTTCAGTTCATCAAGACCAATATGGCTTTCTGGTAGACTCTGCCATTGTCTGCAGCGGGTAGGGTGGCACTTCTTAAAATAATAGTCCTGCCTAGGCTACTATATTATTTTACAGTATTACCAATATGGATACCCAGGGCCACCTTAAGGGAACTGGAATCACTAGTCATATCATTCCTGTGGGTCAGTGGGTGAAGGAGAGTGGCATTGGCCAAACATCAAAGGCAATCCACGGATGGAGGGTTAGCTGTCCCTGACTTTGAGTGCTACTATTTGGCGGCACAGCTTCAGTGGCTCACACAATGGATAGCAAGCAGACAGTATCCCGAGGATTCAGTGAAGCCATTCACCCCTCCACTGACAAGATTAATGGAGGTGGATCGAATGCAACAAGGCGGGGACTCTCCTGAATTGAAAACCATCATTCAATGCTGGACAAGCTACTTATGCAAAACTAAGATAAAGACCTCCTACTTCCCCTGATGTCCATATTGGCGCTACTGCATAGGGGTAACTGGGAAGGGTTCCAAACCTGGTACACGTTAGGGGTACAGACAGTGGGTACCCTGTTTAGGGATGGGAGCAATGACAACATTCAAGGACATCAGAGCAGAGTTTGATCTACCGAGGGCCACTTTTTGCTCCACGGCTCAGTCACTGCCGCTATTTGACATCATTGGTGAGTGGGATTGGGGGAGCCCCCAATACAGACAACTTGTACCGATCTGACGACCTTAACGAGTAAGATAAAAGCGGTCACAAATTTATATGTCAGAATATGGTTGGCTGGCCCAACTAAGACTAAAATGGGAAGGAGATCTGGGAGCCACTATCCCTGACAAGGCATGGGAGCAAATACTGGAGGGCTCCCCCAGGACGTCTAGAGATGCCAGATTCAAGCTTATTAATTTTTATGTGCTGTATCAAGCTTATTTAACCCCCGGTCAGATTAATAGGTATTTCAGCACGGACGGAGCGAAAAGCCCTAGGTGTGGGCTGCTCGGTGCAGAATTCAAGCACATGTTTTGGGAGACTTTCTGGGGAGAGGTGACCCAGGCAGTGGCAAGAGCAGTAGACAGGGCGATTCCCTGTACAATGGGCAATTGCTAACTTGGATGGTTCCCACTATGTCTTGGCCAAAAGGGAGATTGCCATGGCTTGGAAAAACCCAACAGGCCCAAAGATAACTCAATAGACAAGGGAATTACAAACATGTGCTAAATGCAAGGGGGATGCCCTTCTCAGGGAGGCCAAAAGAGGGATGAGATCCCTAGAAGTAGCAAGGAGATGGGACATGGTAATGGAAGCCATGGAAGAAGGCGACCCGATTGCCCTGACCCCTGAATAAAATGTTAACTGACAAAACCCGACCACATCACACCTAACAGCAGTCATCCATACTGGGCAGGACCTTGACGCTGTCTCCCACAAGGGATGGCAGCGCACACAACACTTCAATGTACAATGTTCATCCTGCAATACGAATCTCGACTCACTAGGGAGGGGGAGAGAAGTTGGGGTGGTTCAGGGTGGGGGGAGGATAGCAAGTTTTTAAAGACCCAGCGCAATAGTATACTTACCAAGATTTGAATAGGCGAAGATATCACATTGGAAAATGTTGTACTTTATTATGATTGTATGATCGTTTAATGACTGAAAATGTCAATAACATTTGTTTAAAAAAAAAAAAGGAATGGATCACCCCAGGGTCAACAGTTGCCCACATGTAAGGACTAACATTGTCCATTGTGTGATCCATTCCTGACACAAGCACTGGACCTACCCACATAAGTGAGGTACCATTTTTATTAAGAGACTTGGGAGGATGCTCGTTGGAAGGAAATTTGTGTCTCCTCTCAGATTCCAGAACTTATCATCACCAAAATGTGAGGGAAAAGTATTTTTTTGCCACATGTTGAGGTTTGCAAAGGATTCTGGGTAATAGAACCTGGTGAGAGCCCCACAAGGCACCCCATTCTGAATTCCCTTGGGTGTCTAGTTTTAAAAAATGTATAGGTTTTTTTAGGTTTCCTGAGGTGGCAGCTGAGCGAGAGGCAAAAATCCACAGATAGGCACTTTGCAAAAAACAGGTCAGTTTTCTTTGGGAACATGTGATGTGTTCACGTTGTGTTTTGTGACATTTCTTGTCGCAGGCACCAGGTCTACACAAACAAGCGAGGTACCATTTTTATCGGGAGACTTGGGGGAATGCTAGGTGTAAGGAAGTTTGTGACTCCTCTCAGATTCCAGAACTTTGCAGCACCGAAATGTGAGGAAAAGTTTTTTTTTGGCACATTTTAAAGTTTGCAAAGGATTCTGGGTAACAGAACCTGGTGAGAGTCCCACAAGTCACCCCATCCTGGATTCCCCTAGGTGTCTAGTTTTTGAAAATGCACAGGTATGGTAGGTTTTCCTAGGTGACGGCTGAGCTAGAGGCCAAAATCCACAGCTGGGCACTTTCCAAACAACACCTCAGCTTTCAATGTAAAAATGTGATGTGTCCATGTTGCGTTTCCTGTCGCAGAGCACTAGGCCTACCCACACAAGTGAGGTATAATTTTTATCAGGAGACTTAGGGGAACACAGAATAGAAGAATAAGTGTTATTTCCCCTTGTATTTTTCTACATTTTTTCCTTCCAAATGTAAGACACTGTGTAAAAAAGAAGTCCATTTGAGAAGTGACCTGTAATTCACATGCTGGTATGGGGACCCCGGAATTCAGAGATGTGCAAATAACCACTGCTTCTTAATACCTTTTGTGTGCCTATTTTTGTAATACAAAGGTTTCCTTGAAGCCTATTTTTCACTCTTTATATTTCAATAAATGAATTGCTGTATACACGGTATACACTGAAAACCCATTGCAACGTGCAGCTCATTTATTGGCTCTGGGTACTTAGGGTTCTTGGTGAACCTACATGCCCTATATATCCCCACAACCAGAACAGTCCATAGACGTAACAGTATATTGCTTTTAAAAATATGCCATAGCTGGAAAAAGTTATAGAAGAAAACGTGGACATACATGGCTCTTTTTTAACCCCAATTTCAATATGTTGTTTTTATTTCAGCTGTTACTTTCTGTAGGAAAACCTTGAAGGATCTACACAAACGACCCCTTGCTGAATTCAGAATTTCGTCTACTTTTCAGAAATGGTTAGCTGTCTGGGATCCAGCATTGGTTTCATACCCATTTCTGTCACTAACTGGAAGGAGACTGAAAGCACAACATTTTTTTAAAATGGGGTATGTCCCAGTAAAATGCCCAAAATTGTTTTAAAAAATGTGGTTTTCTGATTCAAGTCTGCCTGTTCCCGAAAGCTGGGAAGATGGTGATCTTAGCATTGCAAACGCTTTGTTGATGCAGTTTTCAGGGGGAAAAAACACATGTTTTCTTCTGCAGACCTTTTTTTCTATTTTTTCCATTTTTGTGAAAACAATGACATTTTAGCTGTATTTTGAATAATATGTTGGTCTCCTCCAGGGAAACCCACAAACTATGGGTAGCTTTAGAATCCTTAGGATGTTGGAAAAAAAGGACGCAAATTTGGCGTGAATAGCTTATGTGGACAAAAAGCTACGAAGGCCCTAACACAAACTATCCCAAATAGCCAAAAAAAGGGCTCAGCTCTGGGGTGAGGGGAAAGGCCCAGCAGCTAAGGGGTTAACAAGGTAAAAAAATGTAAACATGTTTAATTTTGGTATCAGTGTTCATTATTATGATGAAGCACCAAAATTGCCATGTCTATTATAAATGTTCATCACTAATGTATAGTATAAATATGTTATGTTACTCACATTTTCATAATTAATGTTGTTAATAATTAATGACTAGTAATGGAAAAATGTCAGGACAAACTTTGTAAAAAGATTTGTTTTTATTGTGAAATTAGATACTTCTCTCAATAACTGAACAACAATAAATGTCCAAACAATGGATGTGCAGCATCAAGTTTTGGGTTTTTGGCCCAGAACGTGCCTCCTAATAATACTGCCAAGGGATAACCTCCTCAGGAAGGGGCAGCTAGTGGGTACAGAGCAGGCACCTCAAGGATCCTTCTTAGGAGGGGTGGGTTTCACAGGGGTTAGGGACAGGTAGAACATTAATTTGGTTAGAGGAGAACAGGTTGGAGGTATGGAAGAAGATTGGGTTTGGGAGATAGAGGGAGCTGGAGTGTGTTATATGATGTGTGTGTGTGTGTTATGTAGATGCATATAGGTCTGGTGTATGTGGTGTATGTTTTGTTGTGTGTTTATTGGAAGGTACTTGGGGTTTGGGTGAGTGTATGCATTTGGGTTTCATTGGTGTTGTTGTCGGTGTGCTTTTGGGTGAGGGTGTGTTTTTGATAAGTGTGCTCATGAGATGGTTGGTCTGGATGTAGTACCTGTGTCTATATGTTTTACAGCTGCATTTGTGTCTGGTGTATGTTTGTGGTTTAGTAGGTGTTTTGTATTCGGATGAGTGTGTCTTTGGGCTTGGTGGGTATTTTTTTGCGAGTTGGTGTGTGTTTAAATGGTTGTGTTTGTCCGGATGAGTGTGCTGTTGAGGAAGATGTTGTGGTTGTGGTGCTTGTGGGTATGATGGTGGTGGTGGGTGTGCTGGTGGTTGTGGTGATTGTGGGAGTGCTGCTGGCTGTGCTGGTGCTTGTGGTGATTGTGAGTATGCTAGTGGTTGTGGGTGTGGTGGGTTTGGGTGTGGTAGTAGTTTTGGTACTTGTGGGTGTTCTGGGTTGGTGTTGTGTTTGTGGGTGTGGTTGTGGGTGCAGTGGTTGTGGTGGTGGATGCTGTGCTCATGGGTGTAGTGTCAGTAGAGTGTGTATGAAAGATGGATGTCTGTGTTTCTTTGTGTGTGTGTGTGCTGCTTGTGTCTGTTGAAGTAGGTGCCTTCAAAGGAGTGAATGTACTTGGGATTGGTGGGGAGTTGGAATTTGGGATGAGGAAGGGATCAGAATAGGGGCACAAGATTGGGCTGGATTAGGGGCTGCTGTCAGTGCAGAGACTATTTTTGCAAGCGATCTCTGCATGCCAGACATTGAACTATGAATGGCATCCAGAAATGCAATAATTTGTTGCATTTGGCAACTAGGGCCCTGGGTGGTATTCACAATCACAGTTTAGCCTACAGAGATGCTGCGTAAGAGATCGATAGTTTCTTAATTGAGCACAGCTATAGGGAAAGTGCGGGGGGAGATGCCTGCGGCAAAGGAGACCCTAGCCATTTTAGGGGACAGGTTTGGCCAACTGGGGGTGGGGAGGGCAAGAGCAAGGGTGGAGATGAAAATCTGGGTAGCGGACTAGGATACAGATGGTAAAGGTCCAATAGGACACATCCTCTCTAGGGACTGGTCACTTGTGGAGATCTCTGAGGAAGATAACGAGCTGGTGGCCTCTGTTCCAGTCTCCTCACCCTCCATGCCACTGTGTCCACTGGTGTTCGAGGTCTCACCACCTGACACACAGTGGCCAGCTGCTTCCCACCTTTGTGGCCAATGTCCCCTTTGCCTGCTCCTGAAGTTGCTGAAAAGACAGATTCAACATGTTTACTGTATCTTTATAAAACTAAACATGATTTTTTTTTAACAAAACATATTTTATAATATTCATAGTTCACCTGCTTCTAGGCTTTCAAAATTAGCTATACTTTACCATTACCTCATGCATGTAGGGAACATTAACATGACCCATTTGCTCACAGATTTGTTATTTCACATCATTACTCTCATTTAATTTTTGATCAACTGTCTTACTCATTTTCAATTTTCTCCAAGAATTGTTTACAACTCAGTGGTACAGATTGATTGTTTGCAGTAGTGAACTCAAGTCACAAAAATCAACATCTAGCAAAAAATCCTTTGTACATTTTAAATTGTCCATCTGCAATATCCCCTTTCACTAATCTCTTTTTTTTTTTTATCAATATTGATTTGTCATCTTAACATAACCAATGGCAAAAAATGTTTTTGGGGTGTATTTTAACCTGTCCCTAATGTGGGCACATTTCTGCCTGTATTTTACAAAGATGTATGCCTACCAAAATCAATCAAACAGACTGGCTTACATACACACTTGTGAAGGGGTAAGGTAACATGGCAATCAGCAACTTGGAACATAAAGTTGACTTGAAAACCATTTTTTGTGAGAACATATGTGTAACATGTCTTTATTAAAAAATATTTCCATTGTGCTCAAGTTACTAGTCATTTTGACTTACCTGCTCACTATTGTTTGTCTATGATACAAACTCACCAATGTGACATTTCAAACATCCACAATATTATAAGTCCATTTCATGGTATGTCACCGGTAATTGGGCCAAAGTAACCTCCTTCCCAATTGTGAGGGACCATGACACCTGACACAATCATAAATTGTGGCCTGTTTGATCCATCTGCCCCTTTTAACATCAAATTAATTAATGTCTCTTTTTTCATTAGACTGGCAAGTGTGTGCTCAAAATAGACCTTTGATAGTGATCACAAAAATAGTGGTATTGTGTTCTGAAACAAAATATTAAAAACCCATCATATACCTTGTGCTAATCTTACACCTTCCAGAGCTCATTTTGTTGCTGGAACAAAAATTAGTTATTTAACAATAAAAACTCAAAAAAGAACTTACTCCCTTGATGCGGCTCTTGGGTTCCCAACTGCCCATCAAGCTGTGGATAGGTCACCACAAATATGTGGGCCACTAGGGGGGTCAGGGATTGGTACACATGCTTCACATGTTGGGAGGACTGGCTGAGCTAGATTTCTACTGACTTCTCAGTACAGCATCGTAGGTCCTCCCACCACTTTCTGCGAAGGATGCTGCACCACTTGTAGACTGCTGGGCTCCACACCTTCTTCACAGGGGACTTTTGGATGTTCTTTTTCTGTTGGGTGTTGACCTGTATGGCTATGAAAAAAATAAATAATTTTTTTTTGTGAGGTTTTGTTTGTCTGTATTGATGTAACATAATTTTGGTAAATCTATCACATGCATTTTTAAAATGTTAGTACAGCATATTTTCTAAAATGTATTTCTTACTTAAAACAAAAATTTAGTAGTGATCTTTTGAGTACCCTTATCCCTTTTCATGTCCTTATTTTACAAATCCAAGACACTAACATCATCTAGATCAGGGGGCTGAAACATTTCCTGTAGTGAGAGCTACTTCCGATCAACGCAAATCATTGGAGCTACTGAAACCTACACAAATTGTGCATTGTTACCACACCTCCCACGCCCAGCTGCATTAGCCTAATGCCAGATACTATGGTTTGAACCATACACTATGATTAAGGGCACAGTGACAGGGCTGTTATGTGTCAGTGTGTTGTGGTATTTGGTGATATATGAACATGTCTGAGTAGGAACTGGATACATTTGTATGGGTGACTGAGAGCCTGTGTTGTAGGTATTTGCAGCACAGAACATACCTTTCACCATATGAGGCCCCATTACATGTATAATACAAACATACACTCATTATTTGGAAAATGGGAGAAATTTGAAGTGCAGAAAATTATTCTGTAGACAAGTTCAAAGCCATATCTGCCAAGTTTCCCAGATCCATGCATGATGTGCTGATCCAGTACAGATTTTTTCCTTCGAATTCTCAGACTTGTAGTCTTGTTTTTATAATGGAATAAACATGACTACAGTCCCAGAATTCTAGTATGAAAACAGGACTGGAGCAGCACATCACACATTAACTTTGGGAACTTGGCAGGGCTACATAACATGAATCAAGTTTCTGCACTTTACATTTCTCTCATTTCAACAAATGGCTGTATTTTAACCTTAAACCTATGTCACATTGTCTACTGGCCACAGGGAGTAAGGGACATGCAACAGATTCATAGAGATTCCACAAAATGGGGGTTTTGCCAATTTGAAGGAAGACTTTTATGCCTTGGGTTGCATACCAAATGTGAAGCAAATGATGGCACACATATTGCCTTAGTGACACCACACAACAGAGAACAGGTCTACAGCAATCCGAAGACCTTCCATCCAATCAATGTGCAAATTGTCTGCGTACCTAATTTGTTTATTACAATCGTGTGCGCGTTCCCAAAGATCAACATGTCATTCCTTTGCACTATGGAACAGCAGCATACCCCTGCAAATATCACAACTTGGACTGACAGGGCATGGCTTGTTGGTAAGCACGATCTGTCAATATAATTATTGGTTGATTTCCAGTTTAAGGATCTACAATTTTTTTTTAAAATACGTTTCATGCAGGCCTAATTTAACCTTTATAAAGCCTGGTGGATTTGCGCATATTCGTAAATATTTTGCAGGTCGTTTAGGATTTGGTTACGGGCACATATTTACTCCTGTATAAAGCTCAAGTAACAGTCTTTTCATGGTAAGATAGGAAAGATCAAAGTGCCATATTTAATTGTGCTTGTGGAGGAGGAAAAATGGTCTCTCCATGGACAAGAATTAAAAAAGCTGTTCTTGCACATACAGTATCTGCAATGCACACTCGTTTGGATTGTTCCAAGGTGTACTAGAAGCACAAGTGGACATTTGTGATGGATTTTTGTGTGTGTCCTGTAGGGATTTGTAAGTTAGAAAAAACACAGAGGCTTATTATTATTAAAGAAACAGCGCAATATTTTTTTAACCAGGCCAATTTCGGTCAAAATAATTACTATTTTGTGCCTGTGTTGTCCTCCCTCTCCTCTTGGATCGCTGGCTCTTTTGTTTGCAACTGGAGTTAATTTTGTTGTTCATACCTTTGAAAATATTATCCTTTAATTTGATACATTATGTCCTAAGTTTCTAGTGCTTATTGATGCAAGATACATACTGTAAGAGGCAGGTGCTGTTCTTGCTCTTACTGTGCAACTGAAATGTATCAATGTGATAATGGCAAGCTCATAGTAGCGGAGTCCATTCATTTCAGTGTTCGTGGATAATATTTTCACATTTCACAGCTAACGGACAGCTTTCCATGTTATCGGATAGAAACTCACCCGTTTTTCATTGTTCTGCAGAGCACATAGAACCCCACAAACTGTGAGTACTCTACCCCATCAGGGATTCGGGGAAGCACTGGGCTTACACTGGCAGGGCTTATGCTAGCTCTGCTATTGTAAACCTTTGACCTAGCAGTCCATCGTCTAACGAAATGCCAGGTAACCACTACGATGCTCTAGAAAGAGCAGGTAACTGTTAATCATTTTCCCTGCCTTTGTCCGCCGTACGATCTCCAGCAGAAATAGGCAGGTGTAAAGGATAATGGAAGGAGAAAACCACACCCACTGTCGCAGCCATTAGTTTCTATAGTGTGTTTTCAAGAAGCAAATACCAAGGTATTTTCTTAAAAAGTAAAACCTTACTGAGAAAGTACTTTAAACATGATGCCAGCTCGCCAAGCTTCACTGCTAGGAAGGGAGCTGCTATGTCTTCCTTCACAACAAAGAGATCCCCACCAGGGGGGTAAAAAGTCAGAAGGAAATCCCTCCATTAGGCTAGTGTGATGTTGGACCAAACGGGAAGGGCTATATAGCACACAAAGAAAGTTGCTATTCACCAAAGTAACACCAATATGTCCTCCAGTAGTACTACAGCACAAACAATGACTTATCTATCCTAACAAAGCCCTGGAGTAAATAACACACCCTACGCCCTAGCATGGGGAGCTCTGCTGCCTCCTTTCCTGGTGGACTGAAGACATTTGTTCTTATGCCAAATCACCCACTCTGTTTGTCCTAGTGCCTCCTTCTCCTCTGCCTCAAAACCACCCCAGTAACAGGAAGGTAATAGAAGAAATGTTTGGATTGATCCCAGTCACTGGGAAGTTCTCTGGGCCCGATTCCAGAACATAATTTTTCACCCACAGAGACCCACCCCATGCCAATCAGTCTTAGGCCCTCATTATGAACTTGGCGGTAATCACCACTGACCGCCGTGGCCACGGTTTACTGAAGAACACCAGTGGCAGTAGACTGCACTCCGTCGAATAATGATGCCAAAAAGTCAAACCTCCAAAAATCCTTCAACCTCTACCCACCGCCAGGGCCTACAGTGGCAGAAAGGCAGTACACCCTGTCGTGTAGGCTCTCATTATCCTAATGAGACTACTGGATTTTTGGGCGGCAAGATCGTTCACAGTGTGGGGGACTAAGTCTAACCCACGGCGAAGGACCCTTGTCACCCCAAATCCGGGTTGAGCTCCGGCTAACTAGCAGTGCCTCATCTCTCCCAAAGGGAAGAGACAATTGGGCAGCCGAGCGCATGACATCTTAGTGCTTCCCAGGGAAGTCATGGTCACTCAGATCCCAACCAGTTCTCTCATACACAGTGTGGTCTCATATATAAATGACAAAGGCAGTTTGAGTTTTAAAGATTGGTTTAATAAAATGACTTCATTTTAGATAATAAGGCGTGAGCCGCAATAACCAGAACCATACAACACAGTAAGATTGAAATAGTAACGAGGAGAGTGAAACATAAGAATAATGCTATCATAGTGCAACTAGATTACGTTCTCTCTTCTAAGTTCTATTTTGAGCACAGCATGTTAAGCTCTAAGCCTGCCTTTCAGGTTCCCCTGTGAGGACATCGACCCTCATACCTGAGCAAAGGCCTGTGATCGGGATCAGCATCTGCAACAGGGCAGTCAGCGTCTAGTTGTGGGTTCCTGGTCAGAATCTCCCTCTCTCGTGTACTGGGACTAGAAAGTGTTTTTATACTATTGATGTGACTAACACCCCGATGTTCCTGCGTAAGAATATGTACCGTCTACGAACCATAAAGACTAAACTTCTACCACATCTATCGGCAATGTACCAGACTGTATCCTTGACTGAAGCACAGAGTGAGCAAACAGTGTGATAGAAGAAAAATAAAACAAGACCGTGAAACTGGTTATTGTAAAGTAACAGTGTGAGGCTAAATAAAATGCATCTAGGGCAAAGTGCACAGAGTCCTAACACGTTAAGCAAACGCGCATAAAGCTACATTGTAGACAAATCCTCCGCCCACCAAATAATGAAGCACAAATCAGCATGGCAGATAGTGAAAGCCGAACGACCATTGGTGGTACAGACTGCCACAGCCAGTAATGGGACCCACCAACAGCAAAAGCAAACCTTGTCAACTTTGAAACTGACACACCTGACACACATTCACAACACTATAAAATACTCACACATACCCCACAATCCTTTGCATCACCCATAGCACAACAGAGATTACCAACACAACATGCATACACTGAACCCAACATCACACAAGTCTCACACACAAATACACAACCAAAACACATACAAACCACAAACACCTTTACAAGCCACACACACAACCACACTACAGCACCCTCACCAATATACCCACAACACACCACCCACAACACACACCATGGCACCCCCCTAAGCACCCCTGCTTCACAGATAGGGAGCTAAGGACCATGGTGGACGAAATACTCAGGGTCGAGCCACAACTATTTGGGGCACAGGTGCAGCAGACACCCATGGCCCGGAAGATGGAGCTTCGGCAGAGGATAGTCAACAAGGTAAATGCAGTGGGAAACCATCCACACACAAGGGATGACATCTGGAAGAGATGGAATGACCTGCGCAGGAAGGTTCGGTCAATGGCATCCAGGCACAACATCGCCATACAGAAGACTGGTGGCGGTCCCCCACCTACCACCCCGAATACACCGACTGAGAGGAGAAGGTCCTGGCTATCCTGCACCCGGAGGGCCTCACTGGACTCACAGGAGGACTGGACTCGGGTTAGTCAACTACAATACCTTAAAAGTCACCTAACCTATAATGCATGTAGCACCCCACCCCTCTCACTACCACCAGGACCCCACCCCCTACCCAGGCCACAACACCCACATCCAACTCCCCTGCATGCCCACTTTCCCACAAACAGACCTCCATCCAGTCCCCTGTGCACAGTCATCTACCCCTGCTTGTATTCCCAGTGGTACTATAGCACCCACAATGCATCTCCACCCCCCATAAAATGCAGAGAAATGTACACAAAGGGAACTTCCATGCCACAACAAGGGAATATTACCATCAAATAGGGCAGAGCAGTGCAGCAAATGCCGAAAAAGTACCTAACACCCCCATGTCCATTCCCCCACCACAGACACCATCATCCAGACCACCCAGACGGAAACGCCAAGGAGTGCCTGTGCCCCACCTGAAGACAGAGGCCCCACTCAGGAGAGTGTAGAGGGATGTCTAGAAATCGAGGAACTCCATGGCCCATCACACAGTCCAGCAGCCCCACCCAGGATACCACTGACAGCCCTACAACCCAGCCACCATCATCAGCCCTGGCCAAATGATCACACACCAGTTTTACCCAGGCATGGACTGGTGACCCACATGTACAGAGGGCAGACTCTCCACCCACCAACAGGCAGGATGATGAAGGACCAACTGCAAGTGGGACTACCAGACCTCTGCAGGGGACACAGGCACACAGGGCTAGGGCCAGTGGGAGGGCATCAGTGGTCCAGGGGTATGACCAAAGGATGGATGCAGCAGCCCAGGAGGTGATGCCTGAGGTCCTGGGAGGATACAACCATATCCACGACAGTATGGGCCACATCTTGGCCACCTTGGAGCAGAATCAGAGGCTGCAGGTAGCACACCACCAGGAGGCCATGGAGCAATGGAAACAGCTCAATGCCACCATGGCCTCCATTGCAGGAGTGCTGCAGCACCAGTACCACAGCCAGCCTGAGTCCTCCACCCACCTTCAAGCCCAACCACTAGCCAGGACACTGCCCTGCCCTCCACATCTGCAGCAGCTACTGGATTCGGTGGCACTTGCAGAGGGCACACAGGAAACCAGCACCCCTATCCCTGCAGCCCAGCTCCAGCTTCACAAATGTGCCCTCAGACCCAGACATGCCACTGAAACACCAGCCAAGACCAAGTCCAGCGCTAGGAAGTGACTCTGCCCTGATCTGTCTCCCTTGTGTGCCACTGTGCTACCTTGTTGACATGCCACTGCCATCACACCATCTTCCAATGGCCACATGGACCAAAACCCAGTGCTACCAACAGCTGAGCATATGTACCTGAGTATATATGTGCACCATGTGCCCCCTCCCTTTCACTGTCCCAACACTTATGTATATTTTGCCATCAGAGAAATAAACCTATGCACTGAAATCGTATGTCCCTCGTCAATATGAGATATGAATTGTGAGTGTGTATGCATTAGCCAGTCAATTTCATAATCCTACCTCTATTGAAGGAGGGGATCCAATGCATCAGTTAGCATTGTCACTGACTATAGACACCACATTACCAATTACCTGAGTCAGACTGAAACTATGCAGTGAATACATCAGCATCATTGAACAGTGTCTTAGAGTCACTGGAAGTATAGGCGGATGAGCTGGGTCCTGGAGTTGAGATCTTCCTCCTCTTCTTCCTCACTATCACACACATCCCCTCTCTGAGGTTGCTAGGCTGGTTGGTCAGCACCCTCCTCTTCCTCCTCTTGGCTTTCCTCACAGCCAAGTTGTGCAGCATGCAGCAGGCCACCACTATCTTACACACCTTGTCAAGGACATAGCACAGGGATCCCCCAGAGAGATAAAGGCAACAAAATCTAGCCTTCAGGCGACCTATAGGGCGCTCAATCACCCTTACTAGTACGTCTGTTGGCGGGTGTCCTACACCGCGCCTCCAAAACTGCAGCATTGGCGACGGAGAAGTCTTTCTTCCGTCTCCATGACGCGTTGTCATGGAGACGCATCGGAACCGCACCTCGGGGCGAGGCAGGACTTCCAGGTTGTCGGCTCTGAAAACGCCGAAACCCGGATAAAAGGAGACGCTGCGGCAGAGACGAGGAGGGAGGACGAGAGGAGTCAAGGAGAGGAGAACGGGATCTTACTGGCAGCCGATCCCAGACGGAAGGAGCAGCACCCCTGCAGTTACATGGGAGAGGAAGAAGCCTCCCAAGAAGACGAAGAATCCTGCCACGATCCAGGAGGATCGTGGCTCAACAAGGTACGGGGTTTATTCAGGGACAGTTACTCTAAGGGGGCAGGAGGGAGGAAAAAGGAGGGAAAAGGAACCGGGGAGGGTAGAAGGGGAACAGGGCAGTTTTGGTTGGGGAACTGGGGAAGTCACAATGCACGTCCACTGCCTGGCACTACCCTGACACAGACCCAATAGTCGTCCATCAAACCCCCCCCCTCTAACTACACCAACCCCTATCGGTTTTTCCCTCACACCCCTCCCTTCTATTAATAAGAGATCAATATAATACTTACCGTCCCACTTACCGTGTCTTGTCCTCTGATTCTATCGAGAGTCCACGTGCACCCAAGGAGAAGACGTCAGTGGAACAACCCTAAAAGAAAGAAGGAAACACTGAGGACCTGCATACACCACCGCACCTATAAACAGAGACTCCTCAAAGAAAAGACACAAAGAGAAGAGCAGTTTCAAGAGTTTATTTTGTTGTTGTTTATTTTTTTTGGGGACAATTTTTCTCCTACTAACTAATAAAACCCTGGCTTCGGCCTTATAAACCCCTATAAAACTGGGTCTGAGCCTCTGTACTAGCAAGCCAAACATGCACGCCCCACCACAACATCCATGGGCCTCATTATAGTTTCTCTCTGCCTCTGTCCTGGGATTCCTCAGGAGCCATTGCAAGTTGGGGTAGCCAGAATCACCTGCAAAAGTGGGCATACAGGACCTTAACAAACTGACTTTACTTGCATATAGCCTGGCTGTCAGCTATGTTTTGATCTAGTGTCAGACAGACTCACCTATGAGCCATCCTCTGTCCCCTTGTAGTTGTTCCATTATGTATGGTACACTGCTGTTTCTCAGGACAAAGGAATCATGGACTGAGCCTGGGAGCATGGCATTGACATGTAATGTGTACTGGTCAGCACTACACACCAATTCATGGAGTGATAGTTCTTCCGGTTCCTGTACACCTCTTCATTCACTCTTGGTAGTATGAGAGCTATGTGGGTTCCATCAATGGCACCTATCACATGGGGGATATAAGCAAAGGCATAAAGTCCAGATTTGATGGTGGGAAGTTCAGCCCTTTGGGGAAACTGGACATATGTTTGCAAGTGTTGAACGTAGGCATCCAGGAAGTTTGACAGGATGAGTCTGAGCATTGGCTGTGAGACCCCTGCACCCATGCCCACAGTCACCTGAAATGGAGTACAGATAGCACTTGCACAGTTGTAGGAATGCCATGCTGATTTCAATTTGCAGGTCTCAGTACAGGATCCATTAATGCACAGAGGTCATGGATAGTAGCTCTATTGAGTCTGTAGGTGATAATGATCTGACATTCCTCCATATTTTCCAGATCAACCAGGGATCTGTACACAGATGGGGCCCACCCATGCCACATGGGTCTGTACCTATGGGGGAGGAAAGAACACAATCTGAGTGAGTGAGTGATTTTGCTCAGGTGAATACTGTTTCACTATTCTCTTCCACTTGTATTTCTACCAAGAGTAGGTAGAGATTTCCTTCTTAACTACATAGAGCTTTGCTCATGGAGTATGCCTGAGATCTGGTTGTAAAGTTCCTAATAACTTAACAGCTATGTGTGTAGTTGTATGTGTCCATTCCCTCATGTAAGAGGTGGAGACAGATATTGTTACTGCTATGCAGTCATCCACCACAGTATAGGTAGGAATCTATAGGGCTTATTTACAACCCCTTTAAGAAGCCATAGCATCACTTGCTTTTTAATGCTGTGGCAGTGGAAGCAGTCCCCAACACTGCACCATATTTACAAACTGGTGCAATGGGACCATTGTGCCAGTTTGTAAAGTTTTGTACCACATTACACCTGCACTAGCATTAATGTGTTGAAGGTAGGCATTCCCCCATTACAAGCCACGCAGATCTGGTGCAGTGAAATCTACAAGATTTCACTACAACATTCTGCGCCTTCACAGCATAAATTTTGTAACACCTGCTCAGAACAGGTGTTAAAGTGACACTGGGCTTTTTTGTTTTTGACCCCCTCACATTGCTGGAGTAGTGTCATCTATTTTTTATGCAAGTCCAGCAATGCGTCGGGTTAGTGCCACAGATGCATCAGAATTTCTGACGCATCTGTGGAAACGTATGCCATGGATCGCTGTATCATAAAAACAGCAGTACCATACCATTGTTAGGGGGTCCAGGGCTTCTGCAAGAAAACGTGTTCATCGATTCCGATGTGCCAGTTTCTTGTGAATGAGGCCCTATGTGTGTCGATATCTCTTCATGTAGATTCCATCATGTGAGTAAGGCACTCAGGGCCTGATTTATATCTTAGCGATAACAGTCCTCCTGCTGGTTTTCCATTGGAAAACATATCTGCCACCTTAGCAGTCTGTCTGCCTGATTTGAAGGCTGGTGGTCCCAAAGGCAAAAGACCGTCCGAATCTCAATGACTCCACCAAGAATCTCCAGCCACCTCAGCGCCAGTATTGGCAATAAGATCTGATGGTGGGACTTCAGTCACCTTTCCTGCTGAGCAGATTTGGATGTGCCTTACTACATAGCCAACTGTGGAGGTCTGACCTCCATACCTGAGTTGGCAGATTTGGTGGGAAATGAGGTACAAACCTAACTTTTTTCCACATTCCACTTCTGTTTTCGACTGGACATGACCAGACCAGACCTTTCGTCACTGCTGCCACTGGACCACAGAGAAAACACAACTCCTTTTGTTGCCGGACTTAAAGGTAGGGAACCTGCATTGGCTGTGTAAGTTGTATGGTCACCACATATGAGCATGGGACCACTGCAGTCATAATCATGTCGGGTTTTTTTTCGAATTACTGTGGCATGCATATTTGTGTGGGACATGGATGAGGACACACTGGTACATTACACATATTTCACACATACACAGCTGTCATTGAGGTGTCAGCATTCACTGTCAAATAAATGCTGGCACTTCCACAACATGACATCCGTCAACTATGTCCACGTGTGCACAATGCAAGGGGACCTGTACTGTGATGTAGTGCCTCCAGTTGTGTATGTGAGTCAATACAAGTATGTGTCTGCGTGAGTTGATTGGTTAGTTGAAGTAAACAGACATGGAGTGGGTGATGTGATCGTGACTGTATGTGTGCCACTTGCATGTGGGTTTGATGTTGGTGTGAATGTTTGGTTGTGTGTTGTGTTGCTGTGTGCAACATCTAGGTGAGTGTTGTTTTGTGTGGTTCTTGTGATGTATTTAGTTGTGATTGTGGATGAGCGTGTTTGTATAGATGTGTATGCAGTTGTGATGACTGTTGTGGATGTGTCGTGCATTGGTGCAGTGTCAATTGTGTGTGTGTGTGTTGTATCACGTGTATATGTAGTAATGTATGTTTTCAGCATGAACGTATTATGTGGTGTTGAAATGGCAATGGATAATGGTGTTTATATGGTATGTTATGTGTGGTTCAGAGGGACACATGTGGCTAAGGTACAGTGTATGTGTGACTTACTTTTATTAAATAGCCCCTGGCATTGTGCAATGTCCACTGGTTTCAGTGATGGTCTCCCTCCTTCATCTATCCTCCATCAGTGCACCTCCTGTAGAACTGTAACATCTCAATATGGTCGGTAGGAATCTGCCAGCCTGATGGCTAGGAAGAGCACTCCGTCGTGGAGAGAGGCAGCTCAACTTCAAGACATCTAAATACAGCGGGTGGAACACTGTGTACTTGACGGTGTTTTCAGGTTTGCTGCAGCAGCGGATTGGCTGTAATACAGTCAAGATCTAAATCAGGCCATTAGAATTTAAGTCAGTACCTACAATGGTCAGGGATTGCTCACCACTTTTAATACTCGAGTACTCTCATTCTCAAAATCACAGTGGTCCTTGATTTTCAAATGGATTTCTGTTGGCACCTAGGTACTATAAATACATTCTCATATTTGTTCAAGTGTTATTTGACAAGTTGTGGATTACATGGCTCTTTCCTTCTTCTTTACCAGCATGGCAGATTCTATTTAATTTGATCCCAGTAGTCCCTTTTAAATGTATGTTTGCCAGCAAAACAGTGTAATCAGAGCTATTGCTTATAATATTCATATGGCTCAATTGAGAGATGCATGCCACTGGGGGAGGGGAAAGACCACACTCGTGAATACCAGTACCTTGTGTTAACACGTCACCAGTACCTTGCAGCTAAATGTTAATACCCACAAAATAGGGTACATAGGTGTTAAGTGTGACAAGAGAGACAGGTACAGGGATGGTGGGAGTGAGGGGGTGTTGGGAATGCACGCAACATGGTAGGATGTAGACTGGCAGAGAAGATTTATTGCATGCCCCCTTGTGCAATATGAGCAGGTCTGGTGGGGGCCAGAGGCCAAGGCTGGGCTGTTCTTATAGCCGATCCTCATGCAATTTTTCCAGCCAGAATTTCGAGCTAGTAAAATGAGACCCAGTCCTCTTGCATGGAAAATTAAAATGCACGAACATTGGAACAATTGTGATCCAGTGGAGCAGTATCCCACCCAGAATACTCCTCCATCTGACTCATAATAAGCTCATAGAATAGGCTTTGAATGTGACCACTTCAACCTTGGGTTCATGTGGATAAACCTTGTACAGCTTGAGACATTGTCATTTGAGACATTGTCATTCATGTATTAGATCAGCCCAAAGGGATATTACTCTAATGCTACTGTTTCTATGTAAGCATATCCTCCTATGAGGTACCTGCATTCTTTATCAGTTCTCGATCTAATACATTTCATTTATTCAGAAAGCAAACCTTTATCATTGTTTTAATAGAGAGGATACTTTTTGAATTTTTTTTTCATGTCATTAGTAATGCCTGACCCTAACACACCACCTAATTATGATTTCGATTTTGGCTATATATAGACAGCTGTGGTTGTCTGTAGGCTGACCTAATGCTTGCAATAAATAACAGGATCTTTGGGTCAGTTGCTTGCTCATGACTGATGGCGTTGTTGACTTACTAAGTTGTCTTCTGTTGATTATCTATATTTTCTCTTCTTTCTTCTGGTTTTACTGCCCAGGAGCAGTTCGGTCTCAGGGTATTTTAAAACGATGAGTTGTATGCATATTTAAAGTACTTTCTTTGCTGTGTGTCAATGGACACTCCATTATAGTAGAAATGGTTCCTGGCTCTTGACCTCCTTTACCACCCCACCGATCCTCAGTTAGATATGTTGTTTTATTTTATATTTCTTTATATGAGGACCCAACAGCTTTAAAGGGCACTCACTTCCTTTTTTTCCTTTTTTGTAAATTTTGTGCATTTGCCATTTTGACACCCCCATGGAGGGCCCCATAGAGAGGAGACACAGTCTAGTCTCTCCACTGGAGCTTTCAGGAGGGGAAGTGGCATTCAGGGGATGGGACTGGCCAAGGATGCATGAGGGTGGGAAGAGGGGTAGGGTTTAAATAGGGTTGAGGAGGGAGGGACCGGCCTCTTCCATGCCAGCCCATCACGTGGTTGGAAGACTGGGCGGCCCGTTCC
This sequence comes from Pleurodeles waltl, assembly GCF_031143425.1. Lineage (NCBI taxonomy): Eukaryota > Metazoa > Chordata > Amphibia > Caudata > Salamandridae > Pleurodeles > Pleurodeles waltl. The sequence continues at coordinate 766,428,019 of NC_090437.1, forward strand.
CTTAGTTAGTAGCAGGTAGGCAGGGGAGGCTCTATTACAGCGACATGGCTCAGATCCATGACTGCTGTGGTGCAGGCCGCATTTCGCGTGTTGTGAGCAAAGCTCAGGCCTGGTTTGCTGGACCTTGCCTGGGTCGGCATGATGCACCCAATGCGTGCGGCATCCAGTGGTGTGGCAGCTGCAATTTCAGAGTGCCGTTCGCCTGAATGCGCAAAAAGGAATAAATCAGCCGGGGGGAGGGGATGCAGCACCCCCACCCCCCGGACTCTAAATCAGGTCCCTTTTTGTTGGGGCAAGACAGAAGTGAAGTTGAACGGGGAGGGGCGCAGCGGGCCTCCCTACGAGGCCTGGTTGGGCCTACTGATGAGAGGACAGAGTGTAGCACCCTGGGGGTCCAGGAGGGTGATGTTTCTGGGCCCTTTAATCAGGGCAGTCCCCCTTTTGACCTCTTTTCAAGCAAAGAGGGCATCATGTCAGGTGGCACAGGCGGGGCCCCTGGAAATAGGAAGGCCAAAGGGGTAGGTAAACAGGGTTTGGGGATGGGCCAATGGAGGAGGGGGCCATAGTAGGGAGTGTAGAATGGTGAGGGCAACTGAGGGCCCCCGCAGGTCTCACAAGGGGGGCACCATCAGTTTTTACAGCAGGGCAGCACCAGGCACAAGATTGGTCCTCAGTGGACACAGAGGCCAGGATTAAGAAACAGAGGAGGGCAGTGGCGGAGTCAGAAGAGAGGTGGGCCCAACTATGCAGGGACAGGGAGGAAGGTTTAGGGACAGAGCGGCAGCCTAAGAGGAAGGCAGGTAGAGGGGGCCCAGGGGGCATTTCAGGCCCTGGGGCAGGGTAGTTGGGTATGGGTTCCACAGGAATGGGAGAGTAGCCAGGAGGCTTGTGCTGCCGTGGGTCCGGCCGCATGATGGCCACGAGTCGCACACACAACCATGCGAGGCGCGGAGAGCCCAAGCCAGTAAAGGAGACTGGCAGTAAGAAGGTGACACCAACGGAGCGTAACAGGGCCTCAGGACTTTGGTCTGAAGCACTAGAGGGATCTTCGGCGGCCTTCTCTACAGCACAGGAACGTGCAGGTCACAAGTATGGTGGACGCCATGGGGGATGGGCTCAGGACAATTGGAGTGATGCGATGGATGCAAAGAGTGATGAGGAAAAGCGTGAGATTGACGAAGAGGTAGTGGTGGAACTAGATTATGAGGATAAGTCGGATGAATGGGAAGACGGGGAGATTCACCAAAGTGAGGTGAGCGGGGAGAAAGGGAGGGGGAAAGGGTGCAAGAGTGGCACATCACCCTTTTCACTTTCTGTCTTACAGGAGAATGCAGACAGTAGGATGTTTCAAGAGACGGCATGCAAGGAGGAGCGTGATCGCCAGGTTCTGACGGCATCAAAGGAGATGGTGCCCTGTGTTCAAGGTAAAGGGGAATGGTGGTCTGTTTGGGGAGTGGGTCAAAGTATGGCTGTGATTAAAACACACAAGTCCATAGGCATGGCAGATCAATCAATACATGATACATCTGACGCTAGTGCGGCACAGGTTGAGGACGGTAAGCAGACGGCAGTAGGGGATCCGACTACTACAGGTGACGCTGAGGGAATGGCAAGGAGGGGAATGACAAGGCCAATGATGGGCACAAGAAGACGCTTCCTTTAATGGGCCTTGCGATGCCCTTGGGTTCCCATGTGGCTGACAAGACAAAGATGAGGATTTGGCGGCACAAGTATGCAGATGTTTTCAAATTACTCCATAGAGACATACAGGCAAAGGAGGGCTCTAAAGAAGAGGAGTGGGAGTTAGCTAAGCGACCCAGGGTACCGATCACTATGGACAATTGGACCTCAGCCTTCTTGATGTATGCTAGTATGTATTGTGAGAAATTTCCAGAATGGGCCATTGGGCTTTTTATATACATGGATATTATACGTAAAGCCCAAATGCATTTTGGGGGTTTGGCATGGCTGAATTATGATGAGGAGTTTCGGGTTTGCGAAAGCGTGAACCCTGATAAACCTTGAGGGGATGTAGATTCAGAACTATGGATGCAGTGTATGGCTTCATCCCATTCCGCTGCATCAACACATACCGCTAGCAGCCTACCAGTGGTATTCAAGTCTTTTCAGACCCGTCCCGCCCGGGGGGGGGGGGCGAGTAATGCACAGCGACCTCAGAAACCTCCCTCAGGGGCATGTTGGAACTTTAATAAGGGTTTCTGCTTGAGATATCCTTGTAAATTCAAGCATGAGTGTTCTAAATGCGGTGGAAGACACCTGGTCATGCATTGCTTTTCGCTCACTAGTCCAGCAGAGCAATGGAGATCAGTCAGAGGTAGAGGGATGCAAGGCCCTCCTGCGCCGAAGGGCACCTACACAAATTAAGCTGGAGGTATTTCTGCCATGGTTGTGCATGTACCCGGACGGTGACATAGCCTGCAAGTTGGAATGGAGTTTCAAGGAAGGGTTCCGGATAGGTTATCAGGGGCCGAGACAGAAGAGATGGACGGACAATTTGTGGTCTGCCAAAGAAATGCCTAGGGTGGTAGCAGATAAACTTGTAAAAGAAGTTGCGGAGGGCAGACAAGCCTATGGAAAATTTGATGATTTCTCCTCTGGGTGTGGTTCCCAAAAAGACTAAGGATGAGTTTCTTATCATCCATCACTTGTCCTGGCCAGAGGGTGCTTTGGTGAACAACTTCATTGCGCAAGAAGACACGAAGGTAGTGTACGCTTCAGTGGACTACGCTATTGGGCTCATTCAAGGGTATGGCAGGGTTTCTGAACTAGCAAAATACAACATTGAAGTGGCTTTTCGAATCCTGCCTATCCATCCTGAAGATTTTGCATTACTAATCATGCAGCTAGATAGGGCAATTAATGTGGATAGAGTACTCCTGATGAGCTGTGCCATTTCATGTGCTCTTTTAGAGGCTTTTAGTACTTTCCTCCCATGAGTTTTTGTGAAAGCTTGTGTGCATCGGGAGGTGACACGTTATTTGGATGATTTCCTCTTTGTGGGGAAGGCTGGTTTGAATTCTTGTAAGAAGGCATTGGCATATTTTGAAAGACTAGCCCGGGAGATGTGGGTTCCTTTGACTCCCAAAAAAACTGAGGGTCCCAGTTGTGTGCTGTCATTTTTGGGGATTGAGATGGACATGGAAGAGTTGGTGGCTCGACTGCCGATTGGTAAGTGTTAGAAATTGGGTTTTTGGTTGACAGTCAGGTTATCCCCTGTCCAAGCAAGGACCCTCACTCTAGTCAGGGTAAGTCACACTCAGTCCAAATTATCCTGTACCCACCCTCTGGAAGCTTGGCACTGAGCAGTCAGTCTTAACGTAGAATGCAATGTGTAAAGTATTTGTGCAATAAATCATGCAATAACACAGTATAGCACCACGAAAATACACCACACAGTGTTTAGAAAACTATATAATATTTATCTGAATAAAGTCAGGTCAAAACGATTAAAATGCAATAAGTATATGTTGAGATATCACTGTAAAAGTGACACAAAGTGTCTTTAGTCTTTAAAAAGAAGCAATAAAAGTCTCTTTCAAGCACAAAGTACCTGGTTCACATGCAAAATCTCCACAAAGAACTGCAGAGGAGGAGATGCATGGAAACAAAGGGGGTGTGTGTCGATTTCTCGTGCCACACACAGTGATGAGTCATTTAGTTTTCACGCAGGGACGGCTCTGCGCCAATTTCCAGCGCTCAGTCGTGGCTCCTCTGTGGGTTGCAGGGTTTTCAGATGCCCCGGGGACATTGCAGGGATTTCCGGCGTTGGCTGGACGAAGTTTCAGGGGCTGGGTCGATCCGGTGGGCATTGGGTGGAAATTTCTACTGCATGGCAGGCGCTACGTCGATTCCTCTCTGGAAGTCAGGCTGCGTCATTCCGGCTCAGCTGTACATCGATCCAATGTGTTGTGCGTCGAATTTCCGGTTGCTACACTGGCGCTGCGTCGATCTTCTTGTTGCAAAGTTGGGCTGCGTTGTTCCGGTTTGGCATGCGGTGAATTTTTCACTGCGGTGCAGGCTGTGCATTGTTTCTGGTAGGCTGTGCATTGATTTTCGCCACACAAGGAGTCCTTCTTGTAGAGATGAAGTCTTTTTGGTCCTGAGACTTCAGGGAACAGGAGGCAAGCTCTATCCAAGCCCTTCGAGAGCACTTCTCACCACAGCCAGAGAGCAGCGAGGCAGCAGGGCAACAGCAAGGCCACAGTCCTTCACAGAAAGCAGACAGGTGAGTCTTTTGGGCAGCCAGGCAGGTTCTCTTGACAGGATGCAGGTTCTGGTTCAGGTTCCCATTTCCAGGAAGTGTCTGAGTTGGTAGGGGCAGAGGCCCTGTTTAAATACCCAAATGTGCCTTTGAAGTGGGGGAGACTTCAAAGAGTGGCTTAGAAGTGCATAAGGTCCCCTTTCAGTTAAATCCTGTCTGCAAGGTTCCCAGTAGGGGGTATGCCAATCCTTTGTGTGAGGGCAGGCTACTGTTCTTTGACATGTAATTGTCAGGCCCTCCACCCTCCCAGCCCAGGAAGACTCATTCAAAATGCAGATGTATGCAAGTGAGGCTGAGTAACCTGTGTTTGGGGTGTGTCTGAGTGAATGCACAAGGGAGCTGTCAACTAAACCCAGCCAGACGTGGATTGTAAAGCACAGAAGGATTTAAGTGCAGAGAAATGCTCACTTTCTAAAAGTGCCATTTCTAAAATAGTTATATGAAATCCAACTTCACCAGTCAGCAGGATTCTGTATCACCATTCTGGCCATACTAAATATGACCTTCCTACTCATTTCAGATCAGCAGCTACCAGTCAAACAATGTATGAGGGCAGCCCCAATGTTAGCCTATGAAGGTAACAGGCCTCACAGCAGTGTAAAAATTAATTTTGGAGCTTTACACTACCAGGACATGTAAACTACACAGGTACATGTCCTGCCTTTTGCCTACACAGCACCCTGCCCTATGGGTTACCTATGGCATACCTTAGGGTTCACTTATATGTAGAAAAAGGGGAGTTTTAGGCTTGGCAAGTACTTTTAAATGCCAAGTCGAATTGGCAGTGCAACTGCACACCAGGCCTTGCAATGACAAGCCTGAGACAAGGTTAAGGAGCTACTTAAGTGGGTGGCACAATCAGTGCTGCAGGCCTACTAGCAGCATTTAATCTACAGGCCCTGGGCGCACATAGTGCACTTTATTAGGTACTTAGAAGTAAATTAAATAAACCAATTGGGTATGATCCAATCTTACCATGTTTAATGGGAGACAGCATATTCACTTTAGCACTGGTAAACAGTAGTAAAGTGTGCAGAGTCTTCAAAAACCAGCAGAAACAGTATCTAAAAAGTGGAGGGAGGCAGGTAAAAAGTTAGGGGCGACCACCCTAAGTCTGTCATGTCTAACAGTAAGGTGGCTGAAATTTTGGAGTTTTTGAGACAGGTCCGTTTCTTGCATAAGATCGATTTGACCATGGCACAACAGCTCCTGGGTTTCCTCAACTGTGCCTGTAGGGTGGTCAGGGGGGGCAGAACATTTTGCAGGCAGGATTAGCTATGTCAGGTGCCTCCCTCCTGCATCATAGGATTCGGGGGTTGGTGGGTCTGCAGGAAAACATTCAAGTGTGGGAGACATTCTGAACACAACTCAATGGGATTTCCATGATTTTTCGGGAGGAGGACACGATCTGGCAGGCACAAATCTTTTCGGATGCAGCCGGGGCTTCTGGTTTTGGTCTTTTTTGGGATGGGCGGTGGTGTGCGGAACAGTGGTCGGCCCATTGGCTGACACAAGGCAGGAGTATTGCTTTTCTGGAATTCTTTCTTCTGTTGGTGGCCTTGATGGTTTGGGGAGACGAACTTGCCAGCAGGATTGTAGTTTTTCACGTGGACAACAGGACGGTTCTAGAACTGGTGAATAGAAAGGGCTAAAGATCTGAGGGTGTTGCGTTTATTGAGGTCTTTCATGCTCAGATGTTTATCGTTAAATGTCATATTTAAAGCAGCGCAAATTCCTGAGGTGAACAATTCTATTGCAGATTCCCTGTCTCGTTCACAGTGGCAAAATTTTCACAGTTTGGTGCCAAGAGCAGAGCAGCAAACATTTGGGAGTGGGGGACGTGATGATCATTGGGCTGGTGGAGATGTCACTCGCAGGAATCCACTCAGAGGAGTCATCATCTGGCATGGTTGGAATTTCAGAGTTTCAAATATTTTGAGGAGATTTTTGGGTGCAGAGTGATGATATGCTGCCGTCTCAAACTTTGCGTTTTGTATTGTTTTTGATACAAAAAGGTTTGTCACCCGCCTCGATTGGGGGCAAGTTGGCTGGTGTGTCTTTTTATGGTAAATTGTTCTTTGGTTGCAACCCAGCGAAAGATTAAAAGGGTGGGGTAGAGCTGGAGCGGGTGTCGGGTAAGGCAGCAAGGGAACCTATTACATTTGATGTATTGTTGGAATTGTTGCATGTATTGATGGTTTGTTCTACAAATGCTGATGGGCTTGCGTCGTTTAGGCTGTGCACGGTGTTGTTGTTTTTCAGGGCTTTTCAGGTTTCTGAACTTTTGGGTTGGGAAGGTCCATAGGTGTGAAAGAGGGTGAAGTATGCCTGCGCGGGGGGCGGTTGGGCATATGGCTTAGAAAGTCCAAGAACGATCAGCTGAGAAAGGGGAAGTGGGTGTGGTTGGATACAGGTGGGGATACAGCTGTTTGTCAGGTTGTTGAGTGGATCAGTTTTTGGTCACAATTATGTGCTAGTGGGGCCATGTTTTTAGCCATTCAAGTGGCGAGAAGGTCACAGCATTTCAGTTGTTGGCTGTTTTGCGGCTGGCGCTGAAATGGATCACGAGACAGGCCCAGTGCTATGCAGATTTATGGATGCTCATTGGGACTGCCAAGTAGCCGCCATGAAGTCTTGTGGTTGGGGAAGAGCGGTATGAGGTGGGGTAACCTGCTTCCTTTTCTAACATAAATGATGCCAAACTGGGGTTGTCCGGATCTTCTGTTATTTCACTTGGGGGAAAATTATCTAGTGAAACTTTCGGGGCTCACCCTACTGCAACATATGCAATGGGATTTGGAGTTGGTTTGTTAGAGGATACACTGTACCTGCTTAGTTTGGACTGACTTAGTAACTAGGAAAAAATGGAGAGGGGCGTAGAGCATGGGGCTATGGAGAGGGCTCGGAGGAAGCTCAACAGGGCAATGGGATCTGCGGGGCACATGGGATTAAGGTGCTGAAGCAAAAGTATATTACAGAAGAGGAGGCAGGTCTTTTCAGGACTGATGGTGTGCACCTGTAAGATTTGGGCAATGCATATTACCTTATGGAGTTGCCGTTAATTTTGGGGGATTTGTGAGGTGAAAGATGTGGCTCAAAGAGAAGGTGTAAATTTGTGCGATGTTGCAGTGGGCTTGCTGGCGGGGCAGCAAAGCGCCTAATGGGCTTGTGCTGTGTGGCAGTAGATGGGGGAGGGTGGAGAGTCAGATGCGGGCCCGGCCACCCTTCCAGTGGGGAGAAAGATGCAGGTGAAGGATGAGCATGGGGGATGCACGAAGCAGGCAGGGGATGAAAGGAAAAGGGGTATGTGTGATTGAATTGAAGTGGAAGATGCGTGAACAGAGGCAAAGTGAGGGAATGAATGAAAAAGAGGACTGGGGAGAAGTTTCAAAGGGGTGGGGTTGAAAGTTAGAGTTGAAGTTGAGTCTGTACAATGTTATGTATAAGATGCAATACTGTCCTAAATAAATGGCCCTTTGCACTATGTAAACACTGTGTCACTGACTGTGTCCCGATACTCTCGTTTTTTTGTAAATGTATTTACTGATATATTTTTATGAAAGCCCAATAGCAGCAAAGTGCTGCCACTCCCTTTTTTATGCTTTTTTAAACTTTAATTTAAAGTTCTAAGATGACTGTCCACCATGATAGAATAGTAAATTAAAATGACCGCCTTAAGCCATTATGCATGCGTGCACATGCTTTATGACATATGGTCGGTGACGCACACATGTGCGCACATGGCATGGTGCATCCATGCACATACATTATGATGCATGTGTGCACATCAGCAGCCATCTTGACATGGGATTCTTTAACAAAAGCCTGTTTCAGCATGGCAGCCATGTGCTTCATTCATGCTTTCCTATGGTAGGGCCAACAAGCATTGACAAGTAAATGCTTATTTGTTTATGACATCTGGACAGCATCTTCTGGTCAGGTTGTTCTGATCTGAAGACATAGACATACACACGGTTGGTTAAATAAGTGCTACACATTGGCCTTGAATACGAGTATAGGTGCTATTTAGCGCACCTGAAAAATAGCGGTATGACGTTATACGTTATTTACCATGTGAAATAAATAACATCTATTACGAGTTTTTGGACAATAACATGTGGTTTGGTGTGTAATGAACTAAAATACTCTATGTACGGTAGATTCCGAATGTTAGCACCATGACAAGGCAAGAGGGTAGTGCTTTACAACACTGCAACAAACTAGAGAGCCATAGTACAGCAGTATGCTATCGTATTCAAACCTAATTTCAGCTTGCCTTTATTCGCATGCTTTTTCACATTGAACACTGATCTGCTAGCATTGCCAAGGATTGTTCTTTCTTTCAGCACTTCTACTATTTCCTTTATGTATTGTTTTCTCTTGCTCCCTTGATCATTTCCCCTTTAACACCCTCTCTTCTTCCACAATTGTATAATAGGTCCATCTTGTTATTACATAAGATACATGTTTTTGCATAGGAAAAAAAGAAATTAAGTTAGTTTCAAAATGGTTTAATTGTTCCTATGACTCCTAAACAGCATTCGAGTTTGGACTTTGTTTTATGCATAGGGGATAAGTTTAAAAACCGCCAATAGATGAGTCAAAATTTAAAAAATAAATCAAAATCATATTTTAGGAATGAAGAGTGTTCTTTTAGTGATAGTTGAAATTAAACGACAGTTGCACATCCAGATGTTACTGTTATCACGTTAACTATTATAATTATGTTTTTTTTTAAACTGTCCTACATATTCCTTGCCAACTATATGATGATTCACAACAGGCAGAAAAGCATACATCTCGGCGAGAATATAATGGTTGAATTAAATCTCTCATGAAAGGCGCAAACAAGTTCCTTAGAGATCTTTAAGCTTTTACTAGAATCAGTCATCAGGGCAGACTTCTAGGCGCATGATGCCTTTCAGCCAAGTTCTCTTAAGGGTTCAGTTCTCCGAGGTAAACTGACCCATCTGGAGTCAGGGCTCCTGTTTTTGTATCCTTGGATAAGGCAGATTGGAAGTCAACCACGATGGTTTGTGAACAGTTTCAGTCCCTACGTGTTGACAGGAGTCAAAAGTATTTGAGTCCTCTTCTTCTTTCTGGCATCTTCTCTCTTTCAGCAGGACTTTCTTCGCCTGTAGATGTAGTCTTTTCTGGTCCAGAAATGCTCTAAGGATCTGGTGTTGAAGTGTCAGTCTTATCCCATTCACTAGCCAATGACTGGAGAAGTTTTCCTGCACAATCATGGATACTTTCTCCCCCAATACCCACCTCATTTTACAGAACTTCTCCTTCATATTTCTTTAAAATTATCCAGGAACCACTGTTTCAAAATAGAACCCTTCTGCCATCCAGCAGAGCTCTTCAGCTCCCTTCCCAGAACACTAGTTAGATGAGCATTATTTTGACTTACAGGGCTAAAACTGGTTCTCCCTCCTGAAAGGGTTAGAGCCAAGGATCTAGGAGGGGCTCTGGGAATGAATGGGAGCACATCCTGTCAACCTCATTTGGCATCAGAGAGTAAAAATAAGAAGTTTTAAGGGTGCCCTTCTTTCTGCCAATTGTCTTGCAATCCTCCCAGATAGCTATCACCTGCTAAGGGGCCAGTAGTTTACACCACTCTGTTCCTCCTGGGCTTAAAGGCATACCCAGAGATAATAACACTGCCAGAGAATAATGTATATTTCAGCTCTGGAGGTGCTTTCAATAGCAGAACGGGTTTTAAAGTCATATCTGGTGCAGGCAGCCTAAAGTACATTTTTATTAGGGTTGTGCAAAATGTGCATAATTATTTTAATGTAGTCACATGCAATTTCAGAAACATTATGTGAAATTATGCATAATCACACAAAATGCAAATTCCACTTTAATGCTATATTTTAGCATAAAATACATCCTTGCATCAAGTTTGGACAAAAAGATGCATTTCATGCTAAAAGAAGTAGGGCTAAAACATATCTTCTGCGAACAACAGTTGATCATGCTCTGGTTATTTGCATTTCCTTACTATGTTTTTGTTGCATTGGTAAACAATGTGACATTATTCAAGAAATGTGCTTAGTAAATATAATGTGAAATTTCCATAACTATGCATGCATGATTTACATTTCACCAGGGCCTACATTTCATAAAGGTATTTTCCTACTACAGTTATCACAATATGATTTTACCATTAAATCAGGTTTTGAAAACTGAGTGTAAAATAACTTAGACAGTTTTTATAGCATTTTCCCAAACAAAGATAGAAATTCAGGGCCAGATGTATCATGTTATCCAATAGCGATTACCTAACTGTGTTTTTTTGTGAATCTCAATTAAGTAATCGCTATTGGAATGTATGAAACTCCACGAGTTTCATACTGTGATTCGCAAGGGCTCGCAAATGGACCTAGGTCATCAGTATTCATGAGGTAGGTTGCAATTTGCGAGCCATTGCGAATGGCTACAATCACAGGGATGGTGGCCTTCTGTGTTCAGCAGACCACCATGTCTGTAATTGCTTTTCAATAAAGCAATCTTTTTTTTTAAAATGCAGCGTGTTTTCCTTAAAGGGAAACGTGATGCGTTTAAAAATGAAAAGTTTTCTTTTCATTTTTTAAGAGTAGGCATTTGCACACATTCACATATGGGAAGGGGTCCCTTGTGGACCCCTTCCCCTTTGCGAATGGGTCACCACCTACTTGAAGTAGGTGGTAACTGCGATTGCTTTGCGACCGCATTCAGTGTCGCAAAACAATCATACATACCTCTGCAATTCGGTATTAGGAAGGGACGCCCTTGACATGCCCCTTTCTAATACCGAATCGGTATGGAGTGGCAAATCCAATTTGCGATTCGGTAACAAGTTACTGAATCACAAAGTGGACTTGTTACATACTAAAATGCATTTTTGCAATCGCAGAAATGTTTGATACATCTGGCCCTCAGTATTTTACCCATGCCTATGCTTGACATATGGAAAATGTAGCCGGTCCTATCAGTGGAAATAGCTTTTGTGCCTCCAATTACTCTGAGGGCACCTATCTGAGTGTGTAACTTTTTCTTATATTAGGCACTCTGCCCGATACACAATTTACAATTGGCTCGTTAATATAGAAACTAGGTATTCTTAACAAGGCACTTTTCCTTGTCCTGTGTTAAAACACAGCCTTAAAACTTCAGCCCAGTCAGAGCATACTGTTGTACCTTGCAGCTATATATTTTAGTTTATTTGTGGGCTGTTTAAGTACATTCTGCAACCCCCATTTAACACTTAATTTCAGTGCCATAGGAAATTTACAGCACTATTTACAATGGCTTTATAGGAACGTTACCGAGGCTACAATCAGTAATATAATATAAAGTGCATGCTGTGGGTGAAGTGCACATACTTTACTACTTTTTAGCAGTCCAACTGACAGTAAACCAGAAAGAAACAATTGCGGGCAGTGACACGCAAATGTTATGTAGTTCCTTACACTATGCAATTATACCCGCCAAACCATCTATAATACACTGCTATCAATCTACTCAAGTTTCCATTCAATATTTGTTTGTGCCTAAATGTGTGGAGTTTGCTTTCTTGTGTGTCGCACACTATGCAATTGTACCTGCCAAACCATCTGTTATACACAACCATCAATCAATTCAAGTGTCTATTCAACAATGTTTGTGCATATGTGTTTGGAGTTTGCATTTGTGTGTGTGTGTGTGTGTGTGTCTCCAATGTATAATTGAGTGCATTGCCTACATCAATCTTATCTGTTCATGCATCTAAACTTAGCACATGACAGCATACAGACACAACAATACAAACATATACAGCTGTGGTATGGTTGAATTTTCAATCTAGATCTAAATAGAACAGCACATGCACTCATTTTTTAACTGTGGACCTACTACATCCTGGTGGTCCTGGTAGTGATGTGTCCATTAAGGAGAGGTGAAATGATGGAGGTCATCGTGGAGATGTCACAGTACTTCACATTTGCCTGTTCTAAATAGTCCAGTTGTAGTGCCATGGAAATACTGTCATTTTTCCAATTTAAAAATTGTAATAGCATCAAAAATGAGTTAATTGTGACAAAGCTTGACGTAGTTACTCAAAACGCAGAGTGAGGTGAGTGAATGTATTATTGACACACTTATTTTTTATGGACCCGATTCACAAAGTTAAATAACTTCACTATATCTACTAATGTGTATCTTTACCCCTTTATTTAGAAGTAACTCTCAACTTCGGCACTTAGGTGCAACTCTATATGTCTTCATTCCTTCAAATGAAGGGGGAGAGTTTCCTCTGATAGAAATCCAGATCTTTGTATCAAGGTCAGAGAAAGATCTTCTTCCAGCTGAGTTCTTGCATGTCAATGGGGGAGTGGTGAGGTCAAGTAGGGTGGAGCGGAGGTGTCAAGGGGTGTGTTGAAGGTCAGGCGGTGGTTGAGATTTGCTGGTCTGATGTTGTGGAGGGCCTTGTATGCATGCATGAGGAGCTTGAAGGTGATTTTTTTGTTGATCAGGTGACCAGAGATGTGGCTGGGGCAGGGGTTGTCCAGGATGAGTCCAGCCAAGGTGTTCTGGATTCTCTGCAGAAGTACTTGGGTGGTGCCGGCATAGAATGTGTTGCAGTATTCTAATTTGCTGCTGACAAGCACCTAGGTGACTGTTCTCCTGAACTTGATCTGGATCCATTTGAAAATCTTTCAGAGCAAGCGGAGTGTGTGGAAGCATGAGGATGAGACGGTGTTGATTTGGCGGTTCATAGAGAGCGAATAGTAGAGGATGATGCTGAGGTCACATGCATGATCAGTGGGTTTGGGGGGATCCGAGTTTGAGGGCCACCAGGAGTCATCCCAGGCGGAGGTGCTGGAACCCATGATGAGGATCAAGGTTTTGTCGGAGTTGAGTTTCAGGCAGCTGTCCTTCAACCAGGTGGCGACTGCCTTCATTCTGTTGTGGAAGTTGAATTTTGGCAGTTGTAGACTCATCGTTGAGGGAGAGGATCAGCTGGGTGTTGTTGGTATAGGAGACAATGTTGAGGCTGTGGTTTCTGACAATGTTAGCGAGTGGGGCCATGTAGATGTTGAAGAGGGTTAAGCTCAGAGACGAGCCAGAAGGAGATCCACAGCTGAACTCTGTCAGTTTTGAGGAGAACGGTGGGAGCCTGACTATCTGGTTTTGGCTGGTGAGGAAGGAGCAGATCAATTCCTAGACTTTTTTGCGGATGCTGGTGTCATGGAGTCTAGTTCAGAGGGTGAGGTGGGAGCCGGTGTTGAAGGTGGAGGAGAGGTCCAGGAAGATGAGGGCTAAGGTTTTGCTTCAGTTGAGAAGAGTGCGGATGTCATCTGTGGCTGTGAGAAGTGCTGTCTCTGTGCTGTAGTTGCACCTGAAGCCTGATTGGGGGGGGTCCAAGATGTGGTTGGTTTCAATGAATATGGTGAGCTGGGCGTTGATAGCCTTCTCAATGACTTTGACTGGGAAGGAGAGCAGAGAGATAGGTCTGTAGTTCTTGAGGTCTGTCAGCAGAGGCTTTCTTCAGCAGTGGGTTGATTACTGCATGCTTCCAGTCTTTTGGGAAGGTGGCAGACTCAATGGAGCAGTATATGATGCAGCATAGTTTGGAGACGATGTTGGCTCTGTCTTGATTGAAGATGTGGTGGGGAATGGGTCTGATGGGGCTCCGGAATGGATGTTTTTTATGATCTTCAGGGTGTCGTCAGTGGAGAGAGTGGTCCTGTTGAGCAAGGTCAGCTGGGAACTGGAGCCTTTGGGTGTGGTGGTCCCAGGTGGGGTGGGTGGGTCTTGGGTGGCAAAGCCGTCGTAGATATCTAAGATATTGCGGTGGACGAAGGTGGCGAGGTTGTAGCAGAGATCTGGGCAGGGTGGATGTCTGTGGAGACCATGCTGGGTTTGGTGAATTCTTTGATCATGGTGAAGAGTTCTTTGCTGTTGTGTGCATTAGGATTGATGGGTATCAATAGATGGCTGTTTTCTTTGTGGTTCTGTTAGGACTCACACTCACACATGCACGCTTCTTGCTGCAACCTCACAAAATAAATCTGCATGTATGAAGAACAATGAAACATGTCATGAATGTGTTTACAGCACAGCACTTCCCTGTAACTTGTGAGGAACACTACATTGCATGTTTGTTTATATTGATAAAAGCAAGTGTTGTACCATTTGTGAACTGTGTGTCAAGTGGTTTATGGAAACATAGAGGCCCGTATTTATACTCCGTTTGCGCCGAATTAGCGTCGTTTTTTTCGACGCAAATTCGGCGCAAAACTAACGCCATATTTATACTTTGGCGTTAGACGCGTCTAGCGCCAAAGTATGGGCAAATAGCGTCATTTTTTTGCGTGAACGCCTTCCTTGCGTTAATGAGATGCAAGGAAGGCGTTCCCGTCTAAAAAAATGACGGCGACGCAAATGCGTCGTATTTATACTCCCGGGCAAAAATCACGCCCGGGAGGTGGCGGGTCAAAAAACCCCGCATTTGCGCCACTATTTAACGCCTGGGTCAGGGTAGGCGTTAAGGGGCCTGTGGGCTCAAAATGAGCCCACAGGTGCCCTCCCCTGCCCCCAGGGACCCCCCCTGTCACCCCTGCCCACCCCAGGAGGACACCCAAGGATGGAGGGACCCACCCCAGGGACATTCAGGTAAGTTCAGGTAAGTATAATTTTTTATATTTTTTAATTTTTTTCGGGTGGCATAGGGGGGCCTTATTTGTGCCCCCCTACATGCCACTATGCCCAATGACCATGCCCAGGGGACATAAGTCACCTGGGCATGGCTATTGGGCAAGGGGGCATGACTCCTGTCTTTACTAAGACAGGAGTCATTTAAATGGCGTCTGGGCGTCGAAAATAATGGCGCAAATCGGGTTGAGGCGATTTTTTTGCCTCAACCTGACTTGCCCCATTTTAAGACGCCCTAACAGCATTTTCCCCCTACGCCGGCGCTGCCTGGTCTACGTGTTTTTTTTCCACGCACAGCAGGCAGCGCCGGTCTGCTAGCGCCGGCTAACGCCATTCCATAAATACGGCGCCCGCATGGCGCTTCAGAATGGCGTTAGACGGCGCTAAATTTTTTGACGCTAAACTGCGTTAGCGCAGTTTAGCGTCAAAAAGTATAAATATGGGCCAGAATTCCTTCATATGAACATCAGAAGTGTTTGATGACTCATCACCAGCATGTGTCTGATGACTCATCACCAGAATTCCTTCATATGAACATCAGAAGTGTTTGATCACTCATCACCAGCATGTGTCTGATGACTC
Source organism: Pleurodeles waltl (assembly GCF_031143425.1). Taxonomy (NCBI): domain Eukaryota; kingdom Metazoa; phylum Chordata; class Amphibia; order Caudata; family Salamandridae; genus Pleurodeles; species Pleurodeles waltl. Next base: position 766,443,563 of record NC_090437.1, read on the forward strand.
ATCACCAGAATTCCTTCATATGAATCATCAGAAGTGATTGATGACTCATCACCAGCATGTGTCTGATGACTCATCAACAGTCTATAAGTAGAACTGCCAAGGTGTTTCCTGTGCTTGGCTTTGAGTCTTTCTCATCTCGCAGGTGTTCCTAGTTCAGCTGGAGTGCCGTGATTCTTTCACGAGTTGTCTTTTCAGGGAGATGCTTAATCGGAGCTTCCCTCTCTCTAGAACGGATTACTTTCGCAACGACTGGAGAATTTATGAGAAGTTATCCATCTTCCTCAAATAATCAAAATATTCCACAAGAAGTTGGTTTGTGAGTAATTCCTCTCTTGTCACCCTGTTTTCAGCCTTCTTGAGGTTAGTGACGCTTTGGTGCATTACGAAAGATATTCGTTGATGCTGAGAAACCCGTGATATAAGACTATTTTCCAAAGACAGCTTGAGAAGTATTTTTAAAAGTAGCATTGAAGTTAAGTGTTGTGAACTCTTGAAATCATTGCTCGATATCTATGCAAACGTAAAAGTTTATTCTGATTATTTTTTGGAGTGTCTATTGTGTGAAAACAAATAACAAAACACAAATTCATAAGTTTGATTTAATAACGATTTTGTTGTGAGTTACAAAAGCGTGTTTAATAGTTGAGCATTCAAGTGCTAATAATTATTGTGATTTTGCTGAAAGGCTCAGTGATTGCTCAATCAAATGAAAATAAGTATTGTTATGTTGCTGAAAGACTCTGCGATATTTGTAGTTCTGTTGTTTTTGATTTGTTTTTGGTCTTAGAAATTCCTGCACTAAACCCTGAGGCAACCTTTTTAGAACAACAGTGATGCTCCTTTGTGAACCAGTGTGTTTCTCTTCCCTTTCCAAATCCCTGTTGCCTTTTCGTTTCCCCCAGATACTTTTCGCTCATTCCCTGTTCAGTTCAGATATGAGAGAATAGTGTTTAAGGGTGAGGGTTGTATTCTCTTCGCTCCTGTGGAACCTGGAATTCAGGTGAGTGGACATGGTCTTGTCAGGTTCTGATGAGGTGGTTGTGTGTGGTGATGGCAGTTTTGATGGCTGCATAGTCAGCCGGTGTCTTGCTGCTCCTCCATCTTTTCTCGAGCTGTCTGCAGGTGCCCTTGGATGGAGGGGGAAAATCAGTTGGCTTTCTTGGGTGGTTGCTTGTCGGAGGGTTTCCTGAGGGGGTCCAGTGTGTTGGCTCAATCGGAGATCCAGTGGTGGAGGTTGCATGCTCATGTGTTGGCATCTGTGGTGGCTGGTGGTTGTGTTTGGCAGAGGGAAGTGGTGGTGTGGGTGATGAGGATGCCCGTGCTGGGGGAGAAGACAGGATCTCTTCTTCTCACTTCAGGACAATATAGACTCGGTCGGAACTCGAATCCTGGATTTGAAAACACAGGCACAAGGCTTAGAAGGGCAGCATCACCCATTGTCCCAAGGGATTTACTTCTCTTCAAACATAATTGAAGGCCGGCCTTCATAAATGCGAAGACCTAGAGAATTACTCTTGTAGAGAAAACATCAGAATCAGAGGCCTATGAGAAGGTGGTGAAGGGCTGGACTTGGAGGCCTTCATGGTCAGCCTATTCTCTACGATCTTGGACAATAACCTCCCGGAAGTGTGACTGGAATGTATCCACAGGGTCAGATTGCACTCACCAGGAGATGGCCACCAACCTCAAGATGTGGTAGCTAAAGTGGCTTCTATGAAGGTGAAAGAAGTGATCCTCCAGGAAGCAGGATGCAGTAATATTTCAGTGACTCACGTGCTCCTTATTCCAAGATAACGCCCCGGCGACACTGGCCCATAGACAGCAATTTTCGACTAATCACAGATGCCCTAAGGACGAGGCAAATTAGATACAGATGTACCTACCCAGTTGGAATAGCATTCAAGTAAGATACATAACCAAGTTCACTCCACAGAACTTGCCGAAGCTACAGCCTTCCTTGGTCTCCCAAAGGGAAGCAATCCTGAAACTGTGGGACCAGGGGCTTCACCACCAGATACCTGAGGAGAATCCTCTCTTCATGGCAGTAATGGAAGAAAGGGGGAAAAACAATTGGAGATGAAGAGACACATGGCACAAAAGTTGCACAACCATTCAGAACCCGGCAATGGGAGGGACTACTTCCGTAGGAGGACCGCTGTGATATATTCATCCCAACCACCCAGAAAAAACTACATAAACCAAATGTGAAATCCTCAAGGAGCAGGGGAACTTGCAGCTGTGGTGGATCTGCAGCTCCAGTGTGGACATGAGATGTCACTAATCGCTCACAGGCCAAAGACTACTGGCATCAGACTGAGAATCTATAACAACTACAAGCGGGGTATTGATGTGGGTATGGGTTTACTACCTGACACGGTACCAGACTAATGTTATGAAATTGGAGCACATCACTCTAGTTACCTGTTGATTTATATTTTGTTGAATTGTTTGTTTGTTCACATGACCCCATAAAAGTTTCGGTAGTGGGAATAAAACATGGCAGGAGGGGGGAGGGGAGGGGGGAGAGAGGACACTTCATTGCCAGCTAAAGTAGGCTGTTTGGAGGCAGGACTAGAAAAGATCACCTTAAACCTTAAAGCTCATGGCTCTTGATATTATAACATGGAATGTGAGGGGAATGAACTGCCCAACAAACGGTATCAGCTCTGGAAATATATAGGGGACCAACACTTTGATATAATAGCACTTCAAGAGACTCACCTGAAATGGCAGGAGGATATACGACTACACCACAAAAGCTACCCACAAATATTCAGAGCCTCTGCTCCACGAAGCACAACGGGGTGGCTATATTTATGAAGTCCTCTGTGCACTTCCAATCAACTGGGAGTAAAACTGACAAACAAGAGAGGTATATTACGATCAAGGGGGTGCTTCAAGGTACATTATGTACAATAGCTGCACTATACACCCCAAAAACACAGAATCACATTTCCTCTTGGAGTTCATAATCGTATTGGGGAGTTTCGTAAAAGGGTAAATCATTTTATTAGGTGACTTTAAAATGATTTGAAATTTGGCCATGGATGCCACCCATACCCACCATGCGACAGCAGGCATTTTTTCCAAATCAATGAAATCATCCCTGCATACCTTAATCTCTTTGATGTCCAGCGAAGTGTACACCCAAGCACGAAATATTACACATACTTCCCACACTCCTATAGGGCCTGCTATAGGATTGACTATATCTTCTTTAGCCACCTCCTTTGGCAATCCCTATCTTCATCCAAAATATACCCTATTGTTATCTCGGATCATGCCCCAATGGAGGTAGTACTTGACAGGTTGGCATTACAACCTAAGCTTCGCAGATGTTTTTTCCTGAATATACTAACACTTGATAGGGCTATGAGAGATGATATTAGGAACACTATAAGGGAATATCTTTCTGGTTAAAACAACCCGTGGAAACTTACCACTCAATGACATGGGACACCTTTAAGGTGGTCATCCACGGCAAATGTATCTCGCTTGCAACTATGATACACCAACAGAAAACAGGAGAGACTGCTATTAGAAACAGAATTTGATAAAGCAGAAAAAGCCCATCAAGCAGCACCCTCCCTAGTGTTGCAGAGTAAAGTGAAGTGCCTTAAACGCAAATTACAGACACTATAGACTAATAGAGCCAAAACTGCACTGTTACACTTGCAAAACTTGGTAGATGACAAATTATCACAAACTTAGAGAGGCATTTATGGATAAAATAAGCAAAAACCTCTATAGAACAGATTTGAGATAGGAACGGGGTTCTACAGCACTCAGAAGTAGTGAAGGTCGAACTGTTTTGGGCCAATCAGGTGAACACGGCAGAGCAGCAAGCCCACTTAGAAGGGGTAATACTATTGAGAGTCTCTGCTGAAACGAATGAATCCCTGAATAGCCCCATCTCCAGGGAGGAGGTACAAAAAGCAATAGATGCCCTAAAACTCAACAAATGGCTGTGTGCAGATGGTCTAAATGCACACTTCTATAAAACCTTCAGTTCTGAACTCAGTCCTCATTTAACTGACCTTTTCAACCACCTAATAGACCAGCAGTTGGTGACCCGCACTTTGGGCGAAGCTTTGCTTACGGTATTTCCAAAACCAGGGAAGGGCTCCCAGACTTGTGCCACCTATGGGCCAATTGCATTATTGAACTTAGACACTAAACTCTACACAAACATTCTAGCCAACAGATTAAAAGAGATTCTCCTCGAGTTGATCCAACTGGACCAGTCTGGGTTTATTAAAGGCCATCAGACTCATGACAACTTACAGTGGGTGATCTACTTGATAAATAAGGTCACACAGAAAAATATACCTGCAGTGTTATGTCACCTAACCAGGTAAGCACCTATCAGGGGAGGTCTCTGATGTCACAAGCTGGCACTGGCCACTCAGATGCTCCCAGTGTGCCCCACCACCTTGAATCCAAGATGTCAAAACCCAGTGACACTATGGAAGAGCTCTGGGCACCACCCCTGGGGTGGTGATGGACAGGAGAGTGATTACTTCCATTTCCTTTGTCCAGTTTCGTACCAGAGCAGGGACTGGGAGTCCCTGAACCGGTGTAGACTGGATTGTACAAGGAGGGCACCATCTGTGCCCTTCAAGGCATTCCCAGAGGCTCTGGGAGGCTGCACCTCCCATGCCTGTAACACCTATTTCCAACGGGAGAGGGTACAACATCCCTCTCCCAAAGGAAATGCTTTGTTCTGCCTTCCTGAGCTTGTGCTGCTCAAGCAACAGGAGGGCAAAACCTGTCTGTGAGGTGGTAGCAGCTGGGGCTGCAGTGGAAACCCCAGAGAGCTGGTTTGGCAGTACTGGGGGCCAATGGAATTGCCCACTCATACCATATTTGGATTGGGGGTTCAAGTTCACAATCTTAGACACCTCACATGGCCATATTCGGAGTTACCATTGTGAAGCTACATATATGCATTACCGTATATGTAGTGCACTCTTATAATGGTGTCCCCGCACTCATGAAGTCCGGGAAATTGGTCCTGGACAACGTGGGGGCACCTTTGCTAGTGCAAGGGTGCTCTCACATACAGTAACTTTGCACCTAGCCTTCAGTAACTGAAGGTCAGACATATAGGTGACTTATAAGTTACCTGGTGCAGTGAAAATGGCTGTGAAATAGTGTGTGCACTATTTCACTCAGGCTGCAATGGCAGTCCTGTATAAGCATTTGCATGGGCTCCCTATAGGTGGCAAAAGAAATGCTGCAGTCCATAAGGATCTCCTGGAACCCAATGCCCTGGGTACCTAGGTACCATATACTAGGGACTTATAAGGGGTGACCAGTATGCCAATTTGGAGTGAAATACTGAGTTATCAGTATGTAGTGATCAATTTAAAATCAGCAAGAGTATGAGCACTGGGGTCCTGGTTAGCAGGACTCCAGTGAAACAGTCAAGCACACTTTCAAAAACAGTGAAACATACTGACATGAAGGCCAAAAACCGTAATCACTGGGGTACTGGCTAGCAGGATCCCATTGACACAGTCAAAACACACTGACATCAGGCAGAAATTGGGGGTAACATGCCAAAAAGAGGGTACTTTCCTACACAGCCCCCCTCAAACCAGGGACAATAAGGCTAACCTTGCCCAGATGAGTGTTCATTGTCTAAGTGGATATATCTGGAGAGTCCATCTGCATTGGAGTGGTTACTCCCAGGTCTATGTTCCACTGGAAAGTCCATTCCCTGTAGGGAAATGGACCACTTCAACTATTTAGGGTTTTTACCTTTAATTTGTTTTAACCATAAGAGAGGTTTGTGGTCTGTTTGAACTATGAAGTGAGTCCCAAACAAATAGGGTCTTGGCTTCTTCAGGGCCCAGACCACAGCAAAGGCCTCCCTCTCTATGGCTGACCGACGCTTTTCTCTAGGGGTCAGCCTTCTACTAATAAAAGTAACAGGTTGATCCTGGCCTGCTGAGTTTAGTTGTGAGAACCCTACCCCGAACCCTACCTCAGAAGCATCTGTCTGGACAAGAAATGTCTTAGAATAGTTTGGGCTTTTTAGGACAGGTGCAGTACACATAGCCTGCTTAAGCTCCTCAAAAGCTTTTTGACAGCTGGCTGTCCATCATACCTTCTTGGGCTTTTTCTTAGAAGTGAGGTGATTAAGATGGGCAACAATGGAACCATAGTTCTTAATGAACGTCCTTTAGTACCCAGTGAGACCAAGAAATGCTCTGACCTGGGTCAGAGTAGTAGAGGGAGATCAGTCTAAAATAGTCTGGATCTTCCCCTGCAGTGGTTCAATCTGTCCCCAACAACTAGGTGTCCCAGATAAACTGCCTTCCCCTGCCCTAACTGGCACTTTGAAGTCTTGATAGTGAGGCCTGCCTTCTGCAGGGCCTCCAAAACTTTTCACAGGTGGACCAGGTGGTCATCCCAGGTGGAGCTAAATACAGCAATATATTCCAGATATGCTTCACTGAAGACCTTGGAGGACTGTATTCACCAGCCTTTGGAAAGTGGCAGGTGCATTCTTCAAATCAAAGGGCATGAATGTAATCTGGTAATGCCCTCCTTATGGTAGAGAATGCAGTTTTAGGTTTTGCATCTTCTGATAGCTTGATCTGCCAATACCTGAAGTCAAGTCAAAAGTGCTCGGATACTTGGCAGATGCCAGTGTATCTATCAGCTCAACTACCCTGGGTATAGGATGAGCATCAGTCTTGGTGACTGAACTGAGCCCTCTGTAATCAACTCAAAACCTAATCTCCCTTTTCCCATTTTGAGAATGAAGCTTTGGTACTAGCACCACTCGGCTGGCCCAGGGTCATCTGAGTGCTCAGTCACTCCTAGATCTAACATCTTCTGAACTTCAGATTTAATGTAGTCCCTGACATTTTACTTTTGACAGGTAAACTGTCTCCAGTATCTATGGTGGGTTCACACCAAGTGGTCTGAACAGGTGTCTGAGAAAATAGCTCAGAAAATTGACTTGGGAGGTTCCTGCAGTCCTCCTTTTGCTCTTCTGTAAGGCAGAAGCTGTAGTGATCCTTATAAGGATGGCTTCCGGATATCTAGTGGCATGGTCCACTACCACTAAGCTGAATCTATTGCCAAAAGTAGTAGGAGGGTCAAGGGGGCCAACTATGTCAACCCCAACCCTCTCGAAGGGTACTCCAAACACAGGCAGTGGGATCAAGGAGGCCTTTGGAGTGCCAACAGTCTTGTCACTGGCTTGGCAAGTGACACAAGAACGACTAACTCTTTTGTGTCCTCTGACATAGGAAGCCAGGGAAAGTGAGGGACCAGTCTGTCCCAAGACTTGCTTTGCTCCAAATGTCCAGCAAGGGGAATGTCATGTGCCATTGTTAGGAGGAATTCCCTCTACTGCAAGGAAATGACCAGCCTCCTGGTAGCACCAGGTCTCTTTAAAGGAGATTGTTCTCCCAGTAAACCCTGTGAGAGTCACTGACATCCCCTGCTTCTTGTTTGACAGCTTGCTGTCTCAAACCCTCTAGTCTGGGACAGGTCTGATGTGCCCCACTCAATTCCTGCATGGCAGGCCTCCCTGCACCTAAAAGCTCAGCTGTGTCAGCTTGAGCCCCTCTGCTGTAGGGCCTGTACAGGGAGTTGACTCCTCCTCATCAAAAGGGGAATTTTCAGGAGAGGAGGGGTAGTGGACAAGGGTTTGCCCTTTCTACCCCTAGTTTTTGGGAGCACTTGGTCCGTTTTTCCAGGATCCAAGTTTCCCTGTCCTCTTTGCTTCTTGGCCTGAGCCCTGGTAAGAGCAAAGATGTGCCCTGGAATGTCCAGCATTGCTGCATAAGCCTTAACTTCCACTTCAGCCCAAACTGAAGTCTCCAAATCATCACCCAGTAGACATTCTACAGGTAGGTCAGTGGATACCACAACTTTCTTTGGACCAGTACCCCCCCATTGACATTCACAACTGCCATGGGGTGGCTAACAGTGTTATTATGGACGTCGGTCACTTGGTACTGATGACCAAGTAGGAGTTGCTCAGGGGGCACCAGTTTCTCCATCACCATAGTGACACTGACACCTTTGTCCCTGTAGGCGTCAACCTAAACACCACTGATTAGGGGTTGTTGCTTGTACTTATCCATATTAAGGGGACAAGCAACAAAGGTAGTAAGGTCTAAAACAGTCTCAGTGGTTTCCCTAACTAAACCAACCCCCACTACATTACCCAAAGTGAGCCCATCTACACCCTTGGACTGGTTATTTGTAGTGTTTTTTCCACCACCACTGCTATTACTAGGGGGACTAGAGGAAGCAGTGGGGGTTGTGGTGGTGGGAGCTTTGGTGTTTTTCTTGGGTCAAGTGGGATTACTTGCCTAATGGTCTTTGTTTTCACACATGTAACACCAAGGCTTTTTCTGTTATTTGGAAGAGGATTTGTGTCCACCCACAGAAGATTTTTGTAGGCCTGATGAAAACACTGACTTGTTGTCTTTGTCCCACCTTTATCATGAGACTTACCATCCTTCTTCTTGTCCTTGTCACCCCCTATATGAGCTTTTCTGCTCATCCTTGTTCAGACCCATGTGTCTGCCTTCTTTCCCAATTCTTGGGGAGAGGTCAGATCTAAGTCTACCAAGTACTGGTGCAACAAGTCAGACACACAATTGTTAAGAATATGCTCTCCCGAAATTAGATTATATAGACCCTTATAGTCAGACACCTTGCTGCCATGTAACCAACTTTCTAAAGCCTTCACTGAACAGTCCACAAAGTCTATCCAATCTTGTGAAGACTCTTTTCTGGTTTCTCTGAACTTAATTCTGTATTGGTAAGTGGTTGAGCCAAATCCATTAAAGAGTACTGTCTTCAAAACATTGTAGTTATCTGAATGTTCCTTCCTGACAGTGAGGAGTCTATGGTGGTCATTCTGACCTCGGCGGTAAAAGGCGCCTACCGCCGGTCAGAAATCCTCCATAATCCCTCCGCGGTCGCGGAAACCCGCCACGGTCATTCTGACCCGCAGAAGGCAAACCTCCGAAAATCCGACCGCCACAACAGACCGCCAGACCAGCGGTCGGCGGAAAGGTGGAGGTGACAAAACCTCCACCGCCACGCCAACAGAAATACGCCCATCCCATTACGACCCACGAATCCACGCGGCGGTCATTCAAACGCGGTATTCCATTGGCGGGACACACCGCCGCGGTCAGAATACACACAAACGAACAAAACTCACCCACATTGGACGATTTGAATCCCACACACCTGATACACATACACACACCACTCCCACACACACAATACAATATAAAACACCCACCCACATCACCCACAAACCCCTACGCTAAAAAATTCGTAAAGAAGGCAAGAGCGAGACACCAGCATCCAAAAAATAACAGCCACAGCCACTCAACACCATCACCCACACACTATCCACACACAAAACAACACATACCACCACACTCAACTCACTTAAATACACATACTCCACCCCACACATCATACACACCACCCCATGGCACCCCAAAGACAACCCCGCTTCACAGACGAAGAACTCAGGGTCATGGTGGAGGAAATCGTTCGGGTAGAGCCCCAGCTGTTCGGCACACAGATACAATACACCAGCATTGCCCGGAGGACGGAGCTATGGCAGAGGATTGTCGACAGGGTGAACGCAGTGGGACAGCACCCCAGAAATCGGGAAGACATCAGGAAGCGATGGAACGACCTACGGGGGAAGGTGCGTTCCATGGTATCCAGGCACAACATCGCCGTGCAGAAGACTGGCGGAGGACCCCCACCTCAACCCCCACAATTCACATCATGGGAGGAGGAAGTCTTGAACATCCTGCATCCTGACGGCCTCGCAGGAGTCGGCGGAGGAATGGATACTGGTAAGTTGAAGCTTCAATACTGCTTCCCCCCCACCTGCATGCCAAATCAGACCCCAACCCTCACCCCCATCCTCGAACCCCACCCTCACCCCCACCCCCACCCTCACCCCCACCCTCACCCCCACCACCATCCTCACACCCACCTCCATCCTCACCCCCACCCCCAGCACACCTATTCCCCGCCAATGTCTCACCATCACAACCCACACATCCCAAAACCTAGGCCTGCATGCGTCCACTAAGCATGGACACCCATCACCAAAGCATGCCCAATGCATATACACATCCCCCCCACAAGCCACCCTCACCAAAGCCCCCACACACGAATGCCAGCACTTGGGGACACGGGAACCCACAGATACACCCATATGCCACACATTGAAACTATAACCATACCTCTATACCCCTGCAGGACCCGACCGTCAACACACCGCGGCGGAGGGGCCAGAATTATCCACACCCCCCACCCAAGAGGCCGTCAGCGATGACAGCAGCTCTGTCGATCTGGACACCGATGACCAGCCCGGACCATCGGGGACCTCTGGACAGTCGGTTCCCCTCACACAGGCACAGGCCACTATAGACCCTAACCCCTCTGGGAACACCAGCACAGCTCCCACCCAGCGGGCCCATGCCTCTGTCTCCAGGGCGCATCAATCTGCGGTGTGTCTACCACTACAGGGCACCCAGGATAACCCACCACCCCAACAACAACAGGGACCTGGGGGCAGTGGTAGTGGGCACACCGGCCAGGGGGCAGAGGCCCAGGGAAACAGGGCAACTCGGCGGGCAGCTGTGCGACAGGGGGGGGAGGAGAGGCCCAGGGAACCCACTCTCCACGAGGTCCTCACCACCATCATGGGAGCATACAACCGCTCCCAGGAGACGATGGCGACGGTACTGGCCCGGTTCCAGGAGATCCAGGTGCTGCAGGAGGAACACTATCGGGGGTACAGGGAGGACATCCGAGCCATCAACACCACCCTGGTTACCATGGTAGGGCTGCTGCAGGACCTCGTAAACAGCAGGGCGGACACTGAACAACACCCAAGGGCCCCTGCCACTAGCCGGGACCAAGAACAGCCATCCACCTCCGCCGGCGCTAGTGGACAGGAGGCCCCCGCACAGCAGCAGCCCACCAGACCCCCACCTCCTGCAGGAGAAGAACCACCCCGCAAGAGGGCCCTGAGATCTCGCAAGACAGAGTAGGATGTCAAGACCCCCGCCAGCAATGGATACCACCTGATGTCATCCCACTGTCCCACATTGTCACCCTGTCCATCCTCGAACTGCCCATGCTCCATCTCTCCACAGGCCTCTGGACAATGCACCTGTGTGACTGTTACTCTGGACTCTGCCATGGACATTCCTTCACCATAGCCCCCACCCACTTGAAACCACCCATCCCATTTTGAGCACTTCAATAAACACCTATTTTGCACCAAAATATCAGGAGTCTGGCTGTGATTTCAATAGATTGTAATTGACATGACAGTGCAAATATGTCCTTGTACATGGTGAAGTCAACAAACAGCTGCCACAAAGCTGTAGTCCATGGGGAAAGGAAGCACAGGACTCGTAGTGGGGACCCCAGATCTGAAATAGGGAGGGAAAAGCCAAAACTCAGTCATCATACACTGGGGCAAATAGACAGGCAGCAGAGATGCTGCAGAGTAGTTAACATTTACTAAATTATCTTTGAAATGTTACCTGTGTCCTATTGGAAGTACTGTTCAATGATTCTGTCCCTGTTGTCTGTTTCAGCCCCGTCGTCTTCCTCCTCGTCACTCTCCTCAGGTTCCACCGCTGCACAACACCACCGTCTCGACCATCCTCCTGCAGGAAAGGCACCTGGCGGCGCAAAGCCAGGTTGTGAAGCATGCAGCAGGCCACGATGATGTGACACACCTTCTTAGGTGAGTACATTAGGGATCCACCTGTCATATGCAGGCACCGAAACCTGGCCTTTAGGAGGCCAAAGGTGCGTTCGATCACCCTCCTAGTACGCCCATGGGCCTCATTGTACCGTTCCTCTGCCCTGGTCCGGGGATTCCTTACTGGGGTCAGTAGCCACGACAGGTTGGGGTACCCAGAGTCCCCCACTAGCCATACACGGTGTCTCTGTAGCTGTTCCATCACGTAAGGGATGCTGCTATTCCTCAGGATGTAGGCGTCATGCACTGACCCTGGGAATTTGGCATTTACATGCGAGATGTACTGGTCAGCCAAACACACCACCTGGATGTTCATTGAATGGTAACTTTTTCTGTTCCTGTACACCTGCTCCCTGTCTCTTGGGGGAACCAAAGCCACATGGGTCCCATCAATGGCACCAATTACGTTGGGAATATGTCCAAGGGCGTAGAAATCACCCTTCACTGTAGCCAGTTCGCCCACCTCAGGGAAAATGATGTAGTTCCTCACGGATTTCATCAGGGCAGACAACACTCTGGATAACACCTTTGAAAACATGGGCTGAGACATCCCGGAAGCAATTCCCACGGTTGTCTGAAATGACCCACTTGCCAAGAAATGGAGTACTGACATGACCTGCACCAGAGGGGGAATCCCTGTGGGTTGGCGGATGGGGGACATCAGGTCGGGCTCCAGCCGGGCACACAGTTCATGGATAGTGGCACGGTTAAGACGGTAGGTCAGGATAATGTGGCGTTCTTCCATTGTCGACAGGTCCACCAGCGGTCGGTACACGGGAGGATTCATCCGTCTCCTCGCCCAACCCAGCGGACGGTGCCTAGGAAGGACAACATGGAGCACACAGTCAGGCAACCCACAGGTACGTACTCACAGCTAGCACAGTATACGATTCTCTATGCAGTGAATGGCGTGTCTGAGTGGCTATGCAAGGCCTAGGCCTGTGTGACGCAGTTGAAATTGAGCCATGTGGGCCCTGGAAATGGCGGCTGCCTGACCTGTGAAGTGTGACAATGGGATGTGAGGTCAATGCGCTGGCGTGGCACACCGCGGCGGGCGGCGGCCGAAGACCGCGGCGCGAAGCCGCATTGGTTAACATTGAAGCCTATGGGTTTCAGGAGCCAATGGCGAAGGGCGCCGGCGGTGGCGGGACGCACCGCCGCGGTACGCACCGCCGCGGACGTGACCGCCATTTTCTATCTACTTATCCACTTGCGACTTGAACTTTCACAGGAGAGGACCTATACTGCAAGTGTTGCTGTGACCTCGGTCTGGAAGGGACAATGGCTGCTGCGACTGGGGAAAGGGCCCCTGCCTTCACTGGAGAGGAGTTGGAGAAACTTGTGGATGGGGTCCTCCCCCAGTATGCGCTACTCTACGGTCCTCCAGACCAACAAGTGAGTTTAATTCTTTCTGGATTTGGGGCCACTGGCTGGCTTGGGGGCCTGGCGGGGATGGGGGGCATGTTGGGCATGGCGGGGGGCCTGGCGGGGGGCCTGGCGGGGATGGGGGGCATGTTGGGCCTGGCGGGGGGCCTGGCGGGGATGGGGGCATGTTGGGCCTGGCGGGGGGCCTGGCGGGGATGGGGGGCATGTTGGGCCTGGCGGGGGGCCTGGCGGGGGGCCTGGCGGGGATGGGGGGCATGTTGGGCCTGGCGGGGGGCCTGGCGGGGGGCCTGGCGGGGATGGGGGGCATGTTGGGGCTGGCGGGGGGCCTGGCGGGGATGGGGGGCATGTTGGGCCTGGCGGGGGGCCTGGCAGGGGGCCTGGCGGGGATGGGGGGCATGTTGGGCCTGGCGGGGGGCCTGGCGGGGATGGGGGGCATGTTGGGGCTGGCGGGGGGCCTGGCGGGGATGGGGGGCGTTGGGCCACTGGAAAGGAAAATGCTGAGTAACTTGAACGTGGTATTTCTCCCTCCCTGTACGTGTCACATAGGTCCGCGCCCATGAGAAGATCGGGATTTGGCGTGCCATCGCCAAGGAAGTCCGGGCCCTGGGGGTCCACCATCGACGGGGCACCCACTGCCGCAAGAGGTGGGAGGACATCCGCCGCGGGACCAAGAAGACCGCCGAGTCTCTGCTGGGGATGGCCTCCCAACGTAGGCGGGGTGCCTGCCGTCAACTGAGCCCCCTGATGTTCCGGATCCTGGCGGTGGCCTACCCTGATTTGGATGGGCGCGTGAGGGCAGCACAGCAGACACAAGGGGGTGAGTCCAAGCATTATCTACTCTGTTGTTGCGCAGTGGAGGTGTCTGGGTGGGGGAGGAGGGCTGTGGGTCCCCCTAGGCCAGGGCGATATCTGTAGGCTGGGCACCCCCGTAAGCCCCTGTGTCCCCAGCCACCACCCTCAGTAGTGTGTCAGTACAGCCATCCCTGGGCCGTGTCATCCATGGGTGCAGTTGTCAACTCTAGGCGTGTAGGGCATGTTCCACGGAATGCGTAGCGGACCCCAAGTGCGCAACTTAGTGCAGGGGGCATCTGTGTCTGTCATGTCCGCTAACTGTACCGGAGATCCATGTACTCAATATCCCTTTATTTCTCTCTCCCCCCCCCTTTTTGTTTGTCTTTCTGTGCTTGTGTGCATCAGCATCATCAGGCGGAGGAGAAGTGGCATCGGGGCAGGAGGGAGCTGCATCTCACATGGCCCAGGAGGGCCATGCCACAGAGTCAGACTGGACCAGTGAGACGGAGGGCGAGGGGAGCTCCACGACGGGGACGACTGGAGCCTGCAGCGACACGGACACGTCCTCGGAAGGGGGCTCCCTTGCGGGGGTGGCACCATCCGTGCCCCCAGCCATTACAGGTACAGCCGCCACCCAGCGCACCATCTCCGCCCTCCCAGCAGCCCCTCCGCGTTCGCCCCGTGCCCGCTCTGCCAGGAAGCCGGGCATCTCCTTCGCCCCAGGCACCTCAGGCCCTGCCCCTGTTACCCCCGCTGCCCTCAGTGAGGAGGTCATTGACCTCCTCCGAACGCTCATTGTTGGGCAGACTACCCTTTTGAATGCCATCCAGGGGGTGGAGAGGGAGGTTCATCGCAGCAATGCGTACCTGGAGGGCATTCATTCGGGTCAGGCTGCCCATCAGCGATCGTTCCAGGCTCTGGCCTCAGCACTGACGGCAGCCATTGTCCCTGTCTCCTGCCTGCCTCTACTAACTCCCTCCTCCCAGTCTCCTGTTCCTCTGCCTGTCCCACCCACACCATCAGACCAGCCTGCACACACCTCAACACCCAAGAGAAGCTCATCCAAACATAAGCACCACAGATCACGCAGACATTCACACACGCAACATTCCGATGCAGACATGCCAACAGTCACTACCACCTCTGTGACCCCCACCTCCTCGTCTCCCTCCTCCCTCCCTGTGACGTCTACACTCACACCTCCATTCACCTCACCATCAGCCAGTGTTTCCATCACCAGCACACCCTCCACTCCAGTCCGCACACGTGCAGTCACCACCCCCGCTGCCATTTACACGTCCCCTGTGTCCTCTCCCACTGTGTCTGTCACCCCCTCTTCCACACCACACAAACGCAGCCACCCACCCACCCAACAGCCATCCACCTCACGACAGCCTATCCCTCCTGCACCTGCACCCAAAGACAGCAAACGTGACTCACCTACAACCACATCCTCTCCCTCCACTCCCATTCCCACTGTACCTACCACTCTCCATTGTCCCAAGAAGCTCTTCCTCACCACTACTAACTTCTTTCCTGACCCTGAGCCCCCCCCTCCTTCTCATCGGGGTAAGAAGAGCACCTCAGCCACCACCAGCCCTGCAGCCCCCTTGACAAGGGTGCAGGGGTATTGGAGCCCGCCAGCCCGCATGTCTGGATCTTCGCCCAGCAGCAAGGGGACAGCCAGCCCACCCCCTGGGAAGAGGAGCAGAAGGCGGAAGGGGCGCCGCAGGAGCCCGCCTTCTACATCCCCCCCGGACACCACCCAGAGACAGTCACCAGCCACAGCTCCAAAGGGAGGAAAGGGCCACAGGCCGACGACTAAGGAGGGCAAGGGCAGCAAGTTGGAGAGGTCAGGCAGCAGGCCTGCTGCCCAGGAGGAGCCCACAACCCCCATAGCCGCTGCCCCGGGAGGAACCGGCACAGCTGCCCCGGGAGAGCCCACCAGCCCCATAGCCGCTGCCCAGGGAGGACCCAGCCCAGCTGGCCAGGAGGGCCCCACCACCCACAGCCCAGGTGGGCAGTGAAGGAGCACCATCCCCGCTGCCCAGGAGGGCACCACCAGGCATTTAGCAGTTGGCCATAGACCGTCCGCCGTCTCAAGAACCGCTGAACTGGGCCCTTCAAGGCAAGAACCGCTGAACTGGGCCCTTCAAGGCAAGAACCGCTGAACTGGGCCCTTCAAGGCAAGAACCGCTGAACTGGGCCCCGCCGTCTCAAGAACCGCTGAACTGGGCCCTTCAAGGCAAGAACCGCTGAACTGGGCCCTTCAAGGCAAGAACCGCTGAACTGGGCCCTTCAAGGCAAGAACCGCTGAACTGGGCCCCGCCGTCTCAAGAACCGCTGAACTGGGCCCCGCCGTCTCAAGAACCGCTGAACTGGGCCCGCCGTCTCAAGAACCGCTGAACTGGGCCCCGCCGTCTCAAGAACCGCTGAACTGGGCCCTTCAAGGCAAGAACCGCTGAACTGGGCCCTTCAAGGCAAGAACCGCTGAACTGGGCCCCGCCGTCTCAAGAACCGCTGAACTGGGCCCCGCCGTCTCAAGAACCGCTGAACTGGGCCCTTCAAGGCAAGAACCGCTGAACTGGGCCCTTCAAGGCAAGAACCGCTGAACTGGGCCCCGCCGTCTCAAGAACCGCTGAACTGGGCCCCGCCGTCTCAAGAACCGCTGAACTGGGCCCTTCAAGGCAAGAACCGCTGAACTGGGCCCTTCAAGGCAAGAACCGCTGAACTGGGCCCCGCCGTCTCAAGAACCGCTGAACTGGGCCCCGCCGTCTCAAGAACCGCTGAACTGGGCCCTTCAAGGCAAGAACCGCTGAACTGGGCCCTTCAAGGCAAGAACCGCTGAACTGGGCCCCGCCGTCTCAAGAACCGCTGAACTGGGCCCCGCCGTCTCAAGAACCGCTGAACTGGGCCCTTCAGGGCAAGAACCGCTGGCCCTTTGGCAGACGTGGCAGGGCAGGATCTATCTCGGGCAGGGCTGCAGGATGTCCTCTGGCCAACTTGCCTCCTCCAGTGGCAGTGGGGTCTGTTATGGACTGTATGGACTGTGGCTTTGCTCTCCCCAGGATGGCCCAGTGGGCAGGCCACCCACTGTATGGACTGTTTGGACTGTGGCTTTGCTCTCCCCAGGATGGCCCAGTGGGCAGGCCACCCACTGTATGGACTGTTTGGACTGTGGCTTTGCTCTCCCCAGGATGGCCCAGTGGGCAGGCCACCCACTGTATGGACTGTTTGGACTGTGGCTTTGCTCTCCCCAGGATGGCCCAGTGGGCAGGCCACCCACTGTATGGACTGTTTGGACTGTGGCTTTGCTCTCCCCAGGATGGCCCAGTGGGCAGGCCACCCACTGTATGGACTGTATGGACTGTGGCTTTGCTCTCCCCAGGATGGCCCAGTGGGCAGGCCACCCACTGTATGGACTGTTTGGACTGTGGCTTTGCTCTCCCCAGGATGGCCCAGTGGGCAGGCCACCCACTGTATGGACTGTATGGACTGTGGCTTTGCTCTCCCCAGGATGGCCCAGTGGGCAGGCCACCCACTGTATGGACTGTATGGACTGTGGCTTTGCTCTCCCCAGGATGGCCCAGTGGGCAGGCCACCCACTGTATGGACTGTTTGGACTGTGGCTTTGCTCTCCCCAGGATGGCCCAGTGGGCAGGCCACCCACTGTATGGACTGTTTGGACTGTGGCTTTGCTCTCCCCAGGATGGCCCAGTGGTGATGGAGTCCCCTCGTGGATCTGGCGTTGTGTACTCAAGTGGCTGAGGTGCCCCCCCTTCCCTTCCCCCTGAGGTGCCTGTCCTATTTTCTTTCTGATGCCCCTGCAGTGTTCTCTCCGTGGAGTTCTTGTCGTGGGACTGGGCCTTGCCCCTTTGCACAGGACCCCTGTGATCCACGGACAGTGGTTGGACTACATTTCGTAGCTGTATATATTTTGTACATAGTTTATTTATTTATTAGGATTACTGGTGTACACATTTCAATATATCTTGCCGTTTATGATCTCTTCTTTTGGTCTTTGCATTATTTCGGAGGGGGGTGGTTTGTGGGTTGTGACAGTGATCTGTGGGAATGCATTGATGTGTGTGTTGTAGTGGGTGTGGGTGGGTGGGTGTGTGCCGGTAATCTTTTCCCTCCCCTGTGTCGTAGGTGCAGTACTCACCGATGTCTTCCGCGCCGCCGGGCGTGCTCCTGGTATATGAGGAGGAATAGGAGTGCAGGGATGACCTGTAACTCTGGCTCCATACTGCCGGAATCTCGCGTGGAGTGCGTAGAGGTGAGCGTTTTCCCGTTCGTAGTCTGTTTCCGCCGTGTTCTTATCGGCGGTGCTCCCGCCCCGGAAAAGGTGGCAGATTGGTGGGTCGTAATAGGGTGGGCGGTACTTTGTCTGCCGCCGGGCTGTTGGCGGGAACCGCCGCGCTGTTTGTTTGTACCGCTGTGGCGGTCGGAGTGTTAAGTTGGCGGGCTGTGTTGGCGGTTCCCGCCAGGGTCAGAATGCCATTTTTAATACCGCCGGTCTGTTCGCGGTCCGACCGCCGCCTCTCCGCCGACCGCCAAGGTCAGAATGAGGGCCTATGTCTCACCAGAAAAGGACAATCACAGAATAGCAGCCCACTGCATCTGAGGGACCCTCTGAACTCTACAGGCCCCCTCAAGTGCATCAAACCACTTGTAGATATAATCCCCATTCTTGTAATGGGGAATGATTTTATGCAAGTTCCTGAAATCAAAGGGATTCTCCTTAACACCATAACTCCTGAAACTGCTGTTGCTGCTGCCACCATGGGGAACTAACCCCAACCCTTGCCTTTCCCTTTCCACAGCTAAGGCTTCCCTATCTAGAGTCAACTGTTGCTGTAGCAGCCTCAGTCTAGTCTCCTTCGATCACAGCTTTCAGAGCTCCCTGTCTAGGGAATCATCCCCTGGATTGGATGTGTGGGATCCCTCAGAGACTGAGGTGACATGGGAATGTGCAGTGGCAGATCTTTCCCTAGCTTTGGTAACCCTAATGACCTGACCTCTAGGTGTGAAAGAAGTGCTACCTGGATGTGAACCCTTTCCACAGCCAGCTACAGTAGATGGTTTGCTAGGGGGGGAAGATTTTGTGAATGACCCTCCCCTGAATCCTCAGGCTGCTCCACTGATTCTAAAGGGTTAGAATCACCCTCCTTCTCCTCCTCCTGGTTACCAGACTGCTTCTGGTCATCCTGGAGAAGGAGACTTAAAAGGAAATTCTTGTTAGGGTTCTTCCCTACCTCTAGGCTTCTCCCATAGCAAAGCCCCCTTAAGTCTTTGAAAGTCAGTTTCTCAAAGGAAGTCCCCATGACTCCAGGGTGGCCTCAGAGAAAGACTTAGGCCCTCATTACAAACCGGGCGGTCGGTGGTAAAGTGGCAGTAACACCGCCAACAGGCCAGAGGTGAAAAAAATGGAATCAAGACCACGTCGGAAACCGCCAACACATACAGCCACTTTAACACTCCAACCGCATGGCGGTAGCAACAAACACCGTAGCGTTAACTGCCAACAGTCAGGCTGAAGACAAGGTTCCGCCCACTGTATTACAAGAGGCCTATCTGCAACCTTTTCCGGGGCACTACCAACGCCCTCAAAAGCACAGTGGAAACAGTGTTCTGAAGGGAAACAACTCACCTCTCGACACTCAAGGTAGAGCCGGGACTCCATGGAGCCCGAGTTGCAGGTGTTCCCCATGTTGGTGTATCTGCACATATACCAGGAGTACCAACGCTGGTGACGACGACCACAGGGAGTACTGCACCTAGCACACAGGGGAAGGGGGAGAATAAAGAGAGTGACACACACACGCAACACCTCCACCCCCACCCCCAACACCATACACACAAACACATGCAACAACATTACATATATACCCTGTAACCCTCTGGAATAATGCAAGGACAAAAGGAATGGATTAAAATGAGTGTTATATTAGAAATTTTTAGAAATACATTTATAATTCAAAAACAGTATTTACAAAATATGCAATATTTACAAAAGGCGGGACAATGTCAAAACACATAGGCCAAGCCCACACTTTACTCCTGCCTTAATACGGAGAGAACACCGCAGTGTTATCAGGTCGAAAACACAGGCACTTCAGGGGGAGAGGGAAGGGGGGCCACCTCAGCCGGAAGATGGTACAACACCACTGCTCCTGGAGGGGGCTCCATGCCCACTGCTTTGTCCTGGTGAGTGCAAAGCCACAGTTTCTCAAGTGGGTGGTTTGCCCACTGCTTGGTCCTTGGGAGTGCAAGGCCACAGTCTCTCAAGTGGGTTGTTTGCCCACTGCTTGGTCCTGGGGAGTGCAAGGCCACAGTCTCTCAAGTGGGTGGTTTGCCCACTGCTTGGATGTGGGGACTGCAAGGCCACAGTCTCTCAAGTGGGTGGTTTGCCCACTGCCTGGTCCTGGGGAGTGCAATGCCACAGTCTCTCAAGTGGGTGGTTTGCCCACTGCCTGGTCCTGGGGAATGCAAGGCCACAGTCTCTCAAGTGGGTGGTTTGCCCACTGCTTGGTCTTGGGGAGTGCAAAGCCACAGTCTCTCAAGTGGATGCCTTCTTCCACTGGTTCTGGAGGGGGCTTTGTTCCCAGTGTGCTTCATCTTGCCAAGGATAGGGTGAGTGAATGCCTTCTTCCACTGGTTCTGGAAGGGGCTTTGTGCCCAGTGATGCAGCACATGGGGTGTGCAAGGTCACAGTCACTCATCTGGGTGTCAGATCCACACCATTTTCTGTGGGCAGGATGCATGACACACCATGGATGCAGGACTACAGTCCATCTGCCAGCGGGGACTGCTGTACAGTGGTTGCAGTGCCAGTGCAGGTGTCAGTGCTGCCAGGGGAGGGGGGAGTCTCCAGCACTTCCCCTGCAGCCTCAGACAGCTGCCCATTGGGGCTGCTGCTGCTGGTGGCAGTGCTGCTTGCGGCGGTGCTTGTGACGGTGCAGGTGGTGCTGCTGGCTGCGCTGCAGCTGGCGGTGCTGCCAGTGGAGGGGGGAGGCTCCAGCCCTTCCCCTGCAGACTTGGACGGCTGCCCACTGGTGCTGCTGCTGCTGGTGGTGGTGCTTGCGGTGCTGCTGGCCTCAGTGCAGGTGGCGGTGCTGGCTGCAGTGCAGGTAGCGGTGCTGCAGTGAAGGGGGAGGCTCCAGCCCTTCCCCTGCAGCCTCAGACGGCTGAAGTGCCCTGGCTGGTGTTCTGTGAACCCTTCCTTCCCTTGGCTGATGGTGGTGCCTCCTTGCTTCTGCCAGCTGGAGTCTTTGCCTTTGCTTTGCTGGTTGGGTGTGCCTCCTTTTCCTTGCTGGATGTTCTCCCCTTTTACCCTTTCCTGGTGGAACCTTCTTGGCCTTGGCAGGTGTTGGTGTTATACTGGCTGGACTGAGAGTGCCTCTTTAGAGGCTCTCAGAGCTGCAGAAACCAGAAGGGACATGGACTTGGTGGCTGAGGTGCTGGGCTGGGTTCTGGCCACCCTAGCCGGAGGTGAAAGACGGGGGAGGGGTATGGAAAAGGTCAAGGGTGGCGAGGAAAAGCTTCTTAGGGACACTGGGGTGGGAAGAGGGTGAAGGTTTGGGAGTGGAGGAAGAGGGAGTGGTTGTAAGAGGGGTCAGTCTGCTGTGTTTGGGTGCAGGTGCATGAGCTGGATGCTGTTGTGAGGTGGATAGCTGTTGGGAGGGTGTGTGCTTGCGTTTGTGTACTATGGGAGGAGGGGTCGTGGTGACTACCAGTGAGGTAGTAGTTGTAGGCGTACTAGTGATGGAGGCAGTGGGTGAGGATGTAGTGCATGCAGGTGTTAGTGGAGACGCTACTGGGAGGGAGGTGGATGAGGAGGGGGAGGGGGACACAGTGGATGCAGTGGATGTTGGTGTGTTTGCTTCTGGATGGTGTTTGTGCGAGTGCCTGTGGGATGATGTGTGGGTCCTGTGTTTGTCTGAGCCACTTTTGTGTGTTAATTTGGGTGAATGCTGGTCTGAAAGTGTGCTTGGGACAGGTTGGGGTTGAGGGGATTGGGACTAGGTAGAGGAACTTGGAGGGGGGAGGCTGGAGACAGGGGCAATGACTGCCATCAGTGCAGAGGCCAGAGCCTGAAATGCTCTCTGTTGGGCCTCCACGCTAGAGTGAATGCCCTCACGGGATGCATTTGTTTGTTACAAATGCCTCTCGACACCCTGGATGGCATTCAGAATGGTTGACTGCCCAACAGTGAGGGATCTCAGGAGGTCAATGGCCTCCTCACTGAGGGCAGCAGGGCTGACTGGGGCAAGGCCTGAGGTGCCTGGGGTGAAGGAGATGCCCACCCTCCTGGGTGAGCGGACATGGGAAACACGCTGAAGGGCTTCTGGGAGGGCGATGATGGTAGGGGGGTGGCGGCTGTACCTATTGTTGGGGTGGGCACTGAGGTGTCCAACACTTCCAGGGAGCTTCCATCGGAGGAGGAGTCGCTGTCTATGGTGTCCCCTCCTGTCTCCATCGTGGTGCTCCCCTCGCCCTCCGTCTCACTGGTGGATTTGGCTTCAAACCCATGTGGGATGCAGCTTCCTCCATCACCGGTGCCTCTGCTCCTCCGCCAGATGATGCTAATGCACACAAGGACAGCAGGACAAAAACAGAAAGGGGGGGAGAGACAAAGAATACACTTGGTCAATGCCAGCAACAACACTACCATTGGCGTACAAAACACACAGGGATCAGCCCTATGCACTAGGCCAATGCACTATGCACCAGTTACAATGCTAGTCACCAGCCCATGGGGTACATTGCCCAAAGCTATTGGCTGCACACCTGAAACTAACAGGACCCTGCCCAGTAGTAGATGCCCTCTAACAATATTGGGGTTGGAGTGCTTCAGAGCCTAACCAACAAGGGACCTAACCCTGCCAGTTTGCCCTGGCTTAGGGGCACCCACAGCTCACTTCTACCACCCAGGTACAACCTGAACGCGCGCAAAGTAATGAATCTGAATGTGTACTCACCCCCTTGTGGCTGCTGTGATGCCTTCAAGCGCCCATCCAACTCCAGATAGGCCACCACCAGAATGCGGAACATCAGGGGGGTCAGGGTACAACGGGCACCCTTTCCTCATTGGGAGGCCAGCCCCAGCTGGGCCTCTGCCGTCTTCCTTGCCCAGCGGCACAGGTCCTCCCACCGTTTGCAGCATTGGGTGCTCCACCGGACAAAGACCCCCAGGGTCCGCACCTCCTTGGCGATGGCACGCCAAATACCCTTTTTCTGATGGGCACTGACCTGCAGGAAAATATACATAGAAAAAAGGGATTAGTCATACCGTCCGGACTGTTACACTCATGTCCCACAATATCCCTCCCATCCCCTTACGCATAGACATTGACCACCAGACATGCAGCACTCTGCCCAAGACCCCTCAGACCCCCCCACACGAGGCTTACATACACAGCAATCCATACATTCATGGCCCACGCATCATGCTCACAGTGTACTCACCTGTTTGTCTGGAGGACCATAGAGTAAAGTATACTGGGGTAAGACCCCATCCACCAGTCTCTCCAACTCCTCCGAAGTGAAGGTGGGGGCCCTTTCCCCAGACACTAGATCCATTGTCACTTACAGACGCAGGTCACAGCAGCAATTGCAGAATAGGTCATCTCCTGTTGAAGGTTAGGTAGCAAGTGATTAAACAGATAGAAAATGGTGGTCACGTCCGCGGCGGTGCGTACCGTCTCCGCCGGAGTACATCGCCATTGGCTCCTGGAACCTATAGGGCCCAATGATAACTAATGCAAAGTTGCGCAGTGGTCGTCGACCGCCGACCGCAACGGTGCACAACGCCAGCGGAATTACCTCATTTCCACTTATCTCTCCTCACAGGTCAGGCAGCTGCCATTTCAGGGGGGCACAGATCATGGCACCTAACTGCGTCACAGCAGACATTGGCACATCAACTGACTTTCAAATTCACATAGAGTTTCTGTAAAGGAAGAAATGCATTTTTATTTTCACATATGTGTGAATATGACCCTCTGCTCACCGTTTTCCACCCTAGAGTTCAACCGCTGAGGATGAATAGGAGATGGAGACATCCCCCCTTGTACAGACCCCTGGTGGACCTGGCGACTATGGAGCACAGACACATTATCCTTACCTACAAACTTGATTGGGCCACAATCCAAAAACTGTGTGCCCAATTGGAGCCAGACCTGATTTCAGCTATTCGCCAGCCCACAGGTATCCCCCCTCTGTGCAGGTCCTGTCAGTGCTCTATTTCCTGGCAAGTGGTTCCTTCCAAGCGACAGTGGCCATGGCATCAGAGATGTCTCAGACAATGTTCTTCAACGTGTTGACCAGAGTGTTGGCTGCCCTGCTGAAACACATGCACAGCTACATCGTATTACCCCAGGTGGAGGATTTAGCCACAGTGAAGGCTAACTTTTATGCCCTGGGACATATCCCCAACATCATTGGTGCCTTTGATGGTACACATGTAGCATTTGTCCCCCCCTGGAGAAATGAATAAGTGTTCAGGAATAGAAAAAGCTTTCACTCTCTTGATGTGCAGATGGTGTGTTTGGTGGACCAGTACATCTCCCATGTGAATGCCCAGTATCCTGGCTCTGTGCATGATGCCTTTATCTTGAGGAATAGCAGCATCCCATATGTGATGGCCCAACTCCAGAAGCACCGGGTGTGGCTAATAGGTGAGCCCATGGTCCCCATCCAGTACATGTTGGTGTATGGGTATGGGGTTGTCCCTAAGGGTGAGTGTGTGGCTAACAAGTATCCCTCGATGTTTGCAGGTGACTCTGGTTACCCCAACCTCTCATGACTACTGACCCCAGTGAGGAATGCCAGGACTAGGGCAGAGAACATTACAATGAGGCACATTTTCGAACAAGCAGGATAATTGAAAGAACCTTTGGCCTCCTGAAGGCCAGGTTCAGGTGCCTCCATCTGACAGGTGGATCCCTGTACTACTCACCCAAGAAGGTGTGCCAGATCAATGTTGCATGTTGCATGTTGCACAACCTGGCCTTGAGACACCAGGTGCCTTTTCTGAAGGAGGATGAGCCTGGAGATGGTATTGTGGCAGCGGTGGAGCCTGTGGACAGTGGCGAAGAGGAGGCAGAGGATGAAGATGTGGACAACAGAAGTTCTCTCGTTCAACAGTACTTCCAGTGACACACAGGTAAGACACTGTAAGTTCACTTTCCATTGCACTTTTGTGTTAGACATTGGACATGGCAGCCTGATTTCCCTATGTTTATGTCCACTTACTGTACCCTTTGGCATCTCTATTTTCAGATATCTGTGGCCTACTCTGGCTCCTGGTGTGTTTAGTGCTGCCCGCTACAGGTCATACCAATGTATATATAACTGTACATATGAATTGAAATGTTTACAGCTCGTTAAACTAATACATATTTCAATCAATTGACAGACTCCATAGTGGTATTTGTTCCAAGGGTATTTATTTAAGTGCTAAGAGGTGGAGGGGGATGTGCAATGGGCTGGGTAATGGTGGAGGAATGTCCAGATAGAGTCCTGTCTCTTTGTATCACAGGTGCATTGTCCAAGGGGGTATTGGAAGGGGAGCAATGGTAGTTCAAAGTGGACAGGGTGACACAGTGGGACACGAGGTTGACATTCAAGAGATTCTTATTTCATGGTGGGGGTCTTGGCAATGTTCTCTGGCTTCTGCCTGGAACACAGGGACCGTTTGCGGGTGGTTCTCCTTCCTCAGGGGGTGGGGTGCTGGTGGCCTGTTGGTCCTGTGGTGGGGCCTCCTGTCCACTAGCACCGGCGAAGGGCTGACCTTCAGTGTGGCTAGTGTCACGGGCCCGTTGGTGTGCCACTGCCTCCCCCATGGTGTTGGCCATGTCAGCCAGCACTCCTACAATGGTGACCAGGATTGTGTGGATGTGTTTGAGGTCCTCCGTGATCCCCAGGTACTGTCCCTCCTGCAGCCGCTGGTTCTTCTGCAACTTGGCCAGTATCTGGTGCAAGGTCTCCTGGGAATGGTGGCATGCTCCCAGGTCTCTGCAAGTGCCTCGTGGAGAGTGGGTTCCCTGAGCCTGTCCTCCCCCTGTCGCACAGCAGTCCTCCTAGCTTCCCTGTTATCCTGTGCCTCTCCCCCTGAACTGTGTGCCCACTGCCACTGACCCCAGGTCCCTGTTCGTCCTGTGTTTGTGGGGTTGCCTGGGGTCCCTGTAGTGGTGGACACACTGGTGATTGACGTGTCCTGGGGACAGTGGTATGGGTCCGCTGGGTGTGTGGTGTCCTGGTGTTTCCTGAGGGTGGAGGCTCTGTGGTGGTATGGGACTGTGGTAGGGTAACCGACTGTCCAGAGGTCCGTGATGGGCCAGGTTGATCATCGTGATCCAGGCATGCAGGACTACTGTCATCACTGTGGTTCTCTTCTGTGGGGGGACTGGAGGTTGGTGGCACCTCCTCTCCGGTGAAGTTGAGTGGGGGTCCTGTGGGGATGTAAATGCAGTGTTATTGTATCTGCATGTGCCATCTTGTGCATGGGTGTATTTCCCTGTATGGTTGTGATTGCCCTGTCAGCTTTGCCTTGTGTGAGTAGTGATTTTGTGGGCTAGGTGATTCTCTCTAATGTGCATGCTTTAATGATGGGTATCCATGCAGGTCTGTGATGGGTGTTCATGCATTGGTGTGGCATGCAGGGCTTGGTTTTGGGATGGGTGGGTTGTGATAGTGGGGTATTTGTGAGGTGGTGGAGAGATGGGGTGAGGGTAGGGGTAGGAGTTTTTGATGGCATGCAGGTAGGGTGGGGGATTTGATAGTAAAGATTTGACCTACCAGAGTCTACTCCCCCTGCTACTCCTGCGAGGCCCTCAGGATGCATTATTGCCAAGACTTGCTCCTCCCATGTTGTTAGTTGTGGGGGAGGAGGTAGGGGTCTACTGCCAGTCCTCTGTATGGCTTCCTGGTGTCTTGCAACCACGGAATGCACCTTTCCCCGTTCCACCTCTTCCTGATATCATCCCTTGTTCTGGGGTGCTGTCCCACAGTGTTGACCAAGTCCACGACTCTCCGCCATAGCTCCATCTTCCTAGCAATGGGCGTCTGCTGCACCTGTGATCCGAATAGCTGTGGCTCTACCCGGATGATTTCCTCCACCATGACCCTTAGCTCCTCCTCTGAAAACCTGGGGTGTCTTTGGGGTGCCATGGATGTGGTGAGTGTAGTTTGAATTGTCAAATGTGGTGTAGTTTTGTTAGTGTGTGTGTATTTTGAGCGTGGCGGTGTGTACCGCCAATGGTTGACCACGGTTAAAAGACCACCGCTGTGATTCGTGAGTCCTGATACTGTGGGCGAATTTCTGTTGGTGTAACGGTGTGGATTTTGGTACCACCAGTTTATCACTTACCTTTGGTCTGGCAGACTTGTGTGGGTGTCTGTATAGTGGCGGATTTCTCTGTGTGGGTCATAATACCCATCGTGGTATACTGCTGCGGTCACGGTATCTTGGTGGCTGTCAGCACGGCAGTAGGTGGCATTTACCGCCAATGTTGTAATCAGGGCCACATTGATGAAAATTAGAGTAAAGTGAAAGGAAAGAAAAAGACCTACTTTACCTATCATTTTAGTGAAAAGACTAAGGTGGTAATTATGACATTGGCAGTGACTGTTAAAGTGGCATCAATACTGCCAACAGGCTGGCAGTAAAGACTGCCAAATTATGACCATGGCGGGGATACCTCCCATAGACAGCCAATGTACCACACCAACCGCCAGGGTATTAACACCACTGATCACGGTGGTAGCCCTCAACAGCCAGGCGGAAGCCAAGATACCACCCACCATATTAAGCAATAGCAATACGCCAGGATTTCTGGGGCGGTACCAAGGCCATCAAAAGCCTGATGGAAACACATTACATAAAACAAAAGACTCACCTTCAGGGACACAGAGGATTCAGCCTTCGCCATGGAATCGGAACTTAAAGTTTTCCTGATGCTCTTCCACACCATGGCCCTCCTGGAACACCAACGCCGATGGAGAGGACGACAACGGTGAGTACAGCCACCTAGCACACAAGGGAGAGAGGTAGGAAAAGGAGAGTGACACACACACGCACAACACACACCATACACAGAACCAGCTGCAGACTAGAACAAATGTCACAGGACCCACGTTAAAAAAAACAAGGACCACAATGAGAATGAACGAACACTGTAATTTGATGCCAACAGCCACCATAATGTCGAATTGAAAGCAAATGCAGGTGTCAATGTCCAGAATGGGCCAATGGCCAGTCCAAAGTACAAAAGGGCCACATGGCCACAGGGCACAGTCCAAGGCCCAATTTGACTCCTGACACAATCCGGAATCCATCATCATTTTGGAAATGGGCAGGCACCTCAGGGGGAAGGGGTGGTGGGGGTTCACCTCAGCTGAAGTGGGGAACATACCCACTGGTTCTGGAGGGGGCTCCTTGCCCAATTGTTTCTGGGGGGGAGTGAAATGCCAAAGTCTCCGAAGTGGGGAACATGCCCACTGGTTCTGGAGGGGGCTCCTTGCCAAATTGTCTCTGGTGGGGAGTGAAAGGCCACAGTCTCTGATGTGGGGAACATGCCCACTGGTTCTTGAGGGGGTTCCTTGCCCAGTTGTCTCTGGTGGGGAGTCTAAGACCTCAGTCTCTGGAGTGGGGAACATGCCCACTAGTTCTGAAGGGGGCTCCTTGTCCAATAGTTGCTGGAGGGTGGGCTACATGCTCTCTGCTGGAGGTGAGGGCTCCTTGCCCTCTGCTGGTGGAGGTGATACCTTGGCTGCCTCTGCTGCAGACGAGGGCTCCTTGCCCTCTGGTGGTGGAGGTGTAACCCTGGCTGCCTCTGCTGGAGGTGAGGGCTCCTTTCCCTCTGCTGGTGGAGGTGTAACCCTGGCTGCCTCTGCTAGAGGTGAGGGCTCCTTGCCCTCTGCTGGTGGAGGTGTAACCCTGGCAGCAGTCATCAGATGATAACAAGCTATGGGTTAGTTCAAGAAAAAATGTAATCAAACAGGTTGACAGAACATCCATGGTACACTGAATTGATTCCATGCAGAATTTTGATCTTTGAATCACAATTAGTGCTAAATGGTCCATAGCTTTTGTACTTTAAAAGCAGCAGGAGCATTGCACAAAGGTTATCAATCAGGTTCAAGTTGGGGGTGCTGTCCCTCCCCAGAACCCACACGCAAACGCCCAAAGGGAGACCACACAGCACATTCATGATCAGTGGCAAGTCGTAGTAGGATCTGTAAAAGAAACAAGTATGATTTTTCTGGCAAATAACATTTGTCATCTGAAATGTGCTCTCATTTTTCCTTCCCTTGTTTTATAATCAGCAGGATATTATTGGGGCCATTTGCTATGATTTCTGCAGCTTCTGGAGGGCCATTTGGGGATTCAACCCACACCTTAGCACTGAGATTTTTATTTGCTGAACTTCCCTTTCCTTGCACTGTCAAAAGGGCTGGGGAAGTCACCTTCCTCAACAATCCTCCATACACTGAACTTATGACAAATTGGACAATTCTGTCTCCTATCTGTATGAATTAATCAGCTTCTCTACTATTTAACAGAATAGCTTTGATTTCTATCTGTCCTGGTAACTTTCCTCTCCCCAACTTTTGACTGTTTGTGGGACAGATCTCTGTTGTATGTGCTGACAAATAGGACATTGTAGAATCACTGTTTGTTTATCAAATCTAGAGGAATGTACATCCCTCTAATCTCTGCCCACCTGTAAGTAGCTTTTTCTCCCAGGTGTCCACATTTCTGGTGTGCCCACTTAACCATTCCCTTCAAGTCAGAATTCTGGGTTGACGCTTCTGCTTCTGAACTTTTGTCTTTATCGTCTGCAAGAGAATTGAACCAGCGTTCTAATGAGACAATGGGACAATAAGCATCTATGACTTTACTCCGGTCTAACATTTCTCAAATTTCCTGCCACAACTCTTTGCTCCACGCCTCCTTTGAAAGAATGAATCAGTTATGTGCATGCCATGGGAGAAGCCAAATGGCTAATCCACTGGCAATGGACCAAGAATCAGTGTACATATGACAAGTTCCATACAGCTCTTGCTTTAGAGTCTGATACACAGCATACAACTCTGCATATTGTTTACTTTTTCTTTCTCCTGTGGTGGTCAACAAATTTTAAGTAACTGAATTGTATGACTCTGCTTTCCAATGTCTTTTGGTACCCATGTATTTGAATGAACCATTAGTAAACCAAACATGCTTCCTAGCCTCAGGGGACAAGAATTCAAATGGTGCACCCCATCTCACTGGTGACTCTTTTACCTGTAGTACCTCCTGCACCCTCTCCTCATCCTCTACAGGGGCTTGTGACACCTGTTCATGTAGGGCTGTAGTGCCTGCTGGTCCTACTTGAGCCCTGTCTTGTATGTACCAGATACAGTGTATGAAACTAGCCTCTTGTGCATGTCCTATATAGTGAGATATAGGTGAACTCGCTGCATAATTGGTATTTCAGGTCTCAGAATTACATTATGACCGAGTGTTATTTGCTCAGTATCCACTAGAGCCCAATAACAGACCAAAGGCTGTTTTTCAAAAGGTGTATAGCGCTCCCTAGAGTCAGATAGTTTTCTAGTCCAAAATCCCTGGGGCACCCTCATCCTCCCCTGTTTCTGCCACATTCTCCAATTCATATATTGCCCCTGAACAGTTACATGTAACTTAATGTCTCCCTCTTGCACTGGCCACAAGTCTAAAGCCTGTTGAATTATTTTATTTGCCAGATCAAAAGCATACAGCTGCTCTTCACTCCATTCAAACTCATGTTCTTTCCTGGTTACTTTGTACCAAAGGGTTAATATTTTACCCCGATGAGGGTCATACTCTTTCCAAAAATGAAACAATCTTACGAAACTCTGTGTCTCTTGCTTATTGTGAGGAGTAAGAAACTCCAACATCTTATGTTTTACCTGTAACAACATCTCTCTATGTTCTGGATTCCACTGAATTCGTAGAAACTGCACATTTTTAACAGTCCCTGTGTCTTGTCTGAATTAATTGTACACATCGTACTCTGCAAAAGTTGTCTGAATATATCAGTAACATCGTCAACTTCTTGCTTGGTGTAATCTTTTAAAGAATGCATTTCAGCTCCTACCAAAAACTGTGGGCTACTCTGCGCACAAACTATGTTCTGCGCATGCAGCTCACACTGGCCCCCACCTTTTTTAACCTCCTCATTACTGGAATGCGAAAAGTCACTGTAGGAAAGTACCATCTTGTCTGGCATGTTACCCCAATTTTTACTTGTATGTAGGTTTGTTTTTGCCTATGTCACTGAGACCCTTCTAGCCAGGACCCCAGTGCTCATAAAGTGTG
This sequence comes from Pleurodeles waltl, assembly GCF_031143425.1. Lineage (NCBI taxonomy): Eukaryota > Metazoa > Chordata > Amphibia > Caudata > Salamandridae > Pleurodeles > Pleurodeles waltl. Next base: position 766,474,885 of record NC_090437.1, read on the forward strand.
CCCTGTATGTGTTCCCTGTGTGGTGCCTAACTGTATCACTGAGGCGCTGCTAACCAGTACCTCAGTGTTTATGCTCTCTCTGCTTTTAAAATTGTCACTGCAGGCTAGTGACTAATTTTTCCAATTCTGATTGGCACACTGGAACACCCTTATAATTCCCTAGTATATACTACCTAGGTACCCAGGGTATTGGGGTTCCAGGAGATCCCTATGGGCTGCAGCATTTCTTTTGCCACCCATAGGGAGCTCAGACAATTCTTACACAGGACTGCCACTGCAGCCTGAGTGAAATAACGTCCACATTATTTCACAGCCATTTTACACTGCACTTAAGTAACTTATAAGTCACCTATATGTCTAACCCTCACGTAGTGAAAGTTAGGTGCAAAGTTACTTAGTGTGAGGGCACCCTGGCACTAGCCAAGGTGCCCCCACATTGTTCAGAGCAAATTTCCCAGACTTTGTGAGTGCAGGGACACCATTACACGCGTGAACTACATATAGGTCAATACCTATGTGTAGTTTTACAATGGTAACTCCAAACATAGCCATGTAACATGTCTAGGATCTTGGAAGTGTCACCCCAATACCATTCTGGCATTCACCAGAGCTCCTCTGGACACTTGTGTAACTCTTGGACTTGGTCCCCTTCCTCTACGGGTCCTCAGGTCCAGGAATGCATCTTCAGTGCTTTGCAGTCAGTTGTTGTCTTTGCAGAATCCCCTATCTCGGCTTTACTGTCTTCCTGGAGTAGTAGGGTAACTTTACTCCTACTTTTCAGGGTCTTGGGGTGGGGTATCTTGGACACCGTTAGTGTTTTCTTACACTCCCAGCGACCCTCTGCACATTAAACTAGGCCTGGGGTCCATTTGTGATTCGCATTCGAATTTTGGAGTATATGGTTTGTGTTGCCCCTAGGAAGTTACAGTGTTGCAGAAGTAGTCTTTGCTTCTTTGTTGCAGTTTGTAGAGTTCCTGGAGGGTTCAGCTGTGGTTCCGTCAGTAGAAGATGAAGTAAAGAATGCAGAAGAGTCCTGCTGGAGTCTTGCAATCCGAATCTGATGAAACACCCAAAGGAGAGACCCTAAATATCCCTGAAAGGGGGATTGGTCACCTATCCAGGTAAGCACATACCAGGCGGGGTGTCTGACACCACCTGCTGGCACTAGCCACTCACATGCTCCCAGAGTGCACCACCACCTTGGAATCCAAGATAGCAAAACCCAGGGACACTCTAGAGGAGCTCTGGGTACCACCCATGGGGTGGTGATGGACAGGGGAGTGGTCACTCCCCTTTCCTTTGTCCAGTTGTGTGCCAGAGAAGGGACTGGGGGTCCCTGAACTGGTGTAGACTGGATTGTGCAAGAAGGGCACCATCTGTGCCCTTCAAAGCATTCCCAGAGACTCTGGGGGGCTACCCGTCCCATGCCTGTAACACCTATTTCCAAAGGGAAACGGTGTAACACCCCTCTCCCAAAGGAAATGCTTTGTTCTGCCTGCCTGGGCTTGAGCTGCTTGAGCAATAGGAGGGCAGAAACCTGTCTGTGAGGTGACAGCAGCTGGGGATGCCTGGAAAACCTCAGAATGCTGGTATGGCAGTACTGGGGGGTCCACTCTGGAGGCCCCAGAGTGCATGGGATTGTGCAACCAATACTGGATTCAATATTGGGGTATGATTCCCAGTCGTTAGACACTTCACATGGCCATATTCGGGGTGACCATTGTGAAGCTGGACATGGGTATTCACCTATGTACGTGAAAAAATGGCATCCCCACTCTGACAAAGTCTGGGAAAATGGTCCTGGATGACACAGGTACTTTGCACCCAGCCTTCAGGGTTGGAAGGCCTGACATATAGCTGACTTATAAGTGACTTGGTGCAGTGTAAATGACTGTGAAATGGTGCATGCACCATTTCACACAGGCTGCACTGGAAGTCCTGTTGAAGCCTTTGCATGGGCCCCATATAGGTGGCAAAAATAATGCTGCAGCCCATAGGGATGCCCTGTAACCCCAATGCCATGGTGCCTCGTTACCATATACTTGGGACTTATAAGAGGTGACCAGTATGCCAATTTGGAGTGAAATACTGAGTTACCAGTATGTAGTGATCAATTTAGAAACAGAGAGAGCATGAGCACTGGGGTCCTGGTTAGCAGGACTCCAGCGACACAGTCAAGCATTCTTTCAAAAACAGTGAAACATACTGACAAGCAGGCCAAAACCAATAAGCACGGGGGGCCTGACTATCAGGATCCCAGTGACACAGTCAAAACACATTGATTATCAGGCAGAAATTGGGGGTAACATGCCAAAAAGAGGGTTCTTTCCTACACCAGCCCAATGTTCACTTCTCCAAATATCCTTTTTTATGAACTCACAAATGAAGTGTACTCTCCTGTGGGGATGACAGTTATCAAGTGTATGAAGTAGAGGGAGTAGCATGACTGCTAAGGATAGGAGGTTCTGTCTCTCCCATTCCAAACACAAGCCAAGTGTTCTCATGCCAAAATACCCCTGGTGCTTAACTTTGTAATGAAGTTTACTCATCTGGGAGCATAACGTATGGTGGGGAGAAGTGGAGGGAGTGACCAGAATGCAAAACACAATAGGCCCAGTGTCCCTAACTCCAAACACAAAAACAATATTCACTTTCCCAATTCTATTGATTCATGAAATTTCAGTCGAAGTTCCCTCACCTTGGTGGATACCATCTGTCAAGTGAGTGCATTATGGAGAGTGATATAACTGCAACTCCCAGGAGGCACTGATCTGGTAACTCCAAACACGTGAATAGTGGTCACTTGTCCAAATACCCTTGCCTGCTAACTCTCAATTGAAGTTTTCTCACCTGGGAGGGACCAAGATACAGATCATGCTCAAGTCTGAAATGTATTTGGCTACCTACCTCCATCTTGACCTGCTAACCCAAGATTAAACTGTTGAGGACAGGAAGGACACCTTCCCCAGTGTGAAAAACAATGATCTCAAAGACCTCAAGATGCATCACCAGAATGGTATTGGCAGCAGACACATTCACAATGCACTGACCGCATAATGACTCCAGTCACATATACAACAAAGTACTAGGTCTACCTGCATATTAATCAACTAGGCCTCAAAATGGCTAAAGACATATCTTTCATAGACACTGTTTTGCCTGCATCTGTGGCAAGATGCATTCTCAGGCCATCCTCCCAGGGGCCAATAATCTGCACATTGAAGCAGCTGCTTGACGTAAATGGAATTTGCATGCTTCACAAATGTCAGGCCAATACAACTAATACCATGGGTTCCTGTCACAATAGGATAACCTGCAAATCAACTATGTCCAAGTGCTTTTTGAAATGTCACTGTAAACCTTTGGAGGTAGAGGTCACAATACAACCAGTCACATTGTATCTTTCACATCAATAGGTCGAGTTGCCACTGGCCACACAGAGCCCTCAGAAGACTCTGCCACTACCTCCATGGACGAAGCCCTCATCTGGACAACCTGGTCAGACACTGACAGTGAGTCTCACTGTGCCCGCTACATCACCTCCCAGGGACACAAGGTTGTGGGGGTAGGGTGCGTGGGAGGGAAGCTGTGGGCCAATGGGGTGAGGCCACTGGGGATTCTCCTGGCCAGGACACCAATAACTATGTCTTGAGAGTCTACCAGGATGCCCCAGGCTTGATGGGCCAGGTACTTGCTGAACCCCGGGAAATGAAGTAGCTGCAAAGGGAAATCCTTCAGGAAATGCATGAACAGTGGGAGGCTCACAATACCAACATGGCCCCCCTAACAGGGGTGATGAGGGACAATAACACCACCATGAGCAGCGATTGACAACAACACGCTACCCCTTCCTTTGGCGCATCTGCACCAGGTCCTTCATCGGTGCCACACACTAAAAGGGAGGCCCTGTCAGGGGAAGAACACGCCCCAGACACCCCTGCCTCTGTAGAAGGATATCCTTCCCCCACCACGCAACCAGGGATGTCTAGCAAAGACTCCAGGAGGTTGGAATGGCAAGACACCCTCCACTGTCAGCAAGTGACCTCTTCCAAAAGGACCTCCTTTGTGTACCACATATTCACTCTGTTGACTGTTCTTCAACCACCTTCCGTTTTCATTGGGAGGAGTCCACTGGACTTTGGACTCCCAATGGTGTGGCATCTACTCCAATGATTTCATCCACTATGACTGAACCCTTCAATTTTCTTTTCCATCATGCTCCAATTTTGTTTTACGCACAAGTTGTCAAAAAAGTCTCCTATCACAAAGTCATTGCTTACTCCTAGACTACATTTTGCTATGTAGAGATGTAATACCATGTGAAGCAAATGAGGAAGACACAGGATACTAATACAATGAGGAATATTTTACATGTGCAGTGTGTAGCTAAAGAATACTACCAATACACACACTGCTACAAGTGTCTGGTCGCCCAAAAAATGTATTCCAGTGTACAGCACATAGGCAGTTGAAATGTCTGGACTGTCATAGCCAAGAAAGGCTAACTCATATTGTGTCAAGGTACACATACCAAGGTACAGATCCCCAAGACCACGGAAGGGAGGGCCCTGTCAGATATTGGTGGTCATTACAACCCTGGCAGACGGTGTTAAAGTGGCGGTAAGACCGCCAACAGGCCGGCGGAAATTTTTGGGGAATTACGACCGTGGCGGAAACCACCAACAAAGACAGCCACTTTAACACTCCGACCGCCACAGCGGTACAAACAAACAGCTCGACGGTCACCGCCAACAGACAGGCGGGAGACAATGTACCGCCCACACTATTATGACAGGCAAATCCGCCGCCTTTTCGGGGGCGGATTCACCGCGGATAAAAACACAGCGGAAACAGGCATTTCGAAGGGAAAACGCTCACCTCTACACACTCCACGAGGAACGAGGAACGACGACACCATGGAGCCCGAACTCCATATTCTTCCTGCGCTAGTCTTCCTGCTCCTGTACCAGGAGCACCAACGCCGGCGGCGAAGACCACGGTGAGTACTGCACCTACGACATAGGGGAGGCAAAAAACAGGGACAACACACGCAACACCCCAACCCCCACCCTCACCCACTACAACACACACACCAATGCATATCCAAACATTACAGTAACACCCCCAAACCCCCCCGGAAGAATGCAAAGACAAAAGGAAATGAGTGTCACCATTGTAATATATCAAAATTCAATAAGCAAATATATACATATTGTTAGAAATGGGGTTTCTGGTTGGCTAGGGTATGCACCTCAGCCAGGCAGAACTTACCCACTCTAGTCAGGGCAAGGGAGTTACACGTCCAAGATAACCCCTGCTCACCCCCTTGGTAGCTTGGCACGAGCAGTCAGGCTTAACCCAGAGGCAAGGTGTAAAGTGTTTGCACAACACACACAACACACGTGACGCAATATCCCCACCACAATTGAAACACAATACCAGATTATATGAAAATATACTGTATTGTACACAAGGCATTTATCAGACCAAACATCACATATCAGTACTATCCTGCTACCTTAGCAGTTGTCAGAACGTTACACATTAGTTACTCTGCAACCTAGCAGTAGTCACACATAACACAGAGGTTACTCAGTATTCTGCAACATAAGCAGTAGTCAGGAAAACACGTTATTATATCACAGCACTTGTCATAAGAATATCATAAAATGCCCATAGTAGGAACATTAGAAAACATATGGCAAGTTAGAAAAACATATTAGCAAGCATGTCCATAAAAGGAACATTTGCATACACATATGTAAAAACATCAAACGCAGGTAGGTAATATATGAATCAAACAAAACTCTGTAGAAAAAACTTTGGATTGCAACTATATTGGTCCTTTAAACAGTACCTGGTTGGATGAAGGCACCTCCAGTGCCTAGAAGGTGAACAATGGGGCCCCCGGCGCTCCTATGCGCAAAACGGGGGCCTCCCCTATACTCTAAGGTCAGAGGAGGGCGACATGCACCTCCTGTCTTTTATAGACAGGCCCCTCCGGGGACCGTGATTACTGGGGGCCCCCCAGGGTCTCAACCGGCCCTCACAAGGGGGGCCAAAGCCAGCAAAAACAACTTAGGGCAGGAGGGGGGCACCACGCACCCCCTCCGGTTTCATGACAGGCCCCTCCTGGGACCCGCGATCTCTGGGGGCCCCCCCGGGCCTCCACTGGCCCTTCCACCAAGGGGGGGCCCACAATAATGCCCGTTTTACCTAACAGCAGAAAAGGAGCGTCCTGCTCCTAACGCAGAGGCCAGGGGGAAGGGGGCACTTCCTGCGCCTTCCCCTGGTCCTGCCGTGAAGCCACAAGAAGATCGGACCCCACCTGGGGCCAAAGCAGACACTCACCTGCACCCGATTCGGTGCGCAAGTGTTCTTCCAGCTTCCCAGGCCGCTGCGGTGATCTTTTTTAAAGGGGCACAATGCAGCAAGGAGCCTATGAGCTCCCAAGGCTCCATAAGTGCGCTGCAATCAGCTCTATGGCAGCCACAACCACAGAGAACTACCCCTCGTGAAGAAGTGGATGCAGGGGTCAGGGGCCACAGCACCCTGCCCCTGGGGAGCAGAATCTTAAGACAAGGTCCTCAGGTGGAGGGCCCAGCAACAGGCCAGCACAAGGGAAAGGCAGCAAGTGGCAAGTCCTTCACAGTGACCAGGCAGGTCACAGGTCAGCACAGCAGCAGCAGTCCATGGCGGTTCCTGGTGAGTCCTTTCAGCCTTTGGTATCCAGTTCCAAGATGATTCCAAGAGTCTCCAAATTATGGGGAAAACTCCCCTGTACTTATAGTCAGTTCTTACAGTGTTTTATAATGGTAGGGAGAGGAGGTTCCAGCCAGTTACAACTGGTTCTGGGAGTGCACCCTCTCTCCTTTCAGCACAGGCTCCAAACATCAGTGGGGGGTTAACAACCCTATTGTGTGAGACCAGGGCACAGCCTTTACAAATGTAGGTGTGCCCTGCCTCTCCATTCTCTCAGCCCAGGAAGACTATTCAGTATGCAGATGCACCTCTGTGACACCTCCACCCTCCCAGTGTACAGGCTGTCTGAAAAGTATGCACGAAGCCCCAACTGTCACTCTGCCCAGACGTGGATTGGAGTCAAGCTGCAAAACACCAGAGTCATAAGCACAGATAAATGCGCACTTTCTAGAAGTGGCATTTCTGTGATAGTAATAAAAAATATACCCACACCAGTAAGCAGCATTTATTATCACCATCACAATCATACCAAACACGCCTACGCTACCCCTCATAAATCAGACAATACCCCTTACACATAAGGCTGGGCATTTCTAATGCAATCCTATGAGAAGGCAGCACTCACAGCAGTGAGACACCAAGTTAGGCTGTTTGTCACTACTAGGACAGGCCATGCAATATGGCACATGTCCTGCCTTTCTACATACATGGCACCCAGCCCATAGGGGTGACTTACATGTAGTAAAAGTTGAGTTCTGGGCCTGGCAAGTAAAATTTGATGCCAGGTCCCTGTGGCAGAAAACTGCGCACACAGGCTCTGCGCTAGCAGGCCTGAGACAGGTTTGAAAGTCTACTTCAGTGGGTGGCGCAAGCAACGCTGCAGGCCCACTAGGAGTATTTAATTTACAGGCCCTGGGTATAGAGATACCACTGTACAAGGGACCTATAGGTAAATTAAATATGCCAATTAGGTATAAGCCAATCATACCAACTTTAGATGGGAGAGCACCTGCAATTTAGCACTGGTCAGCAGTGATAAAGTGCTCAGAGTCCTAGAGCCAACAGCGAGAGGTCAGAAAAACCAGGAGGAAGGAGGCAAAAAGACTGGGGATGACCCTGCGTAAGGCCAAAAGTCCAGCACAACCCCCTACCAGCCAAAAGCCAGGGGAGAACAATCAATACCTTGATGTACTTCCCTGATTGGGGCGATAGAACAAGGACCCAGGCCCACAAAAGCAGGGGCATGTTCCAGTTCTACGCCTTCCTGACTCCACTTGGATCTCTCTGTCAATGCTTCCCAGGCAGCTTAGACCAACCCACGGGGGTTCTCTAGCTGCCAATGGCCAGAACCAGGCCCCAGGCCATCTAGGAGCCTCTGGTCTCTGAAACCATAATGAGTGGGGGGGCGGTAGCCCCAGGTGCAAAGCAACCTATCTCCACTCCACTTCCAATCAGTTCAGGGGCTCTACCCTGCCACTGATCCACCAACCTAGGGTCCGCACCCATAGGTTCCACAGGGGCTAGAGGTGAGGCTCTCCTCCCTCTACCCCTCCGTCTAGGATCCCCCCCTCCTCTCCTAGGAGGGGTATCACCAGAATCCACACTTGTCAGGGTGCTGGTTACAGCAGCCCTGCACAACTCTCTCGCCAGCCCAGGATCACCACCTGGCGACTGACCACCCAACCTAGGGACGACACCCTTGGGTTGCACCGGGGTCCGGGGCGGGCTTCCCCCTCCCTGAACCCCACTTCCAGAGTCTTGCATCTCCCCACCTCGGGAGAAGCCACCAGAAGTTTCACACGGGGGTGAGCACACTAACCGCCCCCCCCAACCAGGTCAGAGCTTACACCCTGAACGTGTCTATCTAGTCCAGGGACGACACCCTTAGACTGGACCATTGCCCAGCGAACCAGGACTTCCTTGGGAGCACACCTACCCCCTACCAGATCAGAGCTTACCCTCTGAATCTGGAAATCCAACCCAGAGTCACTACCCTGCAGTTGAACCACTACCTGGCACACCAGGACTTCCTTGGGAGCACACCTACTCCCCATCAGGTCAGAGTTTACCCCCTGAACCTGATCATCCAACCCAGAGTCACCACCCTGCGGTTGAATCATTGCCTGGCGTACCAGGACTTCCTGGGGGGCACACCTACCCCCCACAGGGGAAACACCTTCCCCAAGGGCCACACAAGAGTCTGGCTGGCGCAGGTCTCCTGACCTCTGCCCATATGACAGAGTCTGGATTCCCCCCACCCCAGAAATGGTCTCACCAAGGTCATTCCTGGGGGGCTCTGCTCTCAGAGCGGACCCCTGACCCTCCAGGTTCTCCACTGGGGCCCACAGCCCCCTCTCAACCCTATGCCTGGATTTCTGCCTCCTCCACTCTGGAGTGAGACTACCAGACAACAGAACCAGCGGAACGCTATCACCAGCCACCCGCCTAAGTCCTACTGACAAAATGGGATCCTTCTGAACAGCTGGCCCTACGGCACAGGCTAGGCTCACCTCCTGGCGTTCACTCATGGAACCCTCCAGGACCTGGGACTGGAGCTCGGGTACCCTGGGCCTCAGCCCAACCCCATTCCCTCTCCTCTGAGACTGGACATGGGGTGCCTTACCCGCCCCAATTCACTGGGACCTACCTGGGACACAAGCCTTTCCCACCACACCTGGTTGGGAAACACCTAGACCATTCTCATTAGGAACACCCCCTAATGCCACACCAGACCCTCTGGTACGCAACCAGAAGTCTGCCTCCTTTGCAAGCTCCCTGGGGTCAGAGAGGTCACACACTGACAAGTGTTGGCGTAACTCTGAAAAACAACAACGAAGCAGGTGCTCTCTGACAATCAGATTAAACAGCCCTTCAAAATTGTTTACTGTGCTACCCTTCACCCATCAATCTAGTGCAATGCAGCAATTCTCCACAAATTCCTCCCAAGACTGGTGGGACAGTTTCTTACCACCCCTAAACCTCTTTCTGCATTCCTCAGGGGAAAAACCATACTTCACAATCAGTGCATTTTTTACAGTGGAGTACCCCTCCCTGTTACTCTCTTCTAGAGTCAATAGGGCATCCCTCCCCTCTTCAGGAATAAAGCTCCCTAGGCCAGTTCCCCAATCCTTCTCAGGGATCCTGCGCTCTACCAGAGCACTCTCATATTCTTTTAACCACTGACGGATGTCACCCCCCTCTTGGAACCTAGGTACCAGATCTATGGGTATATGAGGAACATCTTTGCTACAGCACTGTACATTGCTGCCACCACTGGACTCCACCTGCAGTGCTGGTGAGTCCAGAACCTTCAGACTGCGCTCTAGAGCGAGTCTTTCTCTGGCAAAGGCCCTCTCTGCCTCTGCCATCCTCTCCTGTACTAAGGCCTTCTCTACCTCAGCCCTTCTCTCCTCAACAGCTAGGCGCGCTAACTGCAAC